>NC_092714.1:229339457-229939457 GCF_047496885.1 Scyliorhinus torazame
GAAACCAGATATGCACAGATTGAGAAGGAGTGCTTGGGTCTTCTCACCGGCATCCTCAAATTTCATGATTATGTCTACGGCCTGCCGACGTTCACTGTTGAGACGGATCATAGGCCTCTGGTCCACATTATCCACAAGGACCTGAACGACATGGAACCTCGGTTGCAGAGAATCCTGCTTAAACTTAGGAGGTATGACTTCCACTTGTTTTAAACACACCTGGCAAGGAGCTCATCATCGCTGATGCATTGTCCTGCTCCGTCACCTCGCCCAGTGAGCCACTGGAGATCATCCAGCACATCGAATCGCAGGTGCCGCTGTGTGCTAGCACTCTCCCGGCGACAGATGAGAAGGTAGTTCTCATCCGTGATGAGACAGCCAAAGACCCCCTCTTGCAGCGTGTCATCCACAACCTCACCAATGGCTGGCAGAAAAGGCAGTGCCCACAATTTTACAATGTGATGGATGACCTGACGGTGATTGATGGTATCCTCCTCAAGCTGGACAGGATTGTCATTCCGCTCAGTCTCCAGAGCTTGGTGCTGCATCAGATTCACGAGGGACACCTGGACGTCGAGAAGTGCAGACGCAGAGCCCGGCAAGCTGTCTACTGGCCCGGCATCAGCCAGGACATCACGAACATGGTCCTGAACTGTGCTACCTGTCAGCGGTTCCAGCCAGCGTAGAGCAAGGAGACGCTCCAACAGCATGACATAGTGACCTCTCCGTGGTCCAAGGTTGGCATCGACCTCTTTCATGCAAATGGTCACGACTACATATTGATCAGCGACTATTTCTCAAATTACCCTGAGGTGCTGAAGTTCCTGGACCTCACCTCCCGGACCGTCGTCAAAGCCTGTAAGGAGACATTCTCAAGGCATGGCATCCCAATCACCGTCATGAGCGACAATGTCCCGTGCTTTAACAGTCGAGAATGGTCCACGTTTGCCAGGTCATACAATTTCCAGCATGTCACCTCCAGTCCGCACTATCCACAGTCCAATGGAAAATTCGAGAAAGGGGTGCACATTGTGAAACAGGTCATCCGCAAGGCCGCAGACTCTGCTTCCGATATGCACCTTGCACTGCTTACGTACAGGGTGACTCCATTGTCCACTGGCATGTCGCCGGCTCAACTCCTGATGAACAGGGACCTGCGGATGAAGCTTCCAGCCATACACCTGCTCAACCTGGAACACCTCCCGATGCTGCAGAAGATGCAGCAGCTCAGAGACTGTCAAAAGCAGGGCTATGATGCCCATGCCACCGATCTGGCCGTGCTATCCCCGGCAGACACTGTCAGAATCAAGATACCGAATGGTGGGTGGTCTGCTCCGGCTGTCATTCGTCGACAGGCCGCGCCCCGCTCTTATGTTGTACGGCTGAACATGTATGGCTGATGGCTCCATCGTGCGAAGGAATCAATGGGCACTGCGCAAAGTTGCCTGTCCGCAACCACTTTCTCCTCCATTGCCATATGTTGAATTGCCACCTCATGATACTTCGCACCACGAGGCCCCCAGTCAGGCTTCCATCCCGCCTGTCAAGGCGCCGTCGTCCCCTCTGCCACCTCTCCAGCGGTCGACCATGATCAGACGCAAGCCTCAGAGACTGGACTTGTGAACATTTGTTTTGTTTGCTCTGTTCTGTTGTCCTCTGTCAGTCACGTTAGACAGACTCATTCACATGTAAATACATTCACATACGCCAACAAAACATTTAAAAAAGGGGAGATGTCATGATATGCAGACAAGCAGCTAATGAACACATAGAATAGGACATGACCAATGAGCAGTCAGGACACTCAGGGGTGGTATCTCACTATAAAAGGGATGAGGCACTCACACCCCGCCTCTTTCCACAGACCAATATCTACAGAGTGAGACAGGGTGTATCTTCAGCATCATACCCAGCACGTGGCTTAGAGTAAGGCTGGTTCAGTTAGACTGAGTTACTACATTTAGATTAGCAGAGAGTCAAACTCATTGAGAACTGTGCTAATAGTTCAATAAAACACATTAAACTCACTTCAAAGTCTGGAGCATCTTTTACTCAAAAATGCTAAATGTAGGGGCAATAGGGTGGTCGTAATGGGAGATTTTAACTTCCCCAACATTGAATGGGACTCATGTAGTGTTGGAGGCGTAGATGGAGCAGAATTTGTAAGGAGCATCCAGGAGAGTTTTTTAGAGCAGTCTGTAAATAGTCCAACTCGGGAAGGGGCCATACTGGACCTGGTATTGGGGAATGATCCCGGCCAGGTGGTTGAAGTTTCAGTTGGTGATTACTTTGGGAATTCCGTAAGTTTTAGAATACTCATGGACAAAGACTAGAGTGGTCCTTAAGGAAGAGTGCTAAATTGGGGAATGGCCAAGTATAACAAAATTCAGCAGGAGTTAGGGAATGTGGATTGGGAGCAGCTGTTTAAGGATAAATCCACATTTGAAATGTGGGAGTCTTTTAAGGAAAGGTTGATTAGAGTGCAGGACAGACATGTCCCTGTGAAAATGAGGGCTAGAAATGGCAAGTTTAGGGAACCATGGATGACGGGTGGAATTGTGAGACTAGCTAAGATGAAAAAGGAAGCATACATAAGATCTAGGCGACTTAAAACTGATGAAGCTTTGGAGGAATTTCGGGAAAGTAGGACAAATCTCAAACACGCAATAAAGAGGGCTAAAAGGGGTCATGAAATATCTTTGGCTAACAGGGTTAAGGAAAATCCCAAAGCTTTTTATTCGTATATAAGGAGCAAGAGGGTAACTAGAGAAAGGATTGGCCCACTCAAAGACAAAAGAGGGAATTTATGTGTGGAGACAGAGGAAATGGGAGAGATTCTTAATGAGTACTTTGCATCGGTATTCACCAAGGAGAGGGACATGACGGATGTTGAGGCTAGGGATGGATGTTTAAATACTCTAGGTCAAGTTTTGGGTATTCTAAAAGGCATCAAGGTGGACAAGACCCCAGGTCTGGATGGGATCTATCCCAGGTTACTGAGGGAAGCGAGGGACGAAATAGCTGGGGCCTTAACAGATATCTTTGCAGCATCCTTGAGCACGGGTGAGGTCCCGGAGGACTGGAGAATTGCTAATGTTGTCCCTTTGTTTAAGAAGGGTAGCATGGATAATCCAGGTAATTATAGACCTGTGAGCTTGACGTCAGTGATAGGCAAACTGTTGGAGAAGATACTGAGGGATAGGATCTATTCACATTTGGAAGAAAATAGACTTATCAGTGGCAGGCAGCATGGTTTTGTGCAGGGAAGGTCATGTCTTGCAAACCTAATAGAATTCTTTGAGGAAGTGACAAAGTTAATTGATGAGGGAAGGGCTGTAGATGTCATATACATGGACTTCAGGAAGGCGTTTGATAAAGTTTCCCATGGCAGGTTGATGGAAAAAGTGAAGCCGTATGGGGTTCAGGGTGTACTAGCTAGATGGATAAAGAACTGGCTGGGCAACAGGAGACAGAGAGTAGTGGTGGAAGGGAGTGTCTCAAAATGGAGAAAGGTGACTAGTGGTGTTCCACAGGGATCCGTGCTTGGACCACTGTTGTTTGTGATATACATAAATGATCTGGATGAATGTATAGGTGGCCTGATTAGCAAGTTTGCAGATGATACTAAGATTGGTGGAGTTGCAGATAGCGAGGACGAGTGTTAGAGAATACAGCAAAATATAGATAGATTGGAGAGTTGGGCAGAGAAATGGCAGATGGAGTTTGAGGTGATGCATTTTGGAAGATCTAATTCAAGAGCGGACTATACGGTCAATGGAAGAGTCCTGGGGTAAATTGATGTACAGAGAGATCTGGGAGTTCAGGTCCATTGTACCCTGAAGGTGGCAACGCAGGTCGATAGAGTGGTCAAGAAGGCATACAACATGCTTGCCTTCATCGGACGGGGTATTGAGTACAAGAGTTGGCAGGTCAAGTTACAGTTGTATAGGACTTTGGTTAGGCCACATTTGGAATACTGCATGCAGTTCTGGTCGCTACATTACCAGAAGGATGTGGATGCTTTAGAGAGGGTGCAGAGGAGGTTCACCAGGATGTTGCCTGGTGTGGAGGGTGCTAGCTATGAAGAAAGGTTGAATAGATTAGGATTGTTTTCGTTGGAAAGACAGAGATTGAGGGGGGACCTGATTGAGATCTACAAAATTATGAGAGGTATGGACAGGGTGGATAGCAACAAGCTTTTTCCAAGAGTGGGGGTGTCAATTACAAGGGGGTCACGATTTCAAGGTGAGAGGGGGAAAGTTTAAGGGAGATGTGCGTGGAAAGTTTTTTACGCAGAGGGTGGTGGGTGCCTGAAACGCTTTGCCAGCAGAGGTGGTAGAGGTGGGCACGATATCATTATTTAAGATGCATCTAGACAGATATATGAATGGGCGGGGAACAGAGGGAAGTAGATCCTTGGAAAATAGGCGACAGGTTTAGATAAAGTATCTGGATTGGTGCAGGCTGGGAGGGCCAAAGGGCTGTTCCTGTGCTGTAATTTTCTTTGTTCTTTGTTCTCTGCATCAAGTGGCAGCTTGTGTTATTTCAAATTACATAACACAGCAGGAGGAGATCAGGATACCATTTTAAAATGGTGCCACGATCTCTCTACCCCATGATGCGACCCTCCGGATCCCCCCTCATTGCCCCAACTCACCTATCAGGAGGTCCTTGGACCCCCACAGACCCCACATGGGCAGGGCATCTCCAGTCCCGAGCCCCGGCATGTGCAAAATGCCAGTCTAGCACCTTGGCATTGTCAGTCTGGCACCCCCGCAGTGCCTCAGCCAACCTGGCAATGCCAGGTTGGCAGTGTGAAGGTGCCCAGGTGGCACCAGTATTGCCAGTGCGCCACCCAGCCTGGAGGCAAACCCAAGGGCCTGTGATCCCCTGTGAGAACCCCCTCAACCTTCCAGAGACCCCTCATGCCCACCCTTCGACCCCCACCCTTCCATACATCCCCATATCCCTTCTTTCATGGACATGGTTCCCCTCAGGCCTTCACCCGTGGCAGTGCCACCCTGTCACCCTGTCAGTGCTCCTGCCAGCCTGTGAAGGGTGGTAGTGTCAACGTGCCAAGGTGCCCAGCTGCCAGGGGAGAGCCAGAGTGCCACCCTGCCCTATCCCTGACCACCCAGGGGTCTCCAATGGCCTGACCCCCCCAGGTGCTGTTCCGCCTGGTCCATGTTTGTGTGGGCCAATCCTGATCGTCACTCGTGGGGCCTCTCGCTGGCGAGCCGGTTAGATCCCAGGAGGCTCGTGCAGCTATCCTGCTAATGAGACGGAGATCGGCCTTAATTGGTGATTATTGGTTTTGTGCCGCACCTAGACGAGATCAAGTATCCGTGAACAGGAACGAGCCAGTTAGATTTCAAACTGCTTGGTGCCAGGTGAAGTTCGCGATTTATCCCACTCCCATGACCTAAACAGCTCTCATGGATTCTCGCCAGGCACAATGAGGCCGTTAAATCGCACATCAGAGTCCAGTTAACATATTGCAAAAGTCCACTCCAGACATCACATGACAGCTATCACACTTGCTTACAGATACCAAATAATCTTAAAGTACTGAATGTTTCAGTTGCAATCTCAAACTGATAAGTAGATTCTAATCCATAGCGGTCTTGACCAAACAATAATAAAGCTTAAAATTCTAATTCCCATGTTTAATTCCCTTCAACACCTTAACAATCCATCACTTTCTCCAGACCTATAACCCCTCCCCCACACCACTGAATACTCTCTTTCTTGGACCCCAGGGTCTTCTGCATCTCTTCCATTCTTTGCCCCACCATTGGTGGTCAAGTCTTCGGCTGCAACTATCCCACTAATTCCCTCCATAAACCTATCTTTGTCCTATCTCCCTCTTCTCCTTTTCACAAGCTTTTAAAAATCTAGCTCTTTGACCAAGTTGTTAGTCATCACTTCTAATTTATTATTTGTTTCATCAGCATCCAATTTTTCTTTGATGAAGTATTTTGGGCCATTTTCCAAGGTTAAACGTGCAGTATAAATTCAAATTATTCTTATTGCTCAATGCTTATGTCCTTATAGAATATAATGCAGCTCGTTAAGTGGATAATTTGCATTTATACTGCACGGTAGCACAAGTGGCTAGCTCTTTGGCTTCACAGCACTAGGGTCCCAGGTTCGATTCCCCGCTGGGTCACTGTCTGTGCGGAGTCTGCACGTTCTCCCCATGTCTGCGTGGGTTTCCTCCGGGTGCTCCAGTTTCCTCCCACAGTCCAAAGACGTGCAGGTTAGATGGATTGGCCATGATAAATTGCCCTTAGTGGCCAAAAAGGTTGGGAGGAGTTATTGGGTTACGGGGATAGGGTGGAAGTGAGGGCTTACGTAGGTCGGTGCAGACTCGATGGGCCGAATGGCCTCCTTCTGCACTGTATGTTCTATGTTCTATCTAGTATATTAATTGTAGACATCAAACATAATTGTGGCCGACTCCTCGTTGTTCCAGTGTGTCCAAGCTGCAGATTATTTTATTGGGTTCTGTTGGTCCTCTCACAACTGAGAAGTTCAATGTGGGATCGGCAGGGATGTTCACAGAGCTGGCAGTTCATATTGCCATTGTTGGTGCTTGGAGGAACTTCTGTAGCTTTGCCACCTCTGACCTTCCTCCGGGCATGTGACATGTTGCAAACTTAGCATGGATGGTCCTTGAAACATCTGGACGCAATTCCAATGTTTGTCTCCACTTTGGCCAGTCTAGAACATAGAACATAGAAAATACAGCACAGACAGGCCCTTCGGCCCACGATGTTGTGTCGAACCTTTGTCCTAGATTAATCATAGATTATCATTGAATTTACAGTGCAGAAGGAGGCCATTCAGCCCTTTGAGTCTGCACCGGCTCTTGGAAAGAGCACCCTACCCAAACCCAACATCTCCACCCAACACCAAGGGCAATTTTGGACACTAAGGGCAATTTATCATGGCCAATCCACCTAAACTGCACATCTTTGGACTGTGGGAGGAAACCGGAGCACCCGGAGGAAACCCACGCAGACACGGGGAGGATGTGCAGACTCCGCACAGACAGTGACCCAAGCCGGAATCGAACCTGGGACCCTGGAGCTGTGAAGCAATTGTGCTATCTACAATGCTACCGTGCTGCCCTTAAGAACAAAAAAAAACACAGTCTACTGCTGTGTTTTCCCAAGAGAGATGGATTACAATGCAGAAGTCTGTGAGGTTCTTTTTTAAGGTGTTCTTATATTGTATGTACTGACTACCTTGATGTTGTTTGCCAAGAGGTAATTCCCCACAGAAGATTTGCTTGAGTATTCTGTTTTCATCCATGCTGGAGACTTGGCCTGCCCAACTAAGTTGAATTTTCTGGAGGGTGGTCTCCATGCTGTTGAGCCCAGCATGATGTTTAAAGAACTGTAATTGCAGTAAAATAGTCATGACATTACTAACTCAGTTGTGCATTTAATGATTTACAGCTTTCTCCAGTTGTGTTGAAAGTGTTCATACATTTTGTGCTAGTTTTAAAAGATTGCTTGAAAGATTTACTTTGGAATGCTTCCAGTTGTTTATTGAAAACACCCCTTGCACTACATCATAGCAACCCTCTGTCACAATTCCAATAAATATTCTTGAAATAAAAGGACTCTTCTAAGAACGCACAGAAGCCATTTGGCTCATGTTCTGTTTAAATTCCATCGCACCTCCCGGATTTTGCCATCTCAGTATATCCCTGGAGCATCTCCTCATTCAATAAACAATCAATTTTGATCTTGAATCTACTTATGTTAATGGTTTCAATGGTCATTCCCAAAAATTTTATCGATTGGATGAATAATGCTGTGTGACTGCCTGGGAGGAATTTCAAAGGAACCTACCAACTCACAGCAGGGGTCTCGCTGATGGGTGGAGTGGGGGGTACCGGCAGCAAGTCAGGAACATGATCACTACAGCCACAGACTTTGCTTTGTAACTGTTTAATTCAGCCATGACAATAGTATCCCACCTTTGGGCTTCCTGACAGGATGTGGGCATCAGGAAAACCTACACCCAACAATGGAAGGATCTCAGCTTTGACAAAGAGTCATTGGACTTGAAACATTAGCTCTTTTCTCTCCCTACAGATGCTGCCAGACCTGCTGAGATTTTCCAACATTTTCTCTTTCGTTTCAGATTCCAGCATCCGCAGTAATTTGCTTTTACCAATGGAAGGATCTCCATATGAAGGGACTTGGGTAGGGGTCAGAACGACTGAATCCTGCACTGGATCTGAAAAGTCCTGTATTGAAAACAATAGAAGTGAGAATCAGGAAGGCTGCCATCGCTATCTCCCCTCCCACTCCACCTGACCCTAACACCCCCACCCAACCCCCCCAACTCTGGTTATGGAGGTAGTGAAAGCCCACAGAATAGTACTGTTTCCCACAGACAGGAGGAAGAGGCCAGTCACATAAACTAAATAGGTGTGGCCGGAAGGTGTAGAAATAGTCATTCACAGGTTTCTGGTCACTAGCACATGTGTACAGTGCGGGGGGTCGGTTAGCTCAGTTGGCTGGATGGCTGGCTCATGATGCGAGAGATACCAACAGTGCAGGTTCAATTCCTCTAATGGCTAAGATCATCCATGATCTGTGCCTTCTCAACCTTGCCCCTCAGCTAAAGTCTGTCAGCTCTCTCTCAAAAAAGGAGAGCAGACTATTGTGACTTTCCTTTTCATTTCATTGTACTGCAAGAGGATCCTTATAAGGGCAGGAAAAGTAAGTGGCACCTAACTGTCAGATGCTAACCCCGCACTTTGACTTCCCCAACATTCTCTTGCATGGCACCACTCAGAACAACATAGCTTGCAGCTTCATTCATTTATCTAATTTGAGGGACCTCCTCATATTCTCTTCTGAACTGCTAATACTCAGACTCACCTTCACCTTCATGCATTTTCACACACATCACTCCATCACACTGCAACAATGCTGCCATGTCGTCCCGTCCACACATTTAATTTCTCACATTTATGTTCTGATTTCTCTCCTCACAGGAGAAGAGAGAACACAATTCCAGGGTGAGGGTGCGAATTAGGGGAGTCCTTACAAGCATCTGCTTGTTGTGGTGAAGAAGGCTTTGGAGACTGACAGGATGGCACAATCAATGGGAGTTGGAGATGGAAAGATTCCACATGCCGAATGACAGAATTAGCTACCACACTGCTTCTTGACATGCAACTGTCACACATGTTGAGTTGTCACCAAGAACTGAAATGTTGAAATTTGCACCGTGTGGACTTTGACCATTTTTCCCATGCCGGATCTAAGTCATGTTTTTCATCTTCTGCAGGTACTTCAAGTGTGATGGAGTAGCTGGATGTGAGAGACAACATGCACTCTGAGGGAACCATTACAGGATTCATGTATAGCAGCAGTGCTGAATCACACACCTGGTGTGGGATAGCCAGGTTGCCAAAGGTGAGGCGAACATTACAAGTTGAGCAGAAGCATGTGCTGGAGACAGGGAAAGAGGTGGAGATTCCCTGTCAGAGGGTGCAAGACACTCGAAGCTCTGCTTAACTGGACATACATATAAAGCCTTGGGGTGGGGGGGGGGGGGGGTGGGGGTGGGACACACACACACACACACACACACACACACACACACACTCCTGGAGAGAGATTGGAGGAATCTGTCTCTACCATGAGTGCAATGGCACCTCAGATATTTGTCCTGATGTCCACCTTCGTGGAAAGAGTGGCATCCTGCATGGAGATTCAGACAACTGCGTGCATGCTGACCCTCACCAATGACCTGCAGACTCAATCTGGTTGGAGAAAAATCTCTTCTTGGCTGGTGAATAACTCAGTGACATGCAGAAAGGTGTTCTCCATTTTTTGCTTGCAAGGAAGTGTGGGTGGACCAGGGGAGGGAAGATGGATGATGGATAAAGTACAAATGAAAGTGGGTTCTCTTTACGTGGTGTTCACACTTCTCATACTTTGTTCCCCCGCCTACCCCAGTTCTCAGACAGAGCTACACATCCTACCTCCTGAACTGATGACCAAGTCGTTCCAGCAGAGGTGGACCTTCAGAGGGGCCTTCATGGGCTTCAAAAGCCAGTGGACGTGTGCTACAGAGTTATCAGCGCAGGTGAATGAGGAGCCTGCCTCTAGCTCTGTTGAAGATACTAGGATTCAGTGTGCCCGCCTGAGCAATCCACATGATGGGGCACCTTGGCCCCCAGGACATATCTCACCAGTCCTCCGATCGCACCCCCTGCCCAAGGCTTCCAATCCTCCCTGCACCAGGATTCCCATTCCTCCCCTCAAGCCATTGACATGTTCCACAGCCTTATAATCACCCCCCCCCCCCCCACCACCCTTCCCCATCAGACCCCAACCTCCTTGCCATGAGGCCTCTGATCCCTCACCCCAAAGTCGCTGACCATTAATACAATCCTCCCTTCACCCCAGTTGGGTCTTATCCCTCACCTCCGATTCCTTCCCTCCCCCAACACCAGAACAGACATATCTGCCTGTGGCCTTCATGATCTGTTCCTTCTCTGACTGGAAGTCAAACCTGTCTATCAGACTGGCTTTTGGGCAGGGAAGTGATCAGTGACATCAGCTAAATCTCCATGGATGCAGGATAATCATGATTTCCAGGTTCCTCATAACTTTCAGACCACTTCACTGTTGGAGTGATGAAAATTGAAGATATGCAGGAGGCCAGAATTGGAGGATTGTTGAGCTCTGGGGGTGGGGGTGGGGGGTGGTGGGGGGGGGGGGGGGGTGTAGTGCTATCAGATACTTACACCCTTTCCCTACAGGGTTTACTGCTCACCTGCCAAAGTTAGACTGGGTGTTGCCCTTCTTTCAGCACCAATGCATCTTATAGAGCAAAAGCTGCACGAGTCACTATTGACAATGGGCTGGATTCTCTGCCGTATCGGGAACTCTGCTAATGGCAGCGTGAATCCAGGCAGAAAATGAGCGCCAATCTTGTTCCAATGCTCTGATTCCCCACTGATCGAGGTTCGCCCATTATGCCATTTGCATCCTATTACCCAGATGGGCGCCATATTCTCTGGCCCCTCATGATTCTCCGGTCCTCTGGGCTGTGAATCATGTGGGTGAGAATTGGTGCAGATATTAACACACGTGGCCCTGACATGGTGAACCTTGCGATGGACCAAGGGGGTAACACTTAAATTCCATCGGAGGGCCACCCACAATGCAAAACCTGCCCACCTCACCCCCCCCCCCCAGACCCTCCTCAAGAGACAACCCACTAGAGACCCCCTATCTAAAGAGAACCACATTAGAGACCCCCCAATTAAAGAAACCCTCACCTTAGACTCCCCAGAAGAGAGACTCCTGTCTGGGAGCCTCCCAGAGGAGAGACTTCTGTCTGGAAGCTAGATAGCAATCCAGACAGAGGCAGTGAAACATCATTGCTTTAAAACTCACCTGTGCAACACACCTGTTGGCTCAGCCAAAGGAAACAGCACCTCTCCATTCTTGGAAAGAAACAACCAGTCTGTCAATTCCTGGAAAGAGAAAACCAGTCAGATGTGTTTAAACCCCCTCAGATCTTTGATCCGCCATCCTTTAATTCATTTCTCTGTGATATTGATTTTACTAGGCTGTGATTGACAGCTTCCACACACACCCGACTGTCAGCATTATTTCATTCATCTCCCTTCACACCTGAGAGACTCTGAAGTAGTCAGCTATGACACTAACAGCAATGTTTATAAACATCAAGCTATAATTGACAGCTCCTGGACCACATCAAAGAGAGTTAAATGCTTTCTGTTAGTTTCACACTGACCATGGCCAACACACGGCAGATCACGCTTCATCCGGGTCAAAATAGTTCTGGGTTGATTTCTAGCGTGGGAGAGGCAAGTAAAATCAGATGGAGGCAAGTAAAAGCCACCAAGTTTATTTAACAAGGTGCCAATGGAGACTGTCATGTCACTCTCTGAAAATTGAGGTTTACAGCCAATACATTGTCATTAGTCAGCCTTGGGTTTTCCTCCATGCATAGCTCTTTTATATATTTTTCCAATTAAGGGGCAATTTAGCACGGCCAACCTACCTGCGCTGCGCATCTTTGGGTTTGTGGGGGTGAGACCCATGCAGACATGGGGAGATGTGCAAACTCCACACGGACAGTGGTCCGGAGCTAGGATAGAACCTGGGTCCTCGGCGCCGTCAGGCAGAAGTGCTAACCATTAGATTATTGTTTTAGGAAGGTGGGACCTGTGAGGGAGGTAGAGGATCGTTGCACTATGTTTATAGTTGTTTGTATATGGTTTAATGTTACTGTTATAAACTCACAAATGCCTTAATAAAATATTTTACAAAAAAAAAGTACTAACCAGTGCACCACCATGCCACCCTCTGGCTTGTATATTTGTACAGGCTCTCATGGGTGTTAAATGTGACGTACTTTCTGGGCTTCATTTAGTTCGAGCGGGAGTTTGGTGTGGTTCATGCCAAGTTTCGTGAAGGTTTGCCAACCTGCTAATTTGGCATATAAATCCTCTATGCATAGCATGGGGTACCGGCCACGCGTGAAACCTTGTTGATTGCAAGTTTATAATCCCCGCAAAGGCAGACAAACTTATCGGGTTTGAGGACAGGAACTATGGGTGTAACTCACTCCGTAAATTGCACTGGCCATATTTCCCGAGGTTTTCCAACTGCTCAATCTCAGTTTCCACCTTCTCACGCATTAAGTATGGGACTGGCCATGCCCTGAATTATTTTGGCAGA
Source organism: Scyliorhinus torazame (assembly GCF_047496885.1). Classification (NCBI taxonomy): domain Eukaryota; kingdom Metazoa; phylum Chordata; class Chondrichthyes; order Carcharhiniformes; family Scyliorhinidae; genus Scyliorhinus; species Scyliorhinus torazame. The sequence continues at coordinate 229,352,210 of NC_092714.1, forward strand.
GCATCAGGGTCAATGTAGATTTTGACCCTTGCACCTTTTATTTTACCATGGCCCTCTTTGAATACTCTAGGGCATTTACTAATAATCTTGTATAATCCACCAGTCCCCAATTAAAGAATTTACAGCAGTCCAGTCGGATCTTCTGGAGCCAATCCCTGCTCATGAGACTTCGTCCTGACCCTCAGACGACTATGTGCTATGGTTGTGGTGGTCCCTGTAATTTTCAAAGTTTTGCCCGTAGACATGGTAGTCTGCCCCTTAGGCTCAAGGGCAGAATACCCGTCTGAAGGTAATAGAATGTCTGCTTCCCTATGATGGAGACGGCAGTCCCCATGTCGACCTTATCTCTAAAGAATAACCGTTGCCGAGCAGCCTTACCCTTATTGGGGCGACCTTCGTTGTGACAATGCAGTTCAACTGCATTGTTTCCTCCCTGAGGTCTGGTACACCTGTAAAACATGGGCCTGAGGTGGCTTTGGGTTCCTGTTTGAGTGATACGCATATTGCCAATGCCAGCAGCCTTGTCCAGGTTGTGCCTTCTGCAGCACTTACAACAGTCCAGTGGAAGATACTTGTCTTCCTCCGTAGCAGTTTCCCTGGTACTTTTGGTGTTATCTTACCATTTCTTAGAAACCAGGACATGCTTATGGAATGTTGGGTTGATGGTGGGCGGTGCATGCGGAAATGCCTTCTCCGGAAATGCAGGCTTCTCTATGTGAGTACCCTCTCCCCTACCTGAGGAAGCCACTGTCGGGCATCCTTTGAAGTTCTTGAACCCCTTTTTCAGTATTCTCCAGGGGCACGGCTATCTCAATGGCCTTTTTCAGGTGTAGGTTGGGTTCTGCCAGTATTTCCTTTTGGGTTGTGATGTTGATAATCCCTGACACTAGCCTATTGTGTAGCATCTCGGTCAGGGGTGAACCAAATTTGCCATACTCTGCCAACTCCCGCAACCTACGAATTAATTCCGTAACGGATTCTCCCGGGGTTGTCCAAACCATGTTGAAGCAGTTGCATTAGAGTATGATGGAAGGCTTTGGGACATAATGATTTCACACCAAGTCTACGAGCTCATTGAACATTTTAGTGTCAGGGACCGCTGGGAAAGTTAGACCTTATATATATTTTTTTTAATTTCGAGTACCCAATTCATTTTTCCAATTAAGGGGCAATTTAGCATGGCCGATCCACCTACCCTAAACATCTTTGGGTTGTGGGGGTAAAACGCACGCAAACACAGAGAATGGGAAACCTCCACATGGACAGTGACCCAGAGCCGGGATCGAACCTGGGACCTTGGCACCATGAGGCTACAGTGCTACCCGCTGCCCCAATTACACCTTTTATAATGCTGAATGTTGAGGTCCAACATGCTGCCAGGAGCATTACCTCCTGGATTTCTATCCCCTTCAATATCATTGGTGCAAAAGAAATAGCGCGTGTGCTCCGCGTACTGGGCCCAGTCTTCTACGCATGCATTGTACGACTTGAGTTTGCCAAATAAGGGCATTTCCGGGGTTTTTATTTCTTAGCGGAGCTGTTTTCTGTACTTTAAAAGTTGCTCAGAATCCCGTGCTTGATCCTCATTGCCAATGTAATAATTCCAGATGAACCCAAGTTAGAAGGACAGAAGGTTTATTCCACGACAAATGTAAAGCCGCTGCTGCAGCTACAGGACAGGTGTCCCAGCCCGGGACCATCGGGAACTCCCTCGTCTGGGTCGGGGTCAGTATTTAAAGCCCACCTAGCAAGTTTCTATTGGCTGGGCTGCCTCCTGTTCAACACGGGAACTCATACTCCACCAGGGAGATCAATCGACGATCCCCCGGTGGTCATTGTGGGGGTTATAACAGGAGGGCAGATGGCTTGCCCAACCCAGAAGCAAAGTTGGAGTGGAGCTGACCCAATCCAGTCATAAAGCGATGCGGGTGGGCTAATTTGGGAAAGTGCGGGACATTCAGTCCTCATTAAGGAAGAACCCGTGCCCTTGGGAGCTGCTGACCGATCAGATTGGCAGTCAGCTCCATCAGCCCAGACCACGCCAAGAGCACCCTGGTGCTGCCTGACCTCAGAGGAGCTCAAATAAATGGATGACAGGACAATGTAGGCAAACCTTCAGGCTAGATAAGACAAGTTCATGTTTTGGAGTAAACAGCAAGCCACGTTTGTGTTAAAGGTCAGTTTATTCCATTACTTTTTGTGACTTCATCTGTAATTATGGAACTAGACGCATGAGATAGAACAATATGAGTCAATGATGTAAATACCAAAAGGATTGTGTAAATTTATTGAAGAAAGTGTAATTTTGAGTTGCCTATCGGAGCAATCTGAGGGTGCTGTCCCCTGTATGCCTACTTGTATTGAATAAACTGCTGCTTGAATCACCTTCAGCTGACTCTGGCCAGAATTTTACAGTCAGGGTTGGGTGCATGACTGACCCAGATGAAAGTAAATGGCGCAGATGCGTGCAGTTTTGAGGTTGGCGCCTGCAGACAATTAGGGACCAATTTAGGCCGTTAACAAGCCACTATGTGCTGCCCATGCAATTTTCAGCTCGTCACGTGGGCAAAACTGGATTACTTAAAGCTAGCCTAAAACTCTTACAGGGGAGGTGCACACATGTCGGGGTGGCAGGGGGGTCATTATGTTGCTGGCTCTGTGGGTAGTGCATGGTGGTGAGGGCACATCATACTCATATGAGGAGCTGGCAGAGGCAAAGAGATCCGAGGCCGACTGATAGATGACTCCAGAGGCTCTTTATCTGCCTGGGACTCAGCACGGGCCTGGTTTCCAGAGGGGCTCCCACTGTCGGCGCCCTGGGCGAGCATTAAGTAGTCCAGGCTAGCTCTAAGTGGTGCTAGCCTCACGTGAACTTGGGCTCACTGTTGAGGCGTGCAGTCACAACAGCATATTTAGCACTGGGCTAAACTAGCAGCCTGCATGAAGGTTGCGTGATACCTGCATTAATTTGATAGGCCGTGGGTTAATCATACGTCACGATCCCTACCCTTTTTGCACATTATATTTCAAAATAGGTACCTTTATCATTCACATCTTCAAAAATATTTAAGTGTAAAACTGATAAGCAATGTCTAAATTTAAAATAGCCATCTGTATGTGGAGAGAATTTATTAATTTGAATAATTCATAATTCTTATTTATATTTCATTTTGGAGCAGAAATGCTACTCAATTGGTTCACAAGAATCCAGTCAATAATCTAACACCTTTGCAGCCGAAGACAGAACTACTTACTGACAATGCTGAAAATTAACATGAAGTGCCATGGCAATAAATCAGAGGATGACTTTAATAACAGCAGAAATTAAGCGTGATCAGTAGGACATGTCAGTGGACCGCACCGATTAAGCTAGTCTCTGTATTTTTACCATTTAACAACTTGAAGACTTTAGCCTTTGTACCTGTTTGCCAGTTATGTGGCTAAGGGAAAAATCTTGCTTTGTTAGACATTTTATCACGCCTATTTCTTAAAAAACTTGAAGCTTTACATCTACGAGCCAGTAACACTGTGTCATTACGGCAGTTAAATTCAATTTATTCATGAGGAAAGGGCATTTATAATCACCACCAATAAAAAAGATACAGAGAAGAGCCAGTAATACTATCATTATATATGTGTACCCAATAAAAGCACCTGAACTCAAGCTTTATAGTTGAACATAATGCAGTAAATCACAATGAAGTATTGACGGTTCCAGATAAGGGATTTTTTTTTCTATTCAGTGACCTTGTATTCTTCCTTGTAATAGATTTTCCACTGCCCTGAGGTTTGCTGTGGGCTGCTGGTTTTGTTAATTGGAAGACATGTTGAAAAATAGCTGCAATGCTTCTGGATACGTACTGACAAGCACTCTTTCTCCATGCATTCGAACTCGATGGCAAGCCCATGTCAGTCCATGTCATACTTATTACTAACGCCCTGTCATTGGATTCTGACTATGTCTTGTACCATACCTGAAGGTCACAATCAACCTTTAAGCTGACAATTATGAGACATCATCACTCCAGACTGATGTTAATCTGGATAACATTTTCTGGTCTGTTAATCAAAAGGTAATGAAAATGTGTGCTGCTGCAAGTGAGAATTTCAATTACTGTGATGGAATACATTAGATGGTGTTTGGAATGTTGGCATGTGTTGTTTAAATTGTCTGGTCAAGTGATTACACCGATTGGCTGGGTCTTAACAAATGTCGATGTGCAAGGTAGAGCACCTTTGGATTATAAACCTTTCTGGCGCACGTATTTTGTTGATAGAATAATATATTCAACTGATTCCAGGAAATGTTTCTGAAATATCTGTGAGGAATTGTGTACATTTTCTAGAAAATTCTGGAATATATATTATGGGCTGGATTCTCCGGTTCTGCGTGTTTCTCAGCGTCGTGCCGTTCGCTGGCTATGGGATTTTATACTCCCACCACTGGTCAATGGGATTTCCCATTGAAGCAAACCCACACCCTCGAGTGCGCTGCAGGTGGGAACAGAGAATCTCAACGGCCGGAGAATTCTGGTCTATATAGCTTTCATAGAATTTACAGTGCAGAAGGAGGCCATTCAGCCCATCGAGTCTGCACCGGCTTTTGGAAAGCGCACCCTACCCAAGGTCCACACCTCCACCTTATCCCCATAACCCAGTAACCCCACCCAACACTAAGGGCAATTTTGGACACTAAGGGCAATTTATCATGGCCAATCCACCTAACCTACACACCTTTGGACTGTGGGAGGAAACCGGAGCACCCGGAGGAAACCCACGCACACACGGGGAGGATGTGGAGACTCCGCAGACAGTGACCCAAGCCGGAATCGAACCTGGGACCCTGGAGCTGTGAAGCAATTGTGCTATCCACAATGCTAACGTGCTGCCCTGATATGTGACGATGTGACATTGTTGTCTTGTCATGCCAAGCAATCGCAATTACCTAAACTTTTGTTTTTATTCACAATTTTTCCTCTTTTTAACACGTTCTGAGATTCAACAAGAATTCTTGTGACAATTAAAATAAACAATCTGAAAGCAAATTTTTTAAAAGATAAAATCAGAGCTGTAGTGGTATTGATGAACTGTACTTTGAAGAGCACAGATCTTTTCCCCCTCCCTGGTAAGTATTGACCTCTCCCATGTCTCTATTGCCTATTATATCATGAGCAGACTGTTGGAAGCATATTCACCATGTTGTCTGTAAATTATCAGACCGTCAACCAGTTTATTAATAAAACATTTTACCCAGATGCCCTTCTTCGCGAGATGAACAAACGTGGTTTAATCTAATTTCATTCACAATTCTCTAACACAATATGACTCACAGCTGAACTCTAGGTATTACCCGCACTTAGTGAAGGAGGCCGGCCAAGCTATGATCCCTTGATGTGGATATCTTCTCTGAGCTTCGAAACCCAGGGTCCCTTCTTCTTGCAATGGTTGCGCCTGGAGGACTCTCAGGTTATCGTTGAGGATCTGTTCCAAATGTTCCTTCTTTTATACCGGTTCTGCTAGCACTGAGTCATAGGTGTATGCCCACAACTGGCCTGAGTTCTATTGTCCCATCCAGGCTTAAACTAGTTAATGGGAATAAACAGGATACTCCTGTTCAGCCAGGGTGATTCAATCAAGATCCATTGTCCTCTGAAACACTCTTGTCTGCCATTTATGGAGTCTGATGGCTTATTTTGTCTGTCTTTCATTCTGGTACAAAGTTGATAATCTGCGACTGGAAGTTACGTATTCATAGCATGGTCTTGTTTTTTTGTGTAAATGTGAGTGGGTAATCGCAAAGTCCATGTAGTGTTGACTTGAGTGCTCTTGCAGACGGCCGGTATCAATTCTAACCATGGTCTGATTTGGCATTTTCACTCTGTACTTTACCAGGTGGAAATGGGTTGAGGGAGTGTTTTGGGGGGCTCCCAGGGGTTCGGGGGTGTGGGGTGGAAAACAGGGGGCAGGAGGGGGGCTGAAAAGTGGGAAGAAAGATCGTGCCAGCCTTCCAAAAGTGCGCTCCGATCTGCGAGGGCCCTTTCCTGCTGGGCTCGCCAGCAGGAGGTGACTCGTAGTGCGGCCTCGGAAGAGGGAAACTCCTGAGGCCAAAACAAACAGCGAATGCCGTTGAATAGTGCGGTGTTTCTCGGGGCAGCAATGTCGAGAAACACCCCGCTAAATGGGGTACATCCCTGCCTGCCTTCTTTCAGCTAAGTAGTCTGCCCAAAGCTATAGATATGAACTGATTACTTCAAGTTGAGCCCCAAGAATGTCAGCCAGTTTCAGAATTGTATTCACTATTATTTGTTATGTTCAACTTTCCAATGAGGGAGAGTTAATGCTGTGAGAATCTTCGATTACAGGAAATATTTATTTACGAACAGGAGCAGATCTGCAGTACGCTGGACTTATTTAATGTACAGTACCATATTGTAATGGAAACACAACAACTTAGGTATTGGTACCCAAAGGGTTTCTCCGAAGACATCTTGTGAAGCTCGCTCACTTCCACTGCCGTGCAAGATATATGAACTCAAATGGAGGTGCTGTACATTATATCATTGTAGCTGAAATCGGGACACTGCGCTATATCTAAGTGACCCAACTTTTACATCACAGCAGCAGTATGAAAGTCAGGGAAACTGGCAAAAAGAAAATGAAAACAGAAACAATTACCAGGTGTAAACTTCCCTGTAAAACAATATTCCGAGGCCCTTGGGATCGAGGATGATTTGATTCCACTCTGGTGTGATGGACTCTGAAATGACTGGTAAGTCCAATACACAATCTGCAGACTTTATTTATCAATTTACGGGATGTGGGTGTCGCTGGCTAGTTCAGTATTTATTGCCCATCCCTAGTTGCCCTTCAGAAGGTGGTCGTGAGTTGCCTTCTTGAACCGCTGCAGTCCCTGAGGTGTAGGTACACCCACTGTGCTGTTAGGGAGGGAGATCCAGGATTTTGCCCCAGCGACAGTGAAGGAACAGCGATATATTTCCAAGTCGGGGTAGTGAGTGACTTGGAGGGAAACTTCCAGGTGGTGGTGTTCACAGGTATCTGCTGCCCTTGTCCTTCTAGATGGTAGTGGTCGTGGGTTTGGAAGATTAAGGAAACTTGGTGAGTTCCTGTAGTGCATTTTGTAGATGGTACACACGGCTGCTACTGTTCGTCTGTGGTGGAGGGATTGAATTTTGTGGAGGGGGAGCAATCAAGCGGGGCTGTTTTTCCTGGATGGTGTCAAGCTTCTTGAGTGTTGTTGGAGTTACGCTCATCCAGGCAAGTGGAGAGTGCTCCATTACACTCCTGACTTGTGTCTGAGATTGTGGACAGGCTTTGGGGGAGGTCAGGAGGTGAGTTACTCGTCGTAGGATTCCTACCCTTTGACTGGCCCTGGTAGCCACACTACTAATATAGAACATAGAACATAGAACAGTACAGCACAGAACAGGAGCTTCGGCCCTCGATGTTGTGCCAAGCTTTGTCCGAAACCAAGATCAAGCTATCCCACTCCCTGTCATTTTGGTGTACTCCATGTGCCTATCCAAGAACCGCTTGAAAGTTCCTAAAGTGTCCGACTCCACTATCACAGCAGGCAGTCCATTCCACACCCTAACCACTGTCTGAGTAAAGAACCTACCTCGGACATCCCTCCTATATCTCCCACCCCGAACCATTTAGTTATGCCCCCTTGTAACAGCTACATCCACCCGAGGAAATAGTCTCTGAACGTCCACTCTATCTATCCCCCTCATCATCTTATAAACCTCTATTAAGTCGCCTCTCATCCTCCTCCGCTCCAAAGAGAAAAAAAAGCCCTAGCTCCCTCAACCTTTCATCATAAGACCTACCCTCCAAACCAGGCAGCATCCTGGTAAATCTCCTTTGCACCCTTTCCAATGCTTCCACATCCCTCCTATAGTGAGGTGACCAGAACTGCACACAATACTCCAAATGTGGTCTCACCAGGGTCCTGTACAGTTGCAGCATAACCTCACGGCTCTTAAACTCAAGCCCCCTGTTAATAAATGCTGACACACTATAGGCCTTCTTCACGGCTCTATCCACTTGAGTGGCAATCTTCAGAGATCTGTGGACATGAACCCCAAGATCTCTCTGCTCCTCCACATTCCTCAGAACCCTGCCGTTGACCCTGTAATCTGCTTTCAAATTGTTTCTACCAAAATGAATCACCTCGCACTTATCAGGGTTAAACTCCATCTGCCATTTTTCAGCCCAGCTCTGCATCCTATCAATGTCTCTTTGCAGCCTACAACAGCAGCCCCCCCCCCCCCTACCCTCCCCCCCTCCACCTCATCCACTACTCCACCAATCTTGGTGTCATCAGAAAATTTACTGACCCAACCTTCAGCCCCCTCCTCCAAGCCATTTGTAAAAATCACAAATAGCAGAGGACTCAGCACTGATCCCAGAGGTACACTGCTGGTAACTGGTCACCAGTCTGAAAATTTTCCATCCACCACCATCCTCTGTCTTCTATGTGATAGCCAGTTACTTATCCAATTAGCCAAATTTCCCTCTATCCCAAGCCTCCTTACTTTCTTCATGAGCCGACCATGGGGAACCTTATCAAACGCTTTACTGAAATCCATGTATACAACATCAACTGCTCTACCTTCATCTACACACTTAATTCCCTCCTCAAAGAATTCAATCAAATTTGTGAGGCAAGTTTTACTCTTCACAAATCCATGTTGAGGATCCCGGATTAAGCTGCATCTTTCCAAATGATCGTTAATCCTATCCCTCAGGACCTTTTCCATTAACTTACCGACCATCAAAGTAATACTAACCGGCCTATAATTACCAGGGTCATTCCTATTCCCTTTCTGGAACAGAGGAACAACATTCGCCACTCTCCAGTCCTCTGGCACTATCCCCATGGACAGTGAGGACACAAAGATCAAGGCCAAAGGCTCTGCAATCTCATCCCTTGCCTCCCAAAGAATCCTAGGATATATCCCATCTGGTCCAGGGGACTTGTCGACCCTCAGGTTTTTCAAAATTGCTAATACATTGTCCCTCAGAACATCTACCTCCTCCAGCCTACCTGCTTGTATCACACTCTCATCCTCAAAAACATAGCCTCTCTCCTTGGTGAACACTGAAGAAAGGTATTCATTCAATGCCTCCCCTATCTCTTCTGACTTCATGCACAAGTTCCCACTACTGTCCTTGACCGGCACTGGTCATTCTTTTATTTCTCACATAAGAGTAAAAAGCCTTGGGGCTTTCCTTGATCCGACCCGCCAAGGACTTCTCATGCCCCCCCCCCCCCCCCCCAGCTCTCAAGGGGCAATGGTTATATCCCCTCTTGTAGGAGATGGTCATTGTCTGGCACTTGTGTGGCGTGAATGATATTTGCCACTTATCAGCCCAAGCTTGAATATTGTCCAGGTCTTGCTGCATTTGAACATGAACTGCTTCATTATCTGAGGAATCGCGAATGGTGCTGAACATTGTTCAGTCATCTGCAAATATTCCCACTTCTGACTGTATGATAGATGGGAGGTCATTGATGAAGCAACTGAAGATGATTGGGCCTAGGCCACTACCTTGAGGAACTCCTGCAGCGATGTCCTAGAGCTGAGATGATTGACCTCCACCACAACCATCGTCCTTTGTGCCAGGTAGACTCCAACCAGTGGAGGGTTTCCCCTCATTGACTCCAGTTTTGCGATGGCTCCTTGATGCCATACTTGAAATTGAAAGATAGTGAAATCCTCACCAACAGAAGCAAACAGATGTCCTACTGGGTTGAGCACTACTGTGAACTTTAGTCCCGTGAGGTGGACACAGTGGTTCACACAGCATTGTGTTGTGGTTGAGTTAGATGCAGAACCCTCATGACTTGTGCTTGAAAAGGACATTGGTTCTTTGCAAGCAGAAAAACACCCAGAAGGATGGAATTCCAGCCAAACTGCTTAAGCATGGAAAGCCCCATCTACTGTCTCACTTTCACAACATCTGTTTACTCTTTCGGAAGGCGAGATCCATTCTACAGGACATGCACAACACAAAAATCAGCACATTATAGAAGACAAAGATGATAGAGGAGACTGCAGCAACTACTGGGGCATCTCACTACCCAGCATCACTGGAAAGACCTTTGCCATGTACATGCTGAAAAACTCCATGGGTGGGATTCTCCGTTGGCTGAGAAACAGAAAGACAGAGCAGACTTGAGCTGAAGCTGCAGCGGGAGACAGCATGGCAGAGGACCAGACCTCTGGTTTGTCGACCCAGCGGTCAATGGAGCAGCTGATGCAAGCTATTCAGGAAGGCTTTGCTAAGCAGAAACGGGATTGCTTGGATCCGATAAAAGAGTCGATTGAGCGGCTGGAGCTTAGATTGGACGCCAGAAGATGGAGAAGGCGCTGGCTGAGCAGGAGGAACATCAAACTGCAGTGGAGTTGGAGGTGGGGATGCTGAGAGACCAGCAGAAGAAACTCCTGGAGAAGGTGGAGGACCTAGAGAATAGGTCCCGCCGGCAGAACTTGAGAATCGTTGGGCTCCTGGAGGGGTCCGAAGGAGCGGTTGCTGGGGCATACATCGCAGGTATGTTTGAGAAGCTGCTGGGGAATGGGGCATTCTCCCGACCCTTGGAGGTGGACAGGGCTCACAGAGCACTCACAAGGAAGCCGCGAACGAGAGACCCCACGAGGGCAATGGTGGTGAGATTCCACGGGTACTTGGATAAGGAGCGCATTCTACAGTGGGCCAAGCAGACACGGAGCTGTAAGTGGGACAATAGCATCCTGTGGGTCTACCAAGACCTGAATGTGGAGGTGGACAAGAGAAGAGCAGGCTTCAACCAGATTTCATGTGAGAGTACCTTTAAGACATGAATGTTTAAGCAATGTACCTTTAAGAAAACAGTGATGTCAGAGAGTGGGTGGAGCTGAGGTCAAGTCAGCCATTTTGCAGTGTAGTTTTGCAGTTTGTAAAGAGCTTGGGAATGTCTGTGTTCGCAGTGAGCTGGATCACCGCCATGAAAGACTATCTCTGGATCATTTGGGTGATTTAAACTCATAATAGTAAAGCCTTTAACCTGATGTGATTTTGTTCAAAGGTGTTAAGCCTCTTGCAAGTTTGAAGGAACATTTTAAGGAATTATTTACTGTTGCAATATTTTCTGAGTTATCTTTGAAGTAAGGGATGTTAAGAGATCCAATGTTTATTTAAGATGTTCAGTTGAGTTCATGGAATAAACATTGTTTTGTGTTTAAAAACCCACGTGTCAATAATTGTAATCCCACACCTAGGGGAAAAAGCTGTGTGCGAGGAAAAGCAACAAATCCATTAAAGGGAGAGGTTGGTTGAACTCCATGATACATTTTGGGGTTCTGAAAACACCTTGCCCATAACAATTGGGGGCTTGAGGGGCATAAAAGTATATCTATTGGATTGGCTTTTGTGAACTTAAAGACAGTGAAGGATTGTTGCTTTTCCGGTGTGGTATTTTAGTTTAAGTGGGGAGAGTGTTGTGAATAATGGCTCTTTCAGAGGCTCAGAAGTTTTTGGTGGAGGAGAATGTCACACGTAGTACTTTATGGACAGAAACGAAAAGCAGATTGTTAGATTTGGCAAGAACTTTGCAGTTAACATTACCTGACAAAATGCGAAAAGATGAGGTAATTATGGCAGTGGTTAAGCATTTAAAGTTGCCTGAGATAGAGTTTGACTCATTGGAAATGGCAAAAAATTCAGTTGCAAATTAAACAAATGGACCATGAGAAAGAATTAAAGTGGCTTGAATACGAGAGTGAGAGAGAGGAAAGAGAAAGAGAGAGAGAGGAAAAAGAAAGAGAGAGAGAGGAAAAAGAAAAGGGGAGAGCAGAAAGGAGAAAAGAAAGAATAGCCCTAGCAGAACAAAAAGAAAAAGAAAGGGAGATACAGATCAGGGAAAAAGATAAAGAGAGGGAGTTTGAACTTCAGAAAATGGCCATGAAACATGACAATCAGTTATAATTGGCAGACGTAAAGGGGAACGTACAGTTGGGTGATAGTGATGAGGATAGTGAGAAAGAACGTCATAGTCGAAGGCTTGGTGGGAATCTATTTAAATATGTCCAAGCATTGCCAAGGTTTGACGAGAAGGAAGTGGAAGCCTTTTTCATTTCATTTGAGAAGGTAGCTAAACAAATGAAATGGCCACAGGACATGTGGGTGTTACTGATTCAAACAAAGCTGGTAGGCAGAGCTAGTGAAGTGTTTGCATCACCACCGGAGGAGGTATCTGGAACGTATGAGGAGGTGAAGAAATCCATCTTAAGTAGATATGAGCTAGTGCCTGAAGCTTACAGACAAAGGTTTAGAAATTTAAGGAAAGAATTTGGTCAAACATACATGGAGTTTGAAAGGCTCAGAGTAATTTTGATAGGTGGATAAGGGCTTTGAAAATAGACCAAACATATGAAGCTCTCAGAGAAATTATACTTTTGGAGGAGTTTAAAAATTCAATTCCTGGTGTAGTGAGAACTCATGTGGAAGAACAGAGCGTTAAAACTGCGAGATTAGCAGCAGAAATGGCAGATGATTATGAATTAATTAATTCATAAATCAAAGATTGGTTTCCGATATCAGTTTCAGCCGGTGAGGGATAGAAACTGGGGACATGACAAATACTCAAGTGGTAAAGGTAAAGGTGATCTGATGGGAGACAATAAAGAGAGTGTACCTCAGATTAAAAAAGAAATCCAGGAGGGTGGAAAAGAAATGAAAAGTTTCAGATGTTTTCACTGTAATAAACTAGGCCATGTAAAGTTAGTGTTTGAAGAAAAGCACTGGGAAGGCTGATGTGGTAAAACAGGATAAGACAGTGGGGTTTGTTAGAGTGGTAAAGGAAAGCCCAAGGGAAGCAAAGGAGGTGCAAACGATTGTACAGCCTGTTCAAGAAGTAATTGTTAAGAAGGTGCCAGATGTATTTAAAGAATTTACTTGTGTGGGTAAAGTTTACTCATGTGTATTAGGAGGAGCAGGTAAAGAAGTCACAATTTTAAGAGATACAGGGGCTAGTCAATCTTTAATGGTAAGAGATGTGGAATTATATAGTTTGGGAAGAATGTTGCCAGAAAAGGTGGTGATATGTGGAATTCAGGGTGAGAGGAGTAGCGTTCCATTATATAAGGTAAGGTTGGAAAGTCCAGTAAAGAGTGGTGAAGTGCTAGTAGGAGTAATAGATAAACTATCTTGTCCAGGAATACAGTTTATCTTGGGTAATGATATAGCTGGATCACAGGTGGGAGTGATGCCTACTGTTGTTGATAAGCCTGTGGAAAATCAGTCAACTGAAGTGTTGAAGGACGAATATCCTGGGATTTTTCCGGATTGTGTAGTAACAAGGTCGCAAAGTCACAGGTTAAGACAAGAGGAGAAATTAAAGAGTGAAGATGAAGTTGAAGTGCAATTGTCAGAAACGATTTTTGATCAGATGGTTGAAAAAGAACAAGAACAGGTGGAGGATGAGGCGGATATTTTTAGTTCAGGAAAATTGGCGGAAAATTGAGCAGGGACTGTGTAGTGGAGGTAAAGAATACGGAATACTAGGCAATCACTATCTCGGACCATGCCTCGCACTGGGTGGACCTGCAGGTCGGGGGGGGGGGGAATTACCAACGCCCGCAATGGAGGTTAGAGATAGGACTGTTGTTGGAGATAGGGATATGTGAGAGACTTTGGAAGTGTATGCAAAATTACTTGCAGGTGAATGATACGGGGGGAGCTTTCAGCAGCGACCCTGTGGGAGGCGCTGAAGGCAGTAGTGAGGGGGGGAGCTGATCTCAATTCGGGCTCACAGGGTCAGGGCGGACAGAGCAGAAATGGACAGATTGGTTAGGGAAATTCACCGGATAGACGAGGAGCATGCGGGGTCCCCGGGGGAGGACCTACTCAGGGAGAGATGGAGATTGCAGGCGGAACTGGGGGTGCTATCCACGAGTAGGGCCGTGGAACAACTTAGAAAGGCGAGGGGAGTGATGTGTGAGCATGGGGAGAAAGCCAGTAGATTGCTAGCGCAGCAACTCAGGAAGAGGGAGGTGGCCAGGGAAATAAGTAGAGTGGTTGATTGGGAGGGGAGCTGAATGGAGGACCCGGCAGGACTGAATAAGGTATTTCGGGATTTCTATAGTAAGCTGTACACTTCAGAACCTCCGGAAGAGACGGAGGAGATGAAAAGGTTCCTGGATGGACTAACCTTCCCAAAAGTAGGCAGGGGACTAGTGGATGGGCTGGGGGCCCCAATTAGAGTGGAGGAGGTATTGGGGGGCCTAAAGGCCATGCAGTCGGGGAAAGCCCCGGGACCGGATGGATACCCTGTAGAGTTTTACAAGAAGTTCTCGGAGATAGTGGGACGGGTCCTGACAAGGGTTTTTAATGAGGCACGGGACAGAGGGACCCTGCCACCAACGATGTCGCAAGCCACCATCTCGCTGATACTGAAGCGGGACAAGGACCCGGAATCCTGCGGGTCATACAGGCCAATCTCCCTGATCAATGTGGATGCCAAGCTCCTGGCCAAGGTCCTGGCGATTAGAATTGAGGACTGCGTACCGGAGGTGATTGGGGACGATCAGACAGGGTTTGTGAAAGGCAGGCAGCTGACAGCTAACTTGAGAAGATTGCTTAATGTGATCATGCTGCCCCTGACGGGCAAGGAGGTGGAGGTAGTGGTGGCAATGGACGCTGAGAAGGCCTTCGACCGGGTGGAGTGGCGCTATTTGTGGGAGGTGCTTGGACGGTTTGGCGGTTTGGTTTCGGGGAGGGACTGGTTAATTGGGTCAGACTATTGTACCAGACCCCAAAAACTAGCGTTAGGATGAACAGGATAATGTCAGATTATTTCAGACTACACCGCGGGACCAGACAGAGGTGCCCACTCTCCCCGTTGCTGTTCGTGCTGGCCATAGAGCCGTTGGCGATGGCGTTGAGAGCTGCGAAGGAGTGGAAGGGAATGACTGGGGGAGGAGGGGGTGGAACATAGGGTCTTTCCCTATGCGGACGACCTGCTCCTGTACGTGTCGGACCCACTGGCCGGGATGGAAAATATACTGGAAACTTTGAGGAAGTTCGGCCGGTTTTCAGGGTACAAATTAAATATGGCCAAGAGTGAGATGTTTGTGGTGCAGGCAAGAGGCCAGGAGAATAGACCGAAGGAGCTGCCATTTCGGCTGGTTGGGAACGTTTACGGTACTTGGGGATACAGGTGGCACGAGACTGGGGCAGGGTGCATAAGTTAAAATTGACTAGGGTGGTGGAACAAATGAAGAGGGAGTTTCGGAGATGGGATGCACTGGCGGAGAGGGTGCAGACTTTAAAGATGACAATCCTCCCTAGATTTCTGTTCATCTTCCAGTGCCTCCCGATCTTTATCCCACGGTCCTTCTTCAAAAGGACTGGCAAAATCATCATGAGCTTTGTCTGGGTGGGAAAATCCCCGCGGGTGAAGAAGGCAATGCTTGAAAGGAGCCGCAGCGAGGGGGGACTGGCATTGCCGAGTCTGATCAACTACTACTGGGCGGATAACATAGCCATGATAAGGAAGTGGATGGTGGGTACGGGGTCTATCTGGGAGCGAGTGGAGGCGGCTTCGTGCAGGGGCACCGGTTTGGCAGCCCTGGTCACGGCTTCCCTACCGCTGTCGCCGGCCAGGTACTCCACCAGCCTGGTAGTGGGGGCGGCCCTGCGGATATGGGGCCAGTGGAGGAGGCATGTGGGGGGGTTGGGTGCGTCTGTCTAGGCTCCAATATGTGATAACCATCGATTTTGCCCCCGGGAACATGGATGGAGGGTTTCGAACATGGCGGCGGGTGGGGGTGGGGAGGGTGGGCGATATGTTCCTGGAGGGGAGCTTTGCGAGCTTGAGGGGCTTGGAGGAGAAATTTGGGCTGGTAAGGGGAATTGACTTTAGGTACTTACAGATGCGGGACTTTGTATGCAGTCAGGTCCCATCCTTCCCACGCCTCCCGCCAATAGGGATCCAGGACAGAATAGTCTTGAGAGGAGAAAGAGGAGAGGGTAGAGTCTCGGATATCTACAAGGTGCTCATGAAGGGGGAAGAGTCCCAGACGGAGGAACTGAAACTCAAATGGGAGGAGGAGCTTGGCAGGGAGAGGAGGATGGGCTGTGGGCGGAAGCTCTGAGTAGGGTAAACTCAACCACAACATGTGCCAGGCTCGGCCTGATTCAATTTAAGGTCATTCACCGGGCCCACATGACGGTAGCTCGGATGAGCAAATTCTTTGGGGTAGAGGACAAGTGGGCTAGATGCGCGGGAGGACCAGCGAACCATGTTCACATGTTTTGGGCATGTCCTAAGCTTAGGGGGTACTGGGAGGGATTTGCGGGGATCGTGTCCCGGGTGCTGAAAACCAGGGTGGTGATGAGTCGAGGGGTGGCAATTTTCGGGGTTTCGGAAGACCCGGGAGTCCAGGGGGAGAAAGAGGCAGATGTTCTGGCCTTTGCTTCTCTAATATCCCGACGGCGAATGCTGCCGGCATGGAGGGACTCAAAACCCCTGAAGACCGAACTATGGCTTTCGGACATGTCAAGTTTTCTGGGTATGGAAAAAATTAAGCTTGCCTTAAGGGGATCTGTACTGGGGTTTGCCCGAAGGTGGCAACTATTCATCGACTTCTTCGTGGGAGAGTGAACGTCAGCAGGGGGGGGGGGGGGGGGGGGGGGCAGGCAGGGGGGGTGGAGATTAGAGTAGAGTAGAAGGGATAAATAGGCGGGTAGTGTCTAGGGTAGAGTGCAGTATGGTTTGATTGAAGTATTGGTTTTATATTGATGTTTGCACATTTCTGTTATCTGTAACTGTTTACAATGCCAAAAAAACCTCAATAAAATTGTCTGTTAAAAAAACCCCAAAAAAACCAAACCCACGTGTCCATAATTGTAATCTCACACCTAGGGAACAAGCCGCGTGCTCGGAAAAGCAACAAATACATTAAAGGGAGAGGTTGGTTGAACTCCATGATACATTTTGGGGTTCTGAAAACGCCTCGCCCATAACACAGATTAGGTCGATACTTTTTAAGAAAAAGGTGAAGTTCGGACTGTTGTATCCGGCCCGTCTCTGGGTCACGTACGAGGAACAGCACTTCTATTTCGAGTCGCCTGAGGTCGCGCTGGACTTCGTGAAAAGGAAAGGACTGGTGGTGGACTGAGAACTTTTGAACTTTGCTGCAGCGTTCATGTTTGTTTTTGTTTCTCTGTTCTTTTTAAAAAAGGTTTTGTGGAAGCTGTTTGTAATGTCTTCTGTATTGATTTGGGACCACTGGCAGAGCTGAGTGAGTTAAGGTTTTCATTTGCACTGTTGGGGATGGTGGTGCGCTTGTTTAGATTTTGATGTTTTTCTGTCGGGCAATTGTGTGGGGATTGTTTGATGTTGGAGTATGTTTGTATGAGCGGGGGGGGGGGGGGGAACAATAGGTGGGAGACTATCCGGTGCCAGGGATGGGGGCCACCAATCTAGCTGGGCGGGCTAGCCTACGGTAGCGCAGTGGGGGGTGTGCATATGTTCGGTTTGTCAAAGGCGTTGGGTTACAGAGTGTTGTTACTCGGTGGGGGGGGAGGGGGGGAAATGCTCTGCTGACGAGGGCCTGGAGCCAAAGAAAATGTTCTGCTGACTGAGGGCAGGCACCGGTGGAGGCGCAGAGCATGGGCTGGAGGCGGGCCCAAAAAAGGGGATGGCTGATCGGCGAGGGGGGAGGGGGTGGGGAATGAGCCCCCCAACTAGGCTGATCACCTGGAATGTTAAATTGGCCGGTCAAGAGGGCACGTGTGTTCGCGCATCTTAGGGGACTGAAGGCGGATGTGGTAATGTTGCAGGAGACGCACCTTAGAGTAGCTGACCAGATTAGATTGAGGAAAGGCTGGGTCAGTCAGGTCTTTCCTCGGGACTGGATTCAAAAACTAGAGGGGTCGCGATCCTGATCAATAAGCGGGTGGTGTTTGAGGCGGGTAGAATAGTCTCGGACGTGGGAGGTCGATACATTATGGTCAGTGGGAAACAGGAGGGTGTGCAGGTAGTATTAGTAAATGTGTACGCGCCAAATTGGGATGATGTGGAGTTTATAAAGGGGATGCTGGGGAAGATACCGGACCTGGACTCGCACAGGTTGGTCATGGGAGGGGACTTCAACACAGTTATTGACTCTGGCTCAGACCGATAAAGCTTGAAAACAGGCAGGGTGCCAGCAATGGCAAAGGAACTAAAAGGGTTCATGGAGCAGATGGGGGGGGGAGGGGGGGGGGTCCGTGGAGATTTGGGCAGCCGAGGGTGAAGGAGTTCTCCTTCTACTCACACGTGTATAAAGTGTACTTCCGGATCGATTTCTTCATTTTGAGCAGGGCCTTACTGGCTGGGGTGGTGGACACGGGGTACTCGGCAATCACAATCTCAGCCCATGCTCCGCACTGGGTTGACCTACAGGTTCGTAAAGATAGTAACCAGCGCCCGCACAGGAGGTTGGATGTGGGACTTTTGGCTGACGAAGGGGTGTGCGAGCGGCTGAGGAAATGTATTCAGAACTACCTGCAGGTCAACAACACGGGGGAAATTTCTGCAGCGATGATCTGGGAAGCACTGAAGGCGGTGGTCAGAGGGGAGCTAATCTCGATATGGGCCCATAGGGAGAAGGTGGACAGGGCAGAGACGGACCGACTGGTTAAAGAGATACTACAGATCAATAGGAGGTATGCGGAGACCCCAGAGGCAGGGCTTTTAAGGGAATGGCGGAGGCTACAGGCGGAGTTTGGCTTGTTAACCACATGGAGGGTGGTGGAGCAGCTGAGAAAGGCGAGGGGGGCGATCTATGAGTATGGAGAGAAGGCCAGCAGAATACTTGCACAACAGCTTAGAAAGTGGCAGTCAAGGTGACGGACACCCTGAACCTTTACACAACGGGGTCCTCCCAGACACTGAGTGGGGTCTTGTCCGGAATCTCGCAGACCTCGTTGCACAGTTGCATCCGCACCATCACAGATTTCCTATATGTCCGGTTGCCACAATACATCAAATTCAATGTGGACCGAGCCCAATAGGATACCTGGGCAGCAGGGTTTGCCATCATCGCCGAGCTGTCCCAGGTGCTGGGGGTGATCGATGACATGCATATTGATGCACTATCAATTACGACGAGAAGAGAGTAGAGAGTAATCGAGGCTTTATTAAGCAGAGATGTGTAGCCTCCTGCAGCTGCTCCCAGAATGGGAGCAGCTCGGTGTGCACACACATTTATAAACCGCCTCCTGGACAGAGCCAGCAGGCAGGGATCTACCCCCGTACCTGTAGTACAGGAGCCTTACCGTATTACCTCTAATAACAACTATTATACAATCAGTGGTGACTACCACATTCACCCCCTGTTAAAAAAGAGTCCAGCGGGGGTGATGGAAAAAAATGTACAGGTTTGTGAATATTTTAAGTTTACAGTCTGGTGAAAATTTACAAATTCAGCCGGTCGGGTGCCTTGATCCTCCGCTGTGAGCGCCTCGGTCCCGATGGTGATGCAAGCGCCGACTTGGTCACCTGTGACTCCGGGAGCTTGTTGTCCGCATCTTCATCCCCGGGTGGAACCAGTGGGAGGACGGATCGTCCTGGGGCAAGGGCTGTAGTGAGGTGCGCTGGGGGGAGGGTGAGTGGCGCCGGGGCAATCGGAGGGGGGGGGGGGGGGGTCGGGTGGTGGTGGGCCGTGGGTGCGGATCCAGCTGGCCCCGGAGGGAGACTGTGTCCTGGCGGCCGTCGGGGTACGTCACGTAGGGTTCGGATGAATTAGTTGTACCCTTTCGACCAACGGGTCCGCCTTGTGGATCCGCACATGTTTGCGGAGGAGAACGGGTCCTGGAGCTGCCAGCCATGTTGGGAGCGAAACCCCGGAGGTGGACTTCCTAGGGAAGGCAAGGAGACGTTCATGGGGGGTTTCATTAGCCGCAGTGCAGAGTAGTGATCGGATGGAGTGGAGTGCATCGGGGAGGACCTCCTGCCAGCGGGAGACCGGGAGATTTTTAGACTGCAAGGCCAGCAGGACAGCCTTCCAGACCGTCCCGTTGTCCCTCTCCACCTGCCCGTTTCCCGAGGGGTTGTAGCTGGTCGTCCTGCTCGAGGCGATGCTTTTGCCGAGCAGGAATTGACGCAGCTCATCACTCATAAGGGAGGATCCCCGGTCGCTGTGGACGTAAGCGGGGAAACCGAACAGGGCGAAGATGCTGTTGAGTGCTTTAATGGCGGTGGCAGACGTCATATCGGGGCATGGGATGGCGAAGGGGAATCGGGAGTATTCATTGACCACATTCAGGAAGTACATGTTTCGGTCGGTGGAGGGGAGGGGCCCTTTGAAGTCCATGCTGAGGCGTTCAAAGGGGCGGGAGTCCTTCACCAGGTGCGCTCGGTCTGGCCGGTAGAAGTGCGGTTTGCACTCCGCGCAGACCTGGCAGTCTCTGGTGACAGCCCTGACCTCCGCAATGGAGTAGGGCAGGTTGTGGGCCTTTATGAAGTGAAAGAACCGGGTGACCCCTGGGTAACAGAGACCATCGTGTAGGGCCCGGAGTCGGTCCACTTGTGCACTGGCACATGTACCTCGGGATAGGGCATCGGGGAAGCATTGTGCTTCTCGGGGCGATACAAAATCTTGTAATTGTAGATGGAGAGTTCAATCCTCCACCTTAAGATTTTATGACTTTTGATCTTTCCCCGCTGTGTATTATTAAACATGAAGGCAACCGACCGTTGGTCAGTGAGGAGAGTGAATCTCCTGCCGGCCAGGTAATGCCTCCAATGCCGCACAGCTTCAACGATGGCTTTGGCCTCCTTTTCGACAGAGGAGTGCCGAATTTCAGAGACATGGAGGTGCGGGAAAAGAATGCCACGGGTCTGCCTGCCTGGTTGATGGTGCCGGCCAGAGCGATGTCCGATGCATCGCTCTCGACCTGAAAGGGGAGGGTCTCGTCGAACGCGTGCATCGTGGCCTTGGCGATGTCTGCCTTGATGCAGTTAAAGGCCTGGCGGGCCTCAGCCGTCAGGGGAAAAACTGTGAAGTGGATGAGTGGACGGGCATTGTCCGCATAGTTAGGGACCCACTGGGCATAATAGGAGAAAAACCCCAGGCATCATTTCAGGGCCTTGGGGCAGTGGGGGAGGGGGTGTTCCATGAGCGGGCACATGTGGTCGGGGTCGGGCCCTAGAACTCCATTTTCCACAACATAGCCAAGGATGGCTAAGCGGTTGGTGCGGAACACGCACTTCTCCTTATTGTACGTGAGATTAAGGAGTTTGGCGGTGTGGAGAAATTTGAAGAGGTTAGCGTTGTGGTCCTGCTGATCGTGGCCGCAGATGGTGATGTTGTCTAGGTATGGGAAAGTGGCCCGCAGTCCGTACTGGTCAACCATTCGGTCCATCTCACGTTGGATGACCGAGACCCCGTTAGTGACGCCGAAAGGAACCTTAAGGAAGTGGTAAAGGTGGCCGTCTGCTTCAAATGCAGGGTATTGGCGGTCCACCTTGCGGATGGGGAGCTGCTGGTAGGCAGATTTCAGGTCCACTGTGGAGAAGACCCGGTACTGTGCAATCCGATTGACCATATCAGATATGCGTGGGAGGGGGTACGCGCCGAGCTGCGTGTACCGATTGATGGTCTGACTGTAGTCAATGACCATCCTGTGCTTCTCCCCAGTCTTTACTACTACCACTTGGGCTCTCCAGGGGCTGTTGCTGGCCTCGATAATGCCTTCCCGCAGCAGCCGCTGGACCTCCGACCTGATGACGGTCCTGTCCTGGGCACTGTACCGTCTGCTCCTGGTGGTGACGGGTTTGCAATCCGGGGTGAGGTTTGCAAGTAAGGAAGGTGGATCGACCTTAAGGTTCGTGAGGCCGCATACGGCGAGGGGGGTAGGAGTCCGCCGAATTTTAGAGTGAGGCTTTGGAGGTTGCACTGGAAGTCCAGGCCGAGTAACAGGGCCGCGCAAAGGTTGGGGAGGACGTAGAGCCGGAAGTTGCTGAACTCTACGCCCTGGACGGTGACGGTGGCGATGCAGTATCCCGGATGTCCACGGAATGGGATCCGAAGGCCAGGGAGATTCTCTGGGTAACAGTGTGTACCGCGAGGGAGCACGCCATACCATAGTGGGGTGGATGAAGCTTTCCGTGCTCCCGGAGTCAAGAAGGCAAGATGTCTTGTGCCCATCGACTTTCACCGTCGTCTTCACGGTTGCGAGGTTGTGAGGCAGGGACTGGTCAAGCGTGGTGGAGGCGAGCTGCGGCTGGTGTTGGTAGGCCCCGGGCTGGTCGGCAGCGGTGGCAGGCGATGAACGGCCAGATGAAGTGCCTGACGAGCAGGGTCCTTGAGGCGCTGTCCAAAATGGCGCCGAAGATGGCGGCGCCCACGGGGTGTACATGGCTGGCGGCGTTAAAGATAGCGGCGCCCACGGGCCACACGTGGTCTGCTGGCAAGAAGATGGCGGCGCCCGCGGGCCCCACGTGGTCTGCGGGGATGAAAATGGCAGCGCCCATGGGTCGCACGTGGGGGTGCAGGAACACTGGGCCTAGATACAGCAGCGATCGACCGGGCCTGGCACACGGCAACAAAATGTCCCTTCTTCCCGCACGTGTTGCAGGTTGCGCTCCGCGCCGAGCAGTGCTGCAGGTGGTACTTTGCTTGCCCGCAGAAATAGCATTTGGGCCCCCCGGGGTTGGTTGGCTGGGGGCGGCCGCTGGTGGGGCCGACGATGTCCATGAGGGCGCTGTGCGGTTGGGGGCGTACGACTGTACGTTACGGGAGGTTACCGTTCGCGAGTTGCCTGGTCGCCGTGAGGTCGAGCGTACTCCCTTCTAATAGGCACTGACGGATGTACGCCGACCCCATGCCCGTAACAAAAGCATCCCTGATTAAGAGTTCTGTATGTTCAGCGGCCGAAACTGTCTGGCAATCGCAGTTCCTCGCCAAGGTATGCATGGCACGTCAGAAATCGTCTAATGACTCATCGGGGAGTTGCTGCCTCATGGACAGGAGATGCCTGGCATAGAGTTTGTTGATCGGCCGGATATAGTGTCCTTTCAGAAGCTCCATAGCTTCAGGGTAAGTGGGCGCATCCCGGATAAGGGGAAAAATCTCGGAGCTCACCCGTGAGTACAGAATCTGGAGCTTCTGTGCGTCCGAGGTTTGTTCAGTTGCTGATCCGAGGTAGCTTTCGGAGCAAGCTAGCCAGTGGTCGAAGGCCATTGTGGTGTTTGCTGCTTGCGGGTGCAGCTGCAGGCGATCTGGCTTGATGCGTAATTCCATCGCTGTAATATCTCTGCTTAATAAATTGATGCACTATCAATTACGAAGAGACGAGAGTAGAGAGTAATCGAGGCTTTATTAAGCAGAGATGTGTGGCGTCCTGCAGCTGATACCAGAATGGGAGCAGCTCGGTGTGCACACACATTTATACTCCGCCTACTGGGCGGAGCCAGCAGGCAGGGATCTACCCCCGTACCTGTAGTACAGGAGCCTTACCGTATTACCTCTAATAACAACTATTATATAATCAGTGGTGACTACCATATGTCCCCCTTTGAGCACCAGCCCATGATAGGCCGCTCTACACAAACTGAAAGGGGTTCCACTCGATGAACGTGCAGCTGATATGTGACCATGGGCAGTGTGCATGACGGCTTCATCCTCGCACACTCGACGGTTCCTGACCTGTTTGATGTCCCTCCCACCCCCAGCTGAAGCTTTGGTTCCCAGGCGACAGGAGTTACCCACTGCAGTCATGGCTGAGACGCCCATCCGGAGCCCACAGACTGAAGCCCATGCCGCGACCAGGGATGGGCAGTGCGCCATGTGGCTGAGTGGTGCTTCGACATACTGAAGATGAGGTTCGGGTGCTGGGACCTCTGGAAGGGCCCTCCAGTATGGCACTAGGAGAGTCTCCCACATCGTGGTGGCCTGCTGCGTCCTCCACAACTTTGTGCAGCAGGGGGGCGATGTGCTGGAGGAGGATGAATGCCAGTCATCATCCAACAAGTATGATGTGGAGGGGGACGAGGATGGATCGGACATGGTGCCTGGGTAAGCAAGAGAGGCCGCACAAAGTGCGCGCCGGGCCCCGCCGCCGGGACCCTCTGTTTGCCTCCATGTTCACTGACTAGGGGGACTGACCAGTGGCATGGACATCTCATCTCCACCCATGAATACCCTCCTTGAGCAACTCTTCCCCCCCCCCTCCATTGCTACCCCCTCCGTGATACCTATCTGCCTCACTAAGGGGTACGAGCCCTGGGTTGGCAGTAACAGCGGGTCTGGCCCATGGGATGGAGGATGATGACACCCCATTCTGAGATGAGCTCTGGCGCTCCGCAACGTTCGACAACATCTGAGCCCTGCCCACGGTAGCACTTTCCATCGTGGTGATCCCTGCATGCGAGCTGGCCATTCCATCACACGGTCCCATTGAGTCCCGGGGTGGCGAAGCTGGGGATGGTGGGGTGGGGCGGGGCAGGGTGGAGGGTTGTAGATGGAACACCGGAGCTGTGAGCACTGCCTGAACTGCAGTACCTGCAGGACACTCTCAGCCATGAACCGCTGTTACTGGGCTCTGCTCTGGAGCGCCCCTGCAGTGTCCAGGTGGCCCTGGCACATGGCTGTCTGTGAGAGGGCAGTCCTGTCTTGGGCCTTGGCCACCTTCAGCATAGAGTGCCCCAGTTCTTGGAGATCTTGACACATGGCCGTAACCTTCGCCCCTAAGACCTCTACCGTGGACGCCATATGTGTGGTGTTGGCTTGGGTGGCATGCACGGTCGGCACCATCTGCTGCCCCTGCAGGCAGTTGGACTTCTGCAACTGCACCTGCAAGTGTTAGATGGTCGCTGAGCCCCCTTCATGTAGACCATGCATCTCCACTATCCACTATCGATGGGACCACCCTTTCCAGAAGCCCGAAACCCATCCAGACGGCAGCTAATCCCTGGGGTCGTGCCACCCTCCAACCGTCCACCCATTGGAAGGTGTCTACCTCCACCTGCTGTACCATGACACGTGTATGGTGCGCAACAGATAGTGCTCCAGGAGCCTCTTCACTAAGGTGCCCAACCGAGGTGAGTGGCTCTGGGATGGTGGAGGGTGTAGGAGACAGCTCTGACAGAAAATAAGTGTCGTCCCCGGACTGGTGCTCTGGCTGAGGGTTGAAGCCTCCCGTTTGTGTCCGTGTCCTCCTCCTTGCTGCTCGCCTCCTGGGGTTGTAGTTGGGGTCGGGGACACTAGAAGGACCCGCGTCATCGGCAGGCGATCCTGCAAGACACAAGACAAGGTGCATGATTGGACCACAGGTTGGGGTGGCAGGTGGTGGTGGACAGGGCAGTGTGGGTGGTCGATGCCGACCTCTGCCTTGGCGACTACCTGCTCTCCGGGTCCACCAATCAGGTCCAGTGCCTGCTCTGCTGCTCTGCTACGAGGAGCCACAGGTCTGGCGGTCCCCCTTTGGTTTTCTCACTCGCCTGGAAGTTGTGTGCCACCTTCTCCTGCGGAGGGTGGGGGGGGGGGGGGGGGGTGTTGTGTTATGCTTCTTCATGGAGCATAAGCTGCTTCCTTGATGTATGCTCTGACAAAGGAAGGTTCAGACTTGGAGATAGGTTTAACACATTTATTGAACAGTTAACAATTCTTCTACTTGAGTTCGACTCTCCTGCTAATCTTGCTATAGTAACTCAATCTAACTAACCAGTCTGCTCTAAGCCATGCGGTGGGTGCGATGCTTCCGATCTGCCCCTGTCTCTGAGTGTCGCCTGTGGAAAAGAGAAAGAGCATGTGTGCCCTGACTTTTTCTATGGGTTGCCCCCTTGTGGTAGTGTCACCTCTGGGTGTCTTGACTGCCCATTGGTTGTGTCCTATTCTATGTGTTCATTAGCTGTACGTCTGCATGTCATGATGTCTCTGGTGCTCCCTCTAGTGTGTATTTAGTTGTAGTGTATTTACATTAACCCCTTGTGTATTTACAGTGATGCATAGCACCACGGGGGGGGGGGGGGGGGAGCAGAGAGAAAAGTGAACGAGGTTAAATAGTTGGACACATGCAGCGTGGGTGGGTGGTGGCCTCTATGGCCAGGGCACCCAGCTATGGCGGCCGGTATGGGTGCTGACATGTGGGGGTTCGGTTACCCCTCCGAAAGGGGGGGGTGTTGGGGTTACAGGTGCGTGGGTCAGGGCTTCGTGCCGGGGCACAGTGCTGCCTACTCACCCTAGCTGCCCTGAGGTGGTCGTGCAGTTTCTTGCGGCACTGTTGGCCGATTCTAGCAGCATTTCCCAGGGCGCTCACAACCTCTCCCATCTGCGCCCAGGCCCAGTGCACGGCAGCAGATGGCAACCGCCTCCCCACCCTGGGGTTCAGGGTGGCCCACCTCTCCTGCACTGCATCTAGTGGGGTCTCCAGCTTGGCATCGGTGAACCGTTCTCCTTGCTGCCATTTGTTGGCTGGGATAATGTGTGTGGGGAGTGAAGTGGGGCTGCAGCTCGTCAGCCTCTCGAGTGTCAATCCCGAATCTGGTGAATCAGACACTGTTTTGCACACACTCTCCGACACCTGAGTACTGGTTCTCTCTCTCTCACACACATACACCTACACCCGCACATACGTACTTGAACAGCTTTCAGCTTGTTTTTATCCCAGACTTTGTATACTCCTGGAAGGCGGAATCCACAAATCCATCTGGACATTACTCACAGTATATTTCTTGATAGAATCCATAGAATCCCTACAGTGCAGAAGGAGGCCATTTGTCCCACCAATTCTGCAGCGACCCTCTGAACGTATCCTACCGAGGCCCACTCTCCCGCCCTATCCCCTCAAACTTGTAACCCCACCTAACCTGCATATCTTTGGACATTAAGGGCCAATTTAGCATAGCCAATCCACCCAATCTGCACATCTTTGGACAGTGGAAGGAAACTGGGGCACCCGGAGGAAACCCGGGTAGACATCGGGGGGGAGAACATGCAAACTTCACACAGTTACCCAAAACCGGAATTGAACCTGGGTCCCTGGTGCTGTGAGACAGCAGTGCTAACTACTGTGCCTCATTGCCACCCATAAGACGATCCTTATCTCCCATTGTGTCCCATTGTCTCCACTGGAGATGACAATTCCTTTCTGTAGGTTTTAGACGTATCTTTGTCTGGAAACAGGGTGGGGTTCCATGGTCTCTCAGAACCTCCACCCCCCTTCCCCCGCAATCCAACCAGTGACTGACTTTTTAATCACCCACCATTTTTAGGCTGTGTGTCAATTTCAAACAAACTCACAGGTCTTATTTAAAGTTCAATATTTCATGTGTAATTCCGTGTTTTTCCTCCATCATTGTGACAACTAGAATGGTCCTGATCTTCTTTGAATAGTGCCATGGAATCTTTCACACATTGTAAAGATGTACTCACAGAGGCTTCTTAAGTTATGGCTTTGAAAACATTTCTTGATGGCAACAATGATGGCTGGAACATCTCTCAACTCCTCAAATGGTCCGGGTGCTTATGAGCGATTTGTCCCTCCATGTCTACTTGGCGGTCTGCTCTCAGAGAGAATAGTTCCTACGGTCCAACATGCTTCACCACCAAGGTTTCCCACATATGTGGCTTCATTTACCAAAAGTTTCCATTTTCTTCTACATGAAATATGGCTTGTTTTCTGATTATCTTGGCTGGTCTCTACCCTCCCTGTCATATTTGGAAACACGAGGATCAGTCTCATTCTGAGACCATGTTTCATTAGCAGTTCTGCTAGTGGAACTCCCATTATTGTATGTGGAGTGGTCCGATACCTAAGGAGCAACTGTGATATTTTGGTTTCCAAGGTTCCTCCTGACAATTTCCTTAGGCCAGACATGAAAGTTTAGATGGCCCTCTCGACTACTCCATTTGATACTGGCTGATAAGGCGCAGTTCTGAGTTGTTTAACACCATGAGATGAGTGAAGTTTTGAAATTAGCGTAATCGTTTGATGGTAGCAGTGAAGTTTTGAAATTAGTTTAATCTTTTGATGGTAGTATGCGATGTAAGTGACTTCACCTCAAAAATCTCTGTCCATTTCGAGTTTGCAAGAATCACGAGCAAAACACAGTGTCGAGGAATGGACCAAGGGAGTTGATGTGGATCCATACCCATGGCCAACCAGGCCATTCCCAAGGGTGCAGTGAGGCTCCAGCAGGCAACGTTTGTTGCAGTCGGCACTATGGACAGTGCTTGACTAGCTTTTCGATATCTGCATCAATGCCAGATCAGCACATGTATCTCCTGGTACGCATCTTCACCTTAGAGGTGCCAGGATGAATGCTATGTAATTCAGTTAGGAGCAGCTCTCTGCCTAGTACTGGAATGACTACTCTTGCTCCCCAGAGAATGATGGCATCCTGACAACTCAATTGACTTTGCAGGTAAAGAATGGTTTCATTTCCTCAGAAACTGGCTCATTTACCCACCCCGCCAGTATTTTATCTCTCAATTTGGACAGAAGCAGATCACGATTGGTTTAGTTCCTGACCTGCTTCACACATACTGGTAATGTGTTTGTAAAATTTAATGCCAAGATGATTTCCTGGGGTACAGGGGTATGTGTGACACTTTCTTGCAAGGATAGGTGGCTAAGGGCGTCCACACTTACTATCTACATTCCTGGTCCATTTTAAAAATATATTTGTAGGCGGACAGAATTAATGGCCATCACAGAATTCTTGCCGAGGCTATCGGCAGGGTAGACCTGTACTCTTTGAAAATACCTAAAAGCAGTTTGTGACTGCTTTTAGAAAAGCAGTTAGAAACTATGGTAATGTGTCTACCTGGTAAGTACTGGTGGAATTTCTTGATGCTGAAGATTATTAATACTCCTTCCTTCGTGATTTCTGAATACCATCTGAGAAGGTCCTTGACACATAACCTGTTGGCCTTTCTGAGTCATTGTCCATCTCATGGGGCAACGCTGCACTACCACCATATGGAACAGCATTGAGGTCAATATCAGTTCTTTATGTGGGCTAAAGTGCACTGACAGGTTTGAGGAAGACAGCAATTGCTTTCACCCTCCTGAAGGCTCCTCCTAGGGAACCTCCCAAGACCAATGATGGTTTTTCTTTAGCAGTATATGCAAGGGGACAGTACAGTCGATAAGTTTGTCAAAAATCGGCATACTGGTTTTCTGTCCCCAAAAACCACTCGAATTTGGTTATGCTTTTGGGGGAAGGCACCTCTTTGCATTTCCTTGACTTCCTCTTCCACGTGGTGTAATCTTTGTGCATCCGCACGGTGCCTCAGGTAGGTCACTTCAGTGGTTTGGAAGGTGCATTCTCTTTCTTGAGGTGGACTCCAGCCTCCTGAAACCTCTCTAACACCTCTTCTAAAATTTGCAAGATACCCGAGGTAGCCCCTATAGTAGATTTTCCATCGTCCTTTGAAATATTGAACATGCCAAAGACATGTCAAAAGGTGGGTGCGTGTACTGGAATATGTTTTTGTGTGTTTATTGTACATATCCCCAGGGAGTATTATCTAATTCAAATTGCTGATACATGTGACTCATATCCAGTTTGGTGTAAGCTTGACCTCCTGGCAGCTTTGTATACAGGTCTTCAATTCCCGGGATTGGGTATTTATCCACCTTGTCGGCCTAATTAACTGTTAGCTTATATTCACCGCAAATTTGGATGGTCTGATCGGTTTCAATGCAGGGTCTATAGTTCCTGCCAATTGATTTTGCCTAATTCGCCATGGAAACCATTGTCCTATTTCTCAATAATTCTGCCAGTCCTCTTGCCCGCATTTGAAAGAACCCAGACCAATTAAACTTGATTTCCAATCACGGTTCAGGAAGCATGGTCCTTTACCCATCACTACTATCACCAGGAGCTGGGCACACTGCTGCCAATAGCGTACAGATACTATTGTGGTGCCTTTTGTTTTCTTTACTTCTCCCATGTATATCTTCAACGTCACAAAAATGTTCTCCAAGTTCAATGGTTGGTTTCCCTCTCTTAGCTACTGAAAAGTGTTGATGCACTATCAATTACCACAAAGAGGGTTCCTCAGCAGATATTTGGAGGTAGCTTTTGAAGCAGGCTAGCCAGTGGTAAAAGGCAGACATAGCGTAGGCTGCTTGAGGGCTCAGCTGCAGGTGATCAGGCTTAATGCAGAGATCCATCTTTTAAAAAAAATCTTTGCTCAATAAATTGATGCACTATCAATTACCACAAAGACGAGAGTAGTGGAATAATCGAGGCTTTATTGAGCAAAGATGTTGTGCCTCCTGCAGCTGGAACCAGAATGGCTGCAGCACCGGCGAGCACACACATTTATACGCCGCCTACTGGGCGGAGCCAGCAGGCAGGGATTTACCCATATACCTCTATTATACAGGCAGTGCCGTAATACATGTAATAAAGCTAGTGGTGACTACCACATTCACCCCCTGTTAAAAAAAGAGTCTGGCGGGGGTGGTGGAAAACATTACAAGTTAAGTCTGTCGGGTGCCTTGACCCTCCTCTGTGATCGCCTCAGTCCTGGTGGTGATGTGGGCGCCGACTTGGTCACCTGCGACTCCGGGAGTGTGTTGTCCTCGTCTTCATCACCACTGAGTGGAACCAGTGGGAGGACCGATCCTACTGGGGGCTGCGGTGAGGTTCGCTGGTGGGAGGGTGAGTGGCGCAGGGGTTAATGAGACAACCGGGTGGGGCGATGTCAGGTCATGGGTCGTGGGTGGGGATCCAGCGGGTGCCAGGTCCCAGAGGGAGACTGTGTCCTGGCACCCGTTGGGGTGTGCCACGTAGGCGTACTGCTGGTTCTCATGTAGGAGGTGGACTTTTTCGACCAAAGGGTCCGACTTATGGCTCCGCACATGCTTCCGAAGGAGGACGGGTCCAGGAACTGTCAGCCATGTTGGGAGCGAGAGCCCAGAGGTGGACTTCCTGGGGAAGGCAAACACACGTTCGTGAGGGGGTCTCGTTGGTCGCAGCGCAGAGGAGCGATTGGATGGAATGGAGCGCGTCGGGGAGGACCTCCTGTCAGTGGGAGACCGGGAAATGTTTAGACCGCAGGGCCAACAGGACGGCCTTCCAGACCGTGCCGTTCTCCCTCTCCACCTGCCCGTTTCCCCTCTTCACCTGGCCGTTTCCCTGGGGGTTGTAGCTGGTCGTCCTGCTCGAGGCGATGCCCTTGCTGAGCAGGAACTGACACAGCTCATCGCTCATAAATCGCTGTGGATGTAGGTGGGGAAACCAAACAGAGTGAAGATGCTGTGGAGGGCTTTAATTACCGTGGCAGAAGTCATATCGGGGCATGGAATGGCGAAAGGGAACCAGGCCTCAAAACTTGCTAGCCAGTGAGTAAAGTATTTTCTGGCGTCGGGCGAGTGCGGATCCAGCTACAGGCAATCGGGCTTAATTCTGATATCCATTCTGTGGAAAATATGACTGTAATAAATTGATGCACGATCAATTGCACAAAGACTAAAGTTGGATACAACTGTGGCTTTATTACAGTCAGATGCGTGGCCTCCTGCTGCAGCTGGCGAAATGGCAGGGCACTGTCATAATATACACCAGTATATCATGGTGCAGACACACACTGATGGACACACAGTGGGACCAATCAACATACACCGCACCGCAGCCAATCACCAGTGAGAGCACACGCACTATAAAGACAGGGGACATCAGAGTTCCCGCTCATTCGAGTAGCAGCTAGCTAGGAGCACAGAGCTCACAGCCTGCAACACAGACATTCACCATGTGCTGAGTGTATCAACTGGTTAGGACAAGGCAAAGGTCTTTAGTTAAAGCTGGTATTGTATTTTCCCACAGTTCAAGTATGTTTAAATAGTTAACCTTTTAATAAAATGGTGTTGAACTACTTCAAGTGTTGGTGACCTGTATGTGATCCAGAACACCCAACACATCATGATACCAGGAGTGGTAGCATACGAGCACTTCTTAGACCTACCTGCAAGTGATCTGCCTTCCGCCAGCATTCTGTCATCCTGCAACACGGACAACATCAGCCCGTCACCGCCGCTCCGCATCGCCGGCAACCTCGAGGCCAACTGGAAAATTTTCAAACAGTGCTTCTCGCTCTACCTTGAAGCCTCAGGCACCAGAAAGATTGCTCTTCTCCTCTCCACGGCCGGGGACCATGCCATCCATATTTTCAACTCTCTCACCTTTGCAGATGACAAAGACAAGACGAAGTTCAAGATGGTTCTCCTCAAATTTGACACTCAGTGAAGCGTAGAGATGAATGAAAATTTTGAACGCTACGTGTTCCAGCAACGTTTGCAGGGTAAGGACTAACCTTTCCAATCCTTTTTAACGCACCTCCGCATCCTTGCGCATTCTTGCAGCTACGGGCCCACCTCCGACTCCATGATACGCGACCAGATCATTTTCGGTGTTCAGTCGGATCCCCTACGTCAGCAGCTCCTCAAAGTAAAGCAACTCACCCTAGCGACCGCCATCGAGACCTGTGTCCTACATGAAAATGCCACCAGTCGGTACTCCCATATATAAGCGGCTGAAACGGCGCGGTAAGGTCCCCATGAGGTGGAACGGGTCCAAGTGATTGAATACCTCCAGGGCCTCAGCCTGGATGAGGGCGGCCATTTTGCGCGCTTTTCGCGGACTCCCGCGCTTGTACGCACCAAATTAGGGGACATGGAGGAACGTAATGCGCAGGCACCACGCAGGACCGCACCGCACATGCGCGGTGGTGCAGTGAACGTGCTGACGTCACGACGTGTGGCAGCTGTGGCTCCGCCCATTTAAAGCGGCAATGCCCCGCAAAATCGCGACAGTGCCTATGATGTGGAAGACTTGGCCACTATTCTGCCTGCTGTCGAGCAGCTTAGCCTTCCAATTCATATCGCTTCAGCCAGCCTTGCAGGAATGTTCGAGCAATTCAACCCACGGTCACCGAGTCCGATTCCGACCTCCCACACAACAGTGACACCGAGGACCCGAAGGTGCCTTTTTGAGTCGGTGTCGTAACGAAAAACAGGCTGTCCCCGAAGCAAAGACACCAGTCGCTGTCGGTATACAGCATCGATCCAGGCGATGAGTGGTGTGCCACTCTGTCGGTCAACCGGTCCCAAATACGATTCCGCCTGGACGCTGGTGCCTCCGCCAATCTCATGGCGTGGTCTGCTTTCCAAAGCCTTCAAGTCAAGCCAACCATTCTCCCATCGGCCTGCCAGCTATTGGACTATAATGGCAACATCATTCCTGCTACCGGCTCATGCCAACTCGAAGTGACGCACAATTCACGAAAAGCCATCCTTCCTTTCGAGATCGTGGGCTCCTCGAAGGACTCTCTGCTTGGCGCACAGGTGTGCAAATTGCTAAACCTCGTTCAAAGAGTTCACTCTCTCTCTCCTGTTGACACGTCTGCCTTCCAGGATGCAGACTTCAGGGTGCAATTCAACGGCATCATCAACCAGCACCGCGACGTCTTCGAAGGCATGGGCACGCTCCCATATACGTACAAGATCATACTCAAACAGAACGCCACGCCTGTGGTGCATGCACCTCGCAGAGTCCCAGCACCCCTCAAGGACCGCCTCAAGCAGCAGCTGCAGGAGTGATCTCCAGAGTTACGGAACCAACCGACTGCGTCAGTTCCATGGTGTGCGTAAAGAAGCCT
The DNA here is from genome assembly GCF_047496885.1 of Scyliorhinus torazame. Classification (NCBI taxonomy): domain Eukaryota; kingdom Metazoa; phylum Chordata; class Chondrichthyes; order Carcharhiniformes; family Scyliorhinidae; genus Scyliorhinus; species Scyliorhinus torazame. The sequence goes on from NC_092714.1 coordinate 229,385,872, forward strand.
TCCGGGGAGCTCAGAATCTGCATTGATCCAAAGGATCTGAATCGCAACATAATGATGGAGCATTACCCAATCCCCAAGCACGAAGAGATCACATGCGAGATGGCTCGGGCCAAGCTCTTCACCAAACTTGACGCCTTGAAAGCATTCTGGCAAATTCAACTAGACAGATCCAGCAGGTAACTGTGTACTTTTAACACCCCTTTTGGCAGATATTGTTACAACAGGATGCCGTTTGGGATCATATCGGCGTCAGAAGTATTCCACAGGACCATGGAACAAATGATGGAAGGCATTGAAGGTGTTCGCGGCTATGTTGACGCCATAACCATTTGGTCCACCACCATATCAGGAGCATATCAGTCGCCTCCGGCGCGTGTTCAAACGCATACGGGAGCAGGGCCTACACCTCAACAGAGCCAAATGCTCCTTCGGTCAGACGGAACTCAAGTTCCTAGGGGACCACATCTCCCAGCTGGGTGTGCGGCCGAATGCGGACAAGGTGGCTGCCGTCACAGCCATGAAAAAGCCAGAGGACAAGAAGGCGGTCCTCCGATTTCTGGGCATGGTCAACTTCCTAGGGAAGTTCATCCCTAACCTCGCCTCTCATACCACGGCTCTCAGGAACCTGGTCAGGAAGACGACAGACTTCCAATGGCTTCCTGCCCACGAGCGCGAATGGAGAGAACTTAATACCAAACTCACCACGGCCCCGGTATTGGCCTTTTTTGATCCAGCGAAAGAGACAAAAATTTCGACCGATGCCAGCCAATCTGGCATTGGGGCAGTGCTCCTGCAACGCAATGAGGCCTCATCATGGGCCCCCGTTGCAAATGCGTCACGCGCCATGACCCCCACGGAACAGCGCTACGCGCAGATAAAAAAGGAGTGCCTGGGCCTGTTGACCGGTGTTGTCAAATTTCATGATTATGTGCACGGCCTTCCCCAATTCACCGTCGAGACCGACCATCGCCCGCTGGTCAATATAATACAAAAAGACTTGAACGACATGACGCCTCGCCTCCAGCGCATTCTGCTCAAACTCCGGCGATACTACTTCCAGCTCGTATACATCCCGGGCAAAGACCTGATCGTAGCCGACGCTCTCTCCAGGACTGTCAAACCCCGTGTGACCCAGCGGGATTCGTCTGCCAGGTTGACGCCCATGTGGCCTTCGTGGCCTCCAATCTACCGGCCACGGATGAACGCCTCGTCCAAATTCGCCGCGAGACTGTGGCTGACCCCCTGCTACAGCGTGTCATGCGCCACCTAACAGACGGGTGGCTCAAGGGCCAATGCCCGCAGTTCTACAACATCAGAGACAATCTGGCGGTAGTCGATGGTGTCCTCCTAAAGCTGGACCGCATTGTTATCCTGCATGCGCCAGCTCGTCTTGGAACAGCTACACGAGGGCCATCTTGGCATGGAGAAGTGCCGCTGACGGGCCCGTGAGGCAGTGTCCTGGCCCTACATCAATGACGACATCGCCAACACAGTGCTCAACTGCCCCACCTGTCAGCGGTTCCAGCCGGCCCAACCACGTGAGACCCGACAGCCCCATGAGTTGGTCACTTCCCCTTGGTCCAAGGTTGGCATCGACCTGTTCCACATGCTGGGCAGGGGCTATGTTCTGATTGTAGACTATTTTTCAAACTCCCCGGAGGTGGTACGTTTGCACGACATCACATCGTCTGCAGTCATCCATGCCTGTAAGGACACCTTTGCTCATCACGGCATCCCACTCACTGTGATGTCGGACAATGGCCTATGTTTCGCAAGCCAGGAATGGTCCAACATTGCCAGGAGGTACAACTTTGTGCATGTGACATCCAGTCCCCTGTACCCACAATCCAATGGCAAAGCGGAGAAGGGCGTCCACATAGTCAAACGGCTCCTCTGCAAGGCTGCTGATGCAGGATCCGACTTCTACCTCACCCTGCTGGCCTATCGCTCAGCCCCACTGTCCACTGGCCTGTCACCAGCCCAGCTGCTCATGGGTCGCACCCTGAGGACGACGATGCCGTCCATTCACGTCCCAGACTTCGACCACGTTCCAGTCCTTCAACGAATGCAATTGTCTCGTGCACAGCACAAGGCGGCTCATGACGCCCGTGCAGCTGATCTCCCTGCTCTGGCTCCAGGTGACAACATCCGCATCCATCTTCCGGATGATGGCTGGTCTGCAACTGCTGTGGTTCTTCGGCAGGTGGCTCCCCGCTCGTTCCTGGTTCGTTTACTGGATGGTTCCATTCTGCGCCGTAATCGGTGTGCCCTTCATCTCGTTCCGCGCTCGCTACGTGATCCTCTGCCAGTGCCACGTGCTCCTCCTGTCCCTGACCTGGACTATGCAGAGATTCCGGTTATTCTGCATCCTCCTCACTCTGACGCAGTCCAGCCAGCAATCTGATTGACCATGTCAGATATGCGTGAAAGGGGGTACGCGTTGAACTGCGTGTACCGATTGATGGTCTGACTGTAGTCAATGACCATCCTGTGTTTCTCCCCAGTCTTTACTAATGCCACTTGAGCTCTCCAGGGGCTGTTGCTGGCCTCAATGACCCCTTTCTGCAGAGGCTGTTGAACCTCCGACCCGATGAAGGTCCTGTTCTGGGCACTGTACCATCTGCTCCTAGTGGCGACGGGTTTGCAGTCCGGGATGAGGTTCCCAAACAGGGAAGGTGGATCGCCCTTAAGGGTTGTGAGGACGCATACGGTGAGGGGGGTGGGGGTCCACCGAAGGTTAGGCTTTGGAGATGGCACTGAAAGTCCAGGTCTTGTAACAGAGCAGCTCAGAGGTGGGAGAGGACATAGAGCCGGAGGTTGCTGAACTCTACGCCCTGGACGGTGAGGGTCGCGATGCAGTACCCCCGGATTTCCATGGACTGGGATCCGGCGGCCAGGGAGATTTCCTAGGTGACGGGGTGTACCGGGAGGGAGCAGCACCTTACCGTAGTGGGGTGGATGAAGCTCTCTGTGCTCCCGGAGTCAAAAAGGCAAGTCGTCTTGTGCCCATCGATCTTCACCGCCGTCGCAAGGTTGCGGGGCCGGGACTGATCCAGGGTGATAGAGGCGAGCTGCGGCAGATGCTGGGAGGTCCCGGGCTGGTCAGCGGTGGTGGAGGTAGCGGCAGGCGATGAACGGCCAGACGAGCAGGGGTCCTGAGACACCGTCCAAAATGGCGCCGAAGATGGCGGCGCCCACGGGGTGCACATGGCGGGTGACATCGAAGATGGCGGCGCCCAGGGGCCGCACGTGGCTTGCGGTGAAGAAGATGGCGGCGCCCAGGGGCCGCACGTGGCTTGCGAAGGGGAAAATGGCGGCATCCCTGGGTTGCACGTGGGGGGGCTTAGGAACACCGGGCCTGGAAACAGCGGCGACCGACCGGGCCTGGCAAACAGAAACAAAGTGTCCCTTCTTCCCACAGCCGTTGCAGGTCGCACTCCACACTGGGCAGTGCTGCCTGGGGTGTTTGTTTTGCCCGCAGAAATAGCACTTGGGCCCCCCCAGAGTTGGCTGGCTGCCGCGCGGCGCAGGCTTGCGGTGAGCTGGAGTCGGCAGCTGGTGGTGCCCACGATGCCCACGAGGGTACCACGGGTCGGGGGCGTAGGACTGGACGTTACGGGAAGCCAATTCTAACGAATTAGCGAGCTGGCAAGTTCCCGCAAGATCAAGCGTACCCCCTTCCAGTAGCTGCTGGCGGACGTACGCAGACTTCATGCCCGTAACGTAAGTGTCTCGAATTAAAGGTTTGGTGTGCTGGACTGCCGAAACTGCCGAAACTGCAGAGACGAGAGTAGTGGAATAATCGAGGCTTTATTGAGCAAAGCTGTTGTGCCTCCTGTAGCTGGAATCAGAATGGCTGCAGCACCGGCGAGCACACACATTTATACGCCGCCTACTGGGCGGAGCCAGCAGGCAGGGATTTACCCAGGTACCTCTACTATACGGGCAGTGCCATAATACATGTAATACAACTAGTGGTGACTACCACATGTGTGCTCACATATCACAGTGGCTGTTGCCTCTGCACTTTCATACTTAGAGGCTTTCCACCACACAAAGTTTATAGTAATAGGGTTGGCTTTAACTACTTTAAGCTTAGAGAGTGAATATTAGAATGAATGGGTCAGGCTCTTTCACATTGTGTACTTGTAACATCTTAACTGATTAGTTGCTCAACAGTCTTGACTTAACTCTGCACTCTTTTATCAATTGTCCTCTTTTGTGGAAATATTTATATTCAGCCTCGTAAAAACCTACATGCTTCCCCCACATCGGTAACATCACATCTTAAACACAATTGCCTGATAGCGTCCGCTATATCTTTTTGTTCTGTGGGTGACTGGAATTGATTTCCACTTCATAGCTGCTTTGATGGTTTTGGCACCATGGCTGGCTGCAGGTTCCCACCCGAATTGGGAAACAGCACCATTTTGATTACTCTGCAGCTCCTGAGAATTATTTCAGCGCTTATGCTGGCCAACACCATCTCCATTGCTTGTTTGAAATTTATGTCCACTTCTGCTTGCAATCACGACTTTATGATATTGTTGCTCGTGCCACAAACGAACTGACCCCACAGCATGTCATTTAAGGTCGCTCCAAAATCCCAATGTGCTGATAATTGCTGAACTAACAGCAATGTAAGTCTCGACCGATTCGCCTGGGGGTTCTCACCCTCAAAATAAATTTGAATCTCTGGGGTATAACTGAAGGTTTGGTTGAAAACTATCCTTCACTAAATCCACACGCCACGGAGATATCGGGGTAAAATGCTCCCCACCATCATTCATTGGCAGCATTCCACCCCCCCACCAACACTGCAAAGTGTCTCCCCACTCAGTGCCCACTCTCCCACCCCCCACACAAAAATGAAGTCTCCATGGGACTTCCACTACAGCCCACCCCGGCACTGCCCTCTGGCACAGGTTGGCACAGGTTGGCACTGTGCCAACTACCCTCATGGGGGCTATATTCACTCTGCGCCCCTGAAGAGATCCCCTCAACTGATTCATTTGGCCAAGCCTGTTGTAAATCTCATCAAATTAATATCATGTCGGCGAGGGGGGTCATGTGGTGGAGGGCCTGTTGATTTTATTTAATGCATTAAAATCTATTCAAATGAGGTTCACGCCCTTTGTGGGTATGAACCTCATGATGTCACGTTTCCCCATTCTTTCCGGACTGGCCGGCCGCGTCGCTGGCTGTGCTGGCTAAAAGTCGCCCCCATTAGGGGTCTGATTTCCACAAATTCTCGGGAGAATTGCTTTGTGCATTGTCTTCTTCCTTATTTTGTTTGCTTGGAATTAAAACCCGAGGCACTTGATGTATTGACTCCAGTTCTCCGTGGAGGTCGAATGGGTCTATTCGCCAGAAGCGAGGCAGTCTGGTGAGTATTCTTTTCTCAGTCTTCGTTTAAAATCCGATACTCACAGATGTAGGGCTTGAGGCAGTGTCAGGATCATTTATCCACGTCACCAGACATAAAGGTGTACTCCAATAGCTCCTTAAGATGAAGTAACAACTCTATTTACAAAAGCAGGGGCTGGATTCTCCGTTTCAGGAACTATGTCCCCATGCCACCGTGAAAACTGTGGCCTTTTACGCCAGAAAAACTGGTGTCAAAAGGCTACATATTCGTAGCCCTGCAGGGAGCCGTCGTGAAGCTCGCAGCTCCAGCTGCAGATACGGCCCCCCCGCACTTCCGGATCAGAGGCCGTGCTCCATGGCGGACTCAGACCGCAGAGCTGGACCACGGAAATAGTGCCCCCGATCGGCCGTGCGCCCGACCCGGACCGCCCGCTCAAAAATACCCTGGTCCCATATGAGGCCCCCCATGCCCTCCGATCGGCCCGCCCCCGACCATGGCGGCCATGAACTGAGTCTGCAGCCGCCACGCGAGTATCCCGAATGGCAGGACCAGATTAGATACACGCCTTCGGGACTTCGGCTGGTCGGGGGTGGAGAATAGCGGGGTGGGCCTCTGGCAATGGCCGCAGGTGGGGAATACGTGATGTACACCCCGCGTACGCTGCTTTTCGGGGGCCAGAGAATTCGAGGAAGGGGCGCCTGTCTCGCTTCCATGCGTGGAACTGGATTCTCTGTCCCGGCGCCGGAAGTGGTTTCGACATCGGGGTGTGGAGAATCCAGCCCCAGATCATTAGAAGCATGCTGCAAGCTAGTCCATTCTACACTCTTTCTAACTGTGAAAAGACAGATCCCTCACGCTAAGTGTTGATTGGTTGTTGAGACCACATGACCCTTACTGAGTAAGGCTGGTCTTAAGGTGACAATCACCACTCACACATTGCAACAAGAAATATTCAATGCCTTGTCCTACAATGTCTTATCTAAAGGAAGGAACCTCCAACAACATGACACTGGAAAAGGGTTTAAATCCTGAATTCTGGCAGTAAAGTAACAAATTTCCAATATTTTGGCTACAATACTGCTATATTGAGAAAATATGTAAGGGTCCTTCCTATTTATTCCCTTGTTTCCCCTTTCTTTTGTTTTTTTGTGCCACTATCATTTTGATCCATGGATGATTAATGGACATGTGACTTTAAGTCAAGCAGCAGAGAGAATGAGGAATTCAGAAGTTACAGGAGAGAACATTCTGCTAGTCTCACTGGATAAAAGCAAATTACTGCGGATGCTGGAATCTGAAACCAAAGAGAAAATGCAGGAAAATCTCAACAAGTCTGCAGCATCTGTAGGGAGAGAAAAGAGCTTACGTTTCGAGTCCAGATGACCCTTTGTCAAAGCTAAATATTTATATTTATACTGTGGAGTGAGAGAATGAAAGATGAGTCATAGCCACAGAAACCGAGGGAAATGGGGTGCTAATAGCCACAGAAACCAAGGGAAAGAGTGCTAATGGCAGTCCCCAGAGGGAACAAAAGGTGTGAAAAGCCAAACAGCAGAGAAGCTAACATCAGAGGATAAACTGTGACAGATGTAGATGTGGGGGAAGGGGAAGGGGGAAGCCAAAGGGAGAAATGTTAAGGAAAGGGGGATAAGATAGGGGGTAGTTAAATATATATAAAGAAAGACAACAAAGAAAGAAATGGTAAAAGACAGTTAAAGTGAAATGGGATGAAAACAATGGGTAGAGCTAATCATCTGAAGTTGTTGAATTCGATGTTGAGACCGGAAGCCTGTAGCATGCGTAACCGGAAGTTGAGACCCAACAGTAGAATGGTAGATGCCAACATTTGGGTTACAAGATAAATTAAAAAGAGACATCAAGTTTGAACTGTATAACAGGAAATCTCTGGAAACTGCTCAGATTTTTCTTCAAGTGGACAACTTGGCTCTGGTGTATTGAAAAGGGCTTTGAAAAGTCAAGCTGCTCGAATTGTCAGAGGCAATAAAAATAGAGGTACCAGCTAGAGCTAGAAAGATGGAGCTAAATGACGTGATTGCTCAACATTTATATTTGGAAGAGATGCTAAGAACACAGGAGGGCCCAGGAAGTAGTGTAACATCAAGGACATTTTCTGGTGGGGATATTGCGCAGGAGAGAATGTGGTTGTGGTTTGAGCATGAAAGGGAGATGCAGCAAAAAGAAATGGAGATGAAGCAAAAAGAAAAAGAAATGGAGATGGAAATGAGGAAGTTAGAATTAAAGAGACGAAAAGGCAAAAGAGAGAGAGGAACAAGCAAAAGAGAAAGAGCTCCAATGTAGGGCACGGGAAATTAGTGGGGAGCTGCCAGAAATTAGAGGGGAGCTTAATTTTTGCTCGGGACCCAGTGGCAATATGTTTACATTTATTCAGGCCCTCTCAAAAATCGAAGAGAAGAAGGTAGAAACCTTTTTTTAGGGTATTTGAGAAAATACCAACCCAAATGGAGTGGCCAAAAGGGAAGTAGACATTACCCATGCTGAGTAAATTGATGGGGCAGGTGCAGCAAGTTTCTGCTTCCCTGTCAGAGGGGGTGCCTAAGAGTGATAAGGAGGTAAAATGGCTGTTCTGGGTGAATTTGAATTGGTTCCCGAAGCATACGGGCAACAGTTTTGGAATTTAAGGTGTTGCTCGTTTTAGCCTTATTTTACTTTATTCTTATTCCGTCACCTTTGCTCATGAGTCGCCAGGTATCTTTCTGATACCGCCACGTGGTTCAAGTCCAAGTAATGATTAATAATGCAACACACCGCTTAGTAAGGGTTAAATCAACGCTCATTTATTATATACAGCAATTAATACTTATACAATAATCCTACTTCTCGACTACTACCTACCACTAAAGGCCAACACTTAACTTTGGAAATGTCCCACCAGGTCATGGAAACGAATGGTCTTTCGAATTGGTTCTGGCCTGCGGGATTCAAAGGCTGGTACAAGTCAATAGTCAGGAGCGCCTATCTGGTAGCGATCGCTGGAGTAAGACTTACGGTTTTCTTTATCGAAGGGTCTCGAAGGTTGCGAGCAGGAAGAGAAGGGTCGAGTTGAACTTGGCCCCTATTCTTATAGTCCCCAGGGGCTTCCTGCCTCTCGGGGCGGACCTCGTACCGGGTTCCAAGTGATTGGACTTGGTCCCAATCACTTGGTTCGATATGCTCCAATAATGGGGCGATTCCTTGATCGGGGGGTGGTCGTTTACCTTCCTTTATGTCAGCCCCTGCTGGCGCCGAAAGGTCTGGGTCGGCTTTCAATTGCTAATTTGTAGCAATTGTTCCCGGGGATGGCTGATTACTATGCAGATGGCTGGGTTGTTGTGATGTTGATGGCTGCAGGTATCGGTCTGGGATGACTTCCACAGAGGCGAATACACTGTTTTACCTGCAGCTGTCCGTTTGAGTCCTGTTGGCTGATTTTCCCATTAGCCTCTTCCATTTGCCATTTTAGATCGGGATTTGACCATTCTAATCGGGAATCAGCCATTTTAGGTGGCTACAAGCCCTCTTTGTGATCCTAACGCAAAGCTTGAACGATCACATAAATTTTTTTCTTTCCATTCCCTGACCAGGCGGGGGGGACACCTCCTACATGGCCTCTGCTCTGACCCTAGCTATGCACAAAAATTTTTACCTAGCAATTCTAAGGGCGCTATGTCAGGCAGGGACATGCATTACAAAATAACAAACTTGGAACCTCATAGTTTTATCCTTATTACACTATACGCGCTAAATATTGCATTATCCTCTATCTTCCTAAACATACAAAAAACAATCACAACATTTAATATACTCTTTCCTGGCTTGGCAGTCAAGCTCAGGATCATACTTTTTTTTTTTGTTCATGAAAAGTTTTGTACATCTCTTTATTTACAGTAATAACGCAAGTGAAGCTCTTTATTGTTTTTATTATAGATCGCGGGGGTCGGGGGTCTGGTCGTAACCGAATATAGGGGATCTGATCCGATATACCGGGGTTCGAGCGTGGTACGCTCTCCTTCTCCATTTTCTCCATCTGCACTACACAGCAGAGTATCGCCAACGCTAACAGTGCTTCGATCACATAGGACAGGGAGTACCAGGTTATGAACCTGGCACACCAGGAAGATGCAGTGTCGCTGGTGACTGGGCTCTGGGTACTGCGGGGCAGTGAAACATTAACGGCTGGGAGGTTTGAAGTAATGGGGTTCGCGTTCCCGTGCAACCAAATGTCCACAAAAATCATGTTGAGCACGATGAAGGGGGTCCTCATGGCTGTCCTCTTTCCTTTTCTTTCTGTGTGTTCTCTTGTATTTTCTCCAGTCCTGGAGCTTCTGGAGTTCTGTAAAAACAAGCATAGTATCTGTAACTATCTTGGGTCAATATCCGGTGTGTTAGTGTGTCTGTCCTTTCGGGCCAATTAAACCCTTACAATTGGTCACTATGTGTGACTCCCTTATTTTGTTTCAAAAGCAAATTTTAGGACACGGCACACTTCCCAATGACGGACCAGTGCTGATTTACCATCCAAATGTTCCAGGATGTAAATAACAGATGGCAGCAACCTAAAGGTCGCCTAAACAAATAAAAACTTTTTGAAATGAAAAGTATCAAATGAGGTGCGTATGGGCCGCGACGGGTAAGATTTGGATGGAGTCCCCGGATAGGACGGCTACCAATACCATATCTCCCCTACCTGAACGTGATTGACCAGCGGGGGGGTCTCCAGGCAGGGCGGGTCTCACGCCGTTTCTCCACTGCCTGAGCAACCGACAAGAACGGGCAAAAATGTAGTCATCGTGGTGGGGCTGCCATAGTGATTCTATCCCTTGAATCAGAAGAGCAGTTACGATCGGGCGTCTGATACCCGAACAAGTATCAGCTGAAGTGTCTGCAGACAAGCTAGTTCCGTTGAACAAGCTTGTGGTCTGTTGACCAGGTATCTGCAGATAAGTTGGTACCGCTGAACAAGCGGCTGGAAAAAAATTTCTCCTGTCGGACGAACAACACGAAACAAACATACGAACAACTTAAAACATCCTACAGGTTCCATCAGGAAGGACAGCACTTCTCCCAAGCGTTTCCTTGAAACATCATGTGGACACCTCAGTTCTCTGTTGTGAATAGGGTCGCAAAGGGGTTGGCGGTTTGGGAGTCAGACTCCAGGTCGTCACCTTCTCGCCAACCAGTCCTAAAAACGACCGGAGGGCTGAAACGTTCTGGGGAAGGGGCAATTTAGCGATCAAGTCAATTCTTTTATGCTCGATCTCGCGTTTGCCGTGTGTGATAATTATATCACTTTGTCTTCCAAAATCTGGGCCTTTTTGGGGTTGACTTTACAGCCAATGGAATGTAATAATTCCAGGAGTTCGGACAGAAGCTCAATGTGCTCTTCCTTAGTGTCTGTCTCCAGTATTAGATCATCTACATACTGTACCAGACATTCGGGGCGAGAAGATTTTGCTAGTCCATTTGCCAGCTGTCGGTGGAAAATGGAGGGGGAGTTGTAGAAGCCTTGTGGCAGGCATGTCCATGTGTACTGCTGCGCTCTAAAAGTGAAGGCAAATTTATACTGGCACGCCTTTGCCAATGGAATGGACCAGAATCCATTACTGATGTCCAAAACGTGAAATAGCGGGAATTGAGTCCCTGCTTGAGCATGGTCTTGGGACTTGTTGCTACTGTGGGGGCTGCTGCGGGGGTGACTTTATTGAGTTCCCGATAATCAATGGTCAAGCGCCATGATCCGTCGGGCTTTCTCACTGGCCAAATCGGGGCATTATTAGTAGAGGCTACTGATCTTAGTACGCCCTGCTCGAATAATCTCTCTATAACTTTTAGGATTTCTCCCTCTGCTTCTAGGGGGAATCTGTACTGTTTTGGGGGTCTAGGGTCCAGTCCTGTTACTTGTACGGAGCCAGTCATCCGTCCACAGTCATGCTTGTGGGTCGCGAATGCTGCCCTGTTGTTTTGCAGGACTGCCCTAACCTGCTTGTCCATGCTAAGCGTGGTGTGGTTGAACCAGAACTCGCCTACTGCGCTAATTTTGTTCATATAGTCCCCTATGTTGAGCATTGTGGGGGCTCTAGCGATTTCGTCATCTTCCAGACACACTGGTTGACTGGATCGAAGGATAGGTGGTGGGAATTCATAAAATCAATCTCCAGGATGTGTTCTGCTGTGTGGGGCAGGTCTACTAAAACTATGGTGTGTTTTGTGGTTATGGTTCCGATTTGAATGGATACAGGGGCTGTGATGTGTCCCTGCTGTGAGTGGTCTGTAAAGCCGCTGAGGGTGATAGTGGCTGTAGTGGGCCACGTGTCCTTTTGAAAAAGGGTGGAGGAATTTATGGTGGTGCGGGACCCCCCTGTGTCCCAAAGAAACTCGATAGGCTGTCCCCGAATCTTCGCTGCGACTACGGGTCGTCCTGACCTATCCCAAAGGGTATCGCAGACCCAACTGGGGGAGCCCGTACACCGTCAGTCTGTTTCGGTCAAGTCCGTCTGATGCGAACGGGTGCTAACGCTATGGATGGGCTCTGCCTTTTTCTTACCCAGAATGCTTGTTTGTTGGGCTCTCTGTGGCTTTTTGGGGCCATTGCACTCTTTTGCAAAATGTCCCAACTGTCCGCAGTTGTAACATTCTTGTGATTTGGGTGGGGGGCTGTTCTTTCCCTCATTTACCCAGGCGGGGTTGTGAGGTGTGGCTTTTACTGCCTGCATGTCTGCGGCGGCTTGCTTTTCCTCGGTGGTTTTAGCGGCGGGTTTATTGTGAACAGACTGCTCCCAAACGCGGGACAATCTTTTAACCACCCACTTCTTGTTCTGGGCCTCTTCTGAGGGATCATAACTATTACAGGCATTCTGTCCTGCCTCTGTGGCATGGGAGATAAGGGTGTGGGTCCATTTGGCCATATTGTCTGGGGACAAATGGGCACGGTCTACGTCTCCAAAAACGGCTGCAAAGTGAATCCACAGGCATCCTGTGAACGCTGTGGGGTGCTCAGACTTCTTCTGCCTACACTTATTTAGGCCATCTACGGGGTCACCCCGGTTATACCCGATCGCATACAGGATCGCGGTATGCATTTCTGCAAGGGTGCCTCCTCCTACGCTCTGTGGGTCGGGAAGGGCTGCTGCTACCGATGGGTCTAGACTTAGAACCATGAGCTTTACATGCTCTCTCTCATCCAGGCCGTACATGGTCGCCTGATGTTTGACGGTGGCAAAGAAATGGTGTGGGTCTGAAGCGGGGAGGAACGGTGTGATTTTTGCACACGTCCTGTAATTGGGTCACTGTGAGGGGGGTGGAATATAGGAATTCCGCCTCGTCTGATGTGGCTGTGCGGTGGGTTGTTACAGGGTTCACGGGAGCCTGAACTACCTGCTGTGTGGGGGGTGGGGCTGCCTTTCTACTTTGGGGCTTTCCCTGCGCACATGTTCCCTGAACATATCTCTGCGCTGTTTCCTGTAATTCTTCCCAATCAGGGCCGTCTTCCTGGTCTAATTTTTCCCCAAAGGTTTCTTGAAATCCCTTCTGGACAGAAAGCAGTGACTGCAGGTCTGCAATTTGCTTCCGGCACTTTGCATGGTCTATGGTGCTCTGTCTTTGTTCTGTGGTTGCAGCGTGGAGCGCTCTCAAGGCTGCCTTGAGATAACTACATTGTTTCTGTAGCGTCTCCACCTGCCTCTCTGTTTAGAGGGTCGGAGAATGGCCGTTGGCCGCCGTGAATCCCGCCCCCGCCGAAGTCTCCAGTACTGGAGATTGGGCGGGGGCGGGAATCGGGCCGCGCCGATTGGCGGGACCCCCCGCTCAATTCTCCGGCCCGGATGGGCCGAAGTCACGCCCAGAAATTGCCTGTCCCGCCGGCGTAAATCAAAGCTGGTATTTACCGGCAGGACCAGGCGGCGTGGGCGGGCTCCGGGGTCCTGGGGGGGGCACGGGGCGATCTGACCCCGGGGGGTGCCCCCACGGTGGCCTGGCCTGCGATCGGGGCCCACCGATCCGCGGGCGGGCCTGTGCTGTGGGGGCACTCTTTCCCTTCCGCCTCCGCCACGGCCTCCACCATGGTGGAGGCGGAAGAGACTCTCCCCACTGCGCATGCATGGGAAACTGTCGCCGGCCGCTGACGCTCCCGCGCATGCGCCGCATTTCCGCGCCAGCTGGCGGGGCAATAAACGCCATTTCCGCCAGCTGGCGGGGCAACAAACGCCATTTCCGCCAGCTGGCGGGGCGGAAATCCCTCCGGAGCCAGCCTAGCTCCTCAATGTTGGGGCTCGGCCCCCAAAGATGCGGAGCATTCCGCACCTTTGGGCCGGCGCGATGCCCGTCTGATTGGCGCCATTTTTGGCGCCAGTCGGCGGACATCGCGCCGTTGGCGGAGAATTTCGCCCAGATTCTGAGAACTCCAAGACTGAAGGTGACCCTAAGAAAGAGGAGTCTGAATCTAATAGTAATAGCAGTGATGAAGAGTCAAACCGGAGTTCTGGATCCGATTTTGGTTCTGATTATTAAGAAATGATAAACTGCTACCAAATAGATCTTGAAGTCATCTTGAACAAATGGCAAGTAATAATTTCAAAGCCAGGAAAGAAGAAAGCGAATTGGACTTTTCTAAAAGTAACTTGTTGCGCCTCTTGCACTAAACCCATTTCCATCCACTTCAGGTGAAGATATTTCACAGCGCATGCCTGTTTTGAAGGAAAATATACGTGATAGCATGGCATTAGTTATTTAGCACAAGGACAGAAAGGAGTGTGAAGTGACACCAAGCAAATAGTTGATTAACCCACATCCTTTTCAAGGTTCACAGTGCCTCTTCAAGGTGAAGTAAGGAAATAGCAAAGATGAAATAATTAGTAATCAATTGCTTATGAAAATTTAGAGGTAGGTGGATGGAGAACCATGCAGTGATTCTGCAACCACATCTATTAACAACAACCAGAAAGTTTATTCTATGAAAAGAAAAAAATTTAGGGTACCCAATAAATTTTTTCCAATTAAGGGGCAATTTAGCGTGGCCAATCCACCTACCCTGCACATCTTTGGATTATGGGGGCGAAACCCATGCAAACAGGGGGAAGAGTGTGCAAACTCCACACGGTCAGTGACCCAGAGCCAGGATCAAACCTGGGACTTCGGCGCCGTGAGGCAGCAGTGCTAACCACTGCACCACCATGCTGCCCTACAACCAGAAAGTTAATGGAGCCAATAACGTGCCATTCTCTGACGCTGAAAGTAAAAAGGAACAGTTGAGATCTTGAAAGCACAAATTATATCCATATTGCGAAAGGGGGATAAAATCTGTGATTGTGGAGACTCTGATGAAGAGGTAAAAGTTGTAAAACAAAGAATGGTTCATATAGAGACAACCAACTCTGCGAAGATTGAAACCTAAGCTTTACTTGTCACTGAAAGTAACCATGTGAAGGAAAAGAGAGAGTGTACAGCTGATGGGGTTGGGGGTGTTAATTGATTAAAAATGAACCAAATATTGCCCTCTGCACTGACAATACTGCTTGTAGTTTGGCTGCAAATGATCCTTGAAATTTGGATAAACATTTATTGGACAATCAGAAAAGACTGGCTGCATTACACGAGAAGCTGAAAGAGAGAGAAATGCAGAAGAAACTTATGCAGCAGGAATCTCTAATTTGGATAGCCAGAATCTGACGAAGGGAAGCACGTTGTCTTTAATTTTGAAGAAGAGAGTGAATGCACCGTTTGAAGATATCAGAGGGAGTTCTTAAACCAAAAATGCAAACCTATCAACAGAGAATGAACAGAGAGACGATATAATAAAGATAAAAGCAAATTACTGCGGATGCTGGAATCTGAAACGAAAGAGAAAATGCTGGAAAATCTCAGCAGGTCCGGCAGCATCTGTAGGGAGAGAAAAGAGCTAACGTTTTGAGTCCAATGACTCTTTGTCAAAGCTAACAGACAGAGAAAGTGGGAAATATTATCTGTGGAGTGAGAATGAAAGATGAGTCATAGCCACAGAAACCCAGGTGCTAATGGCCACAGACACCAAGGGGAAAGAGTGCTAATGGCTGTCACCAGAGAGAACAAAAGATATAATAAAGATACTGCTTTGACAGAGTTGTAGGAACCATCAGGGGGCACTCCATTAACTAATCATTATGTAGCTACAATAAACTCTGAACCAATGAAGCCACATTTGGCTCGACTAAAACCATGGAGACCGGTTCAGTTACAGACTGAAATACAGTGCATGTTGGACATGGTGAATTTAGAAGTTACAGAAGAGAACACTCTGCTTGTTTGAACAGGAGACCTCAGACCGTTCGGCACCGGAGAAAGCGATGGTGTGGGACTTGGTTTGATTGGCTGGCTGGTAGACAATGAATTGGCCAAAAGTCCTGGTAACAGGTGGTAATTAGATGCTATCCCAGTGGGATGGTTCTCAGAGATCTAAGGGAGCAGTTGAGTCCTAGGCACACAGAGACAAGGACCTACTCACTCTCGCTCCTCCATGTTTTTCTCCAGAAAGGCTGTGAGTGTTGTGTTCCAAATGCAGAGAACCTGAATGAACTAATCTACAGGCAACCCATTACAGGCTGCAAACAAAGACAAGGAACTACTCATTCTCTTTCCTCCACGTATCTCCCCAGAAAGGCTGTGAGTGCTGTATTTCTGTAACCATAAAGACCTGAGGTTATCTACAGTAAAACCTCAAACTGAAAGCAAAGTTTGAAGAGGAGCAACGTGCTAAAAACCACCATCTGGAACAAACATACTTGTTCCCTTTTACTTATGATTTTTACCCCTTTCTTCCCCACTGTGTTTGTCTATCTTATGTGTGCATCGAGGATCTAGGCAAGTTAAAGTGGGGAATTAGGAGTTAGATAATAGTATTTATCATTCTTCTTATAAATAAAAAGTAATTACATTTAAATGTACAAACCTGTTGACTGTAATTATTGGGCAGCCAAGGACCGAAGAGTTCAGATATTTTTTCGAAGAATTATTGGCTAATTCACTTGCGTTGTGACTCCAGGTCAAGTGGGGCTGGAATTGACCGTGCACTTGCCCAGGGTGTCATAACTACTGATGTATGTATGATAAATTAACAGTATGTTTGCTGAAGGTAATTCATGCTCCTGTAATTCAGTAAAGACTATAAAGTGTTCATTTTACATAGACTGGGGAAATTAACTGATCAAAATCAAGATGAAAGGTAGAATGGACTTTATTTGTAAGATTTTGGTTCAGTCCAAATCTGTTAATGTTAAGGACTACAATCCAGCCAATCAGGATTGTTATATTTCTGAACCACCTAATTTGCTTCTGCAATTCGAGTCGCACATTCATCAAACTGGTTACAGCAAAGAAGGAAGCCATGTGGGCCATTGTGCCCGTGCTAACTCTCTCGAAGGGCAACTCAGCTTGTCCCACTTGTCTGGCTTTTTACCCAAAGCCCTGCACATGTTCTCTCTTCAGATAATTATCCAATTTCCTCCTGGAAGCCACAATTGAATATTTCACACTTTCCAGCATTGCATTCCAGATCCTAACCACTTGCTACATTAAAGAAATATTTTCCTCAAAATGTGGTTGGCTGTTTTGTCAAACATCTTAAAATCGTTATTCCCTGGTTCTCAATCCTCCCATCAATGGGAATAGTTTCCCCCTAATGATTTTGAACGTCTTTATTAACTCTCCTCTCAATCTTCTGTTCTCAGAGAAGAACAGCCCAGGCTTCACCAATCCATCTGTGTAACTGTAGTCTCTCATCCATGGAACAATCTTGTAAATCTTTTCTACAACCTCTCCAATTCCTTCACATCCTTCCTAACGTATGGTGCCCAGAATTGGACACAATACTCCAGTTGAGATTGAATAAGTAAGGTTCACTGTAATTTCCTTGCTATTGTTCACTGTCCCTCTATTTATAATGTCTAGAATCCCGTATACCTTATTAACCACTTTCTCAAGTTGCCCTGCTATTTGTCACCTATGCCTCCTTGCTCCTGCACCCCCTTTAGAATTGTATCCTTTATTTTGTTTTGCTTTTCCTCATTCTTTCTACCAAAGTATATTACTTTATACTTCTCTTCATTAAATTTAATTTGCCGTGTGATCGTCCATTCCTCTTGTCCCTATGTCCTCTTAAAGTCCATGATTATCTTCCTCACACTTCACAATACCCCCAAGTTTTGTGTCAACTACACCTTTTGAAACTGTGCTCTGCATACCCAAGGCTAGTACAGAAAACTAGTGGTCCTAATGCTGACCCCTGGAGAACTCCAACTGTATTTCTTTCTCCATTTCAAAAAGTATCTGTTCACCAGAACACTGTTTCCCGTCAACTTTGCAGTTAAGGCTGTTTCATTGATTTAAATACCTTTTGGAAGGCCATATACACCACATCCACTGTGTTAACCTCATCAGCCCTCATGTTACCTCATTGAACAACTCAGTTAAATAGGTTTTGCCCTCAAAAAATACTTGCTGGCTCTCCTTAATAAATCCACATTTTTCTAAGTGCCTATTAGATTTGCCTTGTCTATTCGCTTCTGAAAGCCCAGGTTAAACACACTGGCCAAGTAGATGTTGGGTTTATACTTACACTCTTTTTGAACAAGAATACAACATTTGCAATTTTTTAATCCTTTAACAATACCCCTGACAAACCTTTATTCGATATTTCATGGATTAAGCATTATACCTCAATGAGAATCCATAATTCAGCTTTTTTTGTTAATCTCCACTCAAAGTTCCTTTTGTCCTGTCTCCATAGTGCACCACTTACACATGTGGTGATTAGTATACCACAAGCTGGATTCTCTGTTCAGGAGACTATGGGCAGGTTTTTCCGTCCCGGAACGCCATCGGGATTCTCCGTTTCGCCGCTTGATCAATGGGGTTTCCCATTATAGAATTTACAGTGCAGAAGGAGGCCATTCGGCCCACCGGGTCTGCACCGGCTCTTGGAAAGAGCAATCTACCCAAGGTCCACACCTCCACCCTATCCCCATAACCCAGTAACCCCACCCAACACTAAGGGCAATTTTGGACACTATGGGCAATTTAGTACGGCCAATCCACCTAACCCACACATCTTTGGACTGTGGGAGGAAACCGGAGCACCCGGAGGAAACCCACGCACACACGGGGAGGATATGCAGACTCCGCACAGACAGTGACCCAAGTCAGGAATCGAACCTGGGACCCTGGAGCTGTGAAGCAATTGTGCTATCCACAATGCTACCGTGCTGCCCTTTGTGGGGCAGTCCCACGCCGTCAGGAAACCCCTGGGCTTCCGGCAAAACAGAGAATCCTGACGGCGGAGAATTCAGCCCCATGTTCGCCTGCAGGAGCTGAATCGCTTTTGTTTCGCACCAGCACTGGGAGTGGCGACCAGAAGCGATGAAGCCTTGCTTGGCATGCACATTTATGCATGGCGGGGATCACAAGGGATTCTGCCACGAATCCTGCAATCAGGCCGCCATTTTGAGCAGGTGGTCCAATGGCGAGTTCCGGCACCTGGCACAACCCTCCCTCCCTCCTGGCAACACAAATCCTGTGCCCCCCCTCCTGACAAGTAGGGCGTCCTCTCCACTGACTACAATGTTTATAAACATCTAGCTATGATTGAAAGCTCATGACCACATCAAAAGCAGTTAAATGCTTTCTACTGGGAAATCGAGGAAGTGAAAGCATTAACTCCTACATGTTTATAAACATTGTGGTTAGGTTCGCAGCAGGCTACTTGAAATCCATTCAAGCGTGAAGGGAAACACAAATAAATAATCCAGACATCTGGCTGGAAGTTTTCAATTATAGGCTACTGAAACTATTTCTCTTTGAAGTGAAGAGAAGTCTTGCTGTTCAAAAGACCTGAGGGGGTGTAGAGCTTTGCCATGTTGTTTTTGCTTTATATGACGGTACAGCTGCTACTTTCTAGACATCTGCCTGAGGCAGCAAGTGTAAGGCATAGGTGAATGAAAAGGTAGTGATTGTTTCATGGTTTCTGCCTGGACTACTCTTTAGCTTCCAGGCAGGGGTGATTGATGGGGGAGCTTGTTCTCTGCTATGTGGGGGGGGGGGGGGGGGTGTCCCTGTAAAGAGGGGGTCTCTGGAGTGTCTCTGGGCGGGTCTCAAGGAGGTCTCTGGATGGGTCTGTGGGGGTGTCCCTGGGGGGGTCTCTGGTGGGGGATTTGATGGGAGACAGGGGGTTGGGGTGGGCTGGATTTGCATTGTGGGAAAGGGGGGCTCTCCAATGGATTTTGGGGGCACCTATCTTAAATACACACCCTCTTGGCCCACTATTTGGTCCACTGCGTCAGGTCCACCCTGGCAAATATTTGTACAAATCCACGCCCGCAAGAATCGGGACCAGAGGGCCGAAGAATCATGATGATGTGGATGATCCACTGCCCAGCCCATTAATAGGATGCAAATGGGTCATTTTGACCTCTTTTCATCCTCCCTCTTGCATGGGGTGCAAACCTCAATGTCGCTGCCAGTGGGGTACCGGAACATTGGCAACAAATCCCAGTCCCAGGAACTCCGCTACCGGCGGCAGGTGACGGAGAATCCCCCTCCCCCCGCCCCACCATTGAACTTGCTACACTAATCCCTCATAATATGCCAGGTCCCAACTGAGCCCAACAAATGGGAACCCTTCAGCATCAAATTCCTCCTCCAGCTACAATCCCGAACCACCACTGGCATCATTGGCCTTGGTTGTGGAGTTTCTGTCCCCTTGAAGACTGATCAGTAAATTCCATGGCACGTTTCTGGGCAAGAACAGCTCTGCCAGTTCCTGATGAGTTGAGCCAGAGTTGCGGCTGGCATTGTGGCTGAACCTATTAAGGAATGCATTGCACAGTTTAAATCCAGAGCCAGGGGAAGACCTGACTCTGGAGAGGAGTGATGTGTTGCGATCTTAGATCGTCTGGACACTTTTCAAGCCTACCTGCAATTAATGCACACCAACACCCCTGCCTGAACGTTTTTGTCCTAACTTCTGGTTGAGCAGCTGGGTCTAGGTCTGTAACTTCATGTATTTAGAGGAATTGAAATGCAGCCAAACTCTATGGTACTAACTGGTCAGATGCTAAAATGTAGCTATTGGTTTTAGATTTAGGGCTCGATGCTGCAGTTTAAATGTCATATAAATTATCGGCTGCCTCAAGAGAATCTTTTTTTAAAAAACGGCTCTTAGACTCTGGAAAAATAATATGAAATAGGTTATTGTTCAAGAGAGGGAGCATAGCCTGAAAAAGTACTAAAATGGCAACTCCGAACACTAAACTTCATCTGACACATTTTAAAATAATTAATAGAATGTACTCCAGCCCCTGTAGAACGGTCGGCACAGATATTAGATCATCTCATGAATGTTGGAGATTCAAAAAGAAATGAGTTCATTAATTCATCTGCTTCGGGAGTGTCCTATGGTGGTTCATTTTTTAAAAAGAAATAATAAGCATCACTTTGAAATCAACAAAACGTATATTCCATTGGGTCCTCAAATTTCTGTGTTAGGGGATTTATCTAATTTATGCCCTTGCCTGATAGGAAATAATTGACATAACTTCCTTTCTAATTGCAAAAAAGATTAATCCAACATAACCGGAGAAGGGATAGTGTCACAAGGATGATGAGACACAGGGATGATATGTAGGTGAAGGTCTGTAGAGAGAAAATCTGCCAGGTTACAACGCGAAGAAACAAGGCATGAGATAATTTGGGCTGTGACCGTAACTTCAAATTGAAACAATTCCTGGAATTATAAAATAGGATTTTGCAATTTATTTTTTATTTAGATGCTTTGGTAAAGGTTAATTTGCAATTATATTTCCAATTGATCTTCCCATTACAATTAAAATTGATATATTTTGGTTATGCAGTTTATTAACATTATTAAGCAGATCATTGTTAATTAATTAATTAATATTGGATGGTAATTTGCGGCCCTGTCGCGGAAGGGGGCAGGGACGGAAAATGTGGCGAGCCCATTCAAAAGTCCATAGACTTCGGCGGGACTGTCACTGTAAATAAAGTTCAAGGTAGCTACTTGTTGACTGATTTAGAGGGCTAGATTGCTAAAAAAAAATTAACACTGGTGAAAAAGTTACATCAACATCAAAACTAAAGCAGAAGCACTTATTTTAATTCAATTGTAAATGAGAGACAAGAGGTGAGTAGGAAGCCACCATGATTTGGGCAGCCTGAAGCCAGGCAATTCTAACACCCAGACCTTGTGCAACTGGGGCTGTTTAGCACAGGGCTAAATCGCCTGCTTTGAAAGCAGACCAAGGCAGGCCAGCAGCACGGTTCAATTCCTGTACCAGCCTCCCCGAACAGGCGCCGGAATGTGGCGACTAGGGGCTTTTCACAGTAACTTCATTTGAAGCCTACTTGTGACAATAAGCGATTTTAATTTTTCATTCATTTGACTGATGGGTGGCTCTCCCAATCATGTCAGGATTCAGGTCACGTGCAATTTCTGCAATAATCCCAGGGGTCTATTTAAAGTGAGGATGCTCTGCTTAAAAAGCGTGGTTTCAGTCAGAGCTTTCATGTTTGTTTGATGGAACAGATTTTTCTAGCAGGAAGAAGCTGAAAGGCTGCTCCCCTTGATTTTATGACCGTTCCCTGGGGATCCCATTGGATAAAGTCAGGCAAGGAGGGAATTCCTCCTCCTGAACAGATGCAGAACCATCTGCAAGGCCATGATAAAGCAGGACTGGGCAGAGGTCTTGTGACCAGATTAGAATTAGTAGCATCTCCCTCAGGACCTGGCTTCATTGCAGGAAGAAGATTAATGAATGAATAAAAAGTATGAGTACATCTCACGCTAACAGTACTTCACAACACTCACTCTCAGCCTCAGCTCTTTCAACAATTACATCCCTTCCACCATATCCTTCAGCATAAAATCATAAGTTCACACTCTATAGGGGCAGGCTTTTTGGATCCATTGGCATTTCCTGTGCATCTGTTTGAATGTTTGTATTTAAAAACTCTGCTTTTTCATTCAAAATACACTCAACTATTCCTTTGGTGTCCTCACACTACCCTTCTTGCATCTAAGTACAATCATCACCAACTTGTCCCAGCACTTCTTACTTCATACTACACACACAACATTTTACATTCATCAGCTCTACGCTCTCATTTCATCTTAACTCTTTACTATCCCTCACATCTACACCTGACACATCTTTAATGGATTTTTAAAGATTTTCACTAGTTCTCTCCTTCGATTTCTGCAGAACAAATCAGGACATAATTGCCAGGGTTAGGGCTCAGTACTCCAGGCACTAGGGAGTCATGGCTGTCATCATCCTCAACCGAGCAGAATAAATTGACAAGGGCGTTGAAGGAATGGGAATCCTCTGCAAACTTACTCTCCCACACACGAGTGAGAGTGATGAGGTCTCGTCCAATGCAGGGGCACGATGGGAGCAACCCAGGTGGCCCTCTCTCAGGATGTCAACATGTTGGTCCCTTCACCACACGCTCAAGTCAGCTGGATCAGATTTCCTTGGCAGCAGCTGAAGTTTAGCAGTCTGTCACTGGCTTGTCACAGGCTCCCGTACACAAAAGCCGCTGATCACAGAAATCACAAGGGTCCCAACAGTAATCTTACACCATCTGTGCTGAGACCACCTAGTGTAGTAGAGGGAAAAGACCCTGTTTTAAAGAGAAACACTGCTTAGGTGGAAAATCAGTCAAAGGTAATTATGATGTTTACCATTAATCACTTTTATCAGATTTCTGCAATGTGGCTCAATGGCAGCTTCAGTGTCTACACATCAACATGCGAATGAGAGAAAAGTTGTCTGAATGGTTTGAAAATCCTTTAATGCAAGATGAAGGGAATGTTAAAATTGATATTGAGGATCATTAAGCAGAGGGGTACGATGTATACGTGTTCAGCTCAGGGAAAATTAAGATCAGCAAATCACAGCAATAGGCTGATGTCTCACATTTCTCACTGCAAGTTATTGAGGTAGCTCTTCTTCTGTTGCTACCCCAGTCATCCCCATTTGATGAAGACTGAAGCTGCTGCTCTGGTTTGGCATTTGAGTGGCTGCGGACCGATAGACTGCCCGTTCGACAGTGAAGGGGCCCTTTCATTTTCAGATTCTGGCCTTGTTTTAATTTGGAGGTAATCTGCAGGGCACAAAGCAGATGTAGGAGGCAGTGACATAGTGGTATTGTAATTGGACTAGTAAACCAGAGACCCAGAGTAATGCTCTGGGGACCCAGGTGCAAATCCCGCCACTGCAGATGGTGACATTTGAATTCAATAAAAATCTGGAGTTAAAAAGAGTCTAATGATAGCCATGAAACCATTGTTGATTGTTGTAAAAACACATCTGGTCACTAATGTTCTTTAGGGGAAGAAATCTGCCATCCTTACCTGTTCTGGCCTATATGTGACTCCAGGTCCACAGTCAAGTGGTTGACTCTTAACTGCCCTCTCAAGGACAATTAGGGATGGGCAATAAATGCTGGCCCAGCCTGAGACACCCACGTACCATGAATAAATAAGCAAAAGTGTCCTAACAACACAGATGGAAGCCTAATAATCAGCCAGACTGCTACTTGCAAGGTATATTGTGGGTTGAGAGAGGTTGCAGAGGGAGGGTGTCATCTGGTGACATTGCTCCAGATATTACAGTCCATAAATCTGGGGGACGTGGTGGCATAGTTGTATTGTCACTGGACTTGTAATCCAGAGACCCAGGGTAATAATGCTCTGGGGGCCAGGGTTGGTATCCCACCATGGGAGATGGTAAAATATGAGAAAAATATGGAATTAAAAGTCTAATGATGACCATGGCATAAAAATCCATCTGGTTCACTCGTGTTCTTTAGGGAAGGAAATCTGCCATCCTTACCTGGTCTGGTCTATGTGTGACTCCAGATCCACAGCAATGCTGTTAAATGCCCTCAGGGATGGGCAATAAATGCTGGCCCGGCCAGCAACACCCACATCCCATAAACAAATAAAAAGGAAAATTTTTTTTTTTTTTTTACCTTCAAACGATTTCTTTCTCTTCAATCATCCATGGAACTGAGCAGGGGTGCATAGGCTCTGAGTAGTTCCCTACCTAAAAATCTGAAGTCCTAGGATACCAATTTTCATAATAAAAAGGGTTCAACAGCTGAACCAAGTAGGCTTTTGAATACCTGGTGGAAGAGTCCTTTTAGAATGAAGCCGAGATAAGGGATAGTAGGCCCACAGACTCCATTTTGAGTTTGTTCCAGGCTCTCTAACACAAAGCTAGGGCCATTCCAAATTAACCCCACTGTGTGACATGAGGTATTCATATTATTTTCAAACTGAAGAGGGATGGCATGGATTGAGAGACTGGAGAAAATAGATAAAAATGGACTATCCCAATATATTCAGATCTGTAAACTTTCTGGTCCAGTGTGATTAATATAATATTGTTTATTTAGGTTGTTCACACAGTTTCAGGCAGTGTTTTTTTTGGAGCAATGATTGTCAAAGCTCATGAGAAAAGCATAATGCTTAATAGGAAGCCATTTATAATCCCATACATGACATATATATTATCAAATTGAAGACTGTGGGGCAGGATGCTAGAGGTCATGATTAAATTCCCTTTCTAATAATCCCAAATAAATCTTTGCAATTTTCATTTTAGTGGGATTTAATATAGATCGTACCTCTCTGCAAGCTCTGCTTAATCCCAAAATTTTCAATAGATTGGTACTGCTAAACATCTGATGATTAAGATGCACAGGATAATCTATAAACTGAACATATTAAAGCTACTTCACAAATGGATATAAACATCTGTTCTCATTATAGTTATTGATGTTAATCTGTGACTTTAACCTGATTTTACATCATAATATGAATATTAAATCCACTATCTATATTGAATATAAAATTGGAAAAATGGATGTTGATGTTGATATGAAAGCTCACAGATCAAAAGCACCCATGCAAATTCCGCTGTCATACATTGCTTTGCACTTCGTACATGATACAAAGAATGGCTACATCCATACATCCACTACTCAACATAAAACAAACACCAACTATTTATGAAATCCATTCAGAGTGTTTTATAGGAATTTCTATTTATTTGATGATGGATAGGGATAAAGCAAGATTCTGACTGGTTAAGGGCCATTGTAATACTCATGGTGAACACATATTTTCACTTAGTTCCAGAAAACCCCCTTGTTGCAAGAGGGGTTAACGATGTGAAATATTTAAAAATGAGAACTGCACATTCAATTTATTGGCATTAATAAAATCAAGTTGTATGCTCTATTGCCACTTACTGAGCATGTGCTTGCTTTTCCCATATGTTGATTGTTCACCTGAGTGTGAGAAAGCACAAAATGCACACTTCCTTATCTATCAGTGTCTCTGTGTATCACGTTTCCTCTTTTCTAAGATTATTGTCTTTTAAGATTATTGATTATAGCAAACCTTGTGAAATCTTTGCGGATATGATTTGTTGACAGAGCCGCATCAGCTTTGGGATATTTTTTCTTAATATTATATGGAATAGGCTGGAGCAATATTCATCCATATTCCTGTACTCTATACCAGAAATAATATAATCAAGGGATGAAGTTCATTCACATGGTTCAGGTCCCATTCTGGGTCAGATCATTGTTATATTACACTTTGTGGTTAATATGTCGTTACTCTTTGCTTTGTGATCCAGAATGGTTTGGTGAGTTGATGATAAAGAAACCACCAATCTTTAACTTGAAGCAAAACTGATTTATTGAATAACAATTAAATTAAATGGAGTCCGCACACTCTACAGAGCTATAACTATTGATAAAGTAAGATTGAGTCTTTTAAACATTAATCTAGAATTAAGTATTAACGAATGATGTCCTTGTGCTACTTCTTTCAAATCTAAACTAGTTCTTGAGCAGTGATCAATCTCTCTCCTCTGCTAATACTACCCAAGGTTCCCTGAGGTCTAATATTTATACTGGGAACTGGTGGTGCCCTCTAGTGTTTGAATTACACTGAGATGTAATAATTAACCCTTCACTGGTATGCCTATATACATATCATTACAATCATGAGTATAGGTTGCTCTTCCAAATGTACCTCTTTCGAAATGTTCCTGGGGGCTCCACCACATGCAGATCGCCTCATTCAGATGGAAGAGGCGAACATTCCTGTTTACTCTTACTGTCAGTTCTTCACTTTAGTTCTTTATAAAAGACAAACTTACACAGACACAGGGAGCGGGATTCTCTGATCCTGAGGCTAAGTGTTGACGCCGTCGTAAACGCCAGGAACAGCAATTCCGAGCCCTTCAGTAGGCCAGCACAGCACTGGAGCAACCCACGCCGCTCCAGCTGCTGATACCAGCCTCAAATGTGCGCCGCAGATATGCGCATGTGCGCTGCGACCGCACAAATGTGCGCATGCGCACTGCGACCGGCACGATTGCGCGCATGAGCGTTGGCTACCTTCTCCGTGCCGGCCCCCGACGCAACATAGCGTACCGCTACAGGGGCCGGCGTGGAGCAAAAGAGGCCCCCGCCCAAACGGTAGGCCCCGATCAAGGTCAGGCCACAGTGGAGCCCCCCCGTCCGGGGTTGGACACCCCTTCCCCCCACCAGGCTGCTCCCGAACGGATGCACGCTGAGGTCCCACCGGGTAAGACCACACGTCGACGGCGCCGGCGGGACTCGGATTTTCTTTGCAGCCACTCAGCCCATCCCGGGCGGAGAATCACCGGGGGGGGGGGGGCCGGGTAGAGCGGCCCCCGACCGGCATCGGACCGGCGTCGGGGCGGTGTCGCGTGATTCGCGCCCGGGCCGGCGTGGACTGAGAAAATCCCACCCAGGCTTTTACGCTCAACCAGAAATATTTTTATGAACAGAAAAAAACCTCTTACTTCCTCATACAAAAGCTTTAAACTCGTGTAATGATGCTGCACAACTCGCTAAACACCGACTTATTCTGAAACGCTTCCATGAAAAACAACAGGGAAACTCCATGTTTCTGCCTAAACCGCAAATCAAACCCCCTCAAGATTTATTTGACACCTTTAAACCATCTTTAAACTTCAGCCCCAATATTACTCGGATCTGGCTGGTACTTACAACTCCACATGGTTGGTCCTTCTGGTAGGAACTATAGGCCGTGAATCAAGGTGACTGTTCTTGACCCGCCTCCATGACTGCAGTCCAAGACTCAACTGTCTTGTCCTTTTAATTACAAAACTTTATCAAAGATATCAGAACATTTCCTTGGAGACATTGGAAAAAAAACTATGTCTGGTTTTGGGCACTTTTATCGGGGAGTTTCTCGCTGGCTGCAGCACTGAGAAACAGCCCACTATTCAACGTCACTTTGCCATTTTATTTGCCCTCGGAAAGATTCTCTGCGCTGAAGCTGCACTTCTGTCATTTCCTGCTGGCAAGCCCAGGCAGTGACAGCCTGGCACCGGGGCACCCTGGTATGCCAGCCTGATGTCCTCAAAGTGCCACCCTGGCAGTGCTAGGGTGGCACTGCGAGTATGCCAGGTTGGCAGTGCCAAGGTTCCTGGGTGCCAGAGAGAGTGTCAGGGTGCCACCTTGACCTGTCTCTAACCACCCGGGGGTCTCCAATGGCCTGGGAGACCTCCCCAGATACAATTACGACTGTTCCATGTTTGTGGAAACTAGTACTAAACAGCGCCCTGGCAAGGCCTCCCAGGTGTGACCGTTAGGTCCTAATGAGCCTAATGGCTCAATTAAATATGCAGATCTGGATCAAGTCCAGTGAGGGCGAAATCCAGATCATGACGTCATGCGAGATTTTCTTAAATCCCGTGATGTGTTTCGAGCGCGTAAATCTCGCGAGATTCAATGCTGTCGTACCGAACCGGTCAGGCATGACGAGGCCGCTATTTCACACGTATCCTGTTTGGGTGGTTAGTGTTCAGCACCTTTCAATCGCTTTCAGCTTGGCTCTTGCCTTAGTTCATATAACCTATTCATTGCACTGTTGTTTCCATGACTGAAACAATGGGTCCCATTCAGGAGTGATGTCTCTGGCTCCCAAATTGATATGTATGTGACAAAGTCTATTTCTCCTAAGCTGCTGTTGATGCTTGTCTGTTGATGCTGTTTTCTTGGACCAGCACCTCTGATGGTCTCCCAGTTTCTTTCATTGGATTGTCTGATGGCCACTGTTTTGTCTTTGAGATGATAATGTCCCAGTGTATTGGTTTTGGTATTGGCTTATTTTGAAGAACCCCTTACCGTAGTTTGTTTGTTGTTTGCAGTATTTATGCCCATTAAGTTTCTTGGGTTTTATATTTAATAAAATTCCAGTTGGCCGAGATTCTTATCGCACACAAACGTACCTAAACTTTATTTTCAGTTCTGGTGCGTTGGAAGGATGAAGTGAGTCCAACATTGGGAGCATTGTCTTTCTCAAATATCCTCACGTCTCCAGGGTCTAAACTCTGAAAAGGATCAAGAGGAAAGATAAAAGGGGCAAGAGTTAGGATGCTACAGACTGGCTTGACATTCCCAGGTGACAATTTTCAGAACTTGAAATAGTCAAGTTGGCTGAATGTGCAATTTCTTGAGGTGAATCAAGAAGTAAAATCAATAGGTGAACACCTTGCTTAAGTAGATCACCAACATCATCTCCCCAAATGGTCATGACTTTGGCTCAGATACTAATCTGACAAGCATTAATCCCTCCACCAATTGTACCAACAATGGATCGTGCTCATGGAGTGATTTACTTTTTGTGGGACTTTGCTGTGTGATAATTGGCTGCTACATTTCTAATGGATTTGTTCTTTTTTTCTTCTTTAAAAAATAAATTTAGAGTACCCAATTCATTTTTTCCAATTAAGGGGAATTTAGCGTGGCCAATCCACCTACCCTGCACATCTTTGGGTCGTGGAGGTGAAATCCATGCAAACACGGGGAGAATATGCAAACTCCACACGGACAGTGTCCAGGAGCCAGGATCGAACCTGGGACCTCAGCGCCGTGAGATAGCACGGCTAACCCACTGCGCCACCGTGCTCCCATAATGGATTTGTTCTTGAGTAGTAAGAGGCCATTGGAGTGTATGGCCAATAGAGTGACTAATTCAGCCTTTGAGCTGCAATTGGACTGAACTCATATTTGAGGAAAGGTCAGTTGTATTTGATCTTATTTAACTTTTAAGGGAAAGATGTTTAGTTTAGAATGGATGAGGGAAAGAACAGCTGAGACCAGTGATGAGCAGTGCCTGTTTGATATGAAAAAGCCAGGATGCAGTCTGTGTCAAGGATGACTGCTAAACAATAAGAAGTAGGTGCGGAGGCCTGCTGGAATGCAAGTTTCAAGTAGCCCCAATAGCCAGAGTAAATCAGCGAGGAATGAAGGGAAATGCAAATAGCTAAAATATTCTTGAATAACTTAATCATATTTCAAGTGAAACTTGTGGTTGAGATGAACAAAACCATTCAGCACGGAGTGGGGGAGGGCGGGTGGGGGTGGGGTGGACAGGCATCAACAGTTTAGATAAAAGGCAAAGTGCTTTTTGCTTTGGTCAGTTGTACCAAAGTCTTATCACATGTTTTGACAGACCAAAAGAGAAAAGCTGCAGGCTGTTTTTAATAAATAAACAAAGCACTGTGATGAAAAGCAATGGTTTCAGGCTGTGGCACATTTGGCATTGAGGCCCACAGGACAAAACATTGGCTGGAAACAAATAAATAGCCATACTTCAAAACAATGCTTTGTTCTGATGCAAAGTTAGAACCAAATTAATCTTCACTTTCAGTAAGTCTGGTAAGAAACTCAAATTTAGGACAATTCCTGAACTTCTAGAGTGGGAGGCATTGCAGCCACATACTTGCCTTCATGCTGAAATCCAGGAGACAATGGATTAAAACCCCATGGCCATCACACTGATCAAATAGGAAGCCTTAGAGATTTTTTAAAACTTTCTTTCAGAGTATGTGGGTATGGCTTGCTAGGCCTTTTGCCCATCCCTAATTGACATTCACAAGGGCTTAACTATCTCCTGGAACATACATTCCAGAAGGCCTCAAATACTAATTCCTCAGTGGACGAGTGCAGAATGAAGACAACATGTCTGCTACCAGGATACCAGGCATTTAGCTGCATGATGTGTTGAACTTAGTCGCGCACCCACTGTATATTTAGGGAGCATGATACTTTGTAGTTCCAGTGTATCTCTGCATTTAAATGAAGCACCTACAAAGAAACATAAGCAAATGGCACTCTGCACCATGGAGAAGCTTGCTCTCCTGATAAAACCAATTGCAATCTCTGCCTGCTTCTCTTTGGAAAGAGGCAATGCAATGTATGTCCCTCTCCCGGTGTACAGAGCATCAGTGATCTCCCTTATGTAATAGTGGATGGCAAATTAACAACGAGATGTTAAATCTTCCAGTCTGGAAGAATCCCAGCTTGAAGAACATGGGCACAATCACCTTTACAGCCATGGGCAGCAACATCATCACCCTGCTCTGAGGCTGCAGGAGTGTCTGCAACTAATGGCAGATTTTAGTGAGAACCTCCTTCATAAAACAGAGATGGCACAAACATTGTTCCTTGCCGTGTTTGAGAAAGGAAGGAAATCTGGCATCCTTACCTGGTCTGGCCTATGTGTGATTCCAGACCCAGTGGTTGACTCAGCCAGTTATGCTCACATCACGTGAATGAAGAAAATAAAAGATGATTGTTCCCTGAAGAGCCTGGGTAGATATGATCTCTTGCTGAGAGCCCATCTCCTCATCCTCCCTCCTTGAGCAATTTTTCCTCTGTCTTACATCTGCCCAGTCCCTCTGACATTCCACAGGCCAAGGGAAACGTAATCACAGTTCACGTGAGGTGCAAGTTGTCTGCGCAGGGTTCCATAAGTAAGATCCATGACCTCCACCTTGTGTAACACCACTCTCTGTCAGTTTTAAATCATTTCATGGTGCAGCTGAAAACTCAAAGCACTTCCATAAACTCACTAGCAGCCAATCAATCAGCAACTAACCTGATAATGCTTGCTGAGTCCTTTAAAGAGCACAAGTGGGGACTTTGGGGGGGGGGGCAAGTGGTGTCCTTCCAGCTGTGCAATTTTAAGAGAGGACATTCACTGGAGTTTTGGGGGTAAAAATATCACCGCTGGTGTCAAACCGGTGTTAAACACTGATTGATGTCACAATTTTTCAACTCTGCATCATGTTAGTGCAAGTGTCAAACACTGCCCTAATGCTCTCAGCAAAATGATGTCTGGCACAGCCCACACCAGAAGTGTGAACATGTGGTGCTGATGTCCTTTCACACTCAAAACGGTACCTGCCGCACAGAAAAAATGGGCACTGCAGTGCCGAATTTTGCAACTGGCATCTGTGGCAATTTATCACATCCTCAGTACACTGCATGCAATGTCAATGTGCTAAAGTTTAAATAGTTAATAAGTTCTAACTATATTTGACCAACTTTTATAACGGCCCAACTGCAAAACAAGAAAGCAATTAGTGAACAAGCTAATTATTCCATCTACCTATGTATTTTTAATTTATAACCAGCTCAGATTAGCTCAGAGACTCAAAATAAACATTGAATAATTCCGAGGGTTTGAAATACTTAAGTGAGTGAATTAAAGTAAAAATATTAATTCTCTACTTGCCTCCAAATTTTACTGGCTCCCTGGTTCCTGTAGCTCTTGCTACCGTAAATGTGAAACTTCAAATATAGGGTAGCTGAAGGACACAAAATTGTTTACCCAGAGACAGAGCTATATTTCCTAACCACCCAAGGACATTTCTTGAATTCTTCAAAATCTGATTGATTAATCATAGGATTAAAATGGGTCTTTCTCAAGATATAATAGTAATAAAGCTCCGGATTGCCTCTGTATAATATGCTTATTGCTTTTCTCTTTCTGTTCTAATGTCACTGTATTGAGCTGCCACAGGCATCTCAGAGATCACAGTTTCATCTTTGCTATGTTGTATTTCCACAGGCATGTAATGGTCTGTGAGCAAAATAATTTAACAGTTCTAAGTTTCATCCCTGTTAATCCTTTATCTTTCCCTCCAGCACAAATGCGCTTAATCGACTGCTGTTAGCTTTCTTTGTCTTTGGAAACTTCCTTCCCTATTAGTTTGGCTTTTCGCCCTTTACATTTATCTTGGAAGTAGGCCTACAGAGCAAGGCCTATGTTGAGCACCCCACCTCACACAACTTATTTATACATTGATAAATACAGTTAAAATAGACCAGGGCCCATAACATTTCAGTACAATACTTCATAACCCTTCATAACCCTCAAAACAGGTGACCCCGGCACTTTATTCTAACATGGGTGCGATGTTCAATTTAGATTTATTCATTTTACATATATGAGCTGACTTAATACATAACTTGTTTAGCTGTGCATCAGGATGCACACTTTCATCATCACAAAGAGTTATAAATGAAGTGTGGGAAAACTAGCACAGCTGAATTACAACTTAAGTGTTTATATGTAGAAGGCGTAAGAGATCATTGGCATTCAAATGATATTGTTGAGTATTAAAGACTGTCTGCAGTTCTGCAAACACATGCATCACCAATTACATCTGAGGCTCTGGTTGGTGCAGTGAAATAGGCACTGCTTTTCATTCTGAAACTTTAGGTTCACATCCAGGCCAGCATTATAGGGTTCTATGTAAAATCAGTGTGGTCAGACCCAAAGCCTTGCATTACATATGTTTATTCTTTCATGGGATGTGGGTGTTGCTGATAGGGCCAGCATTTGTTCCCTATCGTTAATTGCCCTTGAACTGAGTGGCTTTTAGACCATTTCAGAGGGCAGTCAAATACATTGCAATGGTTCTGGAGTCACAGATACCTGCCAGAGCAAGAAAGGACTGCAGATTTCCCTGACAGACATTAGTGAACCAGATGGGTTTTTATGATTAACTTAAATTAGGACTGTTCCATTTCCTAGCAGTAATACTTGTTTTTCATTGAAAAGATTAACAAGAAAATGCATAAAGTATGTTTCCTTATTCCTCCTTGGAATGGGAGCAAGACCACTATTTATTTCCCATCCCCAATTGTCCTTGAAAAGGAGGTGGTGTGCTGCCTTCTTGAGTCCATGCAGTGTTGGTTGGTGCACTCAGAGTGATGATGTGGAGGGTGGAGCGGGGAGGGGGGCGGCGCAGTTTCATAATTTTTTACCCGGCAACATTCTGCGGCAGGACGAACATTTTGAGTTGGAAATCAAAGGTGTAATTTGAACAGGCTGTTCATTGTGGCTTCATTCCGAAGTAAACTTAGCAAAGAATTTTCCAAATGATAATGATACTTCACTAAGTTCCTACTAGCATTAACATGTATCACAGGTAAATAAAACTACTGCAGCAGTTGGCGTACACAAAAAGCAATACTCCAAGTTTACTTCCTGTCTTCCTCACTTTAATGATTATATGAAATACACTCTGGTGTACATCACTTGTCCCCGTAGCATAATTACTGTTGCCAGATGATGATGTTTAATTTCCTATTATGCCAGTTAAGTTCACTATTAAATTTGTATTAACTGTTCTGAGACTGATTCTAATCAGTATTCTGCTGCCTAAAGGAGACATATCTCATTAAACTTGACACACCGTGATTTTACTGTGCTTAGTAAATGGTTTTAATTCTATTCTCAGTGCAATTCAATGCATTTTTCATGCAACTACATGAAAGAAATCTCATCTTGGTGTATGGAAACATACATTTGCAACATCTTCACTATAATCTGGCCTAAAATTTTAAATGCGTTTATTGTGTTCTGTTTCCCTGAAGCCATTAAATTATGATGTTCCTTTTAAATGTTATCATATTTTATTCAAATGGACTACAGGGCTAATTTTAAAATACGAGTCTTTATTTTAAAAAGCGATCCCAGACTGATCTGGTGATGGTCCGCTCTCATTTAACTGTTCGAAATTCTGCCATGCACTACATTTAACCCAGAGGCAAATTAATGCACCTATTACTGTATTGCCTACGCTATGATAGTAATATGTGGTGAAATTTCTAATCTGCAGCTTAAATGTGGGAGCCAGTGTTTTTCTGTTCGGCTTGTGGTATTGTCCTGGGGCTGAATATTGCCACAGAACCGATTTGTTAATAGCTGCAGTTAAAATGAACAGGAAAGGAAAATAAGAGAAAAAAATGTTTAAAAGTCCTGTTGTGCTTCTTCCCACATTGTGTACAATCCACTCGGTGAGTCACCTCTGCCACAAAACATGGGGGGGCCCTAGAACTCAACCTTGACAAGGATTGCGCAAAATGGGTATGGTAGTAGAGCAGTTACGTTACTTAACTAGTAATCCAGAGGCTTGGGCTAAATGTCTGGAGACCTGTCTTCGAATCCCACCATGGATGCCGCAGCATTTGAATTTAGTTAATAAGTAAAAATTTGGAATATGGAGCTAGTATCAGTAATGTTCACCGGATTGTTATAAATGCTATCTGGTACAATAATGCCGTTTCAGGAAGGAAGGCTGACACCCTTACCCTGATGACCCTTATTATTGACTTCAGACCCATAAAACTGTGATTGAGTCTTAACTGCCCTTTGGAATGACCAGACAAACCATTGGTGCAGCAATAATTACTGTCCTTGTCAGTAATGTTCACACACTGTGAATGAGTGAAAAACAAAGTGAATTCATCATTTGTCATAGCTGTTCTTTCAAAATTATAGAGAGGCATAAAATGTAAAACCAACAAAACATCCAGTATGCCTGACAATTTGTGATTATATTCTAGTTTTGGAGATCAGAAAATAAACTTATTGAGTGTCTCTCCGA
The DNA here is from genome assembly GCF_047496885.1 of Scyliorhinus torazame. Taxonomy (NCBI): domain Eukaryota; kingdom Metazoa; phylum Chordata; class Chondrichthyes; order Carcharhiniformes; family Scyliorhinidae; genus Scyliorhinus; species Scyliorhinus torazame. The sequence continues at coordinate 229,421,059 of NC_092714.1, forward strand.
TGCTTTATAATCTTTTGGATCCCCTAAATCAGAATGTTGCCCTGTGACTTACCGTCCTGTTGCCCACCTGATCTCACCCACCCAGAGATAATCTACATTTTTCCTATCTCAGCATCCAGCACTTTTTAAATTGAATCCAGCTTTCTCCCCTCTACTATTTTACCTGGAAATCTAATTCAGGTATTGATCGTGGACTGTGTGAAGAGCTTATTGCATAAAATTTACCTTTTGCCAGTGTGGACCTCTGCCCAACTGACCTACTATAACAGTTAATCTGCATAATTCTTCCAGATCTTTCCATGTACTATTTTATAAGCTTGAATGCAATCCCCTCTCATATGCCCGAAGTCTTTCAGTGTTTCTGTAATATCTCCAGGGTTTGAGTGTCTGTTACTAGAACGAGATGCAATACTCTAGATGTGGTCTGACAAGAGCATTTGTAAAGCTTAAGTGTAAATTCTTTCACCTTGTAATGCACTGTTTTGGCTAACGAGTTCATCATTGCAGTTGCTTTATTGATTGCTGCTTTGCAGCAGCTGTTTGCTATGTCTGTATTAATTGGCTTCACTTGTAGATGTTTTACAAAACAGTAATTTGTCTTCCTCACCACACTAACTTAAATGGGGATACAGGGCAAGGAAAGCAAAATAGGGACCATGACACAGACCTCAACTGGATCCCATTGACAATGGATCTAAATAGGAACATAGCCCATTCATCGCACACAAGCCCCCTTCCCTAGGCACAAAAGGGGAGAAATAGATTCACATTGCACCATTTCTAGCAGCTACGCAGAGTACATTGATTCCCCAAGGACAGGCATTTTTTTCAATGATATCAATGAGGAAACTTGCACAAGCTGAACAACTTTGTATTCATTCATTCATGGATGTGGGCATCATTGGCTAGGCCAGCATTTATTTCCCACCCTTAATGAACCTTGAGGAGGTGGTGCTGAGCCTGTGGTGCAGCCTGCCCCTGAGGAATCAATCAATCTGTACAGCACCACGAGAAATGGCTAACAGATTTCTCCTGCAAAGTCATGGGGCTAATTTGGGACAGTGAGAAACATGTGCAGTGCTAATGGGGTGCAAAATGAGCACCATGGCTGAGCACCAAATTTCCTGTTTTAATGCAGCCTTGAAGTGCTTATGAGCTCAACATTGAGCCCAGAAAAATCCATCCTCCAGTATAACTTACATCCACTGTGAATAAACTTCATTAAAAGGTCTCAAAATAGACTAAAAAACATCACCACTGCCAATAGCAAATGACATTGTTAAATATACTAATCATTATTCACTTTGTTTGGCTCCTCACTTAATACCAGAACATTCATTTCATTTCTGAAATCCCCTTGTTCATTGATATTACAAGAACAAATGAGAATTGCGCTGAAGTAATGAACATTGAATCCCTCTTGCCCCTTCAGATTAAAGAACAGATTTTTGTTTTGATTACATATGATGTGCATTGCAGGGTGCAAGATTTACATTAAGGTAACCTACAGTGTCCAGTCTCCTTTACTATAAAAAGCTCCACATCGCATATTTGTGCAATGTAACCGGTCTGATGAATTTTGTTCCGTTTAGTGGCATTTTATTGGGATACACCCTCAGGTACATGTATTCAACTGCTTAAATTCAAAATGTAAGTATGGTTTATAGTATAATTTAGCTCCTGTAAACTACCTATATTTAAGGTCATTTAGAAGACAGAGTGTAACCAAAGAATTTGACTTTATCATATTTCTCATAAACATCCTAAAGTGTCCACATACATTGAATTACTTCGAAGTGCAGACATTGTTAATATCTGAATCAATGGGCTCGCGCTACCGTAGCAGAGTTTCAGCATCGGAGTGACAAGGGGATACTCCAACTCCTCACTGGAGTCGGGATCGAGGTTTGCATCCCGTGCGGGGCACATATTCTCCGGACCCTCATGATTCTCATGTCCTCTGGGCCGGGAATCCTGTAGGGCGAGAATTGGTGCTGGTTCTGACAAGCGTATACCTGGTGCGGTGGACCTCGCCCCAAAGTCCATCAGAGGGCCATCCTCTCCCTCACAATGTAGCAAGACCTGCCCACCCCCTCACCAGAGACCCTCTTAATAAAGAGACCTCTGAGAGACCCCTTAAATAAAGAAACCCCCCACTGACCCCCCTCAATAAGGAGACCCCCCCAGAGACCCTCTCAATAAAGAGACACACCAGAGACACCCTGAAATGAAGAGATATCCCACAGAGACCCCCTAAATAGAGACCCTTCACAGAGACCCCTAAATGAAGACACCCCCCACAGAGACCATGTAAATAAGGAGACTCCCCACAGAAGCCCCTGACGAGAGACCCCTGACAGGAAGACCCCCTCCCCAGATGAAAGACTCCTGTCAGGAGGCCCACCAGAAGAGAGATCCCTGTCACGAAGCCCCCCAGAAGGGAGACCCCTGTCTTGAAGCTAGAGAGCAGTCCAGACAGAGGCAGCGAAAAGAGTCACTTCTTTAACACTCACCTGGGCAATACACCTGCTGGCTCAGACACAGGAAGCCGCACCTGTCAATTCCTATAAAGAGAAAACCAGTCAGGTGGGTTTAAACCCCCTCAGATCTTTGATCTGCAAGCCATTCATTCATTTTTTTAAATATTAATTTTACTAGGCTGTGATTGACAGCTTCCACACACACACAGATGTCAGCATTGCTCCATTCATCTCCCTTCACAGTTGAGTGACTTTGAAGTGGTCAGTTTTGAAAAGTAACTTAAAAGGTACTTCATTGGTTGTGAAGTTATTTGGAAAATCCTGAATACATGCATGGGCAGAGATATCGTACAAGAGCAAGTTCTTTCTTACTTGTGCACATTCAGTCAACAAGAAAGTCTGATCTACATAGAATCATACTGTACAGAAGGAGGCCGTTCAAGCCTTCCTGCCTGTGATGGCTCTTTGAACGAGAATCTAATTAGTTTCACCCCCTGGTCTTCCCCCATAGCCCTGTAATGTTTTTCTTTTTACGTATATATCCAATTCCAAGCAATATATGCATTCACCTAACATATTCTAAACATTGTCACTTTTGATCTAACACTTTTAAGTTGATGGTGGTATCAGTTAAAAGATGATGTTGATCTGCCTGAATGGAAATAGTTAATTAATCTCTGGTCATTCATTACCATAAGAAATGCATAATTCTGTCATTGACATACAAAGCTTACTTTGATTTAAGGAGATCTCTTGATGAATTATCGGCTGTGGGAGTGAACTTTATTTTAACTGCACAAAAATGATTACTCATCAGAATGCAGAACCATGTGGCATTGTATTGTAGTTGGGTTGTGGGAGTAGGAGGAGAGTGGAATCCAACTCAACTGGCCATTCTTCATCTGAGTCAAACACATCTTCATCAATATTTCTACTCCCCAGTCATAATGTCACATCCCTTTCACCAGTGTTTCATTACAGGCCAATAAATTCTGAAGTTTCCCGCGCAAGTGACCTTCAGATGAACTCAGGAATAATTACTACGAAACAGTAATAATTATTAACCATAAGCAAATAATCATTCACATCTGTTACACTGTTACTGTCAAAATTACAGCAGTAAGGGGAGAGGAGCCAGGCTGGAATTAACGCTTCATAGCCAGCACACCACAGTTTGAAAAGAACATTCCAGAACAGGGCTCCACATTGAACTTCATGCTTCAGTATTTACGCACTTCTCTAATTCAAAAATAATAATAATAATAATCTTTATTGTCACAAGCAGGCTTACATTAATACTGCAATGAAGTTACTGTGAAAACCCCTAGTCGCCACATTCCGGCGCCTGTTCAGAATGCCCTAACAGCACGTCTTTCGGGACCTGTGGGAGGAAACCGGAGCACCCGGAGGAAACCCACGCAGACACGGGGAGAACGTTCAGACTCCGAACGGATAGTGACCCAAGCCGGGAATTGAACCTGGGACCCTGGCACTGTGAAGAAATGGTGCTAACCACTGTGCTACTGTGCGGCCCTTGAAAAGAAAGTGAGAAAAGCAAAATGATTTTAAAACTGTCGTCAACCCATTTAAGACATATGCTTGTTTTATAATGCCACAAATGAGTCCACACCAAGTAGTTTAAATAAACTTGGTTTATTTACAATAACTATTATATACATCACACCGTAGATTGCAACTGGGTCTGCCTTTCCGATGCCTCACTGGTCAGCTTTATATATCATCCAACATTATGTTGTTTAGAAGTTCTTCCGCCCTCTTAACGGGGGAGGTTACATTCTGCTTGGCTCATTGGAAAATTAATAGATTAATAAATTAATGGATTATAGATTAAGGTACCCATCCTGTAAGATACTTATGGGTTATAGCAGCTTGCAAGACTATAGTGAATACTAAGGGAAGGGCAAACTTACTAAATGAGTACTTCTCATCTATTTGCACAGAGGAGGAAGAGGACAAAATACAATTTTGCAGTCTGCTAGGAATGAAGGAAAATTAAATTTATCCTGTAAAAAAAATTCTGTACCTGGAAACATGCTATACAGCTAAGGATGGAGTAGTAAGGGTTACATAAGTCACCAAGCTTGCGTTAATCCTGAAGCTGAAAGCTGCAATCAGTCTTTGTTTTTAGTAAGACCTTAAATGTCATTGTTTTTGAAGAAAAGGAACTGCTCGCATCTTTTTGGCACAAGCTTTGCTGTGTAACAGCAATTGGCAGCAGTCTCCCTCCTATTGCCTGTTAATGTCAATTAATGGGCAACTGTGAGAGTTATTTCCTAATACACTGCAGAAACGATAACAGCGCCAGATTCTGCAAGGTCAACTCACTTGATTAATTTTATGGTGCTCCAGGCGTGTCATTCATAATACCATGGTCAGAATGTTGGGCTCCAGTAGCCAGTGATCGACTGCGGGCTATTGTTATACATGTTTCTAGTATCGGGATGCAGCAGGCGGACCAAGGAAGGCTTCATCCTCACCCTATCCTCATAGGATCCTGCTTTGTCATCACACCCCCTTCCCCCCCCATTCCCCCCACCCATTCCCCTCCTTCCCTCTCATTCCCTTCCTTCCTCCCATTCTCCTCCATCCCCCCATTCACCTCCTTCCCACAAGTCTCCTCTTTCCTCTCTCTGCCCACATTCCCCAATCACCCCCCCCCCTAACTTCCTGTTCCACCCTCCGAGGATCTATATAACATCACCGGTGGGTGATGAGCCTGTGCCGGCACTGCCAGCGAGTCACTATACAAGGTAGGAGAGTGATGATAATTCGCTGTGAGGTTAGCTCTGGTGATCCTCAGTTCTTGCGAACGTCTGACTCCTGTCTTCCTGCTGACAGCGCACTCATACCCATCCTCTCAACATGGTCTACATCAGGGGAGGGGAGGAATTACTCCGGATGGCCTGGCCTCATCAGATGAAGATCCTAGTACACCACCGCCCCCCCCCTTAAGCAAGCACAAAGATCAGATGTGGGGTGGGTGCAAGGTTCCAGCGAGTGCATAGCTAATTGTAGGAATCCCGAAGGCAACCAGTGATGTGTGGGAAGGGGGTTGGGAATTTGAGGGGTGGCAGCTGGGACTGATGCCAAGAGAGAAGTGGTAACTTACTCTTGCAGTTCGGTGGAAGTTGTCGGTCTTCCGATGCAACATTGGACGTCGGTCCTCCTGGTCATGCTCTCCTCACTGACAACCGCTGCCACTGCCACTGACTTCCAGGTGATATTGGTGGCCCTGCTGCTGGTCCTCCGACCCCCTAAGGGGGTCCTGTCTCTCATGCACAGCGTTAAGAAGCCTGTCCAGGTCAGCATCCCCAAAGCGAGGAACAGGTCTGCATGCTGCCATGCTTGTGCGTTGACTGGGAGTGAGTGGTGAGAGAGCATTTACAAGCAGCTCCCTCTTGTTAGCAGCAAGTTGCTGAAGTGCGAGTCCGGTGAATCAGATGGCGAGACAGTAACGGCAATATACTCGCGGGGCTCATTTTCGTCACGAAGAGCCATTAAATATGGACCGTGATCTCGCCAATGCGGCCGTCGAGAAATACCTCACCAATTGCACCTGAAATAAAACTTAGAAATGTTTTTGTTAAACCTGTCGCTGTATCCAATGCAAATCTTAGCCAATGGAAGGATATTCAGAGAAGCAAGCATACAGGCCAATAGATCAGTGCGCTGCGGGCGAAATGGAGGATCCCGCCAACGGAGAATCCCGCAGCAGGTCTGAGGTGCTGATGATTACCTGACCAATAATTCTCTAATCTTCACTCTTGTTGAATAAGATTGCATGTTGGTCAAGGAGACCTAGCTTCTAAGACTACAGTGTAAATCACCAAAAGATGGAATCATGGCGCAATCTGACTCCAAGACGAGGCAGAATGAGCATCAACCCTACTGTTTAAAGGCCATCTGTAATCGCTTAAAAGACAGGAAGTAATAAAATCATGACTTGATGAGGGAAAGAAATTCAAGGAAAAAGGGTGATCAATAGATGCAATTGCTTGCTTTCTTGCAGTCAAGTTTAACATTCCTTTTCTCCATTGTCTGTGAAGGTCTACGTTTTGGTGCTTTGCACGTAAACAATTTATGGCACACCTATCTTCAATTATCACGAACAACATCCTGGCGTGTCTCAGTGCCATGTTATTATATCCCAACCCTTTGACAGATGTGTGCCCAGTGCCACCACCATGTTCTTCACAAGTGAAGCCTACACAACCATGATGGAAAATGGCAATGTCAGTGTCTCAAAACATAACGAGATGTAAGAAATAATAGATGAGCATAGCTTTGAGACCAAGGAGGGTTCTAAAGTAAGTGTAGAAAAAATAGTTTGATGCACTGGGAAAGTAGCCTAATAGTAAGCAGGTGGCTGCTTCTTCTCTCCGTTTCTCCTTTTCTGCATGTGTTTTACTCTTTCACTTCTGTCCTGCTTCTTTTGCCTTGATTCCTCGTGTGCTTCTCTCTGTCATCATCACTTTCTCTCCTTGTCTTTTTTCACAATTGGATGTGAGGTAATGAGCAGTAGATAGTGTATTATGGTAGAAGGAAGGAGTCACCTATGACTGTAGGCTGCATATGTGTTAGCTATTATGAGTACAATGTGGCTCTCAGCATTTCTGCCCCTTTCCTGTCTGGGGATCACTTTTCCTTTCCTCCATGTACTTGCTCCACTTCCATGCCCTAACCTTTAACCTGTCTGCTAGCCAGTCCTTTTTTATCAGCCACGCACATGCTTTCTCAATCTCTCCCTCTTTGATTGATCCACTCAATCTTATTCTTTACCTTGCATTCACATTTTTCACTGTTATTTACTTTATCTTTAACCCTCCACCACTCTCATCCACTCCCACTTGCCCTCCCAAGGTCATGGCAGAGAGGTCAAACAGCTCCTCTCCACCAACTGGAGAAACACCACTTACTCAATTTTCTACTACTGCTGTATTCCTTTTTATACAGCATGCCTGAATTTCTGTTACATATCTACTGTGGACATCTTACCGAATAACTCCTAAAAAACCATACAATCTACATTGATTGTACAAAGGAAATACAATACGTCACTTTTTCAAAACAAATCTCAGGTACGATTTCATGGCCTTGTCGCACCAAACTTGATGACGCGATGAGGCCATTGAATCTCGCGAGAAGATTCTCGTGAGATTTGAGACGCTCTAAATGCCTTGCGAGATTTAACTAAATCTCGTGAGACGTCGCGATCTGGATCTCACCCTCACTGGGCGAAACCGAGATTAACATATTTAAGTGAGCCATTAGATTCATTTAAATATGTCTGTACTGTATTCTCCCAGAGACTCACCTGGGAGACCTCACCAGCGCACCTTTTAGAACTGGGGCGGGATTCTCTGCCGGCCTGATTCTCTGTTTTGCCGGTGCCCAGGGGTTTCCCGACGGTGTGGTGCTGCCCCACAATGGGAAACCCCTTTGTCCGGCCGCGCAACGGAGAATCCCGGCAGCGGGTCGGGGCATAAATGTGGCGCAGCGGGGCGACGAATCCAGTCCCAGGTTTCCACAAATGGGGGCCAGGCATAATGGCAACCAAGGATGGGGGATCTCCCAGGCCATTAGAGATCCCTGGGTGGTTGGGCTCTGGACAGACCAGTACCCTCGCACTCCCGCTGACACCTGGGCACCTTGGCATTGAAAGCCTGACTTCTTGGTCGTGCCACATGCGCACCCTGGCAGTGGCACTGCTAGGGTGCCAGGCTGGCAGTGCCAAGGTGTCTGGGTGCCAGGTTGCCCATGCCAGGTATCCAGCCCGGGGTGCTTTGCCCTTAAGATGTGGAGTGAGGGGCGGATTCGAGGACTCCATAAGAGGTAATTGGGTGCAGTGTGGGGGGTCTGGAGGCTGCAGTGGATTGGCTGAGACGGGTCTGAGGGGGGCTGAGTGTGATGTAAGTGCGACGTCGGAGGGATGTTCCTTGCATAGGCCAAAAATAGCAGCAAAGTATTGTTAAATAGCGGTGTCATTCTTGGTGACCCTGCTAAGCACATCCGAAAAGGGACTCTGTTTTTGTCCCATTGAATCAGCCCCTCAATTACATTTGCCAAACACGTTTTGGCTTTAACAAATCTATGCTGACTGTCCTTGATCATCTTGGCATCTGCAAATGCTTACTGATTTGAACTTGACTTACAGATTTTAAGCATTTAGACTACCTGGTCTAGTTACTTAGTTTAATCCTTCCCTCCTTTCTTGGCCAATTGGTTGCCTTCTGATCCCCACCATAATTTGTACATCTATACACGATTCAAATATTGTGGTCTTAGTATCTCTTCTTCAACTTCCTTCTGTAGCCACGTAAAATGGCTGATTCCCGATTAGAATGGTCAAACCCCGATCTAAAATGGCGAATGGAAGAGGCTGATGGGAAAATCAGCCAACACGACTCAAACGGATAGCCGCAGGTAAAACAGTGTATTCGCCTCTGGGGAAGTCAGCCCAGACCGATACCTGCAGCCATCAACATCACAACAACCCAGCCATCTGCATAGCAAGCAGCCATCCCCGGGAACAATTGCTACAAATTAGCAATTGAAAGCCGACCCAGACCTTTCGGCGCCAGCAGGGGCTGACACAAAGAAAGGTAAACGACCACCCCCCGATCAAGGAATCGCCCCATTATTGGAGCATATCGAACCAAGTGATTGGGACCAAGTCCAATCACTTGGAACCAGGTACGAGGTCCGCCCTGAGAGGCGGGAAGCCCCTGGGGACTATAAGAATAGGGGCCAAGTTCAACTCGACCCTTCTCTTCCTGCTCGCAACCTTCGAGACCCTTCTACAAGAAAACTGTAAGTCTTACTCCAGCGATAGCTACCAGATAGGCACTCCTGACTATCGACCTGTACTAGCTTTTGAATCCCGCAGGCTCAGAACCAATTCGAAAGACCATTCATTTCCCTGACCTGGTGGGCCATTTCTAAAGTTAAGTATTGGCCTTTAGTGGTAGGTAGTAGTCTAGAAGTAGGATTATTGTATAAGTATTAATTGCTGTATATAATAAACAAGCGTTGATTTAACTCTTACTAATCGGTGTGTTGCATTCTTAATCATTACTTGGACTTGAACCACGTGGCGGCATCAGAAATATACCTGGCGACTCATGAGCAAAGGTGACAGAATTAGAATAAGTAAACTAAGGCTAAAACGAGCAACACTTCCTTCGCGAATGTGAAACCATCAGGGTTTGCTGCACTTGTAAACTTATCCATAATTATTTCATAAAAATTGTCTACTGTGCTGAAAAGAAAAGCTATTTTACCAGTGCTAGGTGGCACAGCACAGCTAAGTTATGTGGTGAATTTGAATGAAATAAATCTGGTCATTTATGGGCTGGAGCAAAGAACTTGCATTATTTAAGCACTTACATGACCTCAGGACATCCCAAAGCACCTCACAGCCTGTTCAGTTCTGTTGTAATGTAAGTAAATGCTGCAGCCAAGTTGTACACTGCAAGATTTCACAGGCAGAAATGAAATAAATGAGGAATTGAACATTTTTTGGATATTGGTTGAGGGTTAATTGTTGGCCAGGTCGCCAGTAGAGCTCCTCTGCTCTGAATAGAAGCAAAGGACCTTAGAATGCTTAGAGCACAGAAAGCGACCATTCAACCCATTACATCCATGCTAGATCTCTGCAAGATGCAATTTAAAAAATATATAAATATTTATTCAAGTTTTTTAACACAATTTTTCTCCCTTACAAACAATAACCCCCCCTCCCGTAACAAAAAAAAAAGAGAAATCGCGCAGAGCAAGATATATACATGGCAAAATGATATATTTACACAGCTTTGTACACTGGCCCTCACCCGTACGTGCCAGTTTTCCCAACCCTTCATGTTATCTCTTGCTCATCCACCCTCCCAGGCAGTCCCCTCTCTCCCCCCCCTCCCAGGACGTCCCCCCCCCGTCCCCCCCGTCCAAGGTTGCTGCTGCTGCTGACCGACCTTCCTCTAACGCTCAGCGAGATAGTCTAGGAACGGTTGCCACCGCCTGTAAAACCCCTGCGCAGACCCTCTCAAAGCTAACTTAATCCTCTCCAACTTTATGAACCCAGCCATATCATTTATTCAGGCCTCCAGGCTGGGGGGCTTCGCCTCCTTCCACATTAGCAAGATCCTTCGCCGGGCTACTAGGGACGCAAAGGCCCGAATGCCAGCCTCTTTCGCCTCCTGCACTCCCGGTTCGTCCACTACTCCAAATATTGCTAGCCCCCAGCTTGGCTTGACCCGGACTTTCACCACCTGAGATATTGCTCCCGCCACTCCTCTCCAGAACCCCTCCAGTGCCGGGCATGACCAAAACATATGGACATGGTTCGCCGGGCTCCCTGAGCACCTTCCACATCTGTCCTCTACCCCAAAGAACCTACTCAACCTCACCCCCATCAAGTGCGCTCTGTGGACCACCTTAAATTGTATCAGGCTGAGCCTGGCACACGAGGAGGAGGAATTAACCCTACCTAGGGCATCAGCCCACAGACCTTCCTCGATCTCCTCCCCCAGCTCCTCCTCCCATTTACCCTTCAACTCTTCTACCAGCGCTTCCCCCTCTTCTTTCAACTCCTGGTGTATTTCCGACACCTTGCCCTCCCCAACCCATACACCCGAGATCACCCTATCTTGAACTTCTTGTGCCGGGAGCAACGGGAATTCCCTCACCTGTCGCCTCACAAAAGCCCTCACCTGCATATATCTAAAGGCATTTCCCGGGGGTAACTCGAACTTCTCCTCCAGTGCCCCTCGGCTCGCAAATGTCCCGTTGATGAATAGGTCCCCCATTCTTCCAATCCCCGCCCGATGCCAGCTCTGGAACCCCCCGTCCATCTTCCCCGGGACAAACCGGTGGTTACCCCTGATCCGGGACCACACCGATGCTCCCATTGCACCCCAGTGCCGTCTCCACTGGCCCCAGATCCTTAGCGTTGCCGCCACCACCGGGCTCGTGGTATACTTTGTCGGCGAGAGCGGCAGCGGTGCCGTCGCCAACGCCCCCAGGCTCGTTCCTTTACAGGACGCCATCTCCATCCTCTTCCATGCTGCCCCCTCTCCCTCCATAACCCACTTGCGGATCATCGCCACATTTGCTGCCCAGCAGTAGCTCCCCAGGTTTGGCAACGCCAACCCTCCTCGGTCCCTACTGTGTTCCAGGAACCCTCTCCTTACTCTTGGGGTCTTATTCGCCCACACAAACCCCATAATACTCCTGCCTACTCTCTTAAAAAAGGCCTTAGTGATCACGATGGGAAGGCACTGAAACACAAACAGAAACTCAGAAGGACCACCATTTTGACCGACTGCACTCTACCCGCCAGCGAGAGCGGTAACATGTCCCATCTTTTGAAATCCTCCTCCATTTGCTCCACCAACCTCGTCAGATTCAGTTTATGTAGGGTCCCCCAATTCCTGGCTATCTGGATCCCCAGATACCGAAAGCAAGAGGCAATTTAACTAGTCCCACTCCTGCCCCCTTTCCCCATAACCCTGCAGGTATGTTTTATTCAGGTGCTTATCCAATTCCCTTTGAAAAGGGATTCAGGATTGAATCTGCCTCCATGAAGCTTTCTGTGTAATTTGTTTTCCTTACATTGCTTGATTCTTTTTGTAAATTGCCTTAAATCTACATATTCTGCTCTTGACCTTTCTGCCAATGCGGACAGTTTCACTCTAATCTCTCTGTTTGAACAATTTCCCTCCATCTACTCTGTCTCTGAATATTGTGTTTCTTTCTAATATGCACATCCGAGGGGAGAGGTCTTTCCAATAACCATGAAAGTTGTTGGTTTATTTTTAAAAACCCAACTTGTTCATTAATGTCCTTCAGGAAATAAATTGGCACCACTACCTGGTCTGCCCTGAGTGTGATTCCAGTCTTCGCTATCTGGTAGATGCCTCAGAGCAATTAGTGAGAGGCAATAAATATTGCCTTACTGTAGCTTGTATCTTAACAAAAATCTTTTTAAAGACCTGCTGATCATGTGGTATTGAGCCACACCAAACAACAAGTCAGTTATTGGTAATGTGTTGGCTGATACCAGATTGATTGTTATAATTAACTGTACCGTCTTTGTAGAAGTGAAGGGAAAATCATTTGCGCATACCCATTTGAATTGCTTTGGAATGAATTCCCTTTGCGTGCATATCGCATGAAACCTAGAACAAGCTTAGTTGTGGTGTTCCCATAGCTGTACAGCCAGATGCTACCACGGTCATAGGTGAGGAACAGATATTCGGGTGAGATGCTGAAAGACATCCTAACCCATTGTCATGCCTTTAGGGGAGAAAATTGAGGAGATAAAAGCTATCAACTTTCAATATGGATAATTTTGCTAGTTATTTAGTTTTGTAGTACTGCTACTTAATGAAATGAATGTCCTTGAAAGTTCTTCATCTTTTTACAACTGTCATCTTATCTGTCAGTTAAAGCTCTACTAATTAAACATAACATTTCCTGAAGTAGTAAAGTGAAGTTGCATCAGTAATAATGAACAGATTTAGTGTAGTCACATCTCCCCAAAATTAGTTTTAAACCATCCTTATTAAGCAGAAAATTAGACCTAAATCAGCCTACAAGTACTCATTAAAATCCACTGATCTTTGGCCGGCTCCATGTCTTAACATCTTTAATTAGCAAACTGCAAGTCTAACTGGCATGATAAATGCTATTAATCTTACCTTTCATTCACTTTCTCACTGCATACAATTTCTTACGGGAGACAGGTTCTTCCGTCAGTGTTCACTTTGTGTTGTTTGATGCCCTTCTAAAAGTATTGCAGAAAGTAAACTTGCAATTCTATACATGTAAGATTATATATGAAAACTACCAGAGGTATTATTAATACCCAACCTCTTGCACAGATTTCTAAACCAGTGTTACCTTTATGCTCAACATTCTGATTACAACTCACTACAACTCCTTCATTAGGCCTACTGTAATAGATTAAGGCATTTGAATTTTAAAGCATTTACTTATGTTTCTGCTTTAACTAAAAACATAGGGCATGATTCAGCGGCCTCGTCGCGCCCGACTTTAATCGCTGAAAGTCTGTTGAATCATGCCCACAATGTAGCAATTTGTAATCTGTGAAATCTGTGAAATCTATGGGCAAGATGTTTGGCCCTTCCCGCCAGCGGGATTTTATGGTCTCACTGAAGGCTACTATTCGTGGCAGGTTTCCTGGTGGCGGGACAGGTGAGCCACGCAAAATGTCATAGGCATCAGAGAGACTGGAAGATTCCACCAGCGGTCAATGGCGAGAGAATACGGGGGTGCGGGGTAGGCACGGAAAATATCCCGCCTGTACGTACGTAACTTAAACTAATTTTGGAATGCTCACAGATAGGTTGATGTTGGATCAATCACAGGACTCCTGTTGTAATATAGCACAATTATTTATCACACGAATCTTCTCCTTATTTTCAAAAATGCTCTCCATCCCATCATTTCAAACTAGTAAAATGCAAATTCAAGATTGATGTCAGGAAGCACTACTTCACCTTGTCCAAATTATGGGTTAGTGTCCTGGAAGGAAAATGGCTGTAATTGCTCAAAAGGTTACTCAATACTATGTTAGAGGAACTGTACCTTTTTTTGTAGGAATTATGTGGAAGGACTGAATAGCCTCCATCTTCTATACTTAAATTTTAATTTTGTTGTTCGATGATCTAGTGGCACAACTGAATGAGCATCTCATGGAATGAATACAACCAAAATTGGCTCTGTCAACATATCTATAGGCTGCGTAGAGTACATACATGCAGATATAAGTCGGCAATGACAAAGGGCAGAATACTCTCATCTGGATCTAAGTCTCGTAATGGGGGTGACAACGGGAAGTGTTTACTGCTGTGGAGGCTAGCAGGAAGCGATGGCATATGTTCTGGCGGCAGCCTCATTAATTATGCCCCGGGGGGGGTTTAGCGCCATAATCCGTGGCAGAGCGGGTATAATCGGAGCGTGTCCTGCCATCATATCTAAGTGCTCAGAGAAAACAGAGGGCGGGGAATCCTGTACCTTCTCAGCTCACTGTCTTCCTCTGCAGCAGATGTGGCACAGACTGCCAGGCTAGACTGGGGCTCTTGAGCCACACCAGGAGGTGGTCAACAAATAGTTAACCACCAAAGTGAGAAACATGATTTCACAAGATGAAAGGCTGGCAACAACATTTAGGTTTCCTTAAGAGTTGGTCTCCCAGAACTACCTCAGCTCACGATACTGGGACAGATTTTTAAATTGCTGCCTGGTTGTAAAACTGGTGCTTGTGGATGGTTTCAGTGGAGATGAAAATCAGACTGTTCCCAATAGGACATTCACTCCATACCACAGCAAGTTGACTAACTACTTCACTATTATTTCAGTTCTCAAACTAAATTTTACTGATAAGAGCAATTGATCCAAAAATTGGGCTGAGTATTACCTCAATTAAAGAAAGTGAGAAAGTTATAAATCAAAAGAAATATTAGGTGCATATTTGACATAATAATGTTCACTCTATGAGTTCAATCTTGTAAAAAGCAAATTCAAGACTCCACATAATGACGAATGTGATATAAAATAGTTACTTTAGAGATACTAGTTAATGTAATGTAGAAATAAGCCACTTTGATTCTGGCAGTTAGGGACAAAGGGGTTTGAGACCGCATGGAAAAAGCAGGAAGAGGTGTGTCTATGAGAGTGATGCTGCATTGATAGGGGCCAGAGAAAGGGATTGGAAGTGAGCCAATCAGAATAGATTAAACAGGTCAGGAGGGACATAGGCTGACCTATGTCCGTCGAGTATGTGAAACTTGATACCATTTGAACAATCCACGTCTGACATTTAAATATTGTACCACTATCAATCCAGCCTGTTTTCTTAGCGGTCCCCCTGTCCATGAGGATGCGCCTGGTCACGACTGTTTAGCCTTGATTCAGGAAACTACAACAATAAGGGACGATCTGAGTGATATTCCGTTAGAACAACCTGACATGATTATGTATGTTGATGGCAGTGCATTAGTAAGCCCCACTGGCCGGAGACTGTCCGGTTATGCAATCATAGATCAGGATGGTCTGATTTTAGAAGCGGCAGCTTTCCAGACCCCTTACTCAGCACAACAAGCCGAACTTTTTGCCCTCACCCGTGCATGTATAGTTGGGGGAGATCGCCGGGTAAATATCTACACGGACTCCCGATATGCTTTCGGGGTAGTTCATGACTTCGGACAACTCTGGAAGAATAGGGGATTCCTTACCTCGGCAGGCACAGAAATATCCAACCGGGGTTTAGTTAATGACCTACTGCAGGCCCTCCTTCTGCCAGCGCAGATTTCCGTTATTAAATGCGCTGCCCACACGAATGGTACAACCCCAGTTGACGTTGGTAATGAACGAGCAGATCGTGCAGCGCGCACAGCCGCACAAATTCAGCAAGTGATGGTGCCTAAAATGTTAAGTCAGACTAAACGATTTACTATGAATATGTCTGCTTCTGACAAGCCAATGCCAACCATCCAAGACGTCATAAGGTTACAGGAGGACGCTCCTGAGAGTGATAAACAAATGTGGAAACGGTTAGGTTGTACATATGATTCTGTTTCCTCTTTATGGACCACGCCTGCACATCAGACTTGTATGTCTGATGTACTGGCTTTATGGGTCATCGAATGTGTACACTTTGCAACTCATTGTGGGGCTCGAGGGACTAGTGATTTGTTGCTGGACACTTGGTGGCACCCTAAAATGCAGGGGTTGGCCCAAAGTATCAGTAATCGGTGTTTGATTTGTCAGCAATATAACACCGGAAAAGGTATCCCTTGTGGGAAGGGGCAAACCCCGTTGCCCAGTGGTCCCTTTGAGACGCTCCAAATGGATTACATTGAGTTGGAAAGGTGTCAATGTTACAAATATGTTTTGGTCATTGTGGATGTGTTCAGCAGATGGGTCGAGGCGTATCCGACTATCGATAATAAAGCTGCTACTGTGGTTAAAGTCTTGATGAGGGAAATCATTCCCCGGTACGGTATACCAGCTCAGTTAAGTTCTGATAATGGGCCTCATTTTATTGGACAAATTAACAAGGAGTTTTGCTCCCAGTTGGGCATACGCCAGCAGTTACACTGTGCTTACAGACCGCAGGCAGCCGGGTTGGTTGAGAGACACAATCAGACCCTCAAAACTAAATTGGCTAAATTAAGAGCAGACACGGGACTGACATGGCTTAAGTTGCTCCCCGTTGCCCTCTTCCAGCTGCGGGTTACACCTGCGGGACCAGCCCGGCTCTCTCCCGCCGAGATTCTTTATGGCAGGCCTCTTAGAACTCCTTGGAGCCTGCAGGTTCCCAGACGGGTTCAGTTTCATCAGATGACTGAAGAAATGACCACCTATGTTCTAGCCCTTACGCAAGTGCTCAAGGAACTCCATGGGCAAGTCCGCGCGGCTCACGAGCCATTGCCCCCAGTACCGAGCTCACTTTCAGTCCAGCCCGGTAGTTATGTCATGGTCAAAAATTGGACTAGGAAGGGGTCGGAGCCGCGATGGGACGGGCCCTTCCAAGTTCTCCTTACCACCCCCACAGCAGTTAAAGTGGAGGGGCGAGGTGCTTGGGTCCACCTACATCACTGTAAATTGAGTCCATCTCCACTACTGTAAAAGGTCGGATACTAACCTGCCTCCCTTCTCCAGTGCTATTTTCCAGGTGTGGAGCATGATGGAGTGGCTACGCATCGTCTGTCTGATATTTGGCCTCACTTCGCTTGGCGTGTTATTGGCGATGGACATGGAAAAGGGGAATATTATGTATCTGTGTAGCCCCAACCAATCTACAAGGATACATCACCTATGCACAGGTGATGTTCTTCACTGCCCCCATATACGAGGACATGGTATCGACTCATGGAAGGTCATCAAAGTTAAGGAGAATGCGGGAGTCATGAAGCAGCTGCACCGGTCCCGGCGATGGGAAGGGAACATTATATGGACATTGCCTTGTTTTTGGAATACATGTAAATTTGATTTTGGATGTGTTAAAAGTGGTACAATAAAGGTAACATCAGGCTGTCAGAAGAGTGTAGGAAGAGACCATGAGAAAGAGAAAGGGACTAGAGAGAGGACGGGGCGTGTGAGAAGGGAAGTACAGCTAGAACGTAGGTTACCGGGAGATACACTTAAGTTAATTAAAGGCCAAACTGAGGAAAACCCGGGTAATATGAATCTCTTCTACCAGATTTACCACCGTCTGTATGGCCACGGACGGGTTGTCTGCTACCCAAACCCCGCAGCGGTGTCTAGGTTATTTTCTGTTTCACCGCTTTGGGGCACTCCCCAAACGGTGGTTCATTGTCAGCGTTCCGAGCCATTGCCCGAGCAAGTCACTCTTCCTTACGATCCGGATTCAGCACCACCGGCTATTTGCCTTCCCCTTCCTCGGGATAATTCCCATTCACAGTACGATAGGCTGCGACGGTGGAGGGCGTACATACCTAGCCACTTCACTCCCAATAGGGATTCCCGGTCGTACGAGAATTGCTTCAGCAGTGAAGGATATGGCTGTTTGCTGGTAGAGGTGGACACAAATATAACATGTCTGTTTCCCACCTGTACGGACAGGAGGTGCCATATCACCCAGGCGTCTGGCCAATGCGTTTGTTACAACATCACTTGCGTTCCATTGAACGCCGGCCTCCAGCTCCTCTGTGGCTGGGCGAATGTCTCTCATATCACTGTTGGGACTAGGGCTTTCCGCATTGCTGGGCGGCCCGAATGGGCATTTCAAAATTGGATAAACTGGGCTACTGGGAGGTCCTTACGCAACCGATATGCTGATTGTGATGCTAGTCTCCACACGGAACAAGGATACTACTTTTTATTTAATGGTACGGCGACCAACGTTTTGTCACCCCCATTTCCCCGCCGAATTGCTATAGGGACTCTAGTCCCTACCACAGTCCCCTGCCCTTCGGCGTGGAACCTGCATAATCAGTTAGCACGCTGGGCAGTCTCTGCTGAATTTTGCGAGAACTGGAAAAAACCTCAGGTTCTTGCACCCAACCGGGGCCACTCAGCCGGGTGGGGCATTCTGAGCGTATTGACACTGGGAGGTGTGGGGGGTTCCTTGGCTGTTAGTGATCGGAATTATTTTATTTGCGGCCTTACCATCTTGGGAAATGAAACCTTGGGAGCCCTCGGGGCAATAACTAAGGAGTTGTCTCAGCTACGGTTGTTTGCAATGCAGAACCGGTATGCTCTTGACTATCTTCTGGCCCGTGAGGGTGGGGTATGCGCCATAGTACAGTGCAAGTGTATTATGGGGGTTCAGGACTTGACCGCTAACATCACTAAATTTATGGATCGCATACGGGATCACTTGGACGGGATGCAGGATCCTGGCTCTTGGGGTAACTGGGGATTTGGAGGATGGAAGGACTGGTTGATAAATATGGCCATGTATCTAGTGGTAGCTATCGGCTGCATCTTTGTGGGCCTGGCCATCCTTAAATGTGTGATGGGTAGAATGCGGGGTGCACTAGATCAGATCACCGCCCCAATCACCGAGAAAAAAAATTTAACTGTTAAAATCCATGAGGGTGAGGCAGATGAAGGGGGGCTAAGACAGGAATTGGAAATGCAGCGACGGATCTTTTTAGATGAGGAACCGTAGCTATGGATTGGATAGTTCGGTTATCATGGAATGATAAAAGGAGGGAATGACGAATGTGATATAAAATAGTTACTTTAGAGATACTAGTTAATGTAATGTAGAAATAAGCCACTTTGATTCTGGCAGTTAGGGACAAAGGGGTTTGAGACCGCATGGAAAAAGCAGGAAGAGGTGTGTCTATGAGAGTGATGCTGCATTGATAGGGGCCAGAGAAAGGGATTGGAAGTGAGCCAATCAGAATAGATTAAACAGGTCAGGAGGGACATAGGCTGACCTATGTCCGTCGAGTATGTGAAACTTGATACCATTTGAATTGATTTTGCAGAGATCCCTTTGTCTTTTAGTCAGTCGTCTTTCTGGGGTGTAAGAGGCTGGATGTCTTTTACGTTTCTGTAAGATGATTAAGCTTGCAAGCTAAATAAATAACTTCTTTTTACGTGCGAATCCGTCTCAACTTTTATTGAGGCCAGACTGACAGAGAAAGAAATTTGGGGATCTACAATAATACAACTGACAGCATTCCTTGCTCTTAACCTCAATTTAAGTATATTTTCCAGCGGCCTTTTGTTTCTTTTCCAATCTATTAAAGGTTTGGCTCACCTTTCAGTTTCTATTTCTGATGACGGCTCTACACTTAAAGTGCTAAACTAACCTTTCTCTATGCAAAAACTCAATATTCATCTAACACTAAAGAGATGACCTCATTTATTTGCATACATAAAATTAAATAAAGGCCGGATTTTTCTGCGAGCAGTGAATGAACAGCATCAGCCATTTGCTACACTACGTTTGCCATCGGCTTTCTGTGGGCGTTTATATGGCATGTTACTGCCAGCGAATCATTAAAAAAGCAAAGCATCCTTTACAGGACATCTGGGACCTGAGCAGGAGAGTTATCCTAGGTATCTTGGCCAATATTTATCCTTCAATCAACATCAGCAGAAGAATAGATGAGCTGATCATTACCACATTCCTACTTGTGATGCCTTACAAGTTGACAACCACATTTCCTACATTACAACATTAAAACACTTCATATGTACTTCAATGGCTGTGAACTGCTTTGGGACAACCTGGGTTCATGAAAGGTACTATATGAAAACAAATATTGCATTTATAAATGAGACAAAAGAGAAGAAAAAAGACTAATCTATTAAAAAAATCTCCAATAATAATTAAAAGCTGAAAGAATGAGACTCCATATTTGTAAAAAATTAACTTTCATTTTGAGAGGTCACTGTAATCAAGACTTACCATGTTGCTAAATGTGGACTTAGACTGGAAATAACAAACCTTAACATTTTGGGGGAAGTTTAGTCCATATCGATGAGTTAAGTACATCAATTTCATATCGTTCAACAGATTATGCAGATGTTTCATCTAAAATATTAATTTATAATGTCTTTAACTGGACATATATTTCTTTATTATGTCATCAATTGGACATACCTATGTATTGAACTTATTCAAAAGAATATTTTTCCTAAACAAAGGATAATGGTTTACAGCATCTGCTATATTGTATTTGAAAAGGACACAGGCTGTTATGGAATCACAGGGCGGGATTCTCCAGTGTCGCCCACAGTGGGACGCATTGCAAGCGAGAATGGAAATTCCATTCACTTTCAACAGCATTGGACAATCCCAGCCACGAATGAGGATGGAAGAATTTGGCCACAGAGTCTATGGAGCTCTCAGAAAGAGGTCATGAGATCCAGTTTTTCAGTGTAAAAATAGTAAGATAGTAAGATAGAGACTGCCACCACGGCAACAATCTTATCCCATCTCTCCTTCTTCTGAAACCTCTGTCACAATGCTGAGCTCCTTGAGATTGGAAAAACACACCAGAAGACCTCATTGCTGCAATTGGGAGTTTGTAAAGGAGAATTCCAAATCAACACCATTGCCTCCAGTGGGAAACCCCAAATACCATCAGGCACTGTGGAAAGGGGCCCTCCAGCTGTAAACAAGCATCCGGACAATCTATGAATATAATTTCTTCTGACTTTTCTTGTTACCTGCTTTTAATTTTTTTATTGTGAGGGTGGGGTGATGGTGCAGGGGAAGATTGTGGGTGTTGTTTTTGCATTAGTGGTAGTTGGGCATATTTGTACATTGTAAAGGTTGTGTTAAAAATTTCTGCATTTTTACCTCAGTGAGCTTTATCATTCAAAGTAAACTTATACTTGTTAAAGTAAGGAATCTGGTGGGGTTTTTTTTTATTGCACCAAGCAATCATGTTTAAATATATATTAAAATGACAAAATCGCTGCACTTTTAACTTCAAACTCTGTTATAGCCAGTTCAGGAGTAGGACAATGAGGGTAGTCAATTCATCCCTGTTAACTTGATTGTAACACCATTTTCAGGATGTTTTTGGCGGAGCAGGGCATCCCAGGCAGCAGCTTCCAGCTTTTTAGTCTAAGTGTGCATGCTTACCAGAAGTTGCAGTGCAATTTGCTTTTAACCTCATCACTATATTTACAACAGGATGCCCAAACATTTTATCACTGAGTATTATATCAGCAATGAATGATGGATTTTTAAAAAGTGCTTTATTTGTTAATAAGAAAAAGGGTTTGGGTAATGTTGATTTTTCCTTTTTGGAACTGCACCAGATTTATTTACACAGAATGTTGACGTAGTGCTTATCCCTCAGGTTCCTTAGTTCAGTCAAAATGATCCTTTACCTCATGGAACAGATGACAGGGTGTTTGCACTTATCATTTTTTGGTTATAGCAGATTTGAGCTGCAACATTTAATTTTATTCAGGATGTATGCAGCCACAGCTTGTGTGGAACTAATCTAAAGTGAACACAGATTAAAGCTAAGATAAAAGATGAATGTTGCGCACTGTATTTACAACATGTGAACAATGATCATGTTAACCAATTCACTGCTGAAAACATTACAAATATGTAACATTTATTGTGCTGTCTCGTAGTACAGTCACCTGGTATATTACTATTGAATACAAATAAGTTATCTGGGAAATGTGTTAGCTTCCACTGTGGTAGCAAGAATCCAATTGCAAATACACATAAGTGCAAAGCTTCACTTCTGCTTGGATCTGGTTCTATGTGCCAATCATTGTACTTAAATAATAATTCAGTTCTGTTAAGAGTTGCATGAATTATCTTATCTGAATGAATGAGAAGAACTATATTTTCCCATGTTTGCTTTAGAGTCTCATTCACAACAAGCAAGGATATGATAATAAATGGGTGATTGGGGCTTGAATAAAAGAATACTCACTGTTAGTTTACATTCAGCAACAGTGGTCTTGCCATCAGTCCCCTTTAAAACCTATTTGACCTATTCTTGTTAAACATATTTGGATATTTTTTCTTTGGTTTGACAGTTGGGGCTGCTGATACCATTGGGTGAACTAGCTGAACAAAACTACTTAACCCGGCAACGCAGGAGAGCAGAACTAGCACACGCTGTTGAAATGATGATAGCACTGAAGCATAGAGTTAATAATTAAAAATTAATATTACTCAAAATAGGAGTGTGAACTTTAATCACAGGCAGCTTCCTTCAGGCTCAGGTGAAGTCAGGAGTGTGTCTGCCCAGGACGCTGAGCTAGGTTGAGCTGTCATAGATCCCTACTTCTTAATGGTAATGAAATTAATCCCCCTGATATCGTTGTACTCAACAATGCCACTTTCCTTCAGTAATAGTGCCGGTATTCATTACTTCAATAGAAATAGTTGCAATAAAAAAATTCTAAATTAAATAGTAAAGAACCAAAACAATCACATTTTCAGACACTTTTCAGACAAGCTCGATTTCAAGAGGTGACTGCATCGTAATCTGTTTGGACTATCACTGTACCCCCAGATTGTGACTGTGCTGCGCCATGCGTTAACTAAAGTGGTGAGAATTATTGCATTATGGATAGCAATATAATGATTTAATCAAATACGTCATTGTGAATCACTTGGCTGTTAAACATTGGTAAATGAACATCAGGACATTACATAATTTCCACAACTATAATGATCTCTAAACTGTAACAATGGTTTATGTCCATTTCTATCCAATGAGAATGAAAATTTCTCATTGTTAATATTAATCCTCGGCATTTTTGCCCATCTTCCTATTTTTGGTAATTGCAGTAATTTCCACCCAACACTTTACAGCCAATTCCTCAAATCATGCTTCAAGCTGGCCGAGAAAGTGATGCCCACATCCCAAGAATGTATTTTTAAAAAGTGAGGTATTACATAAATCCGTGGCCTGAATCGAGTGCGGGTGATCGGCAGGCCTGAAAGCAGACGTGAAATGTGCTTCCAGCCGTGAACAGACCCCGAATGCGATTTCATGCTGGCTGGCCAATTAACGGGCAGACAGCATGAAATACAAGCTGAGAAATGATCAGCGTTACCGGGATGGGGGGGTGGGGGTGGGGGGCAGGAAGAGGGCAGGTGCTTAGAAAACTGAAAGTGCGGGCAGGTGCCACTACCCCATTCCCTGAAGGTGGACAGTTGCTGCGGAGCTGCCTCAAGAAGCTGCAGACCTGTACGAATTAGAAAAGATGAAAACAATTCAGCAAACTATGCCCATGCAGCACATTCTGCGTATGCAGAACTCGAAAAACGTCAGCCCCCAAACATCTTTTTATACTATACTTCACCCTGGATATTTCATTCCTCCCTGGATCGGGTTGTAGTAAAAACATGAAGGCCGCTGGGTCACTTGGCCCGTCCACCAAACGTAAAAGTGGACAGGCCATGTAAAATCGCTTTCAATTTACTCATTAATAGGCTTAATTACCTGCTTAATTGTCAGCGGGCACGCGTCCGACTGCTGTACGTGCCCATTGAGTGAAATATTGAGTGAGTGGATGATGTCATTGGAACACGCGCCCGCCATCTTCTTGTGCAATTTCATGCACTGTTGGGCTGGGCGTGCGCCTACTCAAACGATGCAAGTTTCTGGCCCATACAGCGTTTTATTGATTAACAAATTATAGATTTAAAGAAAATACTTTTTCAGGATTATGACTTATGACATTTACAGCATTTTAAATAAACTTATTTAATCTATGTTTGTGCTCATTCAGCCAAATCCATATAATGCCTTTGCAGCATCCACCAGCAGCAGTCAGTATCACTACATAGTCAACTTGCTTCACAGGATACTTTGGTTTCCCTGTGAATTTGTCTCTGTGACGCTCAGCATTCTGTCACTATGTACTATGAAAAGTCATTCGTCCAAGAAGCTTGGGTGAAACCTGGTCAAGTTCAAACATAGGGAGAACCAAGGTCAAAGAGCAGAACTTGATTTAGGCTCTCTCTTTCTTTCCTTCTCTCTTTGTTTCCTCCCTCTTAATGAGAATCCAATGCTTTACCCATATTTCAATGGTTTGGCTATTATAGCATCTTAAGAAATACGTGTTCATTAGTTGGAAGAGCTGGTACAATGTATGTAATTGCATCCAACATATCTAAAGCATGACTACAATAATGGAAGAAGTTCAAACCTGAAATGAAAAGCAGTATTTCATGAATAATGCAAGTATATTCTTATTAGGAGCTAATAAACAATACTGCTTTCACAAATCTTATTATGACCAGGGTGAAGGATGATGAAATTGAATGCCGGAAACTTAAAACATAAAATGGTGGAAATAAATAGCAGTCCATGAGCACGAAAGAGAAAAGGGAGATTAATGTTTTAGTGCAATTCTTCCTCAAAGCTGAAAAGGATTTCCATCCGCAACAACTATTCTGCTTAGATCATCAGAAATCACTCCCAAGCCAGTGCAGCCTAACAAGAAGGAAAGGCTGCATTTTAAAAAATAAACCGATTGTGCCCAATTCTTTTTTTTCCAATTAAGGGGCAATTTAGCGTGGCCAATCCACCTATCCTGCACATCTTTGGGTTGTGGGGGTTAGACCCACGTAGACACGGGGAGAATGTGCAAACTCCACACGGACAGTGACCTGAGGCCGGGATCGAACCCGGGTGCTCAGCAGGAAAGACTTCATACATACTCTGCCCTAACAATTGCCTAAATTTTGTTGACAGTGGCAAAGGAATGGCACCTGTCCCTTCGCCTCACTGGCAGATGTCCAGAATAGTTCGATCGGCTTTAGAGTGGAGGTTTGTTTAAGCCCGTCTACAAACGTGCTGTGGTGTCTGTGAGCAGGACAAGAAATAGCAAGGAACTTCAAGCCATCAGATTGAAGAATCTTAACTGAACCACAGAAAGCCCAAAACAGAAAGTGTAAAGTAGGAAATATAAATTAGACTGCAGGTTAGGTGGGGTTATGGGGGTAGTGCAGGGGAATGGGCCTAGGTATGGTGGGTCGGTGCAAACTCGATGGGCCGAATGGCCTCTTTTTAGCACTGTAGAGATTCGATGGAATGATACACAGAAATTGAAATAAAGATTATGGAATGCTGATCGCGTTAAATTAAGAAAATAAAAGTGACAGAAAGAAAATGTTTTAAAACGTCTAATTTTTAATAAAACATCAACAGTGATTTTCCTCTGGGGAAATGAGGTTCATAATTTGTAAGATTTTTTCAGGACCAGGAAGGTTATTCGAAAGTAATCATCTCTTATAACACAGCTTATAACATAAAACTCGCTTAATTTTTTAAATTCAGTCATGGGATGTGGGCATCTCTGGCAAGACTATTTGTTGCTCATCCGTGATTGCCTTCGTGGGCGATTTCAGAGGGCAATTAAAAGTCAACCGCGTTGCTATTGGTCTGGAGTCACATGGACCAGGTGAGGATGGAAAATTTCATAGAGTCGAAGAGATTTACAGTGCAGAAAGAGACCCTTTGGCCCATCATGTCTATGCAGACCATCAAGCACCAATCTATTCTAATCCCAGTTTCCAGCACTTGGTCGTACCCGTGCCTAAAGGACATTAGTGAACCAGATGACTTTTTAGCATTAATGATGGCTGCCATGATCACTATTGCTGAGACTAGATTTATATTCCAGATTTATTAATTTAATTTAAAATCCCCCAGTTGCCATAGTGGAATTTGAACCAATGTCCCCAGAGATTTAGCCCAGGCCTCTGGATTACAAATTCAATGACATTATCACTATGTCACCATCTCTCTTACTTCTAAATGCACCAGCCCTTTTTCAACCATCTTAAGTGAGGAAATAATTTGCAAGTACAGCAAGCTTATGTCAATGTAGACATTTCAGGTTAGTGAGGATTTCAACAACGAACGTGGCAGTGCAGGGTATTTCTGACAGCAACTTTGGGATTTCTGCATTTAACTTCACAGTGCGAATACCCTGCTGGCCGATTGACCCCAAAATAACAATTAGTCCTGATAGCCTTACCATTATCAATACAGCAATGTTTGGATAATGTGCCTTCATAATACTTATTTATGTTTCCCTTGCAGCACCAGTGCGACAATTCACATCAACCATTCTTGTGGCCTCTGAGTGAATTTGCTGTTTAGTAAATTTGAGACACCTCTATACTATGCAACTATAACTAATGGGAAATACAAAATCATGCAGGATCCTTACAGAGAAGAAAGGTTTTGATTAGGTAAATGGGGAAAAACTTTTTCCATAGACTCACTATGCAGAAGGAGGCCATTTGGCCCGGCGTGTCTGCACCGACCCCTGGAAAGAGTACCCTACCTAGGCCCACTCCCCCACCCTATCCCTGTGAACCCACTTAACCTGCACACTTTTGGATACGAAATGGCAATTTTAGCATGGCCAATCCACCTAACATGCACATCTTTGGACTGTGGGAGGAAACTCGCAGCACCAGGAGGAAACCCACGCAGACACGGGGGAATGTGTAAACACCACTCAGACAGTCACCCAAGGTAGGGTGTTCAAGGTCCACTTGCCTGCCCCAACCCCGTAACCCCGCACATTGATCTTGGCCAATCCACCTAACCACACATCTTCGGACACTAAGGGGCAATTTTTTTCAGCATGGTCAATCCACCTAACCTGCACATCTTTGGACGGTGGGAGGAAACCGGAGCACCCGGAGGAAACCCACGCAGACACGGGGAGAACAAGCAAACTCCATACAGAAAGTCACCCAAGGCTAGAATCGAACCTGGCTCTCTGGCTTTGTGAGGCAGCAGTGCTAACCACAGTGCCGCTGTGCTGGGCTAAACTACATAACTTCTGTGCTGTGTGATTCTGCAATTGTCTAAAAGGCTCTCATCTCATCAGTCTGGGATGAATTTGTTAAATCTGCCCCATCCATTCGCCCAGCGATTCTTTTCCTAACTGTGATTTCCAATGAATAATTCTCCATGATAAAGCATTGTTTAAGTATCTCCCTTATATTTTTTTCTGATTTTTTTGTGCTTATTATGACACAGGATGCAAGCAATGCTAAGTAGGAAAGCATTCCTTTTGATACAGCACATGAGAACATGCATTCCTAGATCAATTATATAATTGGCCAAATGTAGAATAGTACCAATGGATTTTTTTTCATTTTGTGCAACAGTCATGCTAATGTAACTTGTGAATTAGATTGCTAAGTGTAGTAAAGGGTCTGGCACATAAAGGGTTATCATACGATCATGTATGGTACCACCCACACAGTGATGTAAGAAGGCACCTGCCCCAGAGCCAGGGTCAGCCTGGAGATGGACACAGTTGGGGTGAGGCCGAGATTGGAGTCTGCTCCATTCCTGTGTCTTTAACTGTAAACATGTACATAGCTATGGGTTGTTAATAAAGATTTTCTGTTAACATACTCCAGACTGGAAGCCTACTTCATGGTGTCAGAAGCAGGATTCTTCACTAAACTGAATTAAATTGTGTCAAAATATGGATATCTTTTACTCTTGGAGCTAATAGCCGGAACTCTCCACCATCGGGATTCTCTGTCCCGGCTGGCAGTGCACCTCACCCATGGCTTTCCCCACGGTGTGAGGTGGCTACAATGGGCAACCCCACTGACAAGCGATGGGAGCACTAGCGAACGGCGCCGCCGAGAAACATGAGGCTGGGGGACTGGAGCATCGAGCCCAATGTTTCTTAACCAGAGACAGCAATTGTTATGATTTGAAATTTTTCAAGACCGTGTACTTGTGTAAATATCCTGATAATGATATCAATAAATGCACCTTTCACTATCTGTCACAAAGAAAGGAAGTAGAAAGAACTTGCATTTATATAGCAGCTTTAATGATCTTAGAACATCTCAAAATGATTTACACCATTGAAGTACTTCTGAAGAATAGTTGCTGCTGTAAAGTAAGTAACGAGTTAGAGTAGACCAGAAGTAAAAAATGCTATATTCAGCAGTAAAACTGAAGACGGCAATTTATGTAGAATTCCACAGTGTTTCGTGTTGATCCGAAAGTGAAATGTGTCAAATACTTCTGGAAGGTTAAAATTTCTTAGCAGTTTAGTATAAGTAGATGTTTTACAAAAACTAAATACAAACATGTATGTAAATTGTTCGAGATATAAATGAATAACTGTCCGCTGTCAAACATTAAGCTTTCCATATTTAACACTGGGCAGATTTTCTTACAGTTTCTTGTAATGGATTTATTTCTTATCTGAAGTAAGTAAGTCTTCTCCTAACTTTGGAAAATGGATAGAATCTTGAGGGGGTCTTTCAGATACAGACATAAATGAGAAATATGTGAGTCATAGCTTTGCAGAGTTTCATTTTTTAAAATAAATTTGGAATACCCAATTCATTTTTTTCCAATTAAGGGGCAATTTAGCGTGGCCAATCCACCTATCCTGCATATCTTTTGGGTTGTGGGGGCGAAACCCACGCAAACATGGGGAGAATGTGCAAACTCCACACGGACAGTGACCCAGAGCCGGGATCGAACCTGGCACCTCAGCGCCGTGAGACCCCAGCGCTAACCCACTGCGCCACCGTGCTGCCCTCCTTTCCAGCGTTTTATGCTCCTGTATGTTTATTAGACAATGTAAGAACTAAACAAATAGTCACCAGAAAATTAAGGAAATTCGACATTCTCACAACAACTCTTACTAGATGTACCATAGAAAGCATCCAATCTGGCTGCATTACAGTTTGGTCTGGCAACTGTTCAGTCCAAGACCACAAGAATCTACAGAGAATCATGAACACAGCCCAGTCCATCACGCAAGCCCGCCTCCCATCCATTGACTCTGTCTGCACCTTCCACTGCCTTGGGAAAGCGGGCAGCATAATCAAAGACCCCTCCCACCCGGGTTACTCTCTCTTCCAAAGTCTTCCATCGGGCAGGAGATACAAAAGTCTGAGAACACGCAACAATAGATTCAAAAACAGCTTCTTCCCTGCTGTTACCAGATTTCTGAATGACCCTCTTGGCATCTGGACTGATTTTATGGACTGAGCTGATCTTCCTATGCATCTTCTCTACAGTTGTAGCACTACATACCGTATAACGGAGAGCACAGTGGCTAGCACAGTTGCTTCACAGCGCCAGGGTCCCAGGTTCGATTCCCGGCTTGGGTCACCGCCTGTGAGGAATCTGCACGTTCTCCCCCTGTCTGCGTGGGTTTCCTCCGGGTGCTCTAGTTTCCTCCCACAATCGAAATATGTGCAGGGTAGGTGGATTGGCCATGCTAAATTGCCCTTAGTGTCCAAAAAGGTTTGGGTGGGGTTACTGGGTTACGGGGATGGAGTGGAGGGTAGTGTGTTCGTTCCAAGAGCCAGTGCAGACTCGATGAGCCGAATGGCCTCCTTCTGCACTGTAAATTCTATGATTCTATGACTTCACCCGTTGTCTATGTTTATGTGTTTTCATTATGGTATCCTCCTGTATTTATCATATGTTCTATATTTTCATCTAAATCATCAATCATCATCAGAACTAGCATTATATCTATTGGATTCCTTTAATTCAAATGTCAATCTTTGAAAAAATAAAGTAAACAGAATTTTAACAGTTGAGGACACAAGGCAACGGTGTCTTCTGATGACAATATCGCTTGAATGATGTTTTGGAACATTAAGGACAGTCTATTCAGATGAGAATCTCAGGCGAAATTCTCCGGTATCGGCGCGATGTCCGCCGACTGGCGCCCAAAACGGCGCAAATCAGTCGGGCATCGCGCCGCCCCAAAGGTGCGGAATGCTCCGCATCTTGGGGGGCCGAGCCCCAACCTTAAGGGGCTAGGCCCGCGCCGGACGAATTTCCGCCCCGCCAGCTGGCGGAAAAGGCCTTTGGTGCCCCGCCAGCTGGCGCGGAAATGACATCTCCGGGCGGCGCATGCACGGGAGCGTTAGCGGCCGCTGATGGCATTCCCGCGCATGCGCAGTGGAGGGAGTCTCTTCCGCCTCCGCCATGGTGGAGATCGTGGCGAAGACGGAAGGGAAAGAATGCCCCCATGGCACAGGCCCGCCCACGGATCGGTGGGCCCCGATCGCGGGCCAGGCCACTGTGGGGGCACCCCCCGGGGCCAGATTGTTCCGTGCCTCCCCCAGGACCCCAGAGCCCACCCGCGCCACCTTGTCCCGCTGGTAAGGTAGGTGGTTTAATCTATGCCGGCGTGAAAGGCATTTTAGCAGCGGGACTTCGGCCCATCCGGGCCGGAGAATCGTGGGGGGGAGGCCCGCCAACCGGCGCGGCGCGTTTCCCGCCCCCATCGAATATCTGGTGCCGGAGAATTCGGCAACCGGCGGGGGCGGGATTCACGCCAGCCCCCGGTGATTCTCCGACCCGGCGGGGGGTCGGAGAATCTCGCCTCTCATGTTTTTGTGTTTGGAATACAGGAATTATTTATTGTAGATAACTGAAACAGGTTCTGTTTTGAAAACAATGGTGTAACTTGCAGAGACATTACAGTGTCTGCTGTGTGAACTTTCCTTCGCATTTTAAACACCAGTGAAATTCCATCGGATTTCTCGTGCTCCA
This sequence comes from Scyliorhinus torazame, assembly GCF_047496885.1. NCBI lineage: Eukaryota > Metazoa > Chordata > Chondrichthyes > Carcharhiniformes > Scyliorhinidae > Scyliorhinus > Scyliorhinus torazame. The sequence continues at coordinate 229,452,080 of NC_092714.1, forward strand.
CCACTGTAAAATCTTCATGCCTAAGTGGCATTTACACAAAATGAGAGCTGAAGCCCAGAAGAAATCACTTTGAATATCGCCAGGAAAGAGATCCTCTATCTAGACCTAACAGGATACAATGACTATGTGTCAGGTAAATTGTCTCTAATGAGTTATTCTAATTTTCAGTAAAATGAGTGGGATCCATCTGAATTTTTGCAACTTAAAAAGATACGTGTTTCAGATATAGGAGACCAAGCAGAAATAAATTTTCTTTTAGTCACATATTCACTTTCCTTTTTAAACTTGCCCTTTCCATTCCTGATGTTGAGAGATTACTTTGAATGTTTCCCCACCAAAACCATTATTTTTTAAAATCCAGAAGCTGTGATCAACTATCAATCTTAATTGTTTTTTTAATGAAATTATCCTGTTGCTAAAATCATAAAACAGGTTCATGATTAGGTACTAAAATTAGCACAATTCTCGTGTGAGAGAACCTTTCAGAACTGGGTGTTTATTAAATAGCTGTCGTGGATGTACCTTTAAGAAATGGGTGTTTATCGAATAGCTGCAGTGATGTCAGAGTGTGAGTGGAGCTGGGCTGTCTGTCTTTCACTTTCGCTTTGGACTGGCAGCTACAGGGTGTTTTTAGTTTTGTTTTGAGAGCTGGATAGCTGCAGGAAAAGCAAGCAGCTGTATAAGGATCTCTCTGCAATCTAAAGACTGGCTCCAGACCATTTGGGTGATTTCAAAGTGCTAACTGCTCTCAGTAGAGAATTTAAACCTGATCTTTGTGTTAAAAAGGGTTTTTTGTCTTATGGATGTTGCAAGGAAAGATTAAGGGTTACTTATAGAATATTGTATCTGTGGGGATGATTGGTGTTGATAGTTGTTAAGGTGTTTACTGTGGGTTTATAAAGTGTTAACTGGTTTCATAAATAAACATTGTTTTAATTTAAAAGTTACACCACACCACACCTGGAACGTAGGCCTGTATGCTCCCCATAACCACAATCTATTAAAAGTTGTGGGTCAGGTGAACTCCCCATGATACACATTGGGGTTCTCTAAACCCTGGCCCATAACACAATATACAATTTTTAAAAAAACTCGACTACTCTGGGCTCCTTCCAGTGATAAAGCTTTCCATTCTGATCCCATTTATACTGTCAGGTACTGAACATGTAGCAGCACTTCCCTTTCTCATATTTACTCCACACAGCTGAAGTGACTTCTGGGAAGGGTCCAACTCTACAGAGTGACCAAGGTCATCAGAAACAATGGTTTCTTCTGATTACCCTGTGTAGCGCCATTAAGCTAGCCCCTGGAATTGAAACACATTTATGATTTCTCTTCAAAGTATCAACCAGGAAATTCTCTATGTATTTGTTTATGTTGCTACATGCAGCAATCAGGCCAGGTTTTCCTCATGGAGCCTTAATGGCTAAAAAATGCACTACAAAAAATATTCTATTTGAATAAAAATTGCATAAATGCCCATCTTTGGTGCTTCCTTTGTGGGCGTAACCCCAAACCCCTTTGTCCATTTTACCAGTGTCAAAAATGGCTAAGATCCAATCTTTCTCATGAGAAAAGCTGGTATAAACAGGCATAAAACAGCAAAAATACTTAGGTACCAAGGAAATACTGAACCCACATGATTTCTTTGAATCTTAAAATTCAAGCTTTGACTCATTTAGCCATCATTCATGTACATCAAGCAGCCATGTTTGAGAACTTGCGACTAGGAAGCTTTCCAATATTTAAATGAATTATACTCTGTACATAAAGAGGAACGGCAAATATTCTCAGTGAAAATAAATACTTAAAAACGCTCAAAAACTATAACTTAAAAAATGTGGTGACCAAGCAAAATGTCCATTGACTTTCGAGGGAGTTTCCATCCAGGCCTATGTTTCATGTTGCACCAGAATACCTGATTTCAACGCTGAGAGACTACCGCACCGCTACTGAACAAGCACAATTTGGAGGATGCACACATTTGAGAATTGAAATGTGGTCAGTTTTCTGAGCAGAGTCCTGTTCCAATGGAAAATTAGATGGGCAGATGTAAAAGATGGAGGAGAGTTGCCCGTAATATACAGACGGAACTCACCACCAATATTCTGCAATCTTTTGAAATATGCAATTTGTTTAAACCAGTGTATGGGTGTGTCTGGGTGCAAGTGCAGAGGAAACTCCAAATGCTAGCATCTCCTATTTATAACAGAGAGTTCATAACAGTATTCTGTGTTATCACATTTGGACTATTTTTGCTAGTTTGAATTTAAGTATTGCAGCAGCAACATGCTTACTTTGTTTTATGTGGTTTAACAGTAATCGGATTGAAACATGTTTTATGAATCTCTCTGGGAGACCATAGGATACCCTACTTTTGGCTACAAGTTGGTGTTCATCTGCACATTGCTTATGGGTAGTCTCAGGTTAGGACCATGGTTATGATGTTCAATTGGTAAGATGGAACTATCACTTTAAGACTACTGCTAACTGCTGCCTGTGATAAAAGTGCTCTAAATAAATAAATCCTGAGGACAATTGGAGGTTAACTGTAGTATATCCCCAACTCCTTTCCTTACGGGGAGACAATGCAATCAGCATGTAGTTACCAACCTTTTTCCCCCTTATTTGTACAATACATTCTTCTAATGATTATTTACTTGCGACGGTTATTGTTTGAAAGCCAACTTAGTGAAAGTATGAAATATATTCTTCATGCATGATATATTCATCTGTAAGTGCCATACTTTGAGGCATGACAGATGTGTTAGACTAAAAGGGCTGAATTTTACAATGCCCTGCCAGGTGAGTTTTTGGCGGGTGTTGGCACATAAAACATGACAAGTAGCTAGCTCGCCACCTTCCTGTCCACTTCGATCTGTTCCCCATAATACGATGGGTGGGTGAGGCTAGCCTGCCTTCCCTTAGGCTTAGTGAGGCACTTAACTGCCTAATTATGGGGTAATTAATGGTTGAACTACACCTCGGCTGCCTTTGGGTCGTCGGAGATCCCCCCCCCCCAGAAGGTGGCACATCCACACCACTTATGCCTCCCCCTTGGCCTTCAAATCCCAACCGCATTGCCTCCCACCTCTCACTAGGGTGCTTGCTCCCCCTCTGCCCCAAAATCATGGACTTACCCGAGCCTGGTATCTAGGCTGTCTTCTTTCCCAGCAGCGGTGACTTATGAGTTCTGCGAGGACTGCAAGAAAAGCCAACAGCTCTCGAGGTCAGGACTCACTTACACTGAGGAATGGAAGTCCCATACTGAGCTTGTTAAGGCCGCTCATTGTGTATTATCCCTGCGGGACAGCCTTTTTAAAATGACCAACTTTTCTAGCAGTGGGGTTGGGGTGGGGTCGGGCAGTACGACCTCCAGTAAAATTCACCACAAAAGCTTTCACTTTTTGTGTCGGCTAGATTGAATAATTGCAGGGTTTGCTTAAAGATAACTGGAATAAGGTTTTCAATTGCCAGCCAAGATGTTGCAAAGAGGGGAATGTTCACCATGAAATGAACCGCCTTCATCAAGTCAAATGCCCTGGACTGCACTGAGCAAAGAGCAGAAAATTAGTCTCTTTGATTCATGACCGAAGATTTCCCGGGGGAAGAAATTGTGTGTAGAATCCCTCCCCTTCAGTGGCATTGTGAAATTTTGCTTCAGTAAAATCATGACTAAAGATAGTGAAATATGAGCAGCAAATCTCATTCACAATGTCGTCAGGGTGGAACTGCAGGATGTTGCTGAACGGGGAATTGTGATGTTTTCTCTGACCAACAGCTTCAAAGCAGGAGGATGAGGAATATGCAAATTATCGCCCATTGTAACCTTTTGAATTATATGGAGTTCCAGATAAATACCACTCCCATTTGAATACTACACAGTTCTGCATAGTGAGGAATTCACTATCCAAAATATCTTACACACTTATTAGACAAGTACACTTTGGAAGAATAAATGCAATGCTGAAGTAGCATCGAATAAAATATATTTTGACATATTCCTAAATATGGTCGAAGGGATTTTTAAGAATGCTTAATGTATATAGTTTGCATCATGGCTGTCTTAATTGGTAGATAAATAATTAATCGATTAGCATTTCAAATTGAGACACTTAAAGATCTAATGGTTCTTCTAACAAGACGATTAATGGAGCTGAATTTCTCCACTGCCTTACTGTGTCCAACACAGTACCTCTAAAACCTCATTACCACACCACTACTGCCCTTTACTAACAAAATATCCATATCAATTGTGATATGCTGTTTAGGTTTACAAGCAGAATTAATATAACACAACACATAGGCTAGGATACGAAACAACAGTTTGCAGGTTCCTTCATAGATTTCATCTTGACTATATGTAGGTGGTTTCACCGTTTGTGCCTCTTTAGCCCCTCAAACAATATAAGATCTTAAATCACATTGTAATAATTTCTGGAATATATATGTGCCAATTTTATGAATTAAAACATTACTTAACATGCATGTCCTTTATGTAAAATTCTGCAATGGAAATGTTGATTTATAACATTTTGCGCTAAAGAGGCATGCACCTGTAACCAGCCCAAAGTCTTAAAAGTAGTATGGAGATAGCAGAAAGTGCATAGCTAGCATTTCTTGCGAACAATAATTTTTGGATTTGTTTTGAGTTCCTTACACTTCAAAGTGTCAAAGTATATTTAAAAAAAAGAGAGGTAACAAGCACAAATAGATTTCTCTGTCTTTGATTTGGAAACTCGCAAATACCTGCCAGTCTGCAAACGTCTTTTGCTACCAGCAATTGACCTCTAAATGATCTTCATAGGCAGTCATACGTTAGGTTCAAAGTAATAGCCCAAAAGCTGCAGGAAAAATCATGGAGAGGCTAATTATGCTCACCATTACAGAAATACGAATCTCAAAGCAAGTTCACGAGAGGGCAAATGCGCATCTCTGTTAAATGCAGAATCAAGAATTTACCTTCAGAAATGCTCTAACTCTGCCACTAGCTTTTCAAAAGAGGCATTTCACCCATTGGCTCCATATTAAAATACATTGAGCAATGCAATAGATATGAAGTACATTTTTCACAAATTTGATCACGTCATCCATGTACCCTTTTAATAGATGATAAGTGTTAATTACTGACAACTAACCTCTCTGGTACTGAAAATGACCCATTACAAATGTGGAGTCTCTTCCTTCAGGTTATGATTTTTGAACCTTTTCCAAAAATGTAGTTTTCTTTTTGTTTCTTTTTCTCCCTGTGTCTGCGTGGGTTTCCTCCGGGTGGTCCAGTTTCTTCCCACTGTCCACAGAAGTGCAGGTTAGGTGGATTGGCCGTGCTAAATTGCCCCTTAGTGTCCAAAGATGTGTAGGTTAGAGAGTGTTATGGGTTTATGTGAATAGTGTGGCAGAGTTGGCCTAGGTTGGAGGGTTGGTGCAGACTCGATGGGCCAAATAGCCCCTTTCTGCACTGTAAGAATTCTTATTCTTAATCTAATATTTCTTTCCCTCTCTTTAAGACTCCTTCTGCACCTTAGTTGACTTTGATTACACTCTAACTTATATTTCTTTTATCAGGCCTTGTGATGTTAAGTTCATACTTTGTAAGTCCGTTAAGACAATACACTGTTGCTTGCTTTGTTCAGTCAGACCCCTGATGTCCTGTAGATGATGCTGCACCATTTTGTCCTTGCATTTCAGGAACTGACAGGGAGAAACACCATGGAGATTAAAAAGAAAATGGCAAGTATAACTAGAGGTGGACATGGTTTGCTGGTAAAAGCAAATTACTGCAGATGCTGGAATCTGAAACAAAAACAGAAAATGCTACAATCACAGCAGGTCTGACAACATCTGTGGAGAGAGAAGGGAGCCAACATTTTAACTCTTTGTCAGACTTGCTGTCCAGTATTTTCTGACAACTCTTTGTCAGATTGTCCAGTATTTTCTGTTTTTGTGATACTGTTTGCTGGTCTGCCATAGTAATATTTGGGCCAACATTCTGCCGATTACACAGTATAACAATTTTGTCATTAAGGAACAATGTAACACATGGCCTATTATGAGCAGTGCCCCTAATATGTACAACTACAAATATACACATGAGTGTAATTTATTTGTAAAAGTCTCTGTTTGAAGATTTTGGAAACATTATTGATATCATTAGCAAGTGTTTCGAAATGTTCACTTGAGGAGGAACAGTAATAAATCATAATCATGTTGGCTGAAACAGGATATATGACCTAGATTTTCTTTATTCAGAAAATGATTAATGCAAACATTAGTGATATTCATGGCAATAGAGGCGGGGCCACTGGGGTGGGATAGGGAGGTGTAATTGATGAAATGATTCTTCTGAATTGTTTTATGCATTATGATGTGAATACAGTTCAAATTAGAGCTGGTGAAGATTGAACTGCACTCAGTTCTACTTAAACCTAAGCCAGTACACGTAAATAATAATTATATTTCAAAACTATTTCAATCCGCATTAATGAAGTTCATTTGTGCCACAGGATGAGTGTGCGCAAAATTCTTGAATAGATTTTTTTGTTCCATTTACATTTTGGGACAGGTTTAAAACCCAAATCACATGCTGTCTATTTCCTTTATCACATATTTCAGAAATTCACAACATGGAAACAAAAGGAAAGGGTTTACATTGCGAGAAATATTCCGTTACAATTATAAGTAAGAAATTGTGCACTGAAGATTTTGATTTCATTCATTAATTGAATGATCTTCAACTGATAGGATTTCTACATATTTATAAGAGGCTCAGTAGAATCTTTTGAATCCAGATTACATTTTGATTTCTAATAGTGAAATTGGTCTTTTATCTGCTAAATAATGTTTTTGGTTGTTTTATTGTATTCCACTGCCAGTAATAATCAAGCATGGATTTCAATGGGATCAGTCAAATATTTGCAAATCTTATGCAAGCCCCTCACTGATTTGACCCACATATAAATAGATTTTCTGTCAGGGAAAATCTCTGTTCTTCATGCTAGTTACATTTTGTTTCGAATCCTCGCCATCCGAAGATGTTCAATTTGCGCTCCGCCATTTCCCATTAGTCCATTTGCTTTTTGCATTGTTTTGGTTATTAATGAACAGAGTCATTATTTCTGTCACTTACTGATTAACATCCTGCTTGCTGGAAGACAAGATCACCTTCTGCTTTCAGCTGGTACTGCTGGGATTGTAAATGCAAATACCTGCAAAAGCCAAGCACCAGCACATTCCTGGGAACACCATTACTATGATTATTATTTGTGTAAGATGTGTCTGCCTTATTGTCATTTCTGATACTACATCAAAAGGGTGGCTGGTGAGCTTCCAGAGGTGCTGTCGCCCAATAGAATGTGACCTTTTTGCCAGGCAACTGCGCTGCTTCTTCTTTTGCTTTGCCGCGTGTTTATGAATGCTGCTAGATTTGATAACCCTTTGACATTTGGAATGGTATTGAAGTGTTTTGGATGGAAGCTCGAAGAGCTTTGGCTCGTTTGACAATTGTCAACATCGTAGCTTGCAGCGAGAAGGCTGCACTCAGCCATTTTTGGGCCCGGCAAGGCTTCGCCACACAGCATTCGCGATTAAAATCTGTGGTGTCAGGTGCCTTGTGGCAATCGACAAACAGGCTGCTTTGCAGATACTTGTAGGGTTTGCGGCCAAAACCTAGATTTGCCTCTGTCTCATTAAAATAACGAATGCAGTCCAAATGGATTTGCACATATTCACTGTACGTCACAGTAAATCACAACACCATTTGGACCCAACAGACTAAAGCTTCATCTCTTTAGACAATGGCAGGCTTAGAAGAAGAACTGTAGTGATGTCACACACTGAACTACGGTTCGTATCTTTACATTTAGAGGCAGAGGGAAGCATATAAATTTTCCCTCTTATATTTGTAAGATGGGGGAAAAAACATTTAGCACCAAGAAAACAAAATAATAAAATCTGCTTTGATAATGTTTTCTTAAAAAAAATTATGGGGAGAAAAGAATCCTGAATTTAAATGTAGAAATAAATTTTATTTATTTTTTTCTGAAGGGGAGGGGGAAGCAATAATGGGATTTAACTTAATTATTTTACAGCAATAGTGTTCAAGTCAGTTTCACATATGTGAGATACTTTGCCATAGTTTATGTTGGTGTTACTTTTCCAAAAATCGATAGATTCTGGAAAGATTCCATCAGCCTTGAAAGATGCAAATGTGACCCCTCTATTCCAGAAAGGAGGGAGGAGAAAACAGATAATTATAAGTTGACATCTGTCACGTGGAAGGTGTTACAATCGATCATTAAAGATGTTGTAGCAGGGCACTTAGACAAGTTCAAGGTAATTGGGAAGAATCAGCATTGTTTTATGAAAGCGAAGTCATGTCTAACCAGTTTACTAGTGCGGTAAAATGGACAACAGCCTGGAATTTAGGCCCGATGTACATTTGGACACTTTAAATTAAGAATTGGACATTTTAAATTAAACCACAGTCAGCCCACAAGCACGCCTGATGGGAATTCGAACACCCAAGTTTGAATCCACTGAGCAGAGACAGATAGTCGGGACAAATCTGGGCCTGCCCATGTAGACAGGACATCAGGAGATAATCGGTCCAATTCAAGTGGATCATTTCTTGTGGATTGCCCAGATAAAACTAGACTTTCTGGCACCCAGGTCTCTCGCCGTTACGATATATGAAATAAGGCTACGTGCGGACACCTTGGGGTGGGTTCCTGGTGTGCTGCAGAGTAGCAATCAGCAACTCCATTGGGTGTTGTGAGGAGGTTCACTAGATTGATAGCAGGGTGAGATTTAGCTGCCCCCTTGGATGCGGTCGCAAATCCCATTATGACCGCTAAATCTCGCAAGGGGGCCAAAACGTTCTTGGTTTGAGACCTTCCCTGGCCCCCGCCGGTGACGTGATCGGGTTCATGCCCAGCCAGGGTGTGTATCTGATTTCCATTAATTTTAATACATTTTAATGCAATTGAATAGTTTTACACCGTAGTGTCCACCCACGGTCCCCCCTCCCCCCCTGTAATGTTCTAGTCGGTTGGCCTGATTTATACTACAAGAACACTTGTAGCTAAAGCTAAAAATGATTTATTAACGTTAACTGTGGGTAAACTATATAACAAAAAAACAGATGAATAACAGTAAGATCAAGCACAAACAATCTCTCACCAGCTTCCTCCCGCCAATCTGAGGGGGTCACATGACTCTAACATTCACTTATATACCAATGAGACTCCTAATGGTCAGTCAGTGAATTACAACACAACCATGATATCACTAAACATCCCCTCCCCCCCACCACCACGGTGTTCCAATCTCTGTAAGGTGGGGGTCCCATTGTCTGTGAGGTGCCTTATATGGTACTTAGGGATTGGGGAGATCTTTGACCTCAGAATCCCTACTTTGCTGCCGTGTTTAGGGCCCCCCTCTTCCCCAGCTGGCTGTATGATCCTTGCAGCACTTTGAAATTGTGCAGAGTGCTATTATATCAGGCGAAAAAAGGCATCTGTGAAGCCGGCGAGTTTCAAACAGCTTCTTTTACCTGATCCAGCACCCTGTGCAGATTTTAGAAAATGTTGCCCCTGGAATGAGTAAGTTTATGCGGAAAGGTTGGAAAGGCTAGACTTGTTTCTACTGGAGTTTAGTAGAGTGAGGGGTGTGTTGATTATGAGATCCTGAATGGTATTGCCAAGGGAGATATGGAAAGGACGATTTCTCTTGTGGGTGAGTCCAGAACTAGGGGGCACTGTTTTTAAATGTGGGGTCGCCCTTATAGGACATAGGTGAGGAGAAATTTCTTCTCTCAGAGAACCTTGCGACTTTGGAACTCTCTGCCACAGAACGTGGAGGAATTGAAATCACTGAATATTTTCAAGGCAGTGGTGAATAGATTCTTGTTGGGCAAGGAAACCAAAGGTTATGGGGGGTCGATGGGGGAATGTGGAACTCAACACGAACAGATCAGACATGATGTTATTGAATGGTGAATCAGGCTCGTGGGGCTGAATGGCCTACCTCTGCTCCTATTTCGTATGTTTGCATCTTCGTATGTAAGTTTGAACGTCGTCCTCCAAAATGTGAAGTGTAATACTGCAAACATGCAAATAACAATGTTTCTCTGTGCATCCAGTGACTGAAAAAAGTACTCACAGACTAGGTACATCAAAGGCAGAGAATTTGAGGACTCACCCAGTAATCTCCTTCAAAGCTACCAACTAAAAAAATATCTGTACTTCAACAATATGATTTTCTCACTGCCTGCATTATGTATTTTTATGGCTTGCTCTATTCATTCAGAGTTACAAATATATTTGTTTTGTACTATTTTGTCCACTGGAATCTACTTTGCAAATTCATAAACTCATTTTATTTCAGTCACCAAATGACTAAATACGAGAAAAGACTCCTTCATCTGATTTGTCGGCATTGCATTCAAATACAGGCCCTAGAAGTAAAAGGACTGGCTTTAATTCATTGCACTGCCAAGTTGCCCAGAGCTACGATCATGCAGGAATATAAAGCCCCAATAATTCTGTTTTCCTTTTTAAAATTTCATTTAGTTACAAGGATTAATAACCATATTTAATAATCCTTATATGTGTCGCACTCGGCTTACATTAACACTGCAATGAAGTTACTGTGAAAATCCCCTTGTCGCCACCCTACGGCGCCTGTTCAGGGACACTGAGGAGAAGTCAGAATGTCCAATTCACCTAACAAGCACGTTTTGTGGGACTTGTGGGAGGAAACCAGGACACCACGCAGACACGGGGAGAATGTGTTGACTGCACACAGACGTTGACCCAAGCCTGGAATTGAACCCACGTTGCTGCTGCTGTGAGCAGCAGTGCTAACCACTTTGCTACCGTTCCACCCATCAATTAATTCATAGAAAAGTGAGATTAATCAAATAACAACAAACAGTATTGCATGAAAATATTTAATCTGTAATTGTGTTTTATATGTAAAGTAAATGATGGAAGACTTTTTTCTATCTTTTTTCTTCTATTTAGCAGGATAATGTTTAGTTATTCATGGAAGAAATTGTGAGATATTTGCAACTCTCCTATGGTAGAAAATTTACATTCACTGTACAATTCAAAGACAGTTGTGGTAGATTAAATTACATAGAATTAAATCATTGCATATCAATTGTACTATACAGCGAGTCCCTAATTCACATAAAATGCTGACAAGTAATTAAATGCAGAACAGTCACAGTCCATGATCTTTCCAATCACAGAGGATACTAAAATCCTTTGTGATCTCATTAATGCAGGTTATCAGAAAATAATTAGTAAATTGCAGAAAGGTTTTATACAAGGCATGTGTACCTTATAGAATATAACAGCTTCTGATACACCAATAAGCAATTGTTCAATGCAGATTTCTGAGGAGCTCCTTTTTTGTAATATATGCTTTACAAGTTAAAAAGAATTACAAAGGATTTCCCGTGGCATTATGTAGTAGGAAGGCTTGCAGGAGGCGGTTCCCACTAGAGTACTGCCCTTTTAGCCCTTTTCTTTTAGTTCCAGGGGGGTATTTTCTTTTGAAAATCCACATATTTAATGGGAAAAGGATCCTATGTAGGTGAACTGTCCATAAAATTCAGGGGAGAAACGGCAGAAAGTAGATTTTCGTTGACAGAGTCGAAGGCCTATCGGGGCTTGTCGGCAGAAAGATGGCAGAGGAAGCCTCTGGGGCTCCGGCCATTCCACTAACGGCCGAGACGCTTAGGAGCACCTTGACGACAGAATTTGATAAACACTGGTGGGTTGTGTCGGGGGACCTCTGCAAATCGATGAAAGACGCTTTGACCTCCAACCGAATGGCTTTGGAGAGGACCAACAATACGATAAAGGCCCATGGAACCACGATGAAAGGCTTGGAGGTGGCCCTTTTGAGGCATAGTGACCAGATTGCCTCACTGGAAGCAGAGATATCTCTGGTGGCTGAAGCAAATAAAGCGCTGAAAGTCAAGGAGAATTACTTGAAGAATCGTTCCAGGAAGCAAAAGGGCCAAATTGTGGGGCTGTCAGGGGAAATGGAAGGCCCGATTCCCACAGAGGATTTTGTGGCGATGTTTGGGAAGATGGTGGGGGAGGGTAGATTCATGTTCCCTCCTGAGTTGGACCGAACCCACTGTACACTCCGGCAGAAGCCTCACCTTGAGGAACAGCCACGTGTGGTAATAGTGAAATTCTATTGCTTGGAAGAGAAAGAGTGGGTTCTGAGATAGGTGAGGGAGCATCATGACTATAAATGGGAAGGCCACACCATTAGGTTCTACAAGTGTGTGGGAGCAGAGCTGGCAAAGAAGAGGGCTGCATTCAACAAAACCAAGGCCAGCCTGAGCAAAAGTGGAGTCCTGTTTGGGGGGCTGTACCCAGCGCAGCTAAGAGTGATCTTTGAGGATAAGGACTATTATTTTGTTTATTAGTGAAAAAAATCAGCTTCACAAAGAAAATTAACTTGATTTTAACAGGTATTGGGGTCAATCAGGAGGAAGTGTTTGCTATTGGTAAACTTCAGGGCCCAATACCTGTAACTACATGGATTTTCCTAGTTTAGAGAAATGTCTTTGAAAACAGGAAATCAGGAACAAAACATTAAACCATACCTAAGAATCAACTGTCCACAGCAAAGCCCCTGATGGATTTTTAAAATCAAGTTCATTTTCTTTGTGAAGCTGATTTTTCACTAATAAACAACCAGGGGCTGGCTTTCTTTCTTTTTTTGCTTGAAGATTGTTTGCGTCCATACTAAACAGGGAATTTTGAGCCACGCTTTCCAGTAATAATGAAGTAAATAAAGATAGCCCAGATGATCACAGGTTGCTTTCCCCTTTGAGGAGGAGAGCTGACTGGTGGTGATTTAACCTGTGGATCACCTCACCTCAGGCGTGGGGCAAGCTTGAGAAGGCAGAGCCTTCACGAATAACCTCAGCCAGTACGGGAATTGAACCAGTGCTTTTAGCCTTTCTCTGCATCATGAACCAGCTGTCCAGCCAACTGAGCTAAACAGGCCCCTAATAACAAAGTAGGAGACCCTTAAAGGTTCATGGGTGCGATTGGTAGATGCTGGTGAGACCTCGCGCGGGCTCCCCGACAGCCACAAAGTCTCGCGGAATCTACCCAAGTTCCACGAGACGGGGCGACCAAAATCCCGCCCACAATGGGCGTGACAAAGCCGCGCATTTTAAAGTAGGTTTCAAAACTACTTAAGCGTACTCGCCCAGGATATACCAGCCTCCTGGCATCTAATGGCCTCCCCAGGGATCCCCAGCTGTGCACTATTCCAAACTAGTCCACACAAATGTGGACCAGGTGGAATGGCACCTGGTGGTCTCCCAGGCCACCTGAGGCCCCTAGCTGGCCAGGGATGGTGCAAGGGAGGCAAGCCCAAAAGGAGCCGTGGGAAGACCTGAAGAGAGGGGCACTCAGCAACCCCATCGCAGGTATCCCCATTTGGGGGCATGTGGGGTACTGCCCATGTGTGTGGGGGATGACATTGCCCATGGTGAACTGTGAGGAATCCACAAGATCACTTAGAGGTCAGGGCACCCTTTCAAAATGGTGGCCCGGTTTCTTAGGAACTGGTCTTGCCCGTGAGTTCCCAGTGATGAAAATAATTCGAAAGGCGGGATCTAACAGTGGCGTTGTGTCCAGAAAGCAGTGCAGTGCGGCATAGTGCAGCGCGGCGTGACGTGGCATAACGCGATCAGTAGATACCGGAAGATCCCACTTCCACGATCTACCCAGCTCGCCATACCTCACGAGATCTAACCCGATCTCATGAGATGTCATGATGTGAATCCCGCCCATTGGGTAGATCGCGCCCTAAGTGTGAGCTAAACCGGTGAGAAACTCCCAGGGCTTAAAAAGTGACTAAGTGTGGTTAGACAGTGATGAGGAACTCCGGAAACACCCAGGGAAACCTGCCACAAATGACACTTAGAAACATTTCCGTCAGATCGCGCTTAAGGTCACCTTTAGCATCCTGTTCCTGGTAGAATCCTGCTAAAAGCCACTTCTCATCCTCATCTATCCCAAATTATCATGCTCTCTTTCTTTGAGTACACTGCCTTCTTATCCTCTCTTAATATCTTCATCCATGGCAACTCCCCAACCTATATTCATTTCCATCCCCTTGTTCCTGCTACCTCGTATGACTTCACTACTCCCATCATTCCATCAATGCAATCCACGATCACATCTTTGTATCGTTCTCCACCTATATCTGCCGCCCCTTCACAACCCAACTTCTTTCTGTGTCTATCCTTGGGAAAAACCTTCAATTAATTTACAATTGCAGTTTCAAAATTCCAGCTGTCTAAACTTCAATCCTCCATTCACTATAATGCTTTTGCTGCTCCCAACTGCACCCTGACCTTGATATGATACCGGCCCTATCTGACAGACGATCCACTGGGTGCCATCTGCAAAGTTGCGAACATAGACTGCGTCACCTGGTACAAACAGTCAGGCCGGCTTTCGTCTGTCTGTCTGCCTTGCTGCTCCTGGCTGCGGCGCACTTTCCTGCCAATATCAGGGAAAGCAAGATTAAGACAGGTTTGAAACCTCCAGTCCATTAGCAAATCAGCCGGTGCTATCCCGGTTGCAGCATGGGGAGTTCTCCAATAACAGAACAAGAATCTGGCAAGTCTTGTGTCAGTTGATCCTGAAGTCTGCTTTTTCAGCCCTCATTTGAATGTCTGTACCGACCTTTCTGCCAGCCTTTTGGAAGACGGGTGATAAGGGGCCATACGGGTGTGTCGCACCTCGTTCGTCTTCATGAATCCTGTGAATTTCTCACTCGTGAAGGGTGTTCCATTGTCAGTCACCAACACCTCTGGGATACCGTACGTACTGAAAGACAGGCACAATTTCTCAATGGTCGCCTTCGAGGTGATCGACGACATTCTATGGACTTCAGAGTGGACAACTATCAGAAGAAAGAACTGTGGTAAACCACTGTTAGTGTATTATATTTATTGTGGTAAACTGTTACTATACTACATGTATTGTGGTAAACTACTGCCTGATGGCTCAGCCTCCCCTCGGGCTCGGTATAAAGGTGGCTGACCTCCGGCCCTATCCCAGTTCGGGATCAGTGGCCAGGAGGCTTTCTGTGTAGCTTATTAAAGCCACAGTTTTGTTCACTATTCGCCTTGTGTTAATTGATGGCACATCAATTTAATAAGCTAAACTTTTAAGATGAATACATCACTCAAGCTTGATCGCCTGGAGCTGGACACACAAGCAACCGACACCACTGCGACATTCGAGCACTGGCTAAGCTGCTTCAAAGCTTACCTCGGATCCTCCACCAACGACGTCACCAATCTCCGAAAGCTTCAAATACTCAACACACGGGTGAGACCGCAAGTTTTCCTTTTTATTGGAGACGTCCCCTCGTATACGGAGGCGATAATGCTGATGAAGGGACAGCACGTAAAGGCAGTAAACGAGGTGTACGCCAGGCACCTCCTTGCCACGAGGCGACAACGCCCCGGAGAATCACAAGCCGAATTCCTGCGTGCCTTGCGGGTACTCGGCCGGACCTGTGCTTACCAGGCGGAATCGGCTGTCCAAGACACGGAGCTGCTGATCAGGGACGCCTATGTTGCGGGCATTAAATCCAATTACATCTGCCAGCGCTTGCTAGAAGGGGGTACACTTGGCCTCCCAGAGACAGGGCAGCTCTCAAACTTGCTGGAAGTGGCTTTCCAGAACATAGAGGCCTACACCTCCGACCACGTGGCCCCCTCGTGGACATCGTGGGCGCCACCAACACCCGACACGAGTGCGGCGCAGCAGCCCGCCAACACTGGAAGCCCGAAATGCACGGAACGCAATTTGCAACGGTTGTGGGAGAAAGGGCCACTTCGTCAAAGTCTGCCAGGCCCAACCTGTCCCTAAAGTTCCTAGGCCCAGCAGCGCTGCCTGTGGTCTGTCAGGACCGCCCCCATCTGCCGTGCCACCCGCTATGTGCGACCCGTGGGCGCCGCCATCTTCGCTGCCACCTGCCATGTGCGACCCATGAGGGTCGCCATCTTCGCCGCCACCTTTGACGCGACCTTCGATGCCACCCGCCACATGCGACCCATGGGGGCCACCATTTTGGAACCACTCCGCCGCTTCCCGGGACCCCTGCTCACCAGGTCATACGCTGGTCACTGCTACCTCCGACCGACCCATTCACCACCTTCCGAAGCTCGCCTCCATCACACTCGACCAGTCTCGACCTCATCATCTCACGAGATCCACGATGACCGTCCGGATCAATGGGCACGAGACGGCCTGCCTCTTCGACTCCGGGAGCACAGACAGCTTTATCCACCCAGATACGGTAAGGCGCTGCTCCCTCCCAATTTTACCCGCGACCCAGAAAATCTCCCTGGCTTCCGGATCACATTCCGTAGATATCCGGGGGTACTGTGTCGCGATCCTTTCGGTACAAGGCGTAGAGTACACCAACTTTAAGCTCTACGTCCTCCCCCATCTCTGCGCAGCCCTATTATTGGGGCTCGGCTTTCAGTGCCACCTCCAAAGCCTTACGTTAACGTTCGGTGGACCCCTGCCCCCCTTCAGTGTCTGTAGCCTCGCAACCCTTAAGGTCGCCCACCCTCGCACTTCGCTAACCTCACCCCGGACTGTAAGCCCGTCGCCACTAGGAGCAGACGATACAGTGCCCGGGACAGGGCCTTTATCAGGTCAGAGGTCCAGCGACTCCTATGAGAGGGGATCATTGAGGCTAGTACAAGCACCTGGAGAGCCCAAGTGGTGGTCGTCAAGATTGGGGAGAAGCACCGGATGGTCACCGACTACAGTCAGACGATCAACCGGTACACGCAGCTCTATGCGTACACCCTCCCCCGCATATCTGACATGGTGAATCAGATTGCGCAGTATCGAGTCTTCTCCACTGTTGACTTGAAGTCCGCGTACCACCAGCTCCCTATCTGCCCGGAGGACCACCAATACACTGCCTTCGCGGCAGATGGCCGCCTCTACCACTTCCTCAGGGTTCCCTTTGGCGTCACCAATGGGGTCTCGGTCTTCCAGCGAGAAATGGACCGAATGGTTGATTAGTACGGGCTGCGGGCCACATTCCCGTACCTAGATAATGTCACCATCTGCGGCCATGACCAGCAGGACCATGACGCAAACCTCCGGCATTTCTTCCACACCGCTAAGCTCCTTAACCTCACATATAATATGGAGAAATGCGTTTTTTGCACAACCCGCCTAGCCATCCTTGGCTACGCTGTGGAAAATGGGGTCCTAGGGCCCGACCCCGACCGCATGCGCCCCTCCTGGAACTTCCCCTCCCCCACTGCCTCAAGGCCCTGAAGAGATGCCTGGGGTTCTTCTCTTATTATGCCCAGTGGGTCCCCAATTATGCGGACAAGGCCCGTCCACTCATTAAATCCACCATTTTCCCCCTGACAGTTGAAGCTCGCCTGGCCTTCAACCGCATCAAGGCAGATATTGCCAAAGCTGCGATGCACGCTGTGGACGAGTCCATTCCATTCCAGGTGGAAAACGATGTGTCAGACTTTGCCCTGGCTGCTTCCCTCAACCAGGCGAGCAGGCCTGTGTCTTTCTTCTCCCGTACCCTCCATGCCTCCGAAATTCGACACTCCTCCGTCGAAAAGGAAGCCCAAGTCATTGTAGAAGCTGTGTGACATTGGAGGCATTACCTGACCGGCAGGCGATTCACTCTCCTCACTGACCAACGGTCGGTTGCCTTCATGTTCAATAATACACAGCGGGGCAAAATCAAGAACGACAAGATTCTGAGGTGGAGGATCGAACTCTCCACCTACAACTACGATATCTTGTACCGACCTGGGAAGCTCAATGAGCCCCCAGATGCCCTATCCCGCGGTACATGTGCCCGCGTATAAGTAGACTGACTTCGGGCCCTCCACAAGGACCTCTGTCACCCAGGGGTCACCTGTTCTTTTCATTTTATCAAGGCTCGCAACCTGCCTTACTCCATCGAGGAGGTCAGGACCATGACCAGAGACAGCCAGGTCTGCGCGGAGTGTAAACCGCACTTCTATCGGCCCGACAGAGCGCACCTGGTAAAGGCCTCCCGCCCCTTTGAGCGCCTCAGCATCGACTTCAAAGGGCCCCTCCCCTCCACTGACCGTAACGTGTACTTCCTCAACGTTGTTGTCGAGTATTCACGATTCCCCTTTGCCATCCCATGCCCTGACATGACCTCTGCCACCGTCATCAAGGCCCTGCACGGCCTCTTCACCTTGTTCGGTTTCCCCACCTACATCCATAGTGATTGGGGTTCCTCCTTCATGAGCGACGAGTTGCGTCAGTTCCTGCTTAGCAAGGGCATCGCCTCAAGCAGGACGACCAGCTACAACCTCCGGGGAAACGGACAGGTGGAGAGGGAGATCGTGACGGTCTGGAAGGCTGTCCTTCTGGCCCTATGGCCTAGAAGTCTCCCAGTCTCCCGCTGGCAGGTGGTCCTTCCCGATGCACTCCACTCCATCCGGTCGCTCCTGTGCACTGCCACCAATGAGACCCCTCACGAACGTATGTTTGCCTTCCCTAGGAAGTCCAACTCAGGGATCTCGTTCCCATCCTGGCTGACAGTCCCAGGGCACGTCCTCCTCCGGAAGCATGCGAGGAATCATAAATCGGATCCCCTCGTCGAGAAGGTCCTGCTTCTCCATGCCAACCCACAGTATGCCTACGTGGCACATCATGACTGGCGGCAGGACTCAGTCTCCCGCCGGGATTTGGCACCTGCAAGTTCCCCAGTGACCATCACCACCACCCCCCACTCTACACCGTCTCCCTCCATCACTACCTGGCTACTTCAAGATTTGGTACCCGCAGGCCCACCGGCAACCATCACCACCACCCCCGCCCCTACACCCCCTCCACCGACTCAACTACTGGGTGAAGAAGAAGACAACATGCTCCCAGACGCGCAGGTCTCGACACCAGTGCGCACACCACAGCCGGGACTGAGGCGATCACGGCAGAAGTCAAAACCCCCGACAGATTCGACCTTTAAGTCCACTTCACCACCACTGGACTCTTTTTTTTAACAGGGGGTGAATGTGGTAAACCACTGTTAGTGTATTATATGTATTGTGGTAAACTGTTACTGTACTACATGCACTGTGGTAAACCACTGCCTGATGGCTCCGCCTCCCCTCGGGCTCGGTGTAAAGGTGGCTGACCTCCGGCCCTGCCCCAGTTCGGGATCAGTGGCCAGGAGGCTTTCTGTTTAGCTTATTAAAGCCACAGATTTGTTCACTACTCGTCTTGAGTTAATTGATGGCACATCAAGAACATCGAGCCTTGAAAGGAACCAGCAAAGTTGGCATGGAACCGCACCTATAGTCGTCCCGGCCATTCCCACGGGTGAAGGAGCATGGCTGGCAGAAGCTTCTGTTGCACCTGACAAATTCTGCACTGCTGGACTACCCTGTCTATATCTGCATCCAGGCCTGGTCACCAAACATAGCTGCGGGCGAACATTTTCCCCGGCTACCCATCATGCAGAGCCATAAAAAGTGAGTCTTGGCCCTTACACAAGACGACGATATGCATCCCCCACAAAGGAATGCCGCCTTCCATGCTAAACTCGGACATTTTTGTCGCGAATTCCCACTAACTCGTCAGGCAGTCTTCTATGCTGACTATACAGGATTATGCGACGAACTTTCTAAAGGTTTGTGTCCACTCATGGATTTGGGAATCTGTAATGGGCAATGAGTTCATAAAATTGAGTGTGGCCACTACCTCATCAGTCCTGGGAGGAGAATGAGGGCATGTCGGCAAAGGCAGTCGGTTTAACGCATCCGCATTTGCAATCTGGGAACGTGGACAATGCTTGAGTGAGTACTCATTTGCAGCCAGCAGGAGGGCCCAACACTGTATCCTGGTGGAGGTGATGGGCGGAATCAGCTTGTCTTCATTGAAAAGACCCAGCAGCGGTTTGTGATCCATGATGATCATGAACGGTCGACCGTACACATATTGGTGGAATTTCTTCACGACGAAGACAACTGCAAGATCCTCTTTCTCAATTTGTGCATAATTACACTCAGCCGTGGCTAGTGTCCAGGAGGTGAAAGCAATCAACTCTCTCTGTCATCTTCCATATGATAAAAAAGTGCCAATGCCGTACGGTGACACATCACATGTGAAGACTAGTTGTTTGTCATGATCATAGTGCATTAACAATCCTGAGGAAGTCAATTATTTTTTTACTCATGTGAACGCTTCTTCCTGTTGATGTTTCCACGTCCATTCTTGGTTCCTTTTTAAGAGAAAGTGTCGGAGGAATTAACATTTTGTGATAGTTCACCAATCCCAAGAAAGAAGATAATTCCGTGGTGTTTTCTGGTGTCAGAGGTTGTTAAATTGGCCGTACTATAACTGTAACTTCCAACTATAACTGCAAGTATGCATGGCTCATATCGAGCTTCTAGATTAGGTTTAGCACAGTGGACTAAACAGCTGGCTTGTAATACAGAAGCAGCAGCGTGATCAATTCCCGTACCGGCCTCCCTGAACAGGCGCCGGAATGTGGCGACTAGGGTGTTTTCACAGCAACTTCATTGAAGCCTACTTGTGACAATAAGTGATCGTTATTATTATTAAATGAGTGGCCACTGGCCAGTTTTGCATATAGGCCCTCAATGCGGGGCATCGGATAATGATCCAGCCGGGAAGTTGACTGTTAACTTGCAGCCCCCACACAGTCTGACCGTCTTATCTGGTTTGAGTACCAGGATCACCGCCGCCGTCCAGTCAGCAAAATGCACTGGTTTAATGATCCGTCAAGCCGGCTTAGTTTGGCCTCAACTTTTGCTAACAAGGCGTAAGTGACCGGACGAGCCCTAAGTACTCTGGTAATGTGTTTGATTCAACCTGAATTTTCGCCATGGCCCCCTTTATGTTTCCCAGTCGAGGCTGGAAAACCTCAGGGTATTTCCAGAGCACTTTGTATAGGCCCCCAGACCCCATTTGAAACATTTGCTGCCAGTCCAGGTGTAGGCGCTTTAACCAATTGCAATCTAGCAGGCTGGGGCCATGTCCTTTTACTATGCCCAACAGGGGTTGTACCAACTGCTGTCCATAAAATACTGGGGCCATTGTGTTTCCCACAATGGCTAATGGTTCACCGGTATACGTCGCTAACATTGTGTCGGTGTCAAAGAACAAAGAACAATACAGCACAGGAACAGGCCCTTCGGCCCTCCAAGCCTGTAGCGGTCATGATACGAACCTTTGCAAAATCCCTTAGCCCTTCCTTGTACCTTATCCCTCTATACTCATCCTATCCATATGTTTGTCAAGATGCCTTTTGAACGCCGTTAATGTATCTACTTCCGCAACCTCCCCGGGCAATGTGCTCCAGGCACTCACTGTTAAGTAATGGATTAAGAGACATTGCAATTAGTTGTCTCATTGATGTTAAATATCCATTAATTGACACTGATATGTAAAGGGACTTCAGGTGGCCTCTGTCAGGTGATGTATAGTGAGAGTTGTGTGCAAAGGCTGTTGGAAGGAAATAAATGTGTGTTTGTGAAAAAGGAACAGAGCTTTAGACTCTTCATATCACAGCAAATAAAACGTCTAACAATTGGTAGCAGAGGATGGTTGCTGTGTAAATGTAAAGGGTTGAAAGATACAACTTTCCAGATCAAACCAAGGAGTGAGTGAGAAAAGGAAAAGAAAGGGATATATGGCTGAACCGAGGATAAAGATGGCTGGATATGACTATCCTCCCTTATTTTCTGAAAGGAAATCGTACGAGCAATGAAGAAGTGCAGTAGTTATGTGGACTAAGGTAACTGCTTTGGGAAAGAGAAAACAAGGTATGGCATTGGCTCTTTCTCTACGTTATGACAGTAAAATCCAAAACAAAGTGCTTTATAAGCTGGAATTGGAAGAGTTAGACTCAGAAGAAGGTCTGGAGGCTTTATTACATTATATGGATAAGATTTATAAGAAAGATGACTTGTTAAGTGCATATGAAGCATGGTCAGATTTTGATAAGTTCCGGAAAATGGAGGATATCTCTATGGAAGACTATATAAGGGAATTTGGCAGACTATATAAAAAACTGCAGAAACACAACCTGGAATTTCCACAGTCTGTGTTGGCCTTTAAATTACTTGACTGTGCTCGAGTGAGCAACATGGATAGGCTCCTGGTTTTGACAGGAGTTCCATTTACTGATAAGGATACCTTATTCGAACAGATGACAAAAGCTTTACAAACGTTTCTGGGGAAACATTCGATTCCGATGGCTTTGATGACCCAAATAGGTCAGCCTGCAATGAGGCAGAATATGGAAGATACACTACTAACAGGATGGCGAAATCGTATGGCTATGAACAGGGCTCAAGACTACAGAAGGAGACCGACACAAGGAAATTATGAAGACAGAAACCCAGTTAGAACCTACAATAGGAAGATGAACCCCAGAAATGCACGGGGTATGATAAATCGATGTTTTCAATGTGACTCTATGCTTTCAACTGTCCAACCCATTATGGTAGTGTTTGAAGCGACACATGACACGGAAGAGTCAGAAGAGGAAAAAGATAGTGACCAGAAAGAAGGCATTGTCCTATTGCCAAGCAGTTTTACGCCGGTAATGAGGGTGTTGGTTGCAGAATCCTTCAACTGTGCTGTATTGGACAGTGGCTGCACATCTGTGTGTGGAATTGACTGGTTAAAATGTTACCTGGACTCTTTGAATGCTGAAACTCGTAACAAGGTGAAGGAATTTGAAAGTTCCACAAGTTTCAGGTTTGGGGATGATAATACTCGGGAGTCGCTGAAAAGAGTGATGATCCCTTGCAATATTGCCGGAGTGAATCATTTCATTAGCACGGATGTTGTATCAAGTGAGATACCTTTGCTTCTGAGCAGATCGTCGATGAAGAAAGCACACATGAAACTGGATATGGAACAGGATAAGGCAACAGTTTTTGGAAAGACGGTGGACTTACAATTTACACAGTCGGACACTATTGTATTCCATTACTGACAAATAATATTTCAAGTAGAGTGGTTAAGGATGTGTTAATGGCAGTTGAAAATGGGACTTTAGCTGATAAAAAGCTTGTGGTATTAACACTGCATAGGCAATTAGCACATCCGTCTCCTCGGAGGCTGAAACATTTATTAAAGGATGCAGGGGTAAGGGATGATGACTATACTAAACTGATAGAACAGGTTAGTGACTGCTGTGAAGTTTGTAGGAAGTACAGAAGGACACCAGCACGACCAATAGTAACCCTACCTTTGGCCAGGGATTTTAACGACATTGTGGCCATGGAGCTTAAGATCTGGGATAAAGCAAATAATATATTTATTTTGCAGATTTAGCAACCAGATTTAGTCAATCAACAATTGTACGAAGTAAAGAAAACAGAGTAATTCTGGATCAAATTGTGGAAAAATGGATAGGGACAGGAATGGGTCCACTGGCAAAATTCCTTACAGACAATGGGGGAGAATTTGCTAATGATGAGTTTAGGAATATGTGTGAAAACATGAATATCAGAGTTATGAATACGGCTGCAGAAAGCCCATTTAGTAATGGTGTCTGTGAAAGAAATCATGCTGTCATCGATGACATGCTTCGGAAAATTTTGGCAGAAAACCAAATTGCAGGCTAAATTCAGCTTTATCATGGGCAGTACATGCAAAGAATTAATTGCAGATGGTTGGGGGTTATAGTCCTTATCAATTAGTGTTTGGTAGAAATCCTAAAATTCCGTCCATTTTGGATGACCAGCCTCCAGTTTGGGAGGGGACTACAATTAGCTCTGGTTTTGCTGAATATTTAAATGCATTACACAGCAGTAGAAAAGCTTTTTTGGAAGCAGAAGTCTCTGAAAGAATTCGCAGAGCTTTAAGACATAACGTACGGTCATCAGATGCCGTTTTTCAGCAAGGAGGCATGGTATACTATAAGAGAGACAATTCTAATGAATGGAAAGGCCCAGGGAAGATCATAGGCATAGATGGCAAAACAATTATTTTGCAACATGGTAATCAAACTGTTAGGGTACATTCATCAAGGATAATGGGTACAGATTACAAATTTTCAAACTTAGACAGAGCAACCAGAGGAACCAGAATCTGAGGAACCAGAGTCATCTGGTACTCATGTGTTACAGAACTAAGAGGACCAATTAACTGATATAGACAGGGTTTCTGTGGAGGAACACAACACTTTTGATGAATTAGAACAGGCCATTTTTCCGAAAGGGCAACTGCCAAAAATTGGTACAAAAGTGACATACTTGCCTGAAGGGTCTAGTCAATGGAAGGATGCAACTGTTATTAGTAGAGCAGGGAAGGCCACAGGAAAGTATAAACATTGGTTGAATGTACAGCATTCAGGGGAAGGAGTCAAGACAATGGATTGGGAAAACAAAGTTCAAAAATGGAGGGCACAGAAACGCAGTGCCAGTTCAGATAGTACATCAGATAGTGAACAGGCATGCAGGACAAGGTCGAGAACGATTGAAAGGACATCCCACAGCAGAAGGGAAAGATCAAGCAGTAGCCGTACAGAACGAGATACCAGGCGGGAGAGGGAACATAGTTTATCAAGATCTCGGAACATGAGTAAGACTACGAATACTAATAGGAGTAGAAACCCACATGCACGTAAGATTTTGGTGGCTTCAAATAAATTAGATGACAAAGTTATCAAAGAAGCTAAACAGCAAGAATTGCATAGTTGGAGTGAATTTGGCGTATACACGGAAGTACCGGATAGGGGACAAAGAGCTCTATCCCACAGATGGATTTGCATGGAAAAGGTTCTTCCGGATGGAACTTATAAGGCAAAGGCCAGGCTTGTGGCAAGGGGATTTGAAGAAAACAAAGAAGATCAGGATTTATGGGTAGATTCACCTACAGCAGGAAAGGTTATTTTAAAGATCTTCTTGGCTCTATTAGCCACAAAGGCATGGGAATGCAAATCTATAGATATAAAAGCTGCCTTTTTGCAGGGGCATCAGCTCCAGAGAGACATTTTTCTCCGTCCTCCTAAAGAAGCAGCTAACACAGAAGGGGTACTCTCGAAGTTGAACAAATGTGTATATAGATTAAATGATGCATCTAGAGTCTGGTATTTTTCGGTAAGGTCAGTTTTGTTAAAGTTAGGCTGTTGCCAGTTGAAAGCAGATCCTGCAATGTTTTACTGGCACTATAAAGGAAACCTTTCTGGCATTTTTATGACGCATGTCGACGATTTTTTGTGGGGTAGGTCTACTGATTTTGAAGCTACTGTAATCTCTGGTTTGAGGAAAGAATTCAGGGTTGGAAGTCAGGCTTCCGGTGCATTTAAATATATTGGACTGGAAATTGGACAGACTAAGTTAGGGGCAACTTTACGTCAGCAATCTGGGGCGTCATTCTCCACCGGCAGGAGTCTCCGTTTTGCCGGCGCCCGGGGGTTTCCCGACGGCGTGGGGCTGCCCCACAATGGGAAACCCCATTGACCGGCCGGTGTTACGGAGACTCCCGCCGGCCGGTCGGGGCAGAAATGTGGCGGGGCGGGTAGGAGAATTTTGCCCCTTATTTGGAAAGCATCAGCCCAATAGCAATTAGTCGTGGCCGAGTTTCACAAAAAGACGCAATGGTTTCAAGGATAGAAAAAGAGCAACTGCGAAGTTTAATAGGGCAACTGAACTGGTTAGGTAGATTTTGGGATTTGGGTAATATACCTATTGACTGTCACATTGACAATAAATCCCTGTGGGAAAATGTGCACTCTACAAAAAGTGTCAATAAAAAGAGGTTACGGATAGACATCGCAAGTTTGAAGCAGATGTTGGACAGAGGGGAAATAACAAAAATTAAATGGGTCGACAGGAGCTATCACTGTCAGACTGTTTTACGAAAAGAGGGGTGAGTTCACAGAAACGTTTGGATATTGTTAATGAAGGGCGCCTGTTTCTGTGACTGGTTTGTTTTTTCTCTCTCGGCCAAAAAATAAAAAGGGGGGGAAATCATGTGTGTGTTTTTGAGTTTCTTGAAATTTTGTTTTCACCTAATTTTTTTTTTCTCCAAGGAAGGGGAGACTGTTAAGTAATGGGTTAATAGACATTGCAATTAGTTGTCTCATTTATGTTAAGTATCCATTAATTGACACTGATATGTAAAGGGGCTTCAGGTGGCCTCTGTCAGGTGATGTATAGTGAGAGTTTTGTGCAAAGGCTGTTGGAAGGAAATAAATGTGTGTTTGTGAAAAAGGAACAGAACTTTAGACTCTTCATATCACAGCAACTAAAACGTCTTACACTCACCACCCTCTGTGTAAAAAAAACCTGCCTCGCACATCTCCTCTAAACTTTGCCCCATGGACCTTAAACCTATGCCCCTTGGTGACTGACCCCTCCACCCTGGGAAAGAGTGCCTGCCCATCCATTCTATCCCGCTGATCTAACTAATGCACCCCCCTGTCTTTATCCTGTCGAAGGTTTGCTTTCCGATAACTGAAATCGCAGCTCCTGCGTCAAGTTGCATGTCTAATGGATGACAATTAACCTGCACGCTTATCTTGATGGGGTCACTTGGGGTGCTGCAATGTAATGCAGCTGCATGCACTCCTCCTCCTTGCTGGTACAGGTGGAAAGTGCGAGCCCTTGGTTGGCACCTGCCTCTACAGGGGCACCGGGGTTGCTGGCTGACTTGTACCTTTCACTCCCTGTGGCTCCTGTGTCCACGTGCCCTACAACCCTATTTAGACTCCGGAGACGTATATTAGATCAAGGAACCTGGCCTCTACGGTACTCGGTCCAGGGTGGCATTTCAGTCTTGGGTGGGTGGTACTCACCGGGAAGGGGTGTAACCTAGGGCGTTTCAGTGCTTTCGCAGGAAAGCAAAATTTACACAGCCTGAAAGGTCTAGAGATGGTTTGGTTCGCAGCTTCTTTTTGGTCGCCATGTTATTGACGCCACAGATCAAGTGGTCTTGCAGCATTTCGAAAAGAGAATTTCCGTATTCACAAAATTTTGAACACAGTTACTGACTCTCTTGGGGTCCTCTCTGACTTTTAAAATTGTATCTCTGCAATATAATGAACGGTTTAGGGGTAAAGTTTTGTGCTACTATGGTTACGAATTCTTCAGAAGTCTTAGGGCTGCATTCTCCGATCACCGAAATCGCGTTCAGCAATCGGCTGGAGAATCCCCGTTTACACCGGAATTGGGGGCGGTGCTGTTTTTGCGATGCTCCGCCCCCTCAAAAATGGCGTCATGCCGTATGGACGGCCTCAGGACGTCACCTGTGGATCTCCCCTGATGCTGAAAGCACTATTGGGGCCTAGTTCCTCCTGTGAAAATAACTCACCACCTACCTTTAAATTTGAAGATAACGCAAAGCCACATTTCTCACCAGCTGAACCCTCTCCCCTGCCTCCTTCACCCTCACCTTCAACAATAAGTGCAAGTAGCTCATGGCTTTCTTTGTCACAATGATCTAAACCATCTGGCCAACTGCCTCTGCTGCTTCCCTTGTTTCCCTTAACCAACCAGGCCAAACACATTATATGATACCCCTCTGCCCTAGCCCTGAACTTGTATCTTTTCTCATTTCTCTTCTATCTCACCTCATGCCCTCTGTGAGCTCATCTTGTCAATGTGATATACCTCCTGCTCTCTCAAGCTACACTGCTAACCACCCAACTTCTCTTCCTAGCTCCCATGTTAGCTGATATTTTCTCTCCTCAGGTAATTCCCCTTCTCTTCCAATTCTGAAGTCATCACCCTTCTCTTCAAAAGAAACAACCTCTACCCTTGCCAACTATCACTCCATCCCCAACCTCCTTTTCCTTTCCAAAGTCCTTAAGTCCATAAGACCATAAGACATAGGAGCAGAAGTAGACCTCTCGGCCCATCGAGTCTGCTCCGCCATTCAATCATGGCTGATATTTTATCATCCCCATTCTCCTGCTTTCTCCCCATAACCCCTGATCCCCTTATTAATTAAGAACCTATCTATCTCTGTCTTAAAGACAATCAGTGATTTCGCCTCCACAACCATCTGCGGTAAAGAGTTCCACAGATTCACGACCCTGGCTGAAGAAATTCCTCCTCATCTCTGTTTTAAAGAATCGTCCCTTTAGTCTAAGATGGTGTCCTCTGGTTCTAGTTTTTCCTGCAAGTGGAAACATCCTTTCCACATTCACTCTATCCAGGCCTCGCAGTATCCTGTAAGTTTCAATAATATCCCCCCTCGTCCTTCTAAACTCCAACAAGTGTAGACCCAGAGTCCTCAAGCGTTCCTCACACCACAAGTTCTTCATTCCAGGGATAATTCTTGTGAACCTCCTCTGGACCCTTTCCAAGGCCAGCACATCCTTCCTTAGATATGGGGCACAAAACTGCTCACAACAAAGTCCGACTGCATATGGTCGCCTACCAAATCTGTGACATTCTTTCCAGGAGCTCCATGTTTGAATCTTTCTTATTATGTTTCTGCCCCTGTCATGGTACTGAATCAGCATTCATCAATGCCTCAAAATATACCCCATGTGACTGTCACAAAACAAAACTATTCTCCTCGTCTTGCCTGCAACTTCAGACATGGTCGACCAAATGATCCTCCTCCTCCTCCTCCAAGCCCTCTCCATTTTCATTCAGTTGAGTGGGACTGCATTTGCCTGCCTCCATTCTTATCTATCCAGTTGCAAACTGAGACTCATCTGATAGCTTTGTTACATCTAATGTCACCCGCTCGCCCTTTCCCCATCGCTGTTTTACCAGTGGCCAGGGAGGGTGCGTGTATGTGGTGTGTATTTGACCTCAGAAGGCCATTTGGGGTACAGAATGTTAAAGGTTCTGAAGATTTAAGGACTGCTAGATTGGGTGATGAAAACAGGTTCAACAACAGCCTTTAAAAGAGAATTGGATAAAAACTTAAAGGGGAAATGGCTGCAGGGATATGGAATCAAAACATGGGATTGGGATTAACTGGATTGCATTTTGAAAGAGCCACACAGACTTAAAGGATCTCTTATCCTTTTTCTGTGCTGTACTAATCTAGGATTCTCTGACACTTCAGTCACGAAAGCTTTGTTAAAGATCTTTTTTTTTTAAATGCTTCTGGTTACATTTCCCTTTCCCAAATTAATTAGCCTGAATTTAATTTTGTTAAAGTGCCAAAAGTACTTCATTAAATGCTCATATTTCATAGGACCAGAGGCAAGGAGATGGAAGTTGAAAACTAAAAAGACAAAGAATCAAAATCAGCAAAGACAGAAGCCGAAAGGGCAAAGACATAGAGATCGGAGAGGAGACCGGCCAGGCAGAACAGAGATATATGCCTGAATTTTGCAGCTTTCTCCACCTACCATCCGAAGAGTTGGTGTCAATTGGCCGCTGGCAGGATCTCCGCCTCTCACTCGGGAGGACGTTCCACCTTAAAGAGCTGCCGGCCCATCTGATTGATGGGCAGCTCTCCAGCTCCGGCAGTGACAGGAACTGCAGTGAACTGAAGAGGAACTTCAGGAAGATGCCTGAGCTCAGGTCTAGGGACCAGAGAGCAAGATAGGTTTACAGGATCCTAGCGTGAGGAGGGTAGGTAAGGCCTGGGGGTCAGCAAAGGGAGCAACTGGGGTGTCAGAAGAGTGGCCAGGGAAGGAGGGAGGTCTAGAGGCTGCTGCACCGGGTGAATAGCGAGTAAGATCAAAAATAAGATTTGTGTCGGACGCAAACCACGTTGCCATTCACTCAGTCCGCTTCTGATGTCGAGATCTGGATCTCGCCCAAAAATGGCGAGAAGTTCATTAAGCGTAATTTGCATTCATTTCAATCTCATTAGCGAGATTGAAGCAAAATGCAAGGGCCTCCCGGGAGTCACCCGTTCTCCCAGCGAGAAGTTACACGGGCATCATTTCGTACTCCTCTACAAAGATGGGGACTTGGTGCAATGGCTACTGAGGGGAAATGAGGAGGTGAGTAGTCCTCTCCATATACCAGTATGTAGCTCAAGTGCACTTGAGTCTCTGCCCCAGTGCTTGGGGGGGGGCTTCAGGGGGCTGGTGCTGTTTGGGGAGCTGGAGAGGACCAGGTTGGGGTCACCCCTTGGCTGCGGGTGGGGTTTGTATCTGTGAGGCCTTTCAAGCCATCGTTCGATATTGTGAAGACCCAATACAGGAGCTACCTTGTCCTACCACATTCTCCCAGGACAGAGCCAGGATGCAACTTCTCTCATGAAAGTCAATTTCACCCCCTTTGACTGTGAGCAGCCTCTAGCTTCACAGCTGAAGGCTATCTGAAAGGAGGGATTAGCCTTGTTAGTTGTGATAGAACTTCCTGCTCCTGAACTCTCAAATGCCTCCTCAAGGAACAGGTGGCCTGTCTGAGAGGATGATTTGTGGACTGGATGTCCTGCAACCTTTGATGCCTGAACACTGTGCCTGAACTTTAGGTGCATCAGCACCATAGAGGTGGCTGCCAACACGAAAAGAGTAGAGAGCAGGGTTTCTTTTGGGGGCATGACAGGGGTCTCTCTTCGCAGGGGTGAATGTGGGGAAGTCTCTTTATTTAGGAGGTCTCTGTGAGGGTCACTTTATTTACCACAAGACCGTAAGATGTAGGACAAGAATTAGGCCATTCGGCCCATCGGGTCTGCTCCGCTATTCAATCATGGCTGATATATCCCAAAATTACCTCCATGAAAGGATTTTCTTCCCTAAAGGCCATTAATGAACTCAAAAAGACATAAATTAAAATCAATGAGTGGGATTCTCTCAGCCCCGGGCCGGGCCGGAGAATCGGCATGACCGGCGTGAATCGCGCCAAGCCGTCCCGATGCCGGGATGCAATTCCCCGCAGAGCGGAGAATTGGCGCCATTGGCGCCAGCGTTGTCGGCGCAGCGCCGGTCGGGGGCTGCTCTACGCGGCCCCCCTGCCGATTCTCGGCCCGGGATGGGCCGAGTGGCAGTAACAAAAATCCCGAGTCCTGCCGCCGCATTTCTAACCTGCTCCTAGCTGGTGGGACCTCAGCGTGGAAGGGTCTGAGGGCGGCCTGTGGAGGTGGTGATGGGGTCCGACCCCGGGGGCGGGCGGTTCTCCCTTGTCGCCTGGCCAGCGATCGGGGCCCACCGATCAGTGGGCTGGCCTCTCGGGCTGGGGGCCTCCTTTCTTTGCGCCGGACCCTGTAGCCGTACGCCATGTTGCGTCGGGGCCGGCGCGGAGAAGGGAGCCACTGCGCATTCGCATGTTGACGCCGGTGCCACTGCCCATGCGCGGACCCCGCAGTGTCCAGTTGACACCGGGATTAGCAGCTGAAGGGGCCAGAATTGATAACCCTGAGGCCATGTTGAAACCGTCGGAAAACGCGATGGTGTTTCCGACGGCATCAACACGTAGCCTCAGGATCAGAGAATCCCACCCAACGTATTCTTGCTAGCATGGGATTAATCAACACATTCACTTTGACACTTTCTGATTTGAGTGGATGTATGTATGGAAATATAAGGACTGTTCAGTGTAGGACCATAAGACGTTAAGATATAGGAACAGAATTAGACCATTCGGCCCATCAGCTCTGCTCCTCCATTCAATCATGGCTGATCATGGCCAGGATGCTCAGAGCCTCTGCGCCGCAATCGCGCCTGGGCGGAGAATGGGGCGACCAGAGAATCGCTGCCAATTGCGCGCATGCGATCGACGCGGTGCTGGTTGGGGGCCGTTCAAAGAGGCCCCCGCGGCAATTCTCCATGGACGACCAGCCGAGATCCCCCCGGTGTGGTTCACGTATGGTTCCACCTGGCACGAGCTCGGAGTCGCGGCTGCGGTAGCTGTCCTGTTGGGGGCGGGGGGATCGGTCACCGGGGGAGGGGGGGCCTCCACGACGCCCAGGTCCGCGATCGGGGGCCACTGATCGGCGGCCGCGCGTGATCTGGGGGGGCGGCCTACTTCTTCGGCACCGGCCCGCTGTGCGGGTCCGCTATGTCGCGTGGGGCCGGCGCC
The DNA here is from genome assembly GCF_047496885.1 of Scyliorhinus torazame. NCBI lineage: Eukaryota > Metazoa > Chordata > Chondrichthyes > Carcharhiniformes > Scyliorhinidae > Scyliorhinus > Scyliorhinus torazame. The sequence continues at coordinate 229,484,091 of NC_092714.1, forward strand.
AAAGGCGGCCGCTGTGTGCATGCGCGGACCCGCGGACGGAAGTGCAGGGCCCCGTATTGGCAGCCGGAGGTGTCGGGGCCCTGCAAGCCCCCTTAAAAACGGAGAATTACCCCGGACGTTCCACAAAAAAGCCCGGAGTGATTTGTGCCCGTTTTCTCATGGGTGTGGGGACATAGTCCCATTATTGGAGAATCCCACCCCATATTTCTTATCCCCATTCACCTGCCTTCTCCCCGTAGCCCCTGATCCCCTTAATAATCAAGAAGCCATCTATCTCTGTCTTAAAGACACTCAGTGACTTGGCCTCCACATCCGTCTGCGGCAGTGAGTTTCACAGATTCACCACCCTCTGCGCTGAAGAAATTCCTCCAGATCACAGTTTTAAAGGATCGTCCCTTCAGTCTGAAGCTATGCCCTCAGGTTCTAGTCACTCCTACCAGTGGAAATATCTTCTCCACATGCACTCTATCTATGCCTCTCAGTATTCCTGTAAGTTTCAATGAGATTCCCCCTTCATCCTTCTAAACTCTATTGAGTACAGACCCAGAGTCCTCAACCGCGGGGTAGCACTGTGGCTTCACAGCGCCAGGGTTCGCAGGTTCGATTCCCCACTGGGTCACTGGCTGTGCGGAGTCTGCACGTTCTTCCCGTGTCTGCATGGGTTTCCTCCGAAAGCTCCGGTTTCCTCCCACAGTCCAAAGACGTGCAGGTTAGGTGGATTGGACATGCTAAATTGCCCTTAGTGTCCAAAAAATGTTAGGACGTGTTGTTGGGTTATGGGGACAGGGTGCAAGTGACGTCTTAAAGTGGGTTGGTGCATACTCGATGGGCCGAATGGCCTCCTTCTGCACTGTATGTCTATGTTCACTCCTCATATGACAAGCCCTTCATTCCTGGGATTATTCTTGAGTACCTCCTCTGGATCCCCTCCAAGGCCAGCACATCCTTCCTTAGATACGGGGTCCAAAGATTTTTAAAAAAAATTTGGAGTACCCAATTCATTTTTTCCAAATAAGGGACAATTTAATGTGGCCAATCCACCTAACCTGCACATCTTTGGGTTGTGGGGGCAAAACCCACGCAAACACGGGAAGAATGTGCAAACTCCACACGGACAGTGACCCAAAGCCGGGATCGAACCTGAGACCTCAGCGCTGCGAGGCAGCAATGCTAACCACTGCGCCATCGTGCTGCCCCACGGGGTCCAAAGCTAGTAACAGTATTCCAAATGGGGTATGACTAAGACTTCGACAGCCTTAGCATTATATCCCTGCTCTTGTATTCTAGCTCTCTCGAAATGAATGCTAAGTTTGCAATTGTCTTCCTAACTGCCAACTGAACCCGCATGTTAACCTTAAGAGAATCCTAAACTAGGACTCATAAGTCCCTTGGTGTTTCAGATTTCTGAACCTTTTAACTATTTAGAAAATAGTCTATGCCTCTATTCTTCCTACTAAAGTATAACTATACAAATTTATGGTAAATCTACCACACTGTTATTACAGGTATGCCATAATTGAAAAATGCAGAAATAAAATGTATGTTTCACTTTAATTGTCCTATATATTGAAGCTGCTGGTTCTATTATAGTGCCCTTTATATGTACAAGACTAGTCAGAACTGCCAACTTATCCCTGAGGATGGTACTAGCTGGTGTCACCTCTCCTGATGCTGTTGACTTTGATTGCTGTCCATTAATATAAGATGTTAACTGGATAATTTCAGTGCAATTTGATGGCTAATAGGGAGAAGCCATAAAACTGCACTGAATATGCACTATTCTTTTTTTATGTTCTTATACTATTATCTCACCAAACATTTAATTTAAGGGGCGGGATTCTCCGACCCCATGCCGGGTCGGAGAATCGCCGGGGGCTGGCGTGAATCCTGCCCCCGCTGTGTCCCGAAGTCTCCGCCACCAGAGATTCGGCAGGGGTGGGAATCACGCTGCGCCGGTCGGCGGGGGCGGGAATCGCACCGCGCCGGTCAGCGGGCCCACCCCCGCCGATTCTCCAGCCTGCAATGGGCCGAAGTCCCGCTGCTGGAATGCCTGTCCCGCCAGAGTGCATTAAACCACCTTTTGAACGGCGGGACAAGGCGATCTGGCACCGGGGGGTGCTCTCACGGTGGCCTGGCCCACAATCGGGGCCCACCGATCCGCAGGCGGGCCTGTGCCGTGGGGGCACTCTTTTTCTTCCGCCTTCGCCATGGTCTTCACTATGGTCTTCACTGACACTCCCGCGCATGCGCCGACCCACGTCGCCCGGTGAAGACCTTTCGGCCCCGGCTGGCGTGGCGCCAAAAGCCTTTCCCGCAAGCCGGTGGAGCGCAAACCACTCCGGCGCGGGCCTAGCACCTCAAGGTGAGGGCTTGGCCCCTAAAGGCGCAGAGACGTCCGTACCTTTGGGGCGGCCCGACGCTGGAGTGGTTCCCGCCACTCCATTACGCCGGAACCCCCCACCCTGCCGGGTAGGGGAGAATCCTGTCCAAGGTCTATGAAACTCTGCATTTGTACAATTCACTCCAAACAGATATTGGATAAGAATTGCAAGGCATGTTTTTTAAACTGAATGTGTTGGCAGTTAGTTGGCTAGAGGTGGATGTTGCAATTAATGTTCCTGCCATGAAAAATATAATGGGCTGGATTCTTCGGTCCCCCAACCACGTGATTCACAGCGGCGTGCTATTTGCTAGCGGCGGGATTCTATCTTCCCAATCGCTTGTCAATGGTGTTTCCCATTGAAGCCTCCCACGCCACCTGAAAACCTCAGGTGGGGTTGCGATGCCAGCGGAAAAAGCGAATCCCAACAAGCAGAGAATCCCGGCCATATTATTTTAAATGGTGAAATATATTTAGATTTCTCTCCTTCAAATCTAATCTGCTAGATTCTCCATCAGCAGGAACGCCCGCCCTGCCGGCAGCACACCCACACCCGTGTGTTTCCCGATGGCGTGGGGTGGCCCACATTGGGAAGCCCCATTGGCCGGCTGCGGGAACAGACAATTCCGTTGCCAGGGGGCGCATCGCGCTGGAAAACGTGGCTAGCGTGACGGAGAATCCCACTCAATATTTTTCTTTACATTTGCAGCACATGGAAATGTACTTTTATGGTATGGTCACTTATTCTGTTCTGGAAAATAGAGTTCGTGCTTCAGATCCATTGTAGTGGTGTTATGTGCTCTGAACCCATTGTACTGCTGTAGACTGAAACTTTCCTACAAGTTCGTCACCACAAACTTGTACTTAAAATCACAACCGCTGAGGGAGCTAAGTATTTCGTTGACAGATTCACTCGGTTTTTGATTGTCAGGGTTGCTGCTTTGTTTTGATATTTAGCTCACTCTGGGACCAAAACATGTAAGCTCTTTGAGTTTCAAGCTAGTGAAAAGACAATGCCCAGCAGTCAAAACAGTTCAATGTTGATGCTGAATACCTTTGTTCCTGGCGGGCTCCTCACATGTCCCTTGGTTTGAATGACAAGATGATCAAGGTAATGTTTTGGATTCATACATCAAACAAAATCCTATGTGGTATTTCTACTTGTGTTTGGGTTAGCCATAGCTGTTGGGTTTATTTTTATTCTTATTTTGAGGAATTCATTACCACAGAGCTGAAGATTAATAAGTAAATTCACTGGTGTAATAGAAATAAACGACTAGCGATTGGACTCTAGTAAAGGATTTCCTAAGCCTATTGTGGCAATGTTGGACAGCAACTTAGTTCCTATTGCTGATTAAATTGGCTTAAAATTACTTAAAACATTGAAATAATTTTGCTGTGAGCAGTGAAGCTATGGCATTAGCAGCTGACATCCAAGAAAGTTGCCCACAAAGGTCTGGCAATGATCTCTGTATCACATACTTGTTTGCCAATATTATTTTTAATTTGACACCAAGTCAAGGGGATCTCCAGGCATCTAGCAGTAGTGATTTCATCAAACAGGGTAAGCAATCATATTAAAGTATTCCCACAGACAGCAAACCAGGAAGTATAAACCATTGAATAACTTCACTTTTAATTTTTAACTTCCACATGTAGTGAAATAAATGATTTTGACTCCTTTGCGGGATTGAGGTAGAAGCTAAAATATCATGATCATGCTTTAAAATTATATTATTTCAAAATATATGTGGAATTTCTTATCACAATGGAGAAATTTGACATTTAACAAATCTAAAATTATTCCACAGGGCCAGTGAGACTATTTTTCAAGAAATATTTTGTTGGAGGCAATTTCAAATATGTACATAACAAAGAAGAAAAACAAAAACCAACTTTGGCTGCAGCAAACAGCCAGAATGTCCTTATACCCCCCAAAAAATCACCCCCCCCCCACTCTACCTGCTGCCACCCCGATGCCTGCCCCGCCTTTTTAACTTTTAACCCAGGCACCCAGCCCAAACAGAAAATGAACCCCGCCACCCTCCCCACGCCGCTGCCCGCTGATGACTCAATACTCCTTAAAGAAGTTGATGAACAGCTTCCACCTCGAGATGAACCCCTCCTCTGCACCTCGGGTGGCGAACTTCATTTTCTCTAAGTGCAAGAACTCTGCCAAATCGCTCGCTCACACCCCTGCACTCAGCAGCTCTGAGTCCCCCCAGCACAACAAACTCCATTGGGCAGCACGGTAGCATTGTGGATAGCACAATTGCGTCACAGCTCCAGGGTCCCAGGTTCGATTCCGGCTTGGGTCACTGTCTGTGCGGAGTCTGCACATCCTCCCCGTGTGTGCGTGGGTTTCCTCCGGGTGCTCCGGTTTCCTGCCACAGTCCAAAGATGTGCAGGTTAGGTGGATTGGCCATCATAAATTGCCCTTAGTGTCCAAAATTGCCCTTAGTGTTGGGTGGGGTTACTGGGTTATGGGGATAGGGTGGAGGTGTGGACCTTGGGTAGGGTGCTCTTTCCAAGAGCTGGTGCAGACTCGATGGGCCGACTGGCCTCCTTCTGCACTGTAAATTCTATGAAAAAGTCTCCGGACTATCAGAGAGGCAAAGGCCAATACATCAGCATTTCTCCTGACCTGCACTCCTGGATCCTCTGACATGCCAAATATTGCCAACTCTGGACCCGGAGCTACTGTTACCTCCAAAATCTTCAATTTTGCTCTCTGTGAAGCCTCATGGGATTCCCCTTATGTGTTGGGGGACGACGACAAGATGATTATTGGGAGGGCGTTATGCGTGCATTGGGATTTGTGGGGGCTGGAGACCATGAGAGGGAGGGAGAGATTGGTGCCAGTGAGGGAGGGCAGTGCCTCAATGCCAGAGGGGCGGGGGTGGGGCAATTCAGGTCACCGTGATGTTTGCATGGTGTGGGGGAGGGATGACTCATTTGCGTGATAGGGGCTATGGTTGCCCGCCTGTATGTGGGGGTTGGGGGATGTTCCCCTTGTCTGCCGAGGGGTTCAGATCTCTTTGGGGGTGGGGGGGCGGTCCTGATTTCCTTGGGGGGGGTGTCCTGATCTCCCTGAAGGGGGAAATGGGGCCTTTAATGTAACTTTAATCTCAGAATCCTGGTGTTGCCAGCATGTTTAGCATCGCCCCCCCACCCCCCACCCCCACCCCCCCTACCCCCACCCCCCCTCCCCCCCAACCCCCTGCACTGGCTGTCTGATTCTCGGCATCACTTTGAAATTGCACAGAGTGATGATTAATCAGGCGAGAAAAGGCATCTGTGAAGCCAACAAGTTTCAAACAGCTTTTTTTGCCTGACCCAGCACTCTGTGCAATTTTGGAAAAATTCTGCCCTCTCGTTCTAAAAAGGTCAGATTAGGATGCTAACATTTCAGTGATACACAGGTATCCTTCTCCTTTCATCCAGAAAAAAGGTGAAAGCATTGGAAGAGCAAGATAGTCTTATTGTGGAGCAAGGATAAAAAAATAAATAAGTGTGAACCATCGAAGAAGATCGCGGCACAAAAAATAAATAAACATAAGGGGATGACATTGCACATGCCAAGGAGCTGCCAAGGTTTGTTGGTGCTAAACTCAAAATAATGGCAGAATCGGAGACCAATTAGGGTTTCTGTGTTTACCCATAATTTAAATACATGTTAAATGCGAATCGTAAAATTATCATTTATTTTTTATAAATGTCCAAAGCATTTCCATTCTATTTGATTTTGAGATAGTGGTAGTGTCTCGTAAGGTATAAATTGTTACTTGATGCCAGTATGTTTATTACATTAAAAGCCTTTTTTTAATCTTGCATGTGATATGGGCATTGCTGGCAAGGCCAGCATTTGTTGCCCATCCCTAATTGCCCAAGTGGCTTGCTAGGCTATTTCAGAGGGCAGTTAAGAATCAATCTCATTGTTGTGGATCTGGAGTCACACATAGGCCAGGCCAGGTAAGGATGGCCTCAAGGAAATTGGTGGACCTGATGGGATCCTATAATATCCAAGTGCAATTTGGTGCTGCTGTCTCTCACTTGTGCAGGAAATTGCTCAGAAGTGAGAGGCTCTGATTAAAATATCCCTTGTGATTGTTCTATTACTGCAAAATATCCAAAACAAGTGAGGTTGGAAGTTGTTAAGTTTCAGTCATTAGCATGTTCACAAGGCACCTTTCTACACTGAAAGTATTCTTTTTAGCATAAGGAAGTTGAAAGATTGCAGCAAATGTCAAACCACACCAATACCGTAAACATGTCAAATTGATACAGGCTTTAAAAAATATAATGTACAGCTGGTTCAGGTTTATTTTTTACAGACTTCCATTTTCATACTTTCATGCTGTATTCAGCTTTTTCTCACGTGCAAGTTCTTTGCATGATGTAAAATTTCATAGTATATGAATTTGTCAGTCTTGATGGCCAGTAGTGACATTTTGGCTTCTATTCTAAGATCACTGTCAAAAATCAATGGCTCTTCCTCGTATTTCATCTCTCGGAGGGGCCTGGTTATTGCCTGCTCTGGCATATTTAGCTCCCTATGTAAGCATAAACCTAGTGATTACCTTTCAAAATGGCATTCTATCATACATATGATTTTGTAACTAAACTACAAAGCCACAGTCACTGATGTATTACTGTAATAAAAGCTTTACTGTCACAATCCCCGTAGAGACTAATAATTTTTTCAAAAGATATTTGATTTCCAGTGACTGGCTGAAAAGATCACGCAACAAGATGTCAGGTTTTACGTAAGGGGAGATGTTAGCTTTGGGGTAATGCCACTGGATTAATAATCCAGGGGCCCAGGCTAATGCTTTGCGCTCATGGATCCAAATCTCACCACAACAGCTGGTTGAATTTAAATTCAATTGAATAAAATCTGGAATTGAAATCTAGTCTCCGAAATGGTGACAACTGCCATTGATTGCCCGTCAGGGAAGGAAATCTGCTGTCCTTACCCAGTCTGGCCTACATGTAACTCCAGATCCACAGCAATCCGGTTGACTCTTAGCTGTCCTCAGAAATAGCCTAGCAAGCTGCTTGGTTTAAGGGCAATTATGGGTGGGCAATAAATACTGGTCTTGCCAGTGACGCTCAGATCCCATGAAAAATAAAACAAATTACTTTCATTGTAATGAACAAATTAAAAGCAACATTGTCTCAACGCTATTCAGTCGGCAACTTATGCTCTAAATAATAGTAAAGATCTGCCATTTGACTTTATAAAATCCTCCTCCAGTTATGCTTTACTCTGTCCCTCTGTCCATTCATTCTCCAGGAACCATTCGAAAGCTATTCACAACTTCCAATGTTTTGCTTCCTTTTCCCATTTCTAGCCGGATAATTTTTTTTAAAAAAAATATATTTTATTCAAAATTTTTGGCCAACCATAACAGTACATTGTGATCTTTCACACAGTAATATAACAATATAAATAACAATGGCCAGTTTTTTAAACAAGAAATAAATAATATATAAACAACATCAAAATAAGAAAAACCAAAATTAAATGGCAACTGCCTTGTCCCAAATAAATACCCTCCAAAAAATACAATTCAGCCGTCCAGTATACAATTACCTATAACAACAACCTATACATATTATACTTATACACTAACATCCCTGAGAGTCCTTCTGGTTCCTCCCCCCCCCCCCCCCCCCCCACCCCCTGGGTTGCTGCTGCTGTCTTCTTCTTTTCCATTCCCTCTATCTTTCTATGAGGTATTCGACGAACGGTTGCCACCGCCTGGTGAACCCTTGAGCCGATCCCCTTAGGACGAACTTAATCCGTTCCAGCTTTATAAACCCTGCCATGTCATTTATCCAGGTCTCCACACCTGGGGGCTTGGCTTCCTTCCACATCAACAGTATCCTGCGCCGGGCTACTAGGGACGCAAAGGCCAAAACATCAGCCTCTTTCGCCTCCTGCACTCCCAGCTCTTCTGCAACCCCGAATATAGCCAACCCCCAGCTTGGTTCGACCTGGACCCCCACCACCTTCGAAAGCACGTTTGTCACCCCCACCCAAAACCCCTGTAGTGCCGGACATGACCAGAACATGTGGGTGTATTCGCTGGGCTTCTCGAGCATCTCGCACACCTATCCTCTACTCCAAAAAATTTACTGAGCCGTGCTCCAGTCATATGCGCCCTGTGTAACACCTTAAATTGTATCAGGCTTAGCCTGGCACACGAGGACAATGAGTTTACCCTACTTAGGGCATCAGCCAACAGCCCCTCCTCAATCTCCTCCCCCAGCTCTTCTTCCCATTTCCCTTTCAGCTCATCTACCATAATCTCCCCCTCGTCCCTCATTTCCCTATATATGTCTGATACCTTACCGTCCCCCACCCATGTCTTTGAGATCACTCTGTCCTGCACCTTCTGCGTCGGGAGCTGCGGGAATTCCCTCACCTGTTGCCTCGCAAAAGCCCTCAGTTGCATATACCGGAATGCATTCCCCTGGGGCAACCCATATTTATTCGGTCAGCGCTCCCAGACTTGCAAACGTCCCACCTACAAACAGATCTCTCAATTGTGTTACTCCTGCTCTTTGCCATGTTCCAAATCTCCCATCCATTCTCCCCGGAGCAAACCTATGGTTATTTCTTATCGGGGACCACACCGAGGCTCCCGTCTTTCCCCTATGCCGTCTCCACTGCCCCCAAATTTTCAGAGTAGCCACCACTACCGGGCTTGTGGTGTATTTCTTCGGTGAGAACGGCAACGGCGCCGTCACCATAGCTTGTAGGCTAGTCCCCCTGCAGGACGCCCTCTCCAATCTCTTCCACGCCGCTCCCTCCTCTTCTCCCATCCACTTACATACCATTGAGATATTGGCGGCCCAGTAGTACTCACTTAGGCTCGGTGGTGCCAGCCCCCCCTATCCCTACTACGCTGCAAAAACCCCTTCCTCACTCTCGGGGTCTTTCCGGCCCACACAAAACTCATGATACTCTTCTCAATCCTTTTGAAAAAAGCCTTCGTGATCACCACCGGGAGGCACTGAAACACAAAGAGGAATCTCGGGAGGACCACCATTTTAACCGCCTGCACCCTCCCTGCCAGTGACAGGGATACCATGTCCCATCTCTTGAAGTCCTCCTCCATCTGTTCCACCAACCACGTTAAATTTAACCTATACAATGTACCCCAATTCTTGGCTATCTGGATCCCCAAGTAGCGAAAGTCCCTTGTTACCTTCCTCAGTGGTAAGTCCTCTATTTCTCTGCTCTGCTCCCCTGGATGCACCACAAACAACTCACTTTTCCCCATGTTCAGTTTATATCCTGAAAATTCTCCAAACTCCCCAAGTATCCGCATTATCTCTGGCATCCCCTCCGCCGGGTCCGCCACATACAACAACAAATCGTCCGCATACAGAGATACCCGGTGTTCTTCTCCTCCCCTGAGTACTCCCCTCCACTTCCTGGAACCCCTCAATGCTATTGCCAGGGGCTCTATCGCCAGTGCAAACAATAATGGGGACAGAGGACATCCCTGCCTCGTCCCTCTATGGAGCCGAAAATACGCAGACCCCCGTCCATTCGTGACCACGCTCTCTATCGGGGCCCTATACAGCAGCTGTATCCATCTAATATACTCATCTCCAAAGTCAAATCTCCTCAACACCTCCCACAAATAATCCCACTCCACTCTATCAAATGCTTTCTCGGCATCCATCGCCACCACTATCTCCGCTTCCCCCTCTGGTGGGGGCATCATCATTACCCGTAGCAGCCTCCGTATATTCGTATTCAGCTGTCTCCCCTTCACAAACCCAGTTTGGTCCTCATGGACCACCCCCGGGATACAATCCTCTATCCTCATTGCCATTACCTTGGCCAGAGTCTTAGCGTCTACGTTCAGGAGGGAAATTGGCCTATAGGACCCGCATTGCAGCGGGTCTTTTTCCTTCTTTAGGAGAAGCGATATCGTTGCCTCTGACATAGTCGGGGGCAGCTGTCCCCTTTCCCTCGCCTCATTAAAAGTTCTCATCAGTAGCGGGGCGAGCAAGTCCACATATTTCCTGTAAAATTCAACTGGGAATCCATCCGGTCCCGGGGCCTTCCCCGCCTGCATGCTCCTAATTCCTTTCACTACTTCCTCCATTTCGATCTGTGCTCCCAGTCCCACCCTCTCCTGCTCCTCCACCTTAGGAAATTCCAGCTGGTCCAGAAAACACATCATTCTCTCCTTCCCATCCGGGGGCTGAGCTTCATATAATCTTTCATAGAATGCCTTGAACACTCCATTCACTCTCTCCGCTCCCCGCTCCATCTCTCCCTCCTCATCCCTCACTCCCCCTATTTCCCTCGCTGCTCCCCTTTTCCTCAATTGGTGGGCCAGCAACCTGCTCGCCTTCTCCCCATATTCGTACTGTACACCCTGTGCCTTCCTCCACTGTGCCTCTGCAGTACCCTTTGTCAGCAAATCAAATTCTACGTGTAGCCTTTGCCTTTCCCTGTACAGTCCCTCCTCCGGAGCCTCCGCATATTGCCTGTCCACCCTCAGAAGTTCTTGCAGCAACCGCTCCCGTTCCCTACTCTCCTGCTTTCCTTTATGTGCCCTGATTGATATCAGCTCCCCTCTAACCACTGCCTTCAGCGCCTCCCAGACCACTCCCACCTGGACCTCCCCATTATCATTGAGTTCCAAGTACTTTTCAATGCACCCCCTCACCCTTAGACACATCCCCTCACCCGCCATTAGTCCCATGTCCATTCTCCAGGGTGGACGCCGTTCTTTTTCCTCCCCTATCTCCAAGTCCACCCAGTGTGGAGCGTGATCCGAAATAGCTATCGCCGTATACTCCGTCCCCCTCACCTTCGGGATCAACGCCCTTCCCAAAACAAAAAAGTCTATTCGCGAATAAACTTTGTGGACATAGGAGAAAAACGAAAACTCCTTGCTCCTAGGTCTGCTAAATCTCCATGGGTCTACTCCTCCCATCTGCTCCATAAAGTCTTTAAGCACCTTGGCTGCTGCCGGCCTCCTTCCAGTCCTGGACCTCGATCTGTCCAGCCCTGGTTCCAGCACCGTGTTAAAATCTCCACCCATTACCAACTTCCCCACCTCTAGGTCCGGGATACGTCCTAACATGCGCCTCATAAAGTTGGCATCATCCCAGTTCGGGGCATATACGTTCACCAAGACCACCGCCTCCCCCTGTAATTTGCCACTCACCATCACGTATCTGCCCCCACTATCCGCCACTATGGTCTTTGCCTCAAACATTACCCGCTTCCCCACTAGTATAGCCACCCCCCTGTTTTTCGCAACTAGCCCTGAATGAAACACCTGCCCCACCCATCCTTTGCGTAGTCTAACCTGGTCTATCAGTTTCAAATGCGTCTCCTGTAACATAACCACATCTGCCTTAAGTTTCTTAAGGTGTGCGAGTACCCGTGCCCTCTTTATCGGCCCGTTCAGCCCTCTCACATTCCACGTGATCAGCTGGGTTGGGGGGGCTCTTTACCCCCCTCCCCCCCTTGTCGATTAGCCATCCCCTTTTATCCAGCTCCTCACCCGGTTCCCACGCAGCTGTGTCCCCCCCAGGCAGTGCCCTCCCGCCCCGCCCACCCCACCCCATACCAGCTCCCCCTTCACCCCAGCAGCAGCAACCCAGTAAATCCCCCCTCCCACCCCCCCCCGCTAGATCCCCCACTAGCGTAGTTACACCCCCATGTTGCTCCCAGAAGTCAGCAAACTCTGGCCGACCTCGGCTTCCCCCCGTGACCTCGGCTCGCACTGTGCGACGCCCCCTCCTTCCTGCTTCCCTATTCCCGCCATAATTATCATAGCGCGGGAACAAAGCCCGCGCTTCCCTTTTGGCCCCGCCCCCAATGGCTACGCCCCCAGCTCCTCCACCTCCCTTCCTCCCTCCCCCACAACCTGTGGAAGAGAGAAAAGTTACCGGGTCGCAGGATTAACAACATAAAAATCATCTCTCCCCCTTTTTCCCCCCTCTTCGCCCCCCCTATTCGCCCCACCACTTTGTCTCAAACGTTCTTTTTTAATAACCCGCTTATTCCAATTTTTCTTCAACAATAAATGTCCACGCCTCATCCGCCGTTTCAAAGTAGTGGTGCTTCCCTTGATATGTGACCCACAGTCTTGCCGGCTGCAGCATTCCAAATTTAATCTTCTTTTTATGAAGCACCGCCTTGGCCCGATTAAAGCTCGCCCTCCTTCTCGCCACCTCCGCACTCCAGTCTTGATATACGCGGATCACCGCGTTCTCCCACCTACTGCTCCGAGTTTTCTTTGCCCATCTGAGGACCATCTCTCTGTCCTTAAAACGGAGGAATCTTACCACTATGGCTCTGGGAATTTCTCCTGCTCTCGGTCCTCGCACCATCACTCGGTATGCTCCCTCCACCTCCAACGGACCCGTCGGGGCCTCCGCTCCCATTAACGAGTGCAGCATCGTGCTCACATATGCCCCGACGTCCGCCCCTTCTGCACCTTCAGGAAGACCAAGAATCCTTAAATTCTTCCTCCTCGCATTATTCTCCAGCACCTCCAGCCTTTCCACACATCGTTTATGGTGTGCCTCGTGCATCTCCGTCTTCACCACCAGGCCCTGTATATCGTCCTCGTTCTCGGCAGCCTTTGCCTTCACGACCCGAAGCTCCTGCTCCTGGGTCTTTTGCTCATCTTTTAGCCCTTCAATCGCCTGTAATATCGGGGCCAACAGCTCCTTCTTCATCTCCTTTTTAAGCTCTTCCACGCAGCGTTTCAAAAACTCGTGTTGTTCAGGGCCCCATATTAAACTGCCACCTTCCGACACCATCTTGGTTTTTGCTTGCCTTCCTTGCCGCTGCTCTAGAGGATCCACCGCAATCCGGCCACTTTCCTCTCCTTTTTCCATCCGTATCCAGGGGGGATTCCCTTCTGGTTTACCGCACAGTACTTTTAGCCGTTAAAATTGCCGTTGGGGCTCTTATTAAGAGCCCAAAAGTCCGTTCCACTGGGAGCTGCCGAAACGTGCGACTTAGCTGGTCATCGCCGCACCCGGAAGTCTAGCTGGATAATTTTTAATCTCCCAACTGACTTGAGGGTTACCCTGGAGGTTCCTAACTCTAATAAAAGCTAGGTGAACCTTCCAGTCTCGTTTACACCCTCAGGAACTTACTATCTTCAATCTAAGCATGAGCTCCCCCTTGCATTCTGCATGGTGAACAATAGAAACTGGGTGCTTCAATCTCTGTGCTCTCTCTCGGATTCTTTCAGACTCAACTCTGCCTGTTCAGGAACATCTTAAGAAAACCTGCAACCCAACCAAACAATGGCTTCCCATGAATTTTTCACATCTCAATGCTCATCTCCATGGCAGCATGACTCACATCGGCCTTGCATCCAGGTAAAAATGCTAATTAGCTATCCTCTAGATTCTCCGTCCGTTCATGGAAGCAGGACTCTCCGGTCCCGCTGCACTGAATGGGAGACTTGGTTGAGTGCAAAATTCTCTGTCCTCGCTAGCAATGGCACCAGGGCACACTCGAAACGGAGAATCCTGGCCTAGAATGCCCAGTTATTTACTGAAAGAACTATGTCCAAAGATCCATGTTTTAAACAAATGTTTTTACTGCACAAGAATTAAATAAATAAAGTACTATTAGCACTACGGGCAGAACTTTACCAAATTTGTCAGTGTGTCAGGCTAAGGCTAAAACCAGCTTATATCTCTTCAGATGCACAGCCGAGTTTTCAGACCAGATTTTCTGCCACCTAATGTGGAGAAAATCTGGGGGCATGGTTTCTGCTCTCACTCTGGTGGAGCCTGACAGAGCCGGCAAGGCAGGCTCCACAGAGATTAGGACCACATCTTTAAAGGGTGGCCCGAACTGTGTTAAAAATATACTTCACCCTAACCGCCCCCTCCATGGACATGGAGGACCCCCCCTACAAGGATGCAGGTGATCCTCCCTCCAGGATGGAGATTTCGGGCAATCTTCCCCCACTCCCTTTAAATACACAACTATCGGGAGCTCTCCTGCCCTCAACCATGCAGGTATCGGGGCTTCAGCCCTCCATTCCAGTACACGTAAACGGAATCCGCCCCATGGGACTCACCAGAGGACCCACCCGATGGCACTGCCAACCTGGAATTGAATCCACCAGGAGCAGTGCCAACCTGCACCAGGGGCAGTACAAACCTGTATTGCGGGCAATGTCAATCTGTCCCAGGGGCACAATCAACCTGTGCCAGGGGCAGTAGCAACCTGTGCCTGGGGTGGTACCACCTGTGCCATGGGCAGTTTCAGGGCATGTCCCTCTCTCTCCTCTGGGCTATACTACCCTTGGCGTCCCTGCTGGGTTCCCCTCGACTGATTCTCACTTGTATATATCTGGTGCAAACCTCGCTGACATGACGCAAGGTATGAATATTCAGTGATGGGGCTAGGATGTGGCTGGGAAGCCCTTTAATTAGATGTAAATGTATTAAATTATATGGAAATGTGATTCCTGCCCTTTGTGGTTATGTCACTAGCGAGAGGCGGGGAAAATTGGGAAACGAGATCTAGTCGGCGAGAATCTTGTTTCCCTACTCTTGTGGTATTTTGCACCGTGTTGCCATTTGCATTTGTGGCGACCGGGGGCACAAAATTGCCCCCCCCCCCCCCCCTATATGTTAGAAACATGTAAATTCTAATCCAGATTATCAGTCCCTCCAGGCACAGCACTCTTGTGGACTAGAAGAGTTGCCAAGAACTAAAGATCCGGGACCTTGAGGGCAGGTAAGTGGCATCGTTCCCAGGGTGGGGAGGGTGAGGAATATTCCGGGGTTGTGCAGGGAGCAATTGGATTCTTGGGTGATAGGCTAAGGTTGGGGTAAGAAGGTGCGGAGGTCACTGGTTCTTAAGGGGAAGGCACCTCCAGTCAGAAAGGGTCTTCTGAGGGAGCCCCCATTCCTGCCAAAGATCGAATGTTGTTTTTTTCCCACCTCCACCTTGCGCCCCTCCCCATCTGCCAGCCTAAAAGTTGACACTGGCTGGGAAAAGGCTTTTTAGCAGCCACTAGGCCAAGGGCAGATTACCAATTCGAGCCCCTGCCCACCCCATGGTAACATCGCAGCTCAGTCTGGGTGTGTAAGAACCAGGAGCAAATCACATCCAGGCAATTTCATGCACCCCGCTCACCACAGAACCCTCTGGGGCGGGGTTGGGGGGGGGTTGGGGGGCTGTTGGGGGGGCTGTTAGTAGGTGGCGGAGACAAAATCCTAGCCGCATTGTTTACAAGTTTAGTTAAGCTTCTTTGATCTGGAGAACCTGTATGAACAATCAAGACTTCCCTGGTTTACACTCCAGCTTCAAAACATTTTTGCAGATGTCTTGAGACAATCTGGCTCCTCCAGATGGATACCAAGTAGCCATTATAATCTCAGGTGTGGATACCTTTCACCACCGTTCCAGCAACACAATAAAATGTCCTCTTTGAACAGTAATGTCTCCAGGTGAGGGTAACTATGGAGGCAGTTCTGAATTTCACACCGCTGACTGGCATTCTGCTCTGCTGGTTTACATTCCGTACCCCCTCACCCTCCCCCAATAGCTTGGACGGCGGTTTCACGATTTTTAAAAGCACAAGTGAACCTCACCATTGGGAATTCGGCCCATCGGAGGCAGAGAATTGCGGAGGTCCCGGAGAATACCGGGTCGGACCCGCTAATAACGGCGTTTACTGCACATGCATTCTGAAACGGATTGACGCTGCTGTTGAGACGAAGGAGAATTGTGATTTGGCATGAAATCGACACCCGCTGCGATTTTGGCATTGGAACCGATTCTTCGCCCAATCGCGTTTCGCGATTCTGCCGTTGGCTGACAGAGAATCCCGTCCCCTGCTTTTGCTTAACCTAGTGCTTGTAGTGATCTTTGTGAGGGGTTTCTAGGATGGAAGGCGTAGTGATCACAACGACATACAAAGCTCTTTTGAAGAACTAAACTAATTTTATTAATAGTACTAAATTTGAGTTTGACACTTATTCTGAATAGCAAACACACATGTAAGAATTAAACTACACTCACTAACACTATCTCTATTTCCTAACTATAACTATTATATTTTAACTAGCTCTGCAGTACACTATGAATCTTGTCTTCTTCAGCTCCAATCTAATCTCCTCTCCCAAGCCCCAGAGCCAGTGCAATTTATAGTACTGTCCCTTAGCTCCCTCGAGTGGCTAGGCTTAACATAACATTAACTCTTCACATGCTGTACATTTGTATAATACCACAGTGCTTATACTCAAAACTACCTTATTGGCAGCAGCATGGCTGGTGGAAGGCTGATGACCCTCAATGGAAGATACTGCCAATGGTCTTGTCGGATGCCTGCAGCAGCTCTGATACTTGAAGTTATGGCTTCAGACTGAACTATGCTATTAAGAGGGCAGCAGCAGTCGTAGTGGGCTAGCTGATAGCAAGGACAGTATGGGAACATGAATGCTATCCCGAGAGAGGACAGCAGGGTTCATCTCATGACCTCCATCTGAGCTTCCATTGCTGCAAAAAGACTTTAGGTGACTTCTGGCTCTGCTACTGTGGAAGTTGAAACAGAAGCCACCAGGCATTGTATCAATGTTAGGTCTGCAAGTGCCACCATGGAATTGGCTACTGTTGGTTGTATATTAATCATGTTTCATTATGTGAAAGTGACGGGCATTAACTGGTATTTGACTTGCGCTCCTATAAATAGACATGAACTGAAACTGTGGGTGTTGAGTTAAGGAGTGCACGCTTGTAATAAACAACTCTTGTGTTTAAATGCTTATTAAAATATGTAAAGATTGGGACCAGTTCCACCCCCTTCATCAACTGGCTTTCTGTAATATAACAGCCACCATTTCTATAGTGGAAAGGATGGCATCAAATTCTGCATGCAACTGGGGCAGCACAGTGGCGCAGTGGTTAGCATTGCAGCCTCACGGCGCCGAGGACCTGGGTTTGATCCTGGCCCCAGGTCACTGTCCATGTGGAGTTTGCACATTTTCCCTGTGTCTGTGTGGGTTTCACCCCCACAACCAAAAGATGTGCAAGGTAGGTGGATTGGCCACACTAAATTGCCCCTTCATTGGAACAATTAAAAGAAAATTCTGCATGCAACTTTTTAACAGTGACAAATGTGTGTCTGGCAGGCCTACCACTGAACCAAGCATCTCAATGTGCATGTGCAACCTCCTATAGGCTTCCCAATCAAGGTTCAGGGGTGGGATTCACTGCAATCGGCGAATTGGTCCGACGCCAGCGCCAAGAATGACGCGAACCCCTCCGGTGCCGGCGGCAGGCCAACCGGAAGTTGCGGAATTCTCCACACTTCTTGGGTCTAGGCCGGCACCGGAGGGGTTGGCGCCACGGGACTGCGTGAGTTAGTGCATGCGCAGAACCGCCGGCATGGTTTAGC
Source organism: Scyliorhinus torazame (assembly GCF_047496885.1). Lineage (NCBI taxonomy): Eukaryota > Metazoa > Chordata > Chondrichthyes > Carcharhiniformes > Scyliorhinidae > Scyliorhinus > Scyliorhinus torazame. The sequence goes on from NC_092714.1 coordinate 229,501,896, forward strand.
GCAGGTGCACACCGGCCGGCGTATTCTGGCGCATGCGCAGGGGGTGTCTTCTCCATGCCGGCCATGGCGGAGCCCTAGAGGGGCCGGCGCGGAAAGGAGGAGTGCCCCCATGGAACAGGCCCGCCCGCAGATCGGTTGGCCCCGATTGCGGGCCAGGCCATCGTGGGGGCCCCCTCCTCCCGCGGGGCCGGATTCCACCGCGCCCCCCCAGAGGACTGCACCAGCTGGCCTCCCAGCCAGGTCCTGCCGTGTGGGACCATGTCCAAGCCACGCCAGCTGGATTGGCCAGAAACTGACGGCCGCTCGGCCCATTGGGGCCCGGAGAATTGCCGGGGGGGGGGGGGGGGGAGCCTCTGCCAATGGCCTTCGACCGGCGTGGCGTGATCCCGGCCCCTGCCTGAAAACCGGCACCGGAGAATACGGCAGCCGGCGTTGGATCGAGGGAGCGGGATTACCGCCGCCCCCTGGGGCTGCTCCGACCCGGTAGGGGGTCGGAGAATCCCGCCTCTCATGTTACTCTCTTAAAGCAGAATTTGTCTGCAATCTGAACTTCTTGTCCACTGGCATAAGAACTAACTTTTCCCCCGGCATGACTGTAGCCTACTCATGTCTGGGAACTCACCACATGCAGATGTAAACCCTATTCTAACCTCTAAAACTTGCAGTGTCAGTAACTGAGCTGGTGCCTGAGTGTTAGTTTAAATGTTGGTGTTTCTTCATCATTGGTGAGCTGGTGCTCTTACCTTTCCTCTGAGGCTGCTGTGGCTGGGTAGGCAGCAGCTCTTCGGTGCCTTAAAGCAGAAAATCAGAGAGTGGGGGGTGTTGGCAAGAGGTAAATAGTGTGGCGGGTCACACCATCAACAACTTGTACTTCACACCAAACAGCAGGATGATGGTGGAGTGGACGTTGAGAATGGGCATAAAGCCGGAACACACTGTCATCTTCAATGCTCTTGGTGGCACTTGGTACAATGTGTTGTATGCAGCTGTTCCTGTATTATGGAAGTCTGTCTTCTCCTCAGTCTCCTGTGTGCCCATTCCCCACTGGTTCTGCTCTGCCCCATGATTGTGTGTGGACCTGTCCTGCAAGACAGAGGGAAGAATGTCACTGATTGTGTTGTTCTGTGTTTGGGTGATTTCCCTGTAACTGAATAACCACATGCATGTGGAGGATGCAAGAGGTGGGTATGATGCTTGCATCATCAGAAGGTGGAGCATTTGAATGTTAGGCCTGAGGCCTGACTCCCAGGCACTGCTGATAGATGAGTAATTGGGTATGGTGCATTGAGCAGGATAACAGGATGGTGGTGTGTTAGGTATGCAATGTCCCTTGAAGATGGATTCACTGATATTGATCATCTTCATGAGGCCATTAAATCTCTTGCGAAACTGTTCCCATGTCTGCAGAGCCAGACTCCAGGCATTGACTGTCTTGGCCCATTTGTTTCAGAGGGTACTTTTGGGGACCTCCTGGCCTTCTGCAGAAACATGACCTCTCTCTTCCTTATTGGCACCTTCACAGAGCCATCTCAGCACTGCATCATGAACCTCAGACCATTTCTCTTCCCTGGTACTTGGTACGTTTAGCTTCCTTTGCAGCTACTGATACCACAGACAATCAGGAGAAACTCCCTGCCTCCTGTTGAATGTTCAGACCATCCAAAGTGTGGGTCATACTCAATAGAAAACTACAATTATGGAAATGAGGAGGCAGCATGTCATTTGTGTGTTGTTTGTCTCAACAGAACCAGGCACAGGTTGCTCACAATTTATAGCTGCTGCACCTGAAACCGAAACCATCAAATATTTAGCCAGTAGAATGGAAAAGCAAGAAGGTAATCTGGACCTTATACAATACCTTAATTAGGCTGCAGTTAGAGAATCTTGCTAAATTTGAGGAATCAATGCCACTCTGTTGGTTGAAATAGAATAGAACTGCATTCACCCCATGCACTATCGTCTGACAGAATTGTTTTATGTGAAGTCCTAAAGTGCATTAAAAAGAGATCTCCGCGCGCGCTGGGCTCGACTCAGCACCAGCCGCCCGACACCCGCGCGGGGTTCCTCGCCGGTTTTCATATCCGGCCCCGCTTGCTACCCAGGACCGCTCCAAAGGCCGACAATAATCGCGGGGGGGGGAGGTGGGGGGGTGGGGGGTGGGGGGGGGGAGCGAAGAATCGGGGAAACCCCCAAAAGCGCCGCAAATAGTGGCCACCGGTGGAGCTCTTCTCGATGCAGCCGACCCGCTCGCAAACGCCTGTTTGCACTCGCGATTGAGCCGCTGACAATCGCATTAAGAAGTTCGGGGGTATGGAAAGGAATAGTGCGGGGGGGTTAGAGCATAGAGTGTCCTTATATGCCGATGATTTGTTGTTATATGTGGCGGAACCGAGTGTGTCGATAGGGGGAATATGGAGCTGCTTCGAGTGTTTGGATCTTTCTCGGGGTACAAACTAAATCTAGACAAGAGTATTTTGTGGTGTCTCAGCCGGGGGTGGGGACAGGGGCTGCCATTCCGTAGGGCAGGGACTCACTTTAGGTACCTGGGGGTGCAGGTTGCCCGGGAGTGGCGGGGGGGGGGGCTCCGCAGTTACAACATTTCTAGTTTGGTGGGGAGAGTGAAAGCTGATCTGGCAAAGTGGGATGGTCTCCCTCTGTCACTGGGGTTGGGCACAGGCGGTTAATATGAATGTGCTGCCACGATTTCTGTTTATTTTTCAATGCCTGCCGATTTTCCTGCCAAAGGCTTTTTTCAGAGAGATTGAGGGAAGGATTACTTCGTTCAGATGGGGAAGGAAGGTGGCCAGAGTTAGAAAGGTGCTGCTACAGAGGGGAAGGCAGGCAGGGGGTTTGGATCTGCCCAACCTGATGTATTACTACCGGGCGGCGAATGTGGAGAAGGTGCGGAGCTGGGTCAGAGGGTTTGATTCCCAGTGGGTCAGAATGGAGGAGAGTTTGTGCAGGGGGTCGGGATTGAAAGCACTCGCAACAGCGCCGCTCCCGATAGCCCCAGGGAAGTACTCAGGGAGTCCGGTAACAATAGCTTCATTGAGAATGTGCAGGCAGTTTCGCCAACACTTCAGGTTGGGGGCAGGGTCAAGGGAAATGCCAATTCAGGGGAACCACAGATTTGAGCCAGGGTGGTGGGATGGAAATTTTTGGAAATGGGAGGAGAAGGGGATAAGACACTAAAAGATTTGTTTCTTAGGGGTCGGTTTGCAGGGCTGAAGAAGCTGGGAGCGAAGTATGGGCTGGAGCAGGAGGAAATGTTTAGATACATGCAGGTTCGAGATTTTGCCAGAAAGGAGATACAGAGCTCCCCGGTAGAGCTGGCCTCCACATTGTTGGAGGAGGTGCTGACGACAGGGGGACTGGAGAAGGAGGTAGTGTCAGCGGTTTACGGAGCTATTTTGGAAGAGGAGAAGGCACCACTGGAAAGGATCAAAGCAAAGTGGGAGGAAGAGTTGGGAGAGGATATGGAGGAGGGGTTCTGGTGTGATGTGCTCCGGAGAGTGAATGCCTCCATCTCGTGCGCGAGGTTGGGGCTGATACAGCTGAAGTTGGTAGACAGAGCACACCTCACGAGGGCGAGGATGAGACGATTCTTTGAAGGAGTAGAAGATGTGTGTGAACGTTATGGGGGGGGGGGGGCGCTAATCACGTTCATATGTTTTGGTCCTGTCCAAAGCTAGAAGATTACTGGAAGGGAGGTTTTTAGGGTAATTTCTAAAGTGGTGCACGTGAAACTGGACCCGGGCCCCCGGGTTGCCATATTCCGGGTATTGGGCCAGCCAGGGTTGGAAACGGGTGCGGAGGCAGATGTTATAGCCTTCGCCTCGTTGATCGCCCTAAGGCGGCGGATCCTGATGGGATGGAGAGCAACCTCTCCCCCCTGTGCCCTGGTGTGGCGGGGGGACCTGTTGGAATTCTTGACTCTTGAGAAGGTTAAGTTTGAACTGAGGGGAAGGATGGAGGGGTTCTACAATTCATGGGCATTATTCATCATGCACTTTCAAGAACTGGATAACATCGAACATTAGTTGGGGGGGGGTTGGTGGGAGGGTTGGGGGAGGGGGGGCGGTGTGTGTTTATGGTGATTATGTGTGATTCCTAATTCCTTTTTGTCACTTGTTTATGTGAACATGCGGGCTAATGTTTGGGGTTTGGTGGGAGGATGGGATCGTTGTTATTGATATGGGGATTGACAGATTTGTTACTGATTATTGTTTGTTGTTGGTGGCTGTAAATTTGGGAGAAAATGTGAAAAAGAGGAGAATAAAAAATATTTTAAAAAATAAAACAGATCTCCTTTTTCCCACTTCCTGGAGCGAGTTCCAGCAGGACTTAAATTAACCTGGGTGTGGATAGGTGATACTCCTCTATCGTGTAGGGAAATGTCAATTTAACCCCTTCCCTTGCTGATAATGCAGGTTTTCAAAGCTTTCAAAGCAGGTTGTTGAAGCTTTCTAAATTTCTCTATCAGCTGTGTTACTCAGGCAATCTCTCTCCTTAGGCACCATATGCTGAGAACTCAGAGAAAGTATAATGTACTCAAATCCTGAATATCTTCAGTACGCTGCTATATAAGTGTGCCAGAAAAAGACTTTTGGCACAGTGATTTATTTCCAATTTGTGTGTTCAGAAATTTCTAGGCTTTGATGATCTTAAGCTACCTGTTTTTTAGATATTTAAATAGGTCTGGATTTTCTCTGGGATGCCAATGTCTGGACCATATGGCCATACCTAGTCTACACTTCCTGGCAGCAAGACCTTGGGTGGAATTCTCCCATCCGGGACTAAATCCCGTGGCGGGGGTGGGAACAGGATGTGTTTCCCATTGTGGAGGCCAGCAGGAGATCTTTGGGAAACCAAATCTTCTGGCTCTGACCTCATTAATTATGTATCCGGAGGTTTAGCGCTGTTTTCTGTGGCGAGACGGACTTGGTGGTGTGAATCCCACCATTATATCCGACCGCCATATTGAAAAGTTCCCCAACATCATTGACCCATCATTGTAGAAAAAGATGGACCTCCTGTAAAAGAAGAAGGATCTCCAGGGACAATTTAAGGATGGAAGATAGACCTCCTTGATGACATCAATACTGGAAGATGTGGTGTAGCAGAGTTCAGGGTTGCTGGTGGCCTCCATCCCAAACTCCAGGGGCAGCTCCAGGCATTGTTCAGGTGAGTCCTGACTTCTGCACATCATGTTGTTCCAGATGTGTTCTGGACCAGCCTGTTTTCCCCCAAGGTACCGTAAGGAATTGTGCATGGGTGGTTGGGCCTTCATCTGCATCCATTAGCAGGATGCAAATCAGTTTCACGCCAAGCGGCCTCCAGCAGGTTTCCCGATCCACCTTGGTGGGAAAGATTCTTCAGGAATTTCATGCCAGTACAAATAGATCTTTGGACTCACAGCAAATTCTCCATTCCCCACACCTATCATTGAACCGGCAGACAGGACAATGGGAGAATTCTGCCCCCTATCACAACCTTCCCAAAGGCAGCTTCCGAATTGATTATTTCCGTGCTTCCCATCCTATTAAAGATGGCAGGCAGGCTCTAGATGATGTTGGTCCTATCCGAAGACCCGCACTGGGATTGAGGCAGAGAAGAGACAATGAGAGTGCATCAATATTCAGGCCCCTATGGAGGCAAAGTTTAAAAGAAAGATTCAGAGGGACTAAGCCAGTGCACCACTCAAAGAGGAGGCAAAACCTTTCTGGTGGAATCATTTGGGCTTTGGGTGTGGCCATTCCTGCCTGTAGCCTTGTCAGCGGGGCATGGAGCCTCTGGTTCTGCGATGAACCAGTCTGCTGCATGGAGGCCGTCTCCATTGAGAATGCTGTGTCCACATGCGTTGGGCTTGTGTGGTGGGCGGGAGGGGAAGATATGTGGGCTGCCACGCCTCTGGCATAAATCACCCTTAATTGGGGCCTTAATTATGTTAATTGGCTTCCTGCATCCGTCGAGAAGACAGCTATTCCATTCCACTTTCCTGGCAGCGGGAATGCATCAGGAAGCCAGCACAACATAGCTCTCTCATACCGATCCCTCCGCCTCCAAGCCCACTATCTCAGGGCCAGTAAACTTGAGCCCTAAATCCTGCTGTGTCTCCCATGCTTGAAAAAGCATTACAGGATTGCTCATGGTAAGGTGATTCTGACTTGTAAAGACTGGATCACAACTAAATGAAAAAGGAACAAACATATTTAGAGAAAAATTAGATAAGGTTCAGAAATGTACACGGGGAGTATGTTGCACCCTATTGATTGCAATGCAGGCAGCACGCCACAAGGATAGATATGCTGAAAAAGTATGTAAATCTTTTCCATCTTTCCATCCTTATATTTCGGCCTCATATTTGTTATTGTCAACCTAAGGGCCCCTTGTGACATTTAAACGATGAATCAATGGAGTGTGCTGGCTGGACACCAGAATCACAGCAAAGAGGTTGCTGCAATTCTGAGGCCTCAGTTAAACTGAGCTGGCAAACTGTGGATACTAAATCAACATCCTGCTATAATTCGCCAGATTAAACCTTGCTTACATCAGCATAAGTGCAGGGCGAGGGGGTCACAATTGCTGACGGTTTCCTGGGTTGCAGCAAAGCAGATTATTTTCTGTGGGATTTCATTACATCTGGAATTGATTGGAGAATGCACAGTGTGTTCACTGACCACTGTCCACCAGAAAGATGCTGAACCTGTGGTAATGGGCCTACCCCCTGCCGTGGCAGGTATTTCAATGCTCAGTAGTCAGCCTCTGACAAAATGTCAATGTGAAGGATCCCTTTTTGAGGCCATTGTCACCAGACAAAACAATTGAAAACTAGCCCTCCAGTGACATAACGGGCGTGATCGAATGGCCACGCTGCAACTGAAAGGCAGCGTGCCGCGGTGAAACGTGGTCGATAGAAGCCGGGAGACCACGCTTCTGGGATCTACCCGACTCACAATGCCTCACGATATATAAAGCGATCTCGCGAGATGGTGCGATCTTGTTCATTGTGGGCAGGATCACTTATTGACAGATCTGCATATTACACCTCACTGTAATATGCAGTTTCCCGAGGCACCTGGTGCATTGGGATTCACCCCCTTTGCCTCGGAGAACGCTGGCGAGCGCTTTTCAGTACTGGTCTCCACAAACAGGGACCAGACAGAATGGCACTTGTGGGGGCCTCCCAGGGGATCGGATTCTTCCAGATGCATGCCCTCTGGGCAGGGTTGTGCCCTTCACTGCTGGTACCTCCTGGGCACCCTGGAGCTGCCAACCTGGCACACTGACACTGCCAGGCTGGCACCCTGGCAGTGCCACCTGGGTGCCAGCCTGGCACTCTCAAGGTGCCCAGATGGCACTACCAAGGTGCCCATGTGCTACTGCCAACTGGCAGAGGCACTGCCAGGGTACCAGGTTGGCACTGCCAAGGTGCCAAGTTGGCATTTTTTGTAACACGGCAATCGGGACGGGGGCGCCCTCCACAGGTGTTGGGGGGGTGCGGTGGCCCGGTGATACCCCCTCATAGTGAGTAGGGACTGGGGGCGTCAGGGGTCGCATCTGGGGCTCCAGAGATCAGGACGCCATTTTTAATTGCTGTCCCAATCTCTCGCTACACCAAGGAGTTCTGGCAAATGGAGCTCCTCAGTGCCAAAGAGGGAGCTTTGTGCGGCCTCGGCCACCCATTCCCCGCTGAGGCCCCCTACCTAACCCTAGTGACATTCGATAGCATTGCTGCGAGCGCCAGGAAACAGGTGTCGGCTAAACACGCTCGCCCAACCCAACACAACCCGCCCAACATTCTTCCAAAGTAAAATATGGAAAAGTAAATCTGAATTAAATTAGTTTAACTGCTAAATTAATATGAATGCAAATTGAAACAGGAATGACACAGCTAAGTTTCGCAACGTTCTCAGTGAGGTAAATTGAAGATAGGCAATAAATGCTGAACTTACCAGCGATGCATATATCCCGAGGTGAATACATACCTTAGAATAGGCCCTCTTGAAATGAGCGTTTACAGAGATAAAGTTATAACACATACCCTGATCCTCCAACCAGTGATCCTTCCATATGCTGCTTCCCAATGGAGGCATGGAATTGAGTTTACGCCTTTGTAAAAATATATAGCACAGGTGAGATGAAAAATGCTCTATTATGTACTGCTGTTGGATGTAAAGGATGCACATTTTCAGCAGGCGCACGATTATTAGCAGAGCACAGGAAATGATATGTTTTCACACTCTGAAAGTACAGCGAAATTCATCAATCATTATGTTGACAATTAATTGTACTAATTAGGAGCTTATTCCATGAACGAATGTAATCTACGTACGATTATTTCAAAATTAATATAGCGTTAGAGATTGTCATGGAAATTGGTTTAATAGCTCTCAGTAGTTGCAGTGAGACCTTGTAACATAAATGCCCATGGACGGGCCATTTGTCCTGAGGGCAAATTTGAATCTTCTTGCTGGCTGCTGTGATATTGCATGGTGGCAGTTAATGCTGGGCTCCCTGACAAATCTTAGCTCAAGAGTCAGTTTGGTGCAGTAAGTGGAGCAGAAGACATTCATACAAGCATAACCCGAAACTCACTTCAGACAGCAATAGGATGTGGCACAGCGAGAACAAGTCTAAAAATGTTACAATAAATATTGTGAAAATGACCAGCAAGAACAAAAATAGTTATCAGAATGATAACCTGTGCCAGCTGAAGATTTGTTTCTGTTTCTTCTTTTTTAATTTAACACAGTAAAAGGCATCCCTACACCACGTGGACTGCAGCGGTACAAGAAGACCACCATCTTCTCAAGGGCAATTAGGGTGGGCAACAAATGCTGGCCTAGCCAGCAAAGCCGTAAAAAATGAATATAAGAAAAATATATGTGACTTGAAGCCTCCCATGTGTTTCATGTGGAATATTTGTTCTTTTATGTGTTTTTAAATTCGAGGAATCTTACGCAACTTTTAATTGAATAGTATTGTTTACTGCACAATGCTTATAATTGTTATTACAAACGACACCTTTGTGAGATCTTGTTGTTCTTTTCATAGTTTTTTTTTTTGCGTTCATGGGCGTCGCAGGCTGCACCAGCATTTATTGCCCATCCCTAATTGCCCTTGAGGGGTAGTTAAGAGTCAACCACATTGCTGTGGGTCTGGAGTCACATGTAGGCCAGACCAGGTAAGGATGGCGGATTTCCTTCCCTGAAGGACATTAATGAACCAGATGGCAATGGTTTCATGGTAATCATTAGACTTTTAATTCCCAGATTTTTTTAATTGAATTCAAATTTCACCATCTGCAGTGGTGGGAGTCGAACCCGGGACCCCAGAGCATTACCCTGGATTTCTGGTTGACTAGTCCAGTGACAATACCACTATGCCACCGCCTCCCCATTGTTCATTGCACTAAACTCAGTATTCAGGTTACATATTTTTTCATTTATTCTTTTGTGGGAAACAGACATTGTGGCAAGGCCAGCATTTGTTGCTCATCCCTAATTGAGTAGTTTCCTAGGGCAGTTCAGAGTTCAGAGTCACTCACATTGCTGTGGGTCTGGAGTCACATACATAGACCAGAACAGGTAATAATGGCAGATTTTCCCCCCTGCAGGGCATTCGTGAACCAGAGGGAGTTTTTACAAAAATCGATTTTAGTTGTCAGTGTCGCTATCACTGAGATCGCCTTTATATTTCAAATCTATTAGCTGAATTTAAATTCCACCAATTGCCAAGGTTTATATGAACCTACATCCCAAGGGCATTAACCTCAGAATTAACAGCCCTATGACATTCACTGAACCACTATCACACCCCTAATAACATCACATTCAGATAAATACAAATGAGCAACTCAGAAGGGTAGTACTGCATACAAAAATGGGACTTTAATTAGCTGATATGTGAACTACATAACTGCCCTACTGTCAACCATGGGCTGCCATCTACAGAGTTGTGCTAAAGACAGTGCAAGTTCATCTTTAGTGCATTTGTCACCAGAATATGCAGTGACCTTGGTACTGCTGCTAACATTAAACACAATGTTGGACCAACTGTTTAAGGGTCCCTTCACTGTATATTTAAATAGCAAGCTGTGTAGAAATGGTGCATCACAGTTCATTAAAATAGTCTAAATTGCTGTGGCAACATGCACCTTTACACGCATGTTCTGGAGCAATGGATGGTGAGGGTATGGCTACAACAGTCTTTCCATCATATGGCTGATCATGGATCTCTCCCACTCTTACCACGCACCATTGATTTGTGTTGGAAGGATTTTCAGGTTGATACTCAGCCTGTTTAACCGCATCATGAGTGCATCTTTCTTGGCCATAAAGCCCTCGGTGGAAATTGAACCCAGAGCTTATGGCTCAGACCACAGAATATACAACTTCTGACCTCCTCTTATAGTCACAGTATTTGCATGGCTCTTCCAGTTAAGTTTCTGGTCAATGAAAACCCCCAGGATTATGATGGTGGAAGATTCGGTGGTGGGAACATTTTGAATGTCAAGAAGTAGTCATTGCCTAGTGGTTGTGGGGTGTGAATGTTACTTGCCACTTATAAGCCCCAGGTTGAACATTATCTAGGTCTTTCTGCATGTAGATATTATCTTCTTTGTCTGAGGAGTAATAATTGAATGAATACTGTGCTTGTTTTTTGTACTCATCCCTAATACCATGAGCTAGTATCTTCAGCAGTAACCTTTTATATAACAACTTATCGAATGCATTTTGAAATCCAAATACATTACATTGATTGGTTACACTTTATCCAACCTGCTTGTTACTCAAAGAACTCGAACACATTTGTCAAACATGATTTCCCTTTCACAAAGCCATGTTGACTCTGCCTGATTGTATTATGATTTTCTAAATGTCCTGCAATGACTTTGTTAATAATAGATTCTAGCATTTTCCCAATGACAGATGCTAGATTGACTGGCTTATAGTTTCCTGCTCTCTTTTTTTAAATAATAATAATAATTTTTATTATTGTCACAAGTCAGCTTACATTAACACTGCAATGAAGCTACTGTGAAAATCCCATAGTCACCACACTCTGGCGCCTGTTCGGGACAATTCAGAATTCGGGACAATTCAGAATGTCCAATTCACCTAACAGCACGTCTTTCGGGACTTTCTTTCTGGAATAGTGATATTACATTTGCAACTTTTCAATCCGGTAGGATCTTTCCAGGATCTAGGACTTTTTGGAAGATCATGGCGAATGCATGCACTATCTCTGGGGCCACTTCTTTTAAGACCCTATGATGCAGGCCACCAGGTCCAGGTTACTTGTTAGTTTTCCTAATATTTTTTCTCTGGTGATTGTGGTTGTTATACGTTCCAATCTCCCTTTTTCCCCTTGCTTTTTGATTGTTCTTGGGATGCTTTTTCTGTCTTCTATCATGTAGATTGATACAACATTCTTGTTCAAAGTACCTGCCACTTCCTTTTTTCCCATTATCAATTTTCCAGCATCACCCTCAAAGAGACCAATGCTCATTGTTGCTATTCTTTTCCCTTTTTATATCCTTGCAGAAGTTTCTATTGTCTGTTTTTATATTTAGACCATAAGATATAGGAGCAGAATTAGGCCATTTGGCCCATTGATTCTGCTCCGCCATTTGATCATAGCTGATATGTTCCCCATCCCCATTCTCCTGCCTTCTCCCCATAACCCGTGATCCTCTTATTAATTAAGAAATCCCTTTACTAATCAAGAACACCAGATTTGTGCTTGAGGGGCGACAGACCAAGAGCTGGAAGGTGGTTTCTTACTAGTTTTCTCTCATACCCTTTTTTTGGTCTTCCTGTTCTGATGTTTTCCGACTATTCTGACCTACCACTAAACTTTGCAGCATTATACACATTCCTTTCAATTTGATACCATTTTTAACTTCTTCAGTTAGCCCTAGCTGGTGCATCCTTCTCACAGAGCCTACCTTTCCCAATGGAATGTATTTTTATCGAGAGTTCTGAAACATTTCCTTAAATTCCTGCCACTGTCTCTCTTTGATCTGACCTTTTAATCTATTTTCCCAGTCCACATGGCCAACTCTGCCTTCCTTCCATTGCAATTGCCTTTATTTAAGTTTAGGGCACTAATTTCATCCCCAAAATGAATGTGAAATTATATCATGTTTTGACCACTCTTTCCTGAAGGATCGTTTACCATGAGATCATTTATTAATCCTATCTCATTACTCATTAACAGGTCTGTCCCCTGGTTAGTTCCAGAATTTATTGTTCTAAGAAATAGTTCTGAATACAATATGAACACATCCTGCAGGCTCTCTTCACCAATTTGATTTGTCCAATCTATATGATGATTACAATCTCCAACAATTACTTCAGCACCTTTCTTACAGGCTCCCTTATTCCTTGATGTATATTCTGTTCTATTGTATTGTGGGAGCCGATTAGCTTATTCACTAGATGACTAGTGTGTGGTTCAGAATAATGCCAACGGTAAGGAGTTGATACCTGTCTCCTCACCCTGTCCCTGAAAGTGGAAGGCAATGGCAAATCACCACAGACAAAATCTGCCCAGGAATTGGCTCAAACTGAAGCATCAGCAGAAAATGAGCCAAGGGCCGGCCTTTGGGACAAACAAATGTGTTACGGTAAAATTATATAGTGTAGATTTATTTGTTCTTAAGGGCAGCACGGTAGCATTGTGGATAGCACAATTGCTTCACAGCTCCAGGATCCCAGGTTCGATTCCGGCTTGGGTCACTGTCTGTGCGGAGTCTGCACATCCTCCCCGTGTCTGCGTGAGTTTCCTCCGGGTGCTCCGGTTTCCTCCCACAGTCCAAAGATGTGCAGGTTAGGTGGATTGGCCATGATAAATTGCCCTTAGTGTCCAAAATTGCCCTTAGTGTTGGGTGGAGGTGTTGACTTTGGGTAGGGTGCTCTTTCCAAGAGCCGGTGCAGACTCGATGGGCCTAATGGTTTCCTTCTGCACTGTAAATTCAATGATAATCTATGATTAATCTAGGACAAAGGTTCGGCACAACATCGTGGGCCGAAGGGCCTGTTCTGTGCTGTATTTTTCTATGTTCTATGTTCTATGTTATAATGACATTGGAGTTACTGTCAGGGGGGCATATAACTTATTTCATTTATTATTTCTCAATTACTTTAGGTGTACAGATAACCAACAGCCTGCCCTGGTCCCCCCATGCCGACACTATAGTTAAGAAAGCCCACCAACGACTCTACTTTCTCAGAAGACTAAGGCAATTTGGCATGTCAGCTATGACCCTCACCAACTTCTACAGATGCACCATAGAAAGCATTCTTTCTGGTTGTATCGCGGCTTGGTATGGAGCTTGCTCTGCCCAAGACCGCAGGAAACTACAAAAGGTCGTGAATGTAGCCCAGTCCATCACGCAAACCAGCCTCCCATCCATTGACTCTATCTATAATTCCTGCTGCCTCAGAAAGGCAGCCAGCATAATTAAAGACCCCACGCACCCCAGACATAGGGGGCGGGATTCTCCAAGCCCCGCGCCGGGCGGGAGAGTCACCGCAACCACGCCGCGCCACCCCGACGCCGGCACGCGATTCTCCGAGGAACGGAGAATCGCCGCCATTTGCGCTGGTGCGTTTGGTGCGGCACCGGTCGCGGGCTGCTGTCTGCGGCTGGGCTGCCGATTCTCCGGCCTTGATGGGCCGAGCGGCCGCGTGGAAACGGCAGAGTCCCGCCGGCGCCATCCACACCTGCTCGCAGCCGGCGGGACCTCTGCGCGCAGGGTCCGGGGGGGGCGGCCTGTGTGGGGGTGGGGGGGGGGGGGTGGGAGGGGGGTGCCTTCACCGGGGGAGGGGGGGGCTCTGTTGGGGTCTGGCCCGCAATCGGGGCCCACCAATTGGTGGGCCGGCCTGTCCAGCCCCGGCTCTATTTTGTTACGCGGCCGGACCCTGAACTCCCGCGCCATGTTGCACCGGGGCCGGCGTGCTCAGGAAGTCCCCCGCGTGTTGAGGAAGTCCCCCGTGCATGTGCAGGTTGGCACGGTGTCACTGCGCATGCATGGGTTGGCACGGTGCCCAGTTGGCGCTAGGAAGGGAGGCTGGAGTGGCGTGAACCACTCCAGCGCCATGCTGGCACCCTGTGGGGGCCTGAATCGGTAGTGCCTGCTCCCGTTTTGCGCCGTCGTGAAATGCGACGGATTTCATGACGGCGCGGACACTCTGCCTCCATTTCGGAGAATCCCGCCAACTCTCTTCCACCTTCTTCCATCAGGAAAAAGATACCAAAGTTTGAGGTCACGTACCAACCGACTCAAGAACAGCTTCTTCCATACTGCCATCAGGCTTTTGAATGGACCTACCTCGTATTAAGTTGATCTTTTTTCTACACCTTGCTATAACTGTAACATTACATTCTGCAGCCTCTCCTTCCTTCCCTATGTACGGAATGCGTTGTCTGTACAGCATGCAAGAAACAATACTTTTCACTGTATACTAATACATGTGACAATAATAAATCAAATCAAATCAAATCAAAATATCTTCTTCATCCATTGAGGGACATAAGGCTGCATTTATTATTTATTATTTCCCGCTAAATCGATTCTACATGTTGATCTCTGAACCAAGGTCATTTCTCATCACTGTACTGATCACATCTTTGATTATTAGAGCCACCCTAACTACTTTTCCTTTCTTCCTGTCCTTCCAAAAGATGCACTCAAAATCCAGCATGTGACCTTCCCGTAAGCTAGCCACCTGCACCCAATGAAATTTTACAGGGTGGGTGGGGTTGTGGTAGACGCATTGTGCAGTCTTTGGGCATGTTGAGGCCCTTGGTGACAATTTAAGGGCCTCATCCTTCCCTGCTGCTATTTTACCTGCAGCAGGAGGGAGGACCATGCCACATAGGAAGCCTGACAGATTTAGCTGAGCGGGCTGGTATTGGAAAAGGGAAGGGAGCCAGACCTCCTTTGTCGATTCCCTTTGGACATCGAAGGCACCCTGCTACAAGTTCACTCTTCTCCCTTTGCCCGCCACCCAGGTGTGTAAAATGTTGTCCCTTTCCAGCCTCTTGCCTGGGTTTAATAGCCTGGCCCCTGTTAAAATCCTCTTCCATTTACCTTGGTGTCAGGTTCCAGCACCACCCCCTGACAATATTAATTTCTTTACCCGTCAGTCTGGCTTCAATAAAACTCGAGATGGATTTGTAGGTATAGTATTATTTATTTTTAACCAACTTGCAAGTCTGACTCGCTTCATAATGAGCCTCAGAACACACAAGTCTTAATTCAACGCTCGCTACGAGATAGGCGCTCCTAGCTACCAATCTGTATCAACTTCGAATCTTGCAGGCTCAGAACCCGAACAAAAGACCATTTGTTTTCCTGACCTGGTGGGCCAGTTCCAGGTTAAGTATAGGCCTGTTAGTTGTAGAAGTAGCTTAAACGTAGAATTTGTGCATGAGTAGTGATTACTGTGTATAATAAATGTGCTTTGATTTAAATCTTACTAATCGGTGTATTGGATTATTGATCATTACTCGGACTTGAACCACGTGGCGGTATCATAAAGATACCTGGCGACTCGAGAGCAAAGGTAATAAAACAGAGCAATTGAACTAAGGCAAAATTAGCAACATTATTTGGCGACATCCTGACGGGACCCGATCTAGAAGTGGAAAACCACTCCGGGAGAACCCAGAATTTGAATTAGAGATCCAATTGGAAATAGAAAACCACAAGCGTTCAAGCAGTTCTGATCAATACTCATAAATTCGGAAGTGTGTGTATGCATCCGTAACTAACAGGGCGATAAGGTAAAACTGATAGATTTTTTGTTGCGACAAAACTGTCGGAAGTTTGTATTTCGGAAAGTAGCGAAAGTCGTCCCCGTATTTACAGCACCGCCTTAATACCCCTGTCCCAAATTTGAAGAGCAGCATTCGGATTAATACCCTTGTCCCAAATTTGAAGAGCAGCATTCGGATAGGAAGGATGGCAATGCAGGCAATGCAGCGCCTAATGAACCCAGAGGAATTTGCGGTCGCAGCGACCAGCAGCCGTAGAGTGGGACAATGTCCCATTTGGGAGGAAGAGATCAGGAAATATCTCAAAGGGAATGAATTCTGTGACAACGAGGAATCAGGTCCCAGGAGGATAGGACATACTTGATGGGAGAACCTGAGCGAGATCGACAAAAAAGAGCTTAGGGAAAGCTCGCAAGCCGATGGCAATCGTGTCCTGCTTGGCACAATTGTGAGGCACAGAGGAGGTCGTTAGGACCCTCCGGAAAGAAGTTGAGGGCATACATCGAATGAGTAAGGTCGATGTAAGCGAGGTAGAAAAGGAGAATTTGTAATTGAGAAGGAAGTTGGCAGCAAAAGATGGAGAGGTGGAGGATGCCAGAAGGGCACACCAGTCTTGTCTGGCACACTTAAGCAGCTTCCAGCCTCAATACGAAAAGGCCTATCAGGACAGGCAACGTGCTGTCCTGGTACGTGAAGAAACAGAAAAGCAGGTAGAAGCATTACAGAGACAGTGTAGTGACATTAAGGCAGCATTAAGAGCACTCCATGCTGCCACCACAGAACAAAGACAAAGCACGCTAGACCACGCAAAGTGCCGGAACCAGATTGCAGAGCTGCAATTGCTGCTTACAGTTCAGAAAGGTTTCCCGGAAACCTTTGGAGAAAAATTAGATCAGGGAGACGGCCCTGATTGGGAAGAATTGAATGAAACAGCGCAGAGATATGTTCAGGGAACATGTGCGCAGGGAAAGCCACAAAAGAGGAAAGCCCCCACACAGCAGATAGTTCAAGCTCCAATGAACCCAGTCACCACCCACCGCACAGCCACATCGGACGATGCATAATTTCTATACTCCACCCCCTTAACAGTGACCCAATTAGGGGATGCGTGCGATAAGATCACACTGTTCCTCCCCGCCTCAGACCCCCATCATTTCTTTGCCACAGTTAAGAATCAGGCGACCATGCACGGCCTGGAAGAGCGAGAGCATGTAAAGCTCACAGTTTTAAGTTTAGACCCTTCAGTAGCAGCAGCCCTTCCCGACCCGCAGAATGTAGGAGGAGGCACCCTTGCAGAAATGCATACCGCAATCCTGGATGCGATCGTGTATAACCGGGGTGACCCCGTAGATGGCCTCAACAAATGTAGGCAAAAGAAATCCGAGCACCCCACAGCGTTTGCTGGACGCCTGTGGATTCACTTTGCAGCAGTCTTTGGAGACTTAGACCGTGCCCATTTGTCTCCAGACAACATGGCCAAATGGACCCACACCCTTATCTCCCATTCCACAGAAACAGGACAAACAGCTTGTGCGAATTATGACCCCTCAGAGGAAGCCCACAATGAGAAATGGATTTTAAAAAGATTGTCCCGCGCCTGGGAGCAGTCTGTACAAAACAAACCCGCAGTTAGGAAACCCGAGGAAGAGCAGGCAGACATGCATCCAGTTAAAATGCACCAGAACCCCGCAAGGGTAAACGAAGGAAGGAACAGCCCCTCACAGAAACCACCGGAATGTTACAATTGCGGACAATTAGGACATTACGCACGAGAATATCAAGCCCCCCCCCGAAACAGCAACGGAATCAGCCCACAAATGCCCCCCGAACTAGCAAAGACACCAACAGCCCCCACCCCCCACCCAGGGAACCATACCCAAGGGAACAATGCACCAGAGAGCCTGCTCCACCTTATGTGCCCCAGGGGTCATGTTACAACTGTGGGCAGTCAGGACACTTCGCCCGAGATTGCAGGAGACCCTCACCAGCTAGACTAGCCCCCAGATATGAAGGAGAACACCACCCACAACAGCTACAAGGTCCCAGCTGCCCAATGCAAACTGTGAGCGCTTACCCACCACTTCTCATGGCAGCGTTACCTCAGCAAGGCCACTTCATTTTTGTTTCACTCCTCCTTCCTTTCTGCTTCGGTCACGCTGCATTCCCTCCATATGCTAGTTACACCCAGCCCAAATGTGATTTACGATGTCCCGTATTCTGATGGAACCTGCCGCAAGTTTTATGTTGTTTGTAAGTTTGTTAAATGTTGTTTGTCAGACAAAAAAAAAAAACTTCACGGCCCCACGCCTTTTTGGCCGAAACCTCTGAGGACTTGCCCACAGAGACTCACTATTGCCAGACACTAGTTCAGCGGAACTAGCTTGTCTGCAGAGACTTGTTAAGGTACCAGACGCCCATTCGTAACGGCCCTTCTGGTTCGAAGGTAGAACCACTACGGCAGCCCCCCCACGATGACTACATTTCTTGTCCGTTCTTGTCGGTTGCTCAGGCAGTGGAGAAACGGCTTGGGACCCGCCCTGCCTGGGAACCCCCCCTCCATCCAACTCTTACCCGTCGCGGCCCATACGCACCTCATTTTGGAAATTTTAGTTCAAAAAGTTTTGTTTTGTTTCAGGTAACCCTTAGGTTGCCAACCACATGCTATTTACATCCTGAAACATTTGGATGGTAAATTGCACGGTCTGCGAGACGGCTCGCACTGGTTCAGTATTTGAAAGTGTGTCTTATCCTAAAATTCAATTTTTGAAAAAAAATGAGGGAGTCACACATCGTGACCAATTATAAAGGGAGTAATTGGCACAAAAGGACAATCAGACTATCGTACGAGATGTTACAGACACTATGCTTGTTTCCACAGAACTCCAGAAGCTCCAGGACCAGAGAAGAAAAGAAAAGAAGAGAAAAGAGAAGAGCCATGAGGACTTCCTCCACATGGATCAGCATCATACCAATAGACATTTGATTGCGAGTGAACGCGAACCCCATGACCTCAAGCCCCCCAGCCGTTAATGTTCCACTTCCCCGCAGTACCCAGAGCCCAGTCACCAGCGACACCACACCATCTTGGTGTGCCAGGTTTATTACCTGGTACTCTCTGTCATATGTAATAGAAACCTTACTAGTATTAGCGATACTCTGCTGCATCGTGCAGACTATGCGTCTAAGGAAATGGAGAAGGAGAGCCTACCGCGCTCGCACCCCGGAATATAGGATCAGATCCCCTATTTTCAGATACGACCAGACCCCCGACCCCCACTATCTATAATAAAGAGCATTCACTTGCGTTTTATTGTGAATAAAGAAATGTAAAAAACTGCTCATGAGCAATTGTGCGATCCTGAGCTTGACTGCCAAGCCAGGAAACATGTGTATAAACTGCTATGATTTTGTTGTATGGTTGAGGAAGTTAGGATAATGAAATGTTTAAGTGAGTATAGTGTATTAAGAATAGTTAGAGGTTCCCAGTTGATTGTTTTGTAATGCATGTCCCTGTTTGACATAGCGCTCTTAGAATTGTCAGTTAAACATTTTTTGCATAGCTATGGTCAGTGCAGAGGCCATGAAGGAAGTGCCCCCCCCCCCCCAGGTCACGGAATGGAAAGCAACATAGTTATGTGATCCTTCACGCTTCGCGTTAGGATCACAAGGAGGGTATGCAGCCACTTAAAATGGCCAACTCCCAATTCAAAATGGCGAACAGCAAAGGCTGATGGGAAAGTCAGCCAACAAGACACAAATGAGCAGCTGCAGGTTGGCTGTGTATTTACCTCTGGAAAGGCCAGACAAGATCGATACCAGCAACCATCAGCATTATAAAACACCAGCCATCTGCATACTAATGAGCAATCCCCGGGAACAATAAGCAACATTTAGACACACAAAGCAAAACCAGACTCTTCGGCGCCAGCAGAAGCCTACACAAAAGGAGGTGAACGACCACCTCAAGACCGCCCATCGATCAGGGAACCGCTCCAGCATTGGAGAAAATCGAACCAAGCGATTGGGACAAAGTCCAATCACTTGGGACCAGGTACAGGGTCCGCCCCGAAAGGCAGGAAGCCCCTGAGGACTATAAGAATTCAGCCCCAAGTTCAAGTCGCTCTCTTCTCCACCACTTCTCCAGCTCTTCACTCTTCAGCAGCTGGGCGAAACTGTAAGTCTTAATTCAACGCTCGCTACGAGATAGGCGCTCCTAGCTACCAATCAACTTCGAATCCCGCAGGCTCAGTACCCGAATGAAAGGCCATTTGTTTCCCTGGCCTGGTGGGCCAGTTCCAAGTTAAGTATAGGCCTGTTAGTTGTAGAAGTCGCTTAAACGTAGAATTTGTGCATGAGTAGTGATTACTGTGTATAATAAATGTGCTTTGATTTAAATCTTACTAATCGGTGTATTGGATTATTGATCATTACTCGGACTTGAACCATGTGGCGGTATCATAAAGATACCTGGCGACTCAAGTGCAAAGGTAATAAAACAGAGCAATTGAACTAAGGCAAAATTAGCAACACCTTTGTGAACTCGCTAGAATTAAACTGGCCTACATTTACATTACTGTAACTAATATTTGAACTAACTATTTTATATAGCTTTCGCCATTACCTCCTTTTATCATTTCATGATAACCTATCTGTCCAACCCGTAGCTATGGCCCCTCATCTTAGAAGATTCGTCGCTGCATTTCCAATTCCTGTTGCAGCACTCCGTCATCCGCTGCACCCTCGTGGATCCTAACAGTCAAGATTCTAGGGGCGTCTATCCGTTCCAGTGCACCCTGAATTTTACCCATGACGCATTTAAGGATGTCCAGGCCCACAAAGATGCAGCCGAGTGCCACTCCTAAATACATGGCCATATTTATCAACCAGTCCTTCCAACCTCCGAATCCCCAGTTACCCCAAGTGCCAGGGTCATGCATACCATCCAGGTGATCCCGTATGCGATCCATAAATTTAGTGATGTTAGCGGTTATGTCTTGAACTCCCATGATACACTTGCCTTGCACTATGGCGCATACCCCACCCTCACGGGGCAGAAGATAGTCAAGAGCATACCGGTTCTGAATGGCAAACAACCGCAGCTGAGACAATTCCTTGGTTATTGCCCCGAGGGCTCCCAAGGTTTCGTTTCCCAGGATGGTAAGGCCACAAATAAAATAATTCCTATCGCTAACCGCCAAGGAACCCCCCACACCTCCCAGTGTCAAGACGCTCAGAATTCCCCATCCGGCTGAGTGGCCCCGGTTGGGTGCGAGAACCTGAGGTTTTTTCCAGTTCTCGCAGAATTCGGCTGAGACTGCCCGGCGTGCCAACTGATTGTGCAGCATCCACGCCGAGGGGCAGGGGACTGTGGTAGGGACTAGAGTCCCGATAGCAATTTGGCAGGGAAATGGGGGTGACAAATCATTGGTCGCTGTGCCATTAAAAGAAAAGTCGTATCCTTGCTCCGTGTACAGGCTAGCATCACAATCAGTATATCGGTTGAGTAGGGATCCCCCAGTAGCCCAGTTTATCCAGCTTTGGAATGCCCATTCAGGCCTCCTAGCAATGCGGAAAGCCCTAGTCCCAACAGTGATATGAGAGACATTCACCCAGCCACAAAGGAGCTGGAGGCCGGTGTTCAATGGAACGCAGGTGGTGTTGTAACAGACGCAGTGGCCGGATGCCTGGGTGATATGACACCTCTTGTCCGTTCAGGTGGGGAACAGACATGTTATATTCGTTTCCACCTCTACCAGCAAACAGCCGTACCCGTCACTGCTGAAACAATTCTTGTGCAACCGGGAGTTAAGTGGCTAGGTATGTACGCCCCCCCACCGTTGCAGCCTATCATACTGTGAGTGGAAATTATCCCGAGGAAGGGGACGGCAAATATCCGGTGGTGCGGAACCCAGATCATAAGGAAGAGTGACTTGCTCGGGCGGTGGCTCAAAACGCTGACAATGAACCACCGTTTGGGGAGTGCCCCAAAGCGGTGAAACAGAAAATAACCTAGACACCGATGCGGGGTTCGGGTAGCAGACAACCCGTCCCTGGCCACACAAGCGGTGGTAGATCTGGTAGAAGAGATTCATACTACCCAGGTTTCCCTCATTCTGGGTCCTAAATGAATTAAGTATATCGCCTAATAACCCACGTTCTAGTGTACTCCCCTTCTCACACGTTCCGTCCTCTTTCTAGTCCCCCTCTCTCTCTCTCACAACCTCTTCCTACCCTCTCCGCATGGTCTGACTTTATCTTTGTGGCACCAATCTAAACACATCCAAAATCAAATTAACATGCACTCCAAAAACAAGGCAATGTCCATGCAATGTTCCCTTCCCATCGCCGGGACTGGCGCAATTGCTTCATGCGTCCTGCATTGTCCGTTAATCTGATGACCTTCCACGAGTCGCAGAATGTCACCTCGGCATAAGTGAAATGTCCGTGTAGTTTGGTTGGGGTTACAGATGTAGATGATATTTCCCTTTTCCCTTTCCACCGCCGATGTCACTCCAAGTAAAGCGAGGCCGAAGATTACACAGGCGGTGCGTAGCCACCCCATCATGCGTCGCACCTGTAAAACAGCGTTGGGGAAGGGAGGCAGGTTAATTTGTCCAAGAAAATGAGGCCCGTTATCAGAACTCAACTGAGCTAGTATGCCGTACTGGGGAATGATTTCCTGCCTCAGAACTTTAACCACAGTAGCAGCTTTATTATCGATAGTCGGCTACACCTCAACCCATCTGCTGAATACTTCCACAATAACCAAAACATATAACATTGACAACATTGACACCTTTCCAACTCAATGTAATCCATTTGGAGCATCTCAAAGGGACCAGTCCAGTGGGCAACAGGGTTTGCCTCATACCACAAGGGATGCCTTTGCCGGTATTATATTGCTGACAAATCAAACACCGATTACTGATACTCTAGGCCAGCCCCTGCATTTTAGGGTGCCACCAAGTATCCAGCAACAAATCACTAGTCCCCTGAGCCCCACAATGAGTTGCAAAGTGTACACATTCAGTGACCCATAAAGCCAGTACCTCAGACATACAAGTCAGGCATGGTCCATAAAGAGGAAACAGAATCATATGTACAACCTAACCGTTTCCACATTTGTTTATCACTCTCAGGAGCGTCCTCCTGTAACCTTATGACGTCTTGGATGGTTGGCATTGGCTTGTCAGAGGCAGACCTATTGCAGAACGTTTAGTCTGACCTAACATTTTAGGCACCATCACTTGCTGAATTTGCGCGGCTGTCCGCGCTGCACAATCTGCTTGTTTATTACCAACATCAACTGGGGTCTTACCGTTTGTATGGGCAGCGCATTTAATGACGGAAATCTGCGCGGGCATAAGGAGAGCCTGCATTAGGTCATTAACTAAACCCCGGTGGGATATTTCCGTGCCGGCCAAGGTAAGGAATCCCCTATTCTTCCAGAGCTGTGGGTTGGCTGAAGACGACTGTTAATCGTTTCAGGGACCTCAAATTATTTTATGGCAGTGCCGTCTGGCGTGACTTGAAGTGCGTACTCTGTTGGATCTGAACGATCCACTACCCTCCTTACCATAGGTCCCAGATCCTTGGCATGGTACTGGTCGTGGACCTGACGTGTAATATGAGGGCCTACAGAAGCTGACTGTGGCCATAAATGTGGTGGTATTGTATCAAAATCGGCTGTACCTTCTTTTCCCGTGACTGTGGCTGTAATCTTGACTGGCCATTCGGTTCCAATTAACGGCCGGTATTTGTCCTCCAACTCCCTGTTTTGTCCGGTTCTGTCATAGGCCAGGGTAACGTGGTGCAATGAATGTTCAATGTCTAACGTCCACCACTGGGGTGTAATAGAAATATAGCACTGTTGTCTCATCCTCCATGATTGAACCGTTACCCCTTCATCTCCGCACTCTAGCTGTAGCTGGAAGATACACAGTAAATCTCGGGCCAACAAGTTACAGTCCAATCCCCAGTAGTCGCCACAAACTGATGATCTGTAGACTTATTCTCATAAGAGACTGTCACAGGTTCAGAAATAGGATACTCACACACCTGTCCTTGGAACCCCGACAAATGCTGGGTGTGGTCGGATAGTGGTAGTCGAAGTTCTGATTGCACCGAAGACATGGCTGCTCCAGTGTCGATTACAAATGGGTAATGTTGATCTCCTGTCTGCCGAGAGATAATAGGTTCGCTGTCTGATTGGAGAGTCCTTATGACTAAATTAGCTAGTCAATCTTGTATTGGGAAAGGGTTTGCCTGGGAGAAGTCAGTGTACCTCGTCTGTCCTCCCCTTGGTGGGTACCCCCTCCTTTTTGGTCGGGTAGTCTCCCTCTGCTGCCCATCTTTTAAATGGGCATTCCTGATGCCAGTGATCTGTACGGCCACAATTAAAACATGCATTGTTCCCTCTATATCTGCCGCTGGTTGGGGTCTCAGATCATCCTTTTTCATTACATACACAGTCTTAATCTTTGTAACTGAGCCTCCTTCCTGGCCTACACCCTCCTTCCAATAAAATCTGACTGCCCGGGCCATCTGGGAAGGGTAGTTCTCTGTCCAATTCATGTTATTTCATTTCACGGCAGTAGCCACGAAAGGTGGTAGGCAATGCATTAACATAGCACAATATTGAGGGGAATTCTGACCATTCCCCTCAGGGGTGTTTAGCACAGGGCTAAATCGCTGGCTTTGAAAGCAGGCCAGCAGCACGGTTCAATTCCTGTATCAGCCTCCCCGAACAGGCGCCGGAATGTAGCGACTAGGGGCTTTTCACAGTAACTTCATTTGAAGCCTACTTGTGACAATAAGCGGTTTTCATTTAATTTCATTTTGATACAGCAAGTCGCCTGACTGCCCACGGTAGATTTCATTAAAACGTTCCAGAAATTCCTCTGGCTCTTCAGTCTTTTTAGGTTTGAGGTCTAAGATAGCAGAGATGTTTATGGGCTTTTGAAATATGGCATTCAATGCATTCAGGATTTGTGTCCGTCTATCATCGTCCAAGGCATGGGCTTGCTGAAGTGCAGCGTGGTTAGCATAATTCAAGTGGTTGAGGTAATTGCGGTGCTCTGCTGGGGTTAAAAGCTGCTGGACTCGGGCCCAGAGGTCCCTTGAATCAGCTTGATAAACTGAGATGGTAGTTCTCAGGTAGTCCACGAAAGCAGCAGGAGATTTCTTCCTGTCTGGGATTGCAGCCAGAATAGCCATCATCTCACTGGGTCTCCATGGGAAATAAATGTCTATCGTGGGCTGGGCTGCTGCTGTTCCAGCATCAGGGTTAGGTATTTTCCTAATCGGCAACTGTCTCAGAGTCTCACTAGGGGGTGCTTTAGCGGATTCCTCTGGCTCTTCAAAGACTTCAATGTCCTTCCCTTCCACTAGGGGGAACTCCAGCTCCTCAGAACCATTCCCATCCTCTTTCTATGTTCTCATACTTTTCTGTCCTACTATATCGGTCTTAAGGAATCTAGGTGGTATGCAAAATTGTTTCTCGATAGGATCAGGCCCCTCTCTCTTTGTCCGAGATCGGGTCCTATAGCTAACTGGGCTTGTTGAACAAAGCTCCCCTTCTCTAACAGACGGTGAAGGTGCTGAAATAGGACCCAAGCTGTCAACCGAAGGGACTGGAGAGGCTGGCATGATTTGAGTCTGGGGAGCAGTGACTGGATATAAATCATGATACCCTGGTGGTTCTGGAATTAGTGCAGACAATGCTACCGGTGCAGTCGGTCCAATTCTCTAGTTCATCCTCTGTCTCTGTCAATGCAAGGCCAGTCATTGATCTACGTAGCGCATTGTTTTTTTTACTCAAGTCAACTCTCTCTTTACTTGCACGTTTTTTGAATGCACACTCCTTTTTCAAGATCTCCAGAGTTTTCTGGTTCCCCCCTTCACTAATTGGAATCCCCATTTTAAGGGCATTTTTTTGCCAACTTAATAACATGATCTTATCCATCTCCCCTTGACAATATTGTCTCCATAATCCAATTAACTCTTTAGCTTTCATACTTTGGCTCTTTTATTTATTTATTTATTTGCATATTTATAACCAATGGCAATTTTTGCTACTTGGCAAAGTTATTTAAAAGGTTTTAACAGTGTTCTTTTAAAACTTAAAATGTTTGAAAATTCAAATTGAATTACTACAAACTGCAAGCTTAGTTCTGATCTCGACTCAGAACTGAATTTACGATTTGCTTAACACAAACTTGTATAACTTTTACAACTTAATTAATTCTTTACCTTAACAATCTTTCTTTTAACAAGTTTTTCTTACATTCACAAAAATGTTGGCTGCTATCAATGAGGGAGCAGTTAGCTGCGGTGATGTATACCGGAGCAAAGTCAACTGTCATCTCCAGATTTACACTTTTTTAAATGGTGTCAGTGAGTTTCTTTAAGTTTCTATTAATTCACAAATAAAATGAAATAAACATTATTTCAAGTAATTCAAACTTAAGATTCTGGCAATTTCAATCAATTGCTTGCTAAAATAATTAACTTTTATCAAAGAGGTGGAGAAATCCACTGGTTTCCTTTAATTAATTCAAAATATAACTTTGCTGGAGTTTCACTGACTCGAAAGAAAGGTATCCGATTACACCACAGGCTGCTGCTGTTATCTCAAGGCCCGTGTGAGAAGCACTGTCTGTAGTCTTTAACTTTAGCTGCTGTTAACCCTTTGAGAGACTTCTGCTTTAACTAACATGCAGCCCAGTTCTATGGATGTGTCTTTGTTTTGAAATTTATCCAAGCAATTCCCCATAATCTCTAACTAGTCCTCAAGACTGCGTTTCTCACCACTACAGTCTAAGGATACAAGTTTAACTTAATCAACTATAGTTTTAAAAACACTCGTGGAACTGAACCATCTTTCCGATGTCCCATCAGTTCATCAAAAACACTCATAGAACTGAACCATCAGCCGATGTCCCATCAGTTCATCAAAAACACTCATAAAACGGAACCATCTTTCCGATGTCCCATCAGTTTAATTTTCTAATCCCCAGACTGATCTTTGATTTCATCGAGACGATCTTTCCGTACCAACCGCGAGTGACCAGACCTTCAGACCATGAGAAGAGGGGAAAACCAATGTGGGACATTTTCCAGCTACACACATTGTGGGCCCGTTTCCACTTTCCTTGTCCAACATCAGTCTAATTCTGATTTCGCAGCTAGCCGGAGACCGTCTGGAGAAATCCCGGGTTTCTGCACCAAATGACAATATTAATTTCTTTACCCGTCCGTCTGGCCTCAATAAAACTCGGAGATGGATTTGTAGGTATAGTATTATTTATTTTTAACCAACGTGCAAGTCTGACTCGCTTCATAATGAGCCTCAGAACACACAAGCTGTGTCTTCTGAAACCCTAGGAACCGAGTGAGGTTGGAGACAAAGAGGTCTCTGCAAATACATTCAAATGGCATCAAGTTTCACATACAAGATTCCCATAGGTCTCCTATACCCCTCCTGACGTGGCCATATATTCTGATTGGCTCACTTTGCATTCCTTAACCCTGGGCCTGTTGTTACCCAGCATCCTTTTCGCATCTTCCTTGCCATGCTTTCTGAATTCCTTTGTGCTTTGTCCTTTGTGAACTCACTTTACATGAATGAACTTTACATTACTGTAACTAATATTTGAACTAACTATTTTATATCACTTTCATCACCCCATTGAGGATTGTCTGTAGTCTCTATTCAGTCCATGGCCGCACCTTCATGCAGCTTACAGGGGGTTTAGCACACACAAGAAATAAGTCACGCAAAGGTGCAGCTGGAAACTGAATGCAGCGAGACCGAGTGTTTAAATCTGGGAATTTGGTTTGTGAGGGTGTTTTAAGGGTTGATCTGTTTCCAAAATCTAGTTACGTTTACATTTAACTTAACTGTGACACAAAATTGTAGTTTATTTCGGTCTCAGTCAGTGAAAAAAGAAGTCCCTCTCTAGGAACACCTGTATGGTAGTTAATTAGGTAACGGGTTGAAACGGCTGACTCATCTCACTGGAATCTGAGCTTGTATAAATACAGGAGGTTTATTATACACACAAAGTATACATACTAGTTAAGGTTTCAGTGAGAAATCTGTACATTTGCACAAAGTTGCATTGTTATTTTGACAGCAAGTTATGGACCAATATTATATGTTACCATCAGGATGTATGGACATATTGATGGTTTCTGTTCTCTTCTATGTCTAACTTCACCCCTGGGCAAACCATTTTCTCAACATCTTTACATGCAGTAGGTCACAATCTGGCTAATTTCTATAAAAGATCCCTGTTCACGTGGACAAGCTTTTAGCCTGACTCATAATTCCTTGCAATGAGAATTAACAAGCATACTCCATTCACATTGGACTTGGGTACCAAGCTGAAAACCATCTCCTTATCCAGAGCTTTAGAACATAGAACATAGAACATTACAGCGCAGTACAGGCCCTTCAGTCCTCGATGTTGTGCCGACCTGTGAAACCACTCTAAAGCCCATCTACGCTATTCCCTTATCGTCCATATGTCTATCCAATGACCATTTGAATACCCTTAGTGTTGGCGAGTCCACTACTGTTGCAGGCAGGGCATTCCATGCCCTTACTACTCTCTGAGTAAAGAACCTATCTCTGACATCTGTCTTATATCTATCTCCCCTCAATTTAAAGCTATGTCCCCTCGTGCTGGACATCACCATCCGAGGAAAAAGGCTCTCACTGTCCACCCTATCCAATCCTCTGATCATCTTGTATGCCTCAATTAAGTCACCTCTTAACCTTCTTCTCTCTAACGAAAACAGCCTCAAGTCCCTCAGCCTTTCCTCATAAGATATTCCCTCCATACCAGGCAACATTCTGGTAAATCTCCTCTGCACCCTTTCCAATGCTTCCACATCCTTCCTATAATGCGGCGACCAGAATTGCACGCAATACTCCAAATGCGGCCGCACCAGAGTTTTGTACAGCTGCAACATGACTTCATGGCTCCGAAACTCAATCCCTCTACCAATAAAAGCTAACACACCGTACGCCTTCTTAACAACCCTCTCAACCTGAGTGGCAACTTTCAGGGATCTATGTACAGGGACACCGAGATCTCTTTGCTCATCCACACTGCCAAGAATCTTACCATTAGCCCAGTACTCTGTCTTCCTGTTATTCCTTGCAAAATGAATCACCTCACATTTTTCTGCATTTAACTCCATTTGCCACCTCTCAGCCCAGCGCTGCAGCTTATCTATGTCCCTCTGTAACTTGTAACATCCTTCCGCACTGTCCACAACTCCACCGACTTTAGTGTCATCTGCAAATTTACTCACCCATCCTTCTACGCCCTCCTCCAGGTCATTTAAAAAAATGACAAACAGCAGTGGTCCCAAAACAGATCTTTGTGGTAACCCACTAGTAACTGGACTCCAGTCTGAACATTTCCCATCAACCAGCACCCTTTGTCTTCTTCCAGCTAGCCAATTTCTGATCCAAACTGCTAAATCACCCTGAATCCCATGCTTCCCTATTTTCTGCAGTAGCCTACCGTGGGGAACCTTATCAAACGCTTTACTGAAATCCATATACACCACATCAACTGCTTTATCCTCATCCACCTGTTTGGTCACCTTCTCAAAGAACTCTATAATGTTTGTGAGGCACGACGTACCCTTCACAAAACCGTGTTGACTATCTCTAATCAAATTATTCCTTTCCAGATGATTATACACCCTATCTCTTATAAACCTTTCCAAGATTTTGCCCACAACAGAAGTAAGGCTCACTGGTCTATAGTTACCGGGGTTGTCTCTACCCCCCTTTTTGAACAAGGGGACAACATTTGCTATCCTCCAGTCTTCTGGCACTATTCCTGTAGACAAAGATGACTTAAAGATCAAAGCCAAAGACTCAGCAATCTCCTCCCTAGCTTCGCAGAGAATCCTAGGATAAATTCCATCCGGCCCAGGGGACTTATCAATTTTCACACTTTCCAGAATTGCTAACACCTCCTCCTTATGAACCTCAAGCCCTTCTAGTCTAGTAGCCTGAATCTCAGTATTCTCCTCGACAACATTGTCTTTTTCCTGTGTGAATACTGACAAAAAATATTCATTTAGCACCTCTCCCATCTCCTCGGACTGCAAGCACAACTTCTCACTACTGTCCTTGACTGACCCTACTCTTACCCTAGTCATTCTTTTATTCCTGACATATCTATAGAAAGCTTTAGGGTTATCCTTGATCCTACTTGCCAAATACTTCTCATGTCCCCTCCTGGCTCTTCTTAGCTCACTCTTTGGGTCCTTCCTAGCTAACTTGTAACTCTTGAGCACCCTAACTGAACCTTCATGTCTCATCTTTACATAAGCATCCTTCTTCCTCTTGACAAGTGTTTCGACTGCTTTAGTAAACCACGGTTCCCTCACTCGACCACTTCCTCCCTGCCTGACAGGTACATACTTATCAAGGACACGCAGTAGCTGTTCCTTGAACAAGCTCCACATTTCCATTGTGCCCATCCCCTGCAGTTTTCCTCTCCATCCGATGCATCCTAAGTCTTGCCTGATCGCATCATAATTGCCTTTCCCCCAGATATAACTCTTGCGTGAGATATATACCTATCCCTTTCCAATGTAATCGAATTGTGGCCACTATCACCAAAGTGCTCACCTACCTCCAAATCTAACACCTGTCCTGGTTCATTACCCAGTACCAAATCCAATATGGCCTCGCCTCTCGTTGGCCTATCTACATACTGTGTCAGGAAACCCTCCTGCACACATTGGACAAAACCGGACCCATCTAAAGTACTCGAACTATAGCATTTCCAGTCAATATTTGGAAAGTTAAAGTCCCCCATAACAACTACCCTGTTGCTTTCGCTCCTATCCAGAATCATCTTTGCAATCCTTTCCTCTACAACTCTGGAACTTTTCGGAGGCCTATAGAAATACCCCTAACAGGGTGACCTCTCCTTTCCTGTTTCTAACCTCAGCCCATACTACCTCAGTAGACGAGTCCTCATCAAATATCCTTTCTGCCACCGTAATACTGTCCTTGACAAACAATGCCACCCCTCCCCCTATTTTACCACCTTCCCTGAGCTTACTGAAATATCTAAACCCCGGAACCTGCAACAATCATTCCTGTCCCTGCTCTATCCATGTCTCCGAAATGGCCACAATATCGAAGTCCCAGGTACCAACCCATGCTGCAAGTTCACCCACCTTATTCTGGATGCTCCTGGCATTGAAGAAGACACACTTTAAACCACCTTCCTGCCTGCCAATACACTCCTGCAACTTTGAAACCTTACTCATGACCTCACTACTCTCAACCTCCTTTATACTGGAGCTACAATTCAGGTTTCCAAGCCCCTGCTGAACTAGTTTAAACCCTCCCGAAGAGCATTAGCAAATTTTCCCCCCAGGATATTGGTACCCCTCTGGTCCAGGTGTAGACCATCCCATTTGTAGAGGTCCCACCGACCCCAGAATGAGCCCCAATTATCCAGAAATCTGAAACCCTCCCTTCTGCATCATCCCTGTAGCCACGTGTTCAACTCCTCTCTCTCCCTATTCCTCGTCTCGCTATCACGTGGCACGGGTAACAACCCAGAGATAATAACTCTGCTTGTCCTAGATCTAAGTTTCCATCCTAGCTCCCTGAATTCCTGCCTTACATCCCTATCCCTTTTCCTACCTATGTCGTTGGTATCTATGTGGACCACGACTTGGGGCTGCTCCCCCTCCCCTTCAGGATCCCGAAAACACGATCTGAGACATCATGCACCCTGGCACCTGGGAGGCAACACACCAACCGCGAGTCTCTCTCGTTCCCACAGAATCTCCTATCTATCCCCCTAACTATGGAGTCTCCAATGACTAATGCTCTACTCCTCTCCCCCTTCCCTTCTGAGCAACAGGGACATACTCTGTGCCAGAGACCTGTACCCCATGGCTTACCCCTGGTAAGTACCCCCCCCCCCCCCAACAGTATCCAAAGTGGTATACTTGTTACTAAGAGGAACGACCACAGGGGATCCCTGTACTGACTGCTTCCTACCAGCCCCTCTCACCGTCACCCATCTATCTTTATTCTTCGGAGTAACTACATCCCTGAAGCTTCTATCTATGACCACCTCTGCCTCCCGAATGATCCGAAGTTCATCCAACTACAGCTCCAGATCCCTAATACGGTTTCTAAGGAGCTGGAGATGGGTGCACTTCCCACAGATGAAATCAGCAGGGACACTGACGGCGTCCCTCATCTCAAACATTCTGCAGGTGGAACATTGCACTACCTTCCCTGCCATCCCCTCTAGATAAAAAAGAAAGAAAGAGCTTACCTGTTATTCACTCCCCTTCTCAGCAAGCACTCACTCAGCAACCTCTGTGCCCCACAGGATAACACCTGAGGGAATATGAAAGAAAAACTACTTACCAGTCACCAGCCAATCCCTTACCTGCAGGCTGTGACATCACGGTTCAATTTCTTTCTACTTCTACCTGCCCTCGAGCCTTACAGCGGTTGGTTTTTTTGGTTAGAGGAGGGCGTAGGGAGGGAAACACTGAAGAAGTGTTCCGGGTTTAAGTGTCTCTTGACAACAGCTCATGCACAAACCACCTTCAAGTTAGGGTGAGGACACGGATGTATGCAAATTTCCCCCGCAACAGCCAATCAGCAGCTCCACTCTACTGCCCTATGCTGGATGCTTGTCTTCACTTGAACAGCTTGGGTCTCTTGCTCAGGTACACCTTCAAGTTAGGGTGAGCACACGGACGTATGCAAATTTCCCCCGCAACAGCCAATCAGCATCTCCGCTCTACAGCCCTCTGCTGGATGCATGCCTTCACTTGAACAGCAAGGGTCTCTTGCTCAGGTACACCTTCAAGATAGGGTGAGCACACGGACGTATGCAAATTTCCCCTGCAACAGCCAATCAGCAGCTCCGTTCTACTGCCCTCTGCTGGATGCTTGTCTGCTTGTCTGCACTTGAACAGCTAGGGTCTTGCTCAGGTAGACCTTCAGGTTAGGGTGAGGACACGGATGTATGCAAATTTCCCCCGCAACAGCCAATCAGGAGCTCCGCTCTACTGCACTCTGCTGGATGCTTGTCTTCATTTGAACAGCTAGGGTCTCTTGCTCAGGTACACCTTCAAGTTAGGATGAGGACACGGACGTGTGCAAATGTCCCCCGCAACAGCCAATCAGGAGCTCCGCTCTACTGCCCTCTGCTGGATGCTTGTCTTCACTTGAACAGCTAGGCTCTCTTGCTCAGGTACACCTTCAAGTTAGGGTGAGCACACGGACATGTGCAAATGTCCCCCGCAACAGCCAATCAGCAGCTCCGCTCTACTGCCCTCTGCTGGATGCTTGTCTTCACTTGAACAGCTAGGGTCTCTTGCTCAGGTACACCTTCAAGTTAGGGTGAGCACATGGATGTATGCAAATTTCCCCCACAACAGCCAATCAGCAGCTCCGCTCTACTGCCCTCTGCTGGATGCTTGTCTTCACTTGAACAGCTAGGGTCTCTTGCTCAGGTACACCTTCAAGTTAGAGTGAGCACACTGACGTATGCAAATTTACCCCGCAACAGCCAATCAGCAGCTCGGCTGTACTGCCCTCTGCTCACTGCAGCTACAATGGGAAGAAATTACTTAACTCCTATTGAAGGCTGAATTACTGCAGAGTCACCCATAGGCCAGCATGTGAGACTGCAGGCAGACTCAAACTAAGCTTCTTATTAGATACCCACACAATTTGTGACTAAAAATTTGTAACAAAGGACTTTGTGCTCTAGATGGGAAAATACTACAATTCCATCTACAGGTGTCACAAATTACAGTTACAGTCATAGTGTCATAGGGTTTTACAGCACAAAAAGATGCCCTTCAGCCCATCGTGTCTGTGACAGCCATCAGCACCTATCTATTCTAATCCCATTTTCCAGCACTTGGTCCATAGCTTCCGATATTACGGTGTTTCAAGTGCTTATCTAAATCCTTCTTAAATGTTGTGAGGTATCCCACCTCTGCCACCCTTTCAGGCAGTGAATTCCAGATTCCCACCACCCTCTGGGTGAAAACATTTTCCTTAAATCCCCTCTAAATTTCCTGCTCCTTACCTTAAATGTATGTCTCTGGTTATTGACCCCATCTACCTATCTGCCCTATCTATATCCCTCATAGTTTTGAATGCCTCAATGAGGTCCCTCCTCATCCTTTTCTGCACAAAGGAAATCAATCCCAGCCTATCCAACCTCTCTTCATAGCTGGAATGCTTCAGCACAGGCAACATCCTGATGAATCACCTCCGCACCCTTTCTGGTGCAACCACATCTTTCTTATACTGTGGCAACCAGAACTGCACACAGTACTCCAGTTGTGGCCTAACAAGTGTTTTATACAGCTCCATCAGAACTTCTCTGCTCTTATATTCCATGCCTCAGCTAATAAAGGCAAGTATCCCTTATGCCTGATTAACCACCTTAGGTACCTGTGCTGCTGCCTTCAGGGATATTTGGACATGCACTTCAAGGTCTCTCTGTTCTCTGTACTTCCTGGGGTCCCACCATTCATTGTTTATTCCCTTGCCTTGTTAGCACTCCCAAAATGCATCACCCTGCACTTTTCAGGGTTAAATTTCATTTGCCACTGTTCTGTTCATCTGACCAGCCTGTCTATATCTTCTTGTAAACTAAAACTCCCTTTCTTGCTGTTTACCAGACTGCTAATTGTCTTCCCATCTGTGAACTTACTGATCATACCACCCACATTCATGTCTAGATAATTAATGAATAATGCTAACAGCAAGGGACCCAGTATCGATCACTATGGTACACCAATGGACATAGGCTTCCAGTCACAAAAACAAGCTTTAACCATTACCCTCTGCCTCCTGCTACTAAGTCAATTTGGATCCAATTTAGATCGCGTGGGTTCTTACCTTCTTGATCATTCTCCAGTGCGGGACGTTGTCAAAAGCCTTACTGAAGTCCATGTAGGCTACATCAACCCCACTGCCCTCAGCTACACACCTAGCCACCTCCTTGAAAAATTCAATCAAATTTGTTAGACATGATCT
Organism: Scyliorhinus torazame; assembly: GCF_047496885.1. Lineage (NCBI taxonomy): Eukaryota > Metazoa > Chordata > Chondrichthyes > Carcharhiniformes > Scyliorhinidae > Scyliorhinus > Scyliorhinus torazame. Next base: position 229,536,763 of record NC_092714.1, read on the forward strand.
CCCCCTGACAAAGCCATGCCGACTATATTGTAATCAGATACATTGACAAATTAAGCATTGAAAAATTCACATACTATACTGACAAGTGAGAAAATGTACTAATTTCCATATCATCAAAGCTCCTAGTATCACACATAAGGATCAATTTTCATGGACCCTGCTGGATGGGAACATTCATTACTAAATATAACAGTGAAGAACTTAAGAGCTCGTTCCTGCACACAATCTGCCTGCCACCATTTTGTTTGAGGTCTACCTAAGGTTGACCTAAGGGTGCCTGCCTGTTTCAGGTAGGAGGTTCATTATAAGTTAGAGTGTCACAGTTACTTAGGACACTGGAGCAATTTTGAGGTATCAAAGATCAGAGAGTGCATTGTGCCTGAACTATCATTGGTAGTTAAGATGGATCAGTTTTACCAATGGTCTTCCCAAAGTTAGAATTATCCACATAGTCAAGACCAAGCTTACTATTCAGGTCAAATAGCTAGAAAATGATAGAATAACTGAATGCAGATTGTAGATGTGATCATGGAGGGGACAGGAGAGAGATAGGAAGTAGAGGAGAGAGAGAGAGAGAGGCAGATAAAGAGGTATGTGGGGGACTGGGATGGGAAGAAGGAAAATGCAGGGGGGAAGAAGAGTAAGTGGTGGATCAGAACATAAGTAACAGGCGCAGATTAAGCCACTTTGGCTCATTGAGCTGGCTCTGCCATTCAAGAAGGAGCAAAAGAAGTCATCAATGCAGTGTGACCCACAAACATGGTAGAAGAGGGCAAACAGAGATGGGGAAAATATAAGGGCTGAATAATGGTGGATAAAAGAGGATAGCAAAAAAGAAGGGTTTGGAAAAGAAGGGTGGGGCGTGGGGGACAATGGATAGAAGAGGTTTGGGTAACACATCTCTGTCACTGAAAGAAAGACGTCAAACTAGGTCTGAGCCTAATTCTATCCTTGTGAAAGTGATGAAGAATATTTTTCTTCTGTGTTGGGTAGACATTACAGCAGAGGCCTTTTTTTAGCTAAGGTTGCAAAGTAGTTGTTTCTGAGTTAAGGACTGGAAGAAAAGGGTAGGGTGGAGTCTGATGAGGGTGAGTTATTGTTCACAATTGCCAGGAATACTATTTAGCACAGTGGTCAGCAATGTGGCTTCACAGTGCCAGGGACCTGGGTTCGATTCCCGGCTTGGGCCATTGTCTGTGCGGAGTCTGCACGTTCTCCCCGTGTCTGTGTGCGTTTTCTCCGGCTGCTCCGGTTTCTTCCCACAAGTTCCAAAAGATGTGCTGTTAGGTGATTTGGACATTCTGAGTTCTCCCTCAGTGTACCCGAACAGGCGCCATAGTGTGGCGACAAGGGGATTGTCACAGTAACTTCATTGCAGTGTTAATGTCAGCCTACTTGTGACACTAATGAAGATTATAACATTACTATACTTGCTGTTTCTTTAACAAATTTACCAAAGATTTGATTCTAATGCTCCATTTTCTTGATTTCATGAGAATATTACTTGAAAAAGCATTGTAAAATTTCACCACCTTTTGTTAAAAGGGTAAATAAATATCTCCAAATATTTTCATGTTCTTATCCCAGTACAAATTAATGGGTTAACTTTCCACTTACGTACTCTTGACATTGCAGCTTAATGCCAATCGCGTTTAAGTGGAAAGTTTTCCAATAAATTCTTGGGGTGATTATCACTTCTTTCGTGCAACCTAATAAAACATTTTCTCATTTCATTACATTTCCACGGAAAGAATTTAACATTCAAAGAACGTTAGGAACAATTCGTTAGAAGTAGTTAGTGAAGCAATAAACTGTTGACATACTGTTGATCTTATTCATCTACATTTGCATTTTGTTTGCTTTGGGGACGAGTTAAATAAATCTGCCAGAGGGTCTTTTTTTAAAGTAAATACGACAGCTGAGATGAGAAGCAATCTTGGCATGGTTACAGTATTTGGAAAAGAGGTTGTTGAGTTAAAAGCAATAATGTTTTTTGGAGACAGTTTTTCAATCTGATTTTAAAACCCAACACACTGCAATAGATGGTGAATCATTGAATGTGTGCTGCCAGAAATAGTAAAGTATGAGTTCACATCAGCTCCTGGTCTCCACCTTCAACATAGAGAGCTGGCAAATAGAATCCCGGGACAGTTTTGCTCCGACATGTGGACGAGAATGAAGGCGGCTGGTTCGTAATTTCGCATTGGCAGTGTACCAGTTTGCTAATACATCCCGTACCGTTGGAAGCAGGATTGAGAAGCAGGAGGGTTACTTGCCCACAAATGGCAGGTAGCCAGTGGAGGTGAATTAGAGACCAATTTTCAGAGGCTGATGAAATCTGCCTGTGGGCTGCCCACGGCATTAGGATGAGGCTAGTTGCCTGCAGACAGCCTCCCAGCAACAGACTGACTCTGAGGCTTCCTTCCTGCCTCCTTGTGGAGGAGTTCTCCCTTCACGTTAGTGGCCTGGCAGCTGTAGCCATTTTTTCTTGTGGTTATTTTAAAGTTGCTGAGTGGGCCCATCAGGATAGAGAAGCACTCTCTTTCCCTTACCTGCAATGGCAGTTTCCAGCTCCTTTAGCGTTGGAAGGCCTGCTGTTGACCCTCCAGCTTCTATAACCCAGCCACTGTCCTGAGTTGGATAGCAAGTGTGTTCTTTCACCATTTATTGGCCAATTCAGGAAGAATCATCGCAGGGTGGCTGTTTCCCACAGTGTGCAGTTGGGATCCCTTTCTGTCCTGACCCAAAACTCTCAAAGTCCTGTCCCTGATGTATGAGGCTACGAAGGCCATTTCAATGCACTTGTCAGAAGCTGGTTTGGCAGCAGCATTGGCAGAGGATTGAGAGTAGAGTACCAGTGAATCACAGCTGAAGATCTGATCATGATGACCACAAACCTAGCAAGGGGTTTACAATAAAATAGTTCAAAATAAGAGAAAAAAATTATTTATTAGATTAAGCTTTAGCGGTTGTATAAACGAAAAGCCCTGCCAAAAGAGGTTAATTACTTCTTTTCGGCATCAAGGGAGAAAATCAATGTCTGCAATTAATTTGTCTAGGAATAATTAATAATATTCAGTAATCTACCGACATTTCCTATTCAGTGTCAGATAATTCTATTTTATGCCAATTGAATTTTCTGGGGGTTGGTTTCACGTGTTTTGGTCAGTAATAAATGAATCAGGAATTAATTAGTACAAATTACTTGCAAAAACCTTATTGTTGAGCTCCTTTACACAAGGGAAATAAATCGGAGCAGGAACATAATCTGTCATGGCAACCTCAGAGACTTGCATGTGTGAGTACAGAGCACTCAAACCACCAGAGCAAAGACAAGCCCAGAAATATTGCAAATAATTAGGAAAGTGAGGTGTAAACTGAAACTAACTGCTTGGGATTAATTCTCCTTACATAATTTGACAACCAGATTTTCGAAAGTGTACAGTCCAACATTACTACTAAACGGGAGGGGAAACTCTGGCCACTGCACTTGGCAAGCCACGTGCTGCCGGTTGGGAGGGGGGGGCGGGGAGTTGGTGGGGTGGAATGCTAGGGTGGTGGGGTGGAGGATGAGGGCTGGAGTGCAAGGGTGGTGGGATGGAGGGTGGGGGCTGGGGTAGCTGCACCCATACAGCCGGTGTCACTCTGCATAACCACGGGCCACAGACGGCAGTCAGTGGGGTGCACAGCAGGATCGCTGCCTTGCAGGCTGTGGCAATGGCGGTCCGTGTCAGGACACCACAGTTCCGTGGGGGAGTCACCCTGACGCTACGGCCCAGTTCCTGGTCACCCCCCATCATCCCCCACTGCTCCTCCTTGGTCTGGCAGTGGCCCACCTCCCCCCATGCCGGCCCTGCCAGCGGCAGGACCAGCAGTCCACTGTCGAGCCTCTGCGTGGCCTACCGCCTCTCTCTCCTCATCAGCCACGGCATCTATTTCCCGATTTTTGAAACTACAAGTGAAACTCGCCATCAATAATTCCTCCCGGCGGAGGCGGAGCATCGCGGAAGCCCTAGAGAATACCGTTCAGGCCCGCTAATTATATGCGAATGCCTTTTACTGTACGTGTAGAGTAGAACGCATTGATGCCGCTTTCAAGGCACCGGAGCACGGCATTCAGTCGGGCACCGATTTTGGCTTCATGACCGATTCTCCGCCCAAATACCTTTCCCGTTTTAGGCGTCGGCCGACGGAAAATCCCACCCTGTATCCTATATCCCAAATCCTATATTCCAATCTTTATTTCATTTGCTGTAAATTTAAAAAATGTGTATTGATTATTGCTGCTTTTCGTTTCTTAGATAACAGCCAGAGAGTTGAACTTCTCGCCATGGCGACCACACGTTCTCTCAGCAAGGTTTCATCAAGGTCAGCAGGGAGGGTCGCTACTTTACTACTGATCACAAAATCCAACTCATTGCAATTGATAACTGTAGAATAGCAGCGCACTAGTTAAAAACGCTATTGTACTATGCATTTCATGACAAAGTCATGGAGTGGTTCTCTTCTTTGGCCAGAGTTCTGATAGGGCAGGCCTTCTGTCCATCTACAGTGGGGCCTTCAACACGTAAGTCTGGAGGGAGCAGAGATCACTGCAAGGGTCACTTCATAGAATCATAGAATTTACAGTGCAGAAGGAGGCCATTCGGCCCATCGAATCTGCACCGGCTCTTGGAAAGAGCACCCTACCCAAGGTCCACACTTCCACCATATCCCCATAACCCAGTAACCCCACCCAACACTAAGGGCAATTTTGGACACTAAGGGCAATTTAGCTTGGCCAATCTACTTCCCCCAAGGGGCTCCTCAGGGCAGTTACCAGTACTTCCAAGGACCCACTAGCACTGTTTGCATGACAGCCATGGCAAATAGCAGTAGCATGGGTGAAAAGGTAGAATCTGCTGGGACCTGGACGTCACCTTAAACACTATTTACATGTGTGGTGGGCAGGAAAGACGCAAGCAACAATTTTGATGGGGTTTGGGGAAAGTAATTCTAGTGGCGAGGGTGAGGCGACACTGCCTAATTTTCCTATCGTTTTCACCCCTATGGTTTTAGCTTTCTACCAGTGCTGAATTTGCAGGTGTAAATTGAGTGTGGGAACCTAAACTGAAGCAGAGTGAGATTCCTTATTCATGCTTCTGACACACGTTTAGGTTATTATAGTGGCAGCACGGTGTGTAATAAAATTGCTTTACACTGATTCAGTTTCAATGCATTCTGAAAGTTCTGAAAAAGCTGATGATCCTACCCGGTTGATTCAACATTCGAAATAAATTTTAATCCTTTTGCAGATTGCATAATAAACGTATAGCAAATTTAGTCTGACCATTTAGCGCTATTTTTAAGAGGAGGACAGGTAACTTTTGCCTTATCTTGAGCTCTGAAACTGCTTTGTGGGCACGTGTCTGTACATTGTGTTACACTTAGGAACACAATGGTTGCTTCCTCGGTTACAAAGCACAATGAGGTTAAAGCAGCATTCCTTACTGTCAATGCAAAAGAATACATAGAAATTCTGAATAATATTGCTTAGCTGCCAAGTTTACAAACCAGGAGATTTGATCCAAAGATGAGAGGCAAATGTTTATATGTGGATTATCTCAACATAGCTTCCCCTCCCAAGATATAGGAGGAGGTTCCATAAAAATAAAATTAATTTTGTGGATTCTTATACCTAAAAGAGCTTAAAGACGAATTCTTTTTCAGAAATCATTATTTTACTCAGGGGTTATATTTCTTATTCCCAAATAAAACCAAACGGATTTTGGTGTACCATTTACATTGCTCAATGATGGGGTAATTCAGGTGAAATACAATTTCCGTGCAAATTTCACAATTTATGAACTGTGCATCATATTTGCTTTAAGATCTCGCACTGGACCTAAGAAAGATGGGACCTACGAAAGGGCCTGTTCCTAGTTGCCCATTATCACACTGCTCAGCTTTGTTCTGCACATTCACATATTCTAATATTTTTATGTGACACTATTAGCACCCTTCTTAGCCTTAATCACCCCCATTTACATTCCTTTTTATCTCTGTCCACGACAACTTTGTCAATCTCCGCCTATCGCTGGCCCCCTATCCAGCCCCACTGCTCCACGCCCCTCCACTACAGTAGAAATCTGACCCCATTTCCAGTTCTCTCTAGCTTTGACAAAGAGTCATTCAGACTCAAAATGTTAGCGTCCTTTTCTCTCCACAGATGCTGTCAGACCTGCTCAGATTGTCCAGTATTTTCTGTTTTTGTTTGCGATTTCAGCATCTGCAGTAATTTGCTTTTATATTAAAAAGATTTAGGGATTCATGTATAGAAATAGAAATCACGAAAAACTGGTGAACAGTTAAAATATAGCGCTTTACAAATGGCTAATAGAGTGTTAACATTCATCTCGAGGGGGTTGAAATACAAAAGGGCTGGGTGTTATGCGACAATTATATGAAGCTCTGGTTAATTCACATATATGGACCTTGGAGGGGGTGCAGTGCATATTCGTCAGGTTAAAAGATTAACATGCTGAGGAAATGTTGCATCGACCAGGCTATATTCCCTTTTGTGTAATAGATTAAAGGATAATAGCATTAAAGTGTTTAAGATGATTAAAAGATTTGATAGGATTGATAGACTGGAACTATTTCCTCTGGCGAGGGAGCCTAGAACAAAGGAGAATAATCATGAAATTAGAACTGGGCTGTTCAGGGGTGATGTCAGCAAACACTTTTTCATCTGAAATGTAGTGGAAATTGGGAACTTTCCTTTTCAAAACTCTTGAGGATTAACAACAGTTTATAATTTCTAGTGCCTTTAAAGTAATAAAACATTCCAAAGTGCTTCACAGGAACTTTATAAATCAAAATGTGACACTGAGCCACACAATAGGTCAGATGACCAGAAACATATTCAGAGGTAAATTCCAGGAGTGTGTTAACGGAGGAAAGTGAGTTAATGAGGCACAGAGGCAGAGGGAAAATATTCCAGAGAATACTCAAGAAGCCAGAATTAGAAGAGCACTTGTAGGGCTGTGGGGCTAGAGAAGATTGCAGAGATAAGGAGGGGTGAGGCCATGGAAAGATTTGAAAACAAGGATGAGAATTTTAAAATCAAAATATTCCTTGACTGGGAACCAATATAGGGGTGATTGGTGTACAGGATGTGGAGGAAGTTAAGACACAGGGACCAGAGTTTTACATGACCTTAAGTTTAAGAATGACAGACTGTGGGAGATCAACCAGGAGTGTATTGGAATAGCCAACTCTAGCGGCAAAGAGGCATGAATGAGGGTCAAGTATACATTTCAAAATTAAGCTTAATAATTTTTGTCATGCAAAGGTATTAAGGGATGTGGAATCATTAAGCAAATGGAGTTATACCAATCAGCCATGTTTGAACTGAATTTCAGAACATGCTTGAGGTAGTTGAATGGCCTATATCTATCCCAAGTTCTGAATAATAATTTTAATAGACCCCCCCCACACACACTTCTCAGCTTTCTGGACAATAACATTCAAGCAGGCCAAATGAGTGATTAAGAAGAATAAGCCCAAATAGAAATTACAAATTTGACAGAACTACAATATGTAAAACTAAATAATTGATTAACATTCTTATTTAAAGTACTCATGTTTAGAAATGCGAGAATAGTTTACTACATAACACACAAACACTATTCTGCTGCTAAAGTGCCACAAGGTTCTGCTTTCCTGAGATCAATTATTGAGGAACAATTCTAGGCAGATCTTCAGGTCAGCTTGAGGTCAGATGAAACAAGAAAATCGCTGCAATTCTTTCCCTAAATGTAAATTTTTGTTTTGCTTGTCACATAGAAATATGTCAGTCATACTGTCATTCATGAACATTTCCAGAAATTCTATGCATGGATGTAATCTTTTAGCTAGAGTTGTCTTAGCTACCAGTGAATGGTCTGCGAATCTCCACAAGCTTAAGGCTCAGGGGCGAAATTCTCCGTTATCGGCGGAAACTCCGCCGATCGGCGCAAAAAACGGCGCAAATCCCACTTGCGTCACGTCATAAAAATGGGCCGATAGTCTGCGGCCCGAAATGGGCTAGCAGCGACGTAACGGGATCCGCGCTTGCGCAGTGGTTCATAAGGCTCATAAGGCTGCGCAGCTCCCCCCCACCCGACCGGAACAGCCGACCGCAACACCCGACTTGATGGCTGGCCGTCGCTCAGCCCCGAGGTTCGAGTCACGCGATGTGGAGGCGCTCCTGGATGCGGTGGAGCAGAGGAGGGACGCCCTGTATCCCGGGCACGGCCGCAGAGTTGCCCCACGCCACAGCCGGCGTCTGTGGAGGGAGGTGGCAGAGGCCGTCACCGCTGTGGCCCTAACACCACGGACAGGCACCCAGTGCCACAAGAAGGTGAACGACCTCGTCAGAGCAGGCAGGGTGAGCCTCCCCCATATCCCCCATATCCCCTCTCCCCCAAATCCCCCCTCCCCCATATCCCCCCCCTCCCCCATATCCCCCCCTCCCCCATATCCCCCATATCCCCCCTCCCCCATATCCCCCTCCCCCATATCCCCCATATCCCCCCTCCCCCATATCCCCATATTCCCCCCTCCCCCATATCCCCCCTTGCCCATATCCCCCATATCCCCCCTCCCCCATATCCCCCATATTCCCCCCTCCCCCATATCCCCCCTCCCCCATATCCCCCATATCCCCCCTCCCCCATATCCCCCATATTCCCCCTCCCCCATATCCCCCCTCCCCCATATCCCCCCTCCCCCATATCCCCCATATTCCCCCCTCCCCCATATCCCCCCTCCCCCATATCCCCCATATTCCCCCCTCCCCCATATCCCCCATATTCCCCCCTCCCCCATATCCCCCATATCCCCCCTCCCCCATATCCCCCATATTCCCCCTCCCCATATCCCCCCTCCCCATATCCCCCCTCCCCCATATCCCCCATATCCCCCCTCCCCCATATCCCCCTCCCCCATATCCCCCCTCCCCCATATCCCCCATATTCCCCCTCCCCATATCCCCCTCCCCCATATCCCCCATATTCCCCCCTCCCCCATATCCCCCCTCCCCCATATCCCCCATATCCCCCCTCCCCCATATCCCCCATATTCCCCCCTCCCCCATATCCCCCCTCCCCCATATCCCCCATATTCCCCCCTCCCCCATATCCCCCATATTCCCCCCCTCCCCCATATCCCCCCTCCCCCATATCCCCCATATCTCCCCTCCCCATATCCCCCATATTCCCCCCTCCCCCATATCCCCCCTCCCCCATATCCCCCCTCCCCCATATCCCCCTCCCCCATATTCCCCCCTCCCCCATATCCCCCTCCCCCATATCCCCCATATCCCCCCTCCCCCATATCCCCCATATTCCCCCCTCCCCCATATCCCCCCTCCCCCATATCCCCCATATTCCCCCCTCCCCATATCCCCCCTCCCCCATATCCCCCCTCCCCCATATCCCCCATATTCCCCCCTCCCCCATATCCCCCCTCCCCCATATCCCCCATATTTCCCCCTCCCCATATCCCCCCTCCCCCATATCCCCCATATCCCCCCTCCCCCATATCCCCCCTCCCCCATATCCCCCCCTCCCCCATATCCCCCATATCCCCAAGTGAATCCAGCCCTAACCTTAACCTCTCCAATGCACGCGCAACCGATGGCGTGCATTCATATACCTGCCTAACACTGTTGCCTTTTATCCCTGCCACCACCCCCCCCCCCCAGGAGAAGCGCGCACACAACAATAGGGAGCATGTGAGGACTGGAGGAGGGCCCGCTGATGAGAGGCCACTGACCGTACACGAGGAAAGGGCCCTGGAACTGGCTGGCGGACCTGAGGACCGGGAGGTTGCTGATGCAGAGGTCGGGGCCCCACGAGCAAGTGAGCCACCAACAGCCCGTCCCCATAGCCCCCCTCCCCTATATCCCCCTCTCCCGTATCACCTGATCACTGCCTGATGTCTAACCATGCATGCTTCATTGTGTATCGCAGGACCAAACGTCCAGGCACCCATCCCCGCAGATGCAGACCGCCCGCAGGATGCCCCTCGGAGACCACGGGAGACGGAGAGACCCGCACCCTCCAGCATGCGACGCCCGCAGGATGCCCCGCGGAGACCACGGGAGACGGAGAGACCCGAACCCTCCAGCATGCGACGCCTGCAGGATGCCCCTCGGAGACCACGGGAGACGGAGAGACCCGACCCTCCAGCATGCGACGCCCGCAGGATGCCCCTCGGAGACCACGGGAGACGGAGAGACCCGGACCCTCCAGCATGCGACGCCCGCAGGATGCCCCTCGCACACCACGGGAGACGGAGAGACCTGGAGCAACAGGGAGACGACACCCCCGTCACGTGCGGGAGCGACCACCCAGCGTTGAGGGGGGCAGCCACAGGCCCCCGTCACATCCGAGCCAGGACACCACTACCCAGGACACCACTACCCAGGACACCCCTACCCGGGACACCACTACCCGGGACACCCCTACCCGGGACACCACTACCCGGGACAGCACTACCCGGGACAGCACTACCCGGGACAGCACTACCCAGGACACCCCTACCCGGGAAGACGAAATACCGGACAGTGACTCAGAGTGGATGGGTGGAGACGAACCCCCACCCCAAAGTGCCATGGACTCAGAGTGGGACGAAGAGCACGACACAACGCCACTGCTGTCACCAACACCCTCCACCATCGCAGAAACACTCACCACGGTTGGGCACTTTAGTGATGAGGCGTCTGGTACACTCACTGGTGCGCACAACACAGCCGTCCCGGTACAGCAGGTGGAGGTAGGAGCAGCAGAGGGACCGGGCGGTCGGAGGGCAGCCCAGGCCAAGCGAACATCTGCCGCCCAGATGGATCCCGGGTTCCTGCAGTTACCACACCCACACATAGATCCTATGCAACCACCGACACGGAGACGAGCGAATAGGGTGACGGGTGGCTTGCGGCGGCTGCGGTCGCAGGTGGAGGAGTCCACCCGCGTCCAGGAGCTGGGAGTGGTCCCGGTCATGCGTGCCACCCAGGCTGACACCGCACGGGTGGCGTCCGCGGTGGAGGCAATGGGTGCGACGGTGTCAGACATGGGGAACGGCTTGCGAGGCCTGGGGCCTTCCATGCGTGCGGCGTCTGTGGCCCAGGAAATGGCTGCCCTCTCACAGGAGGCCATGAGCCAGTGCCAGCGCCAGATGGCAGAGGCGCTCAACACCATAGCCCAGTCTCAGCACGCCATAGCCCAGTCTCAGCAGGCCATGGCCCAGTCTCAGCAGGCCATGGCCCAGTCTCAGCAGGCCATAGCCCAGTCTCTGCAGGCCATGGCCCAGTCTCTGCAGGCCATGGCCCAGTCTCAGCAGGCCATCGCTGAGGGCATCGGCGCCAGTGGCCATGTGCGAGCTGGCGTCGCACTGTCGCAGACAGGGTTCGACAACCCCCTGGGCTCCATGGCTGCAAACCTGCAGACCCCTGTCGATACCAGCATGGGCCTCCAGGACTGGCAGCGCCAGATGTCGGGGGCGCGTCGGATGGCCAGTCCGTTCGCATCCCCCACCCATGTAGAGGCCTGGGGGCCATCGGGCACCCCGAGGGAGGAGGAGGTGGTGTGGTCCGTCCCGGCTCCCTCTGTAGGGGAGGTCCCGGTACACCGCGACACCTCGGACTCCCCCCCTTCCGTCCCAGGTGCATCGGGTGGGCAACGGGCAGGACAGGCTGGCAGCTCGCCATCCCAGTCGCCCGGGCCGCAGCCTGGCCCATCTAGGCCAGGACGCCCCAGGAAACGGCCGCCAAAGGGATCCAGTGTCAGAGGGCAGGAATCACAGGAGTCCACCTCCAGTTCTGCTGTACCGTCTGGGGAACCACGTAGACGTAGTCAAAGGGCCCGTAAGGCCAAACAATTAGACACTGAGTAAGTTGGCACGGGTGCAGGGCACAGATGAGTTTTAGGCGCTAGGGCACGTGCATGAACTCCTTTGGTTATTAAAGTCAATGTTACACCTACCGAAGCTGCCTTTGTGCTCTGTCCAAAGTGTGCGGGGGTGTCATGTACGTTGAGCGCAAGTGTGTGTGTGAGGGGTGGTCTTACCTCAGCCCCAGGTGAGTCTGCCCCCTTCCCCCTGGGCCGCCATCAACATCCCCCGGGCAGAGGACGGGACCGTGCGCTGCAGTGTCACAGCCGCATGCAGGGATGGTCCGGGTGGATGGTGGTACTGTGGCCATGGGTCAGACATAGTCCAACGATGTAGAGCCAGGAGCTCATCGGAGGCGGGTTGTCATCATTCTCCATGGCCTGCGATAGACACGCGTCCACCCGCAACTGGGTGAGCCCGGCCCGTTGTGCCGCCGGTGGATCGGCAATTGGGGGTGGGGGGGTGGTGTGCATGCGGGTGGGGTGTGTGGGGTTGGGGAGGTGGGTGAGGGTGCTGGGTGGGTGGATGGGTGGGGGGTGTGGGTGGTCGGCTGTTGTCATGGTGTGCGGTCTGTGGCCATACTACCCGATTCCCACGCCCATCTAGTCAGTGAAGCGGGCGTCTATCAGTCTGTCCCGTGCCCGCTGGGCCAGCCGGTAATGGTAGACAGCCATCCGTCTGTGTCTACCCCGTCTGTCCTGACCATTGCCCCCATCCCCCTCATCTGGGGAGGACTGGGCCTCTTCCTGCTGCTCCTCCACTCCGCCCTCCTCTGCCTGCGGCACATCGCCCCTCTGCTGGGCTATGTTGTGCAGGACGCAGCACACCACAATGATGCGGCCGACCCTATCTGACCGATACTGGAGGGCGCCCCCAGAGAGGTCCAGGCACCTGAAACGCATCTTCAGCATGCCAAAGCACCTCTCGATCACTCCCCTTGTCGCTACATGGGCATCGTTGTAGCGGTTCTCCGCCTCATTGCGTGGCCTCCGTATAGGCGTCATCAGCCACGATCGCAATGGGTAGCCCCTGTCGCCCAGCAACCAGCCCCTCAGCCGGGGATGGCGTCCCTCGTACATGCCGGGGATGGATGACCGCGACAACACGAATGAGTCGTGTACACTGCCTGGGTGACGGGCGCAGACGTGCAGGATCATCATGCGGTGGTCGCAGACCACCTGTACATTCATCGAATAGGTCCCCTTCCTATTAGTGAACATGGCCCTGTTATCTGCAGGTGGCCGCACGGCGACGTGCATCCCATCGATCGCGCCCTGGACCATGGGGAACCCGGCAATGGCAGAGAAGCCCACGGCCCGGGCATCTTGGCTGGCCCGGTCCACGGGGAAGCGGATGTAGCGGTGCGCCATGGCATAAAGGGCATCTGTCACTGCCCGGATGCACCGATGCACCGATGTCTGCGATATGCCGGACAGGTCCCCACTCGGTGCCTGGAATGACCCCGTTGCATAAAAGTTCAGGGCCACCGTAACCTTGACGGACACGGGGAGAGGGTGTCCCCCGCCAGTGCCACGCGGTGACAGGTGTGCCAGCAGGTGGCAGATGTGTGCCACGGTTTCCCGGCTCATCCGGAGTCTCCTCCTGCATTCCCGGTCCGTGAGGTCCTGGTATGACTGCCGGGGCCGGTACACACGGGGCGCCCTCGGGTGCCTCCGTTGCCGTGGGGCCGCGACGTCCTCCTCCCCCTCCTCGTCCTGTCGGTCAGGTGTCCCTCCAGCCTGGGCGGCTGCCGCCTGCCCCTCTGCGGCAGCCTGCGCCGCCTCTCTGGCACGCTCCTCCTCCTCCTCCTCCTCATCCAGGGCAACATAGACATTAGCGGCTGCCACCACGGCGGACAACATCGCTGGATGGTCTGAAAACATGACGGCCTGGTGGGGGGGAGGGGAACGACGACATGTCATCATTGCCCATATCCCCTCCTCCCCCCAGCCAGGTGGCATGGACCGCATGGGTCCAACTGTTGGAGGCTGGCACCTGGCCAGGTGGACCAACTCATTTGCCCTCCCATCACCCACCCCGGCACGGAACCCCCCCCCCCAACCTCCACCCCGGCACGGCCCCCTCCCCAACCCCCAACCTCCACCCCAGCACGGACCCCCCCCAACCTCCACCCCGGCACGGACCCCCTCCCCAACCCCCAACCTCCACCCCAGCACGGACCCCCCCCCAACCTCCACCCCGGCACGGACCCCCTCCCCAACCTCCACCCCGGCACGGCCCCCTCCCCAACCTCCACCCCAGCACGGACCCCGTCCCCAACCTCCACCCCGGCACGGCCCCCTCCCCAACCTCCATCCCAGCAAGGACCCCCCCCCCAACCTCCACCCCGACACGGACCCCCTCCCCAACCTCCACCCCGGCACGGACCCCCTCCCCAACCTCCACCCAGGCACGGACCCCCTCCCCAACCCCCAACCTCCACACCAGCACGGGCCCCCCCAACCTCCACCCCGGCATGGACCCCCTCCCCAACACCCAACCTCCACCCCAGCACGGACCCCCCCCCCAACCTCCACCCCGGCACGGACCCCCTCCCCAACCTCCACCCAGGCACGGCCCCCTCCCCAACCTCCACCCCAGCACGGACCCCCCCCCCCCCAACCTCCACCCCGACACGGACCCCCTCCCCAACCTCCACCCCGGCACGGACCCCCTCCCCAACCTCCACCCCGGCACGGCCCCCTCCCCAACCCCCAACCTCCACCCCAGCACGGACCCCCCCCAACCTCCACCCCGGCACGGACCCCCTCCCCAACCCCCAACCTCCACCCCAGCACGGACCCCCCCCCAACCTCCACCCCGGCACGGACCCCCTCCCCAACCTCCACCCCGGCACGGACCCCCTCCACAACCCCCAACCTCCACCCCGGCACGGACCCCCTCCCGGCACTCCCCCGGAGCCCAGCCTACTCTAACCACCCCCCCCACCCCCCCCCCCCCCCCCCCCCCGCTGCACACACACACAAGCCGAGACACACCTCTCCTCAGGCAATCAGTCTGCGGCCACGCCATTTCCTGCCCAGAGCCAACCCCCCAGGCCGTCACTCACCTCCTCGCTGGTCGGCGTGAGCCTGGAGCACCGGGTCACGCCGATGAAAAGGAGGTTTGATTCACGTCGACGTGAACGGTCATCACGTCGACGGGACTTCGGCCCATCCGGAAGGGAGAATATCGGCAGGCCGAAAATTGGCTGCCTTGCGCAGACCCGTGACATTCTCCGCGGCAGCGGCGCCATTAACGCCCCGCCGACTTTTCTCCCTTCGGAGACTTCGGCGGGGGCGGGGGCGGGATTCACGGCGGCCAACGGCCATTCTCCGACCCGGCGGGGGGTCGGAGAATGACGCCCCAGGTTCCTCACATAGGCACAGGTCTCTAATGTAAAACATTGCTACAGCTATTTTAAACACATTAAATATTACTACCTGTACAAAGATATTTTAATACTTTTCATGTGCATTTTAACATTGTACAACTTTACCACGACGTAAGCCTTATTTTCAGTTGTAAGTTCTCCTCAGTGAAAATTCAACATTCGGAGAAATTTGATTGGTTCATTTAAAACAAAGATTTTACTTCTGGTCATGTTTGATTCTTTACTTTCCAATGTTCTTCAGAGTTCCTCATGGGAGGATTAGCCAGAAGCTTTCCTCATATATTCTGTATCCGTTCAGTTGTTACTGGCTCATGAGCATGAGATTGGGATGAAGTCTGACAAAAGAATTTCTATGTGAATGAAAGTGTGAATTGTGCCTCTTCCTGTCTCTGGCCCAGCCTCTGGTTGGCCAGGACTCCAGCATCATTTAAAACCCCTACCCCTCCCATCCCACACAGTAAAATCACTGAAGTGCCGATTGTTGCATCATCCTGTGGAAGGACTCCTCCTCTATAATGGTGATCATGTAGCTGTGGCCACATTTTGTTTTTAAAGTTTTTCAAAAGTCTTCCAAGAGTGCCTCCATGTTGAGATGTCCTTGCTTTCGCCTATCTACATCAGCAGCTTCCATCTCTGAACATAGAACATAGAACAGTGCAGAAGGAGGCCATTCAGCCCATCGAGCCTGCACTGACCCACTTAAGCCACCCTATCCCCGTAACCCAATAACCCCTCCTAACATTTTTGGACACTAAGGGCAATTTAGCATGGCCAATCCACAGAACCTGCACGTCTTTGGACTCTGATGGTGGGTCTGCCAATGTGTAAATCTTCGAGGGTCTCCTTATATGTGACAACAGCAAGGCCCCATTCCAACAGCCTGTATTCTTTCTCAGAGAAATAATCTTGATACGCCCACTGAGCCTCAAGTGAGATGTGCATGAAGAAAACATTGCCAGCTTGCACATTACATAGACATGTGAATGAGTAAACAAAATTTAAAACTGATATGCTTTCAAATCAGTTGAATTGCTCAATTATCTGATTAGTTTACTGTTAATTGTAATTAAAAATAGTTGGTCCTTTCTCACTGGCAAGGTCTAAAAACAGTCACTGAGATAATCCTGAAGGATGCAATGGATCAGAATTTCCTAAAGGTGGGTACAGGGTGGAGTCAGGGCCGCCAACCCATAGGCCAATCTTAGGTGGTCACAGAGATAGGCGGGTGCCAAGACAGGCTGGCTAAGTTCTCTGGGACTTCATCCCAGATATACAATAAAAGCAGTTAGGACCTCTAGTCCTAACCCCTCACTTCCCCCAACCGCATGGCTCCTTATATTCTCTTTGCCAATTCATGTCCTTTCCATGCCCATGCGCCTGGTGACACTATGCAGACAACAGATGATCCATATTCTAACAATGACAATACAGCTGAGAGAGATTTTAATAAACCACACATTCACAAATCTGCTCTTGGAAAAAAAAGTGCTGTTCCTACAGCACTATAAAAGTGTCAATCAGACAGATCATTAAAGTATCAATGACAGCTATTTCAAACACTTTACACAAACCTAAATCTTTTCTAAATCAACATTGAAATATTGACAAAGGAGATCATAGAAAGAATAACATATTATAACCACTTAAAGATGTCAATTAAGCAAAGGGATGGGCAATAAATGCTGGCCTAGCCAGCAATGTCCACATCCCGGAAATAAATTTAAAAAGAAATACGGTTTTCAAATCCAGATTATAGTTGATGCCTCCCCTGAGGGGCCATAAACTACGAGTCATTGACAAGCTAGCCTGACTTCATGAAAATTGGATTGGGCTAGGAGATGCCTACCCTCTAACATTTCATCGGCCATTTAGACCAATACAGAATGACACTAGTAATTAGAAAGCGTAACTTAACAGGTCAGAGTTAAATCACTGTGAACTCTTAACTTTACTTCAATATTGGATATCATGTTGAGTAAATTATATGGCATTCTGTACCATGGGGAACTTGCTGGTTAATGAGAATGACCACAACTCCTCCAACCACAAGTCAACAGAAGCTTAAGAACAATTTGAGAATTTTTTAATAATACTAATTATAATACAATAACAATAGATGTTTTAAAAGCAATTGTATACTCTTAAAAGTGATCATGTATTTTATTTGATCTGAGGCCACCCAATTATTTGCACAAAGTATGCTTTGCTGTTAATCACTGTTCTCCATTGAGCAATACCTACACAGTTGTGAAGTGAAACTGACCTGTGTACATATCGGTCTGCTATTGAGTGTCAGTGTTATTCCAAAGCTCCTTGGAACTCCACCATCATTGCTCTTATGTCCCCTGCAAACTTTGGCTTTAGATTGGAAAGAGCAATCATCCTGCTTATGTGATTGAGGTCAAAATTCTATTGCAGCCAATGTTAGCCTGAAATGTTTTTAACATTTTAGATAAATTAAAGTGGGGGATAACTTGTCAAATGATAAAGGCTGCCTTAGGTTAGCAAATATGTTGAAGTTCAGCTTTATCATACCACTTAATTTAAAATCCTTCTTTGGCAATAATGATGGAACCTTGCTAGCTATTTCTAATGTTTAGAAATGAAGATAGGGATGTAATGTACTTTTGTGAACTCAAATTTGTAGTGAATCCCTTACTACAGTTTTAATGTCATAAGAGCTTGTACTTGAATACAACTATGTGAGATTGAATTGGAAATCTGGTCTGTCCTAACTGGTAATCCAAAATCTTCGCACATATTGAAACGCCCAGACATTGTTGAACTTGCTTGCAGTTGGTAAGTTTCACAATAACCACTATATTTTGAGCCTGGTAGCACCTTTTTTCCTTAATATGGTTGCTGTGCTATGTTGGCTTCCCATTATATTTTAAAATGTGAAATAGTAAGTCACAGAGACTTGGCATTCTTGAGAACAGCACTCTGAAAAAGTTTATCCCCCCATAATAGGAACTACAAAACGACAAATTCAGGAAAATCTGAAATGAATGGGATTCAATTGAAAAGAATGAGAGCTGAGAAAAAAAAGGCAGAAAGAGACAATAAAGAGACTCATAATGAAAGTAACTCCAGGGTATTCTTTACTCCAGCTTTTCTGAGAACTCAGATATATGTAGATTTTTCCTATTGACCTTGATTTGCTGGTTGTCATTCCTGATAGTTAAGAATTCCATTCCATTCAGAGGACCATTCACCACACAGTTGGGAATGGTTTTCTAGAGCTGAATTTCCCTAATCTTGTTTTCAATCTCCGTGATATGGGAATTGACAGTTTCGCATTATACCTATTTTGTACTGAGATTCACCTTTTGATCTGGTAATAGTAGGTGAAAAGATCTTTTTTCTGATCGAGTACTTTTTTTGCATTAACCGATAAATGTCTCCTGTATGATCTACATTAACGATTTTGAAACATTCATTTCTCCCACTTGTCCAGGAAGTGATAGGCACCTTCAGTTTTTATAGAGACATGTTTATAT
Organism: Scyliorhinus torazame; assembly: GCF_047496885.1. Taxonomy (NCBI): domain Eukaryota; kingdom Metazoa; phylum Chordata; class Chondrichthyes; order Carcharhiniformes; family Scyliorhinidae; genus Scyliorhinus; species Scyliorhinus torazame. The sequence continues at coordinate 229,555,570 of NC_092714.1, forward strand.
ATTTAACTTAAATGAATATGATACATATAAAAAAATGAACTTTGGAATTATCCTTTGTTGGTTATCACAGGAGTCCAACGTTTATATGAAAAAAACTATAAAATGAGTGTCCTTCCTATTTTCATTTTATTAAATTATTCACTATGCCAATTATAACATGATCTTAACCAAATTGGTGCCAAATGCGCTTTGCTCTTGAGATACTTTGGTTCATTTTGCCTGTTACAACTTCAGAAAGCTTTTGAGTTTGTTACCCTTGGCTCAGTCGATAGCATTCTTGCCTCTGAATGACCAGGTTGCAGGATCAAGCCCCGATCTAAGATTTGAACACAGGTACTCAGGGAGTGCTGCACTATCAGAGATTATTCAGATAAGATGTTAAATGGAAGCCCTGCCTGCCCTCTCTGGTGGACCTCAAAGATTTCACGACACTCTTTGGAAGAAGCGCAGGGAATCATCTCCAATGTCACAGATTATTGTCATCATGGATGCAAAGTAATTGATAAAAGAAGCAAAATGTATTTGAGATAAACCTTTTTCACGCAGCGAGTGGTTAGGGTCTGGAATGCAATGCCTGAGAGTGTGGTGGAGGCAAGTTCAGTCGAGGCATTCAAGAGGGGATTAGATGCTTATTTAGAGCCATAGGGATCTACAGCACAGAAAGGGCCCTTCAGCCCATTGTGTCTGCACCAGTCAAAAACAACCACCTAAGTATTCTAATCCCATTTTCCATCACTTGGCCCATAGCCTTGTATACCTTGGCATCGCAAGTGCACGTCTAAATACTTCTTGAATGTTATCAGGGTCTCTGCCTTCATCACCCTTCCAGCCAGTAAATTCCAGGCTCCCACCACCCTCTGGGTGAAAATGTTTTTCCCACACATCCACTCTAACCCTCCTGCACTTACTTTAAATAGAATCATAGGATCATAGAATTCCTACAGTGCAGAAAGAGGCCATTCGGCCCATCGGGTCTGTACCAACCCTCTGACAGAGCACCCTAGCCAGACCCACTCACCCGCCCTACCCCCGTAACCCCATAATCCCACCAAACGTACACATCTTCAGGCACTAAGGAGCAATTTAGTATGGTCAATCCACCTAACTAAATCTATGTCCCCTGCTACTTGATCCCTCCACCAAGGAAAAAGGTTTCTTCCTGTCCATTCTACCTATGCTCCTCATAATTTTATACATCTCAATCATGTCCCCCTCATTCTCCTCTGCCCCAAAGAAAACAACCCCAATCTTATCCAATCTCTCTTCACAATTAAAACTCTCCAGCCCAGGCAACATCATGGTAAATCTCATAGACATAGATTAACATAGAATTTACAGTGCAGAAGGAGGCCATTCGACCCATCGAGACTGCACCGGCTCGTGGAAAGAGCACCCTACCCAAGGTCCACACCTCCACCCGATCCCCATAACCCAGTAACCCCACCCAACACTAAGGGCAATTTTGGACACTAAGGGCAATTTATCATGGCTAATCCACCTAACCTGCACCCTTTCCAGTGTGATCACACTTCTCCTATAATGTGGATTGTAGAACTTCACACAATACTCTAGCTGTGGCCTAAACAATGTTTTATATAGTTCCAGCATAACTACCCTGCTCTTAAAATCTATGCCTCAGCTAATAAAGGCAAGCATACCATATCTGTTATTAACCACTTTATCCACCTGCAATTCTACCTTAAGAGGCTAGGGTACATGAACACCAAGGTCTCTCTGATCCTCAGTACTTCTGAGGGCCCTGCCGTTTATCATATGTTCCTTTGCCTTGTTTGTCCTGTCCAAGTGCATCACCTCACACTGATCCGGATTGAATTCCATTTGCCACTGATCAGACCATCTGACCATCCTGTCTATATCCTCCTGTAATGTAAGGCTACCCTCCTCACTATTTACCAACCACTAATTTTCTTATCATCCGCAAACTTTGTGATCAACCATCCTAAATTCATGTCTAAGGGCTGGATTCAGGCACCGCGTTGCGCCCGGTGTAGAGCCAAGTGCAACGGGTGAATCCCGTGAGACCCCCAAATCGGGGTCTGCACCTAGCCGATTGCAAGTCACCCGACTCGTTTCACCCAGCACAATCTGGATCACATCCTCATTGGTCGTGACCCAGATAATGACATTCAAATGAGCCATTAGGCTTATTTAAATACCCGGACACCGTATGTGCCTGGGGGTCAACGACCATTCCTGCGGGATGTGAAGCGGGTGCCATTTATCACTGGTTTCCGTAAACATGGACCAGGTGTGATGGTACCTTGGGAGCTCTTGCAAGCCATTAGAGCCTCTGGGTAGACATGAACAGGGCAGAGTAGTACTGGCACTATCCCAACACCTTTGCACTGCCCGACTGGCACTCTGGTGGTGCCATCCGGGCTCCCCAGGAGGCACTACCAGGGTGCCAGAGGCACTGCCTGGGAGCCTGTCTGGCGGGCCAAGGTGACCAGGTGCCAGGTTGGCATTGTTAAGGGTCGGACACTGGGAGGTCTTACCATGAGAGGCGAATGAGGGGAGGTTTGAGGGGCCAAGAAAGATTGGGAGTGAAGAGGGGGCCTGAAAAGGGGGTGTAGAGATCAGGGCAATCATTCCAAATGGTGCCCTGATCTGCAAGGAGCTGGTTGCCTCACCATCTGCCTAAGTGCGGCCTCGACGGGGTGGAACTCCCTGAGGCCCAATAAAATGAGAAAGTGCAGGTGATTAGCGGCTTGAGCGCGGCGCTGCAGCCGCCGAGAAACAACTTGCCAAACATGTCTGAAAGGGGATTTAGAATTATTCCCACTGAATCTTGCCCTAAAACATTTGTATAAACCTCAAACAGCAAGGGCCCCAACACTGATCCCCACGGGACACAACTGGACACAGGCTTCCAGTCAGAAAAGCACCCCTTGGCCATCACCCTCTGCTTCCTGTCTCTCAGCCAATTCTGGATCCAATTTACCAAATTTCCTTGGATCCCATGGGCTTTTACCTTAGCTATCAATCTCCCATGTGGGATCTTATCAAAAGCCTTGCTGAAGTCCAAGTAGACGACATCAAATGCATTGCCCTTATTTACACACCTGATTACCTCCATTCAATCAAGTTGGTCAGATAATACCTCCCCTTAACAAAACCATGTTGACTGTTCTTGATTAATCCCTGCCTCTCCAAATGCACAGTAAGAGGTCTTACAACACCAGGTTAGCTTTCACCTGAGGAAGGAGCTGTGCTCCGAAAGCTAGTGATTCAAAGCAAACTTGTTGGGCTTTAACCTGGTGTTGTAAGACTTCTTACTGTGCTCACCCCAGTCCAACGCTGGCATCGCCACATCATGGTCTCCAAATGCAGATTAATTCTGTCTCTCAGAATTGCTTCCAATAATTTCTCCACCACTAACGCGCCTGTAGTTTCCTGGTTTATCCTTTCTTTCCTTCCTTCTTGACTATTGGTACCACATTGGCTATCCTCCAGTTCTCCCGCACCTCTCCTGTGGCCAGAGAGGAATTGTAAATTATTAGTGACACCCCTGCTAGTTCCTCCTTTGCCTCACTCAACAGACCGGAATACATTTCATCTGGCCTGGAGATTTGTCTACGTTTAAGGCTGCCAGACCACTCAGCATCGCCTCTCGGTCTATGTTAAATTATTTAATTTTATCACAGTCCTTCTCCCTGATTTCTATACCCACACCGTCTCTCTCACTGGTGAACACTGACAGAAAGTATTCGTTTAGAACCCTACCTATGTTCTCTAGCTCCACACTCAAATTACCACTGTGGTCTTTAATGTGCTCTACTCTTTCCCTAGTTATCTTTTACCCCTAATATATTAACATAGAAACATAGAAAATAGAAACAGGAGGAGGCATTTCTGCCCTTTGAGCCTGCTCCACTATTCATTATGATCATGGCTGATCATCAAGTTCAATACCCTTATCCTGCCTTTCCCCAATATCCTTTGACCCCTTTAGCTCCAAGAACTATATCTAATTCCTTCTTGAAATTACACAACATTTTGGCCTCAACTACTTTCTGTGTTAGTGGGTTTCACAGATTCACCACTCTTTGGGTGAAGAAATTTCTCCTCATTTCAGTCGTAAAAGGTTTACCCCTTATCCTCAAACTATGACCCCTAGTTCTAGACTCCTCCATCGTCAGGAACATTCTTTGTGAATCTATCCTGTCTAATCCAGTTAGAATTTTATAGGTTTCTATGAGATCCCCTCTCGTTCTTCTAAACTCTAATGAATATAATCCTAACCGACTTAGTCCCTCCTCATATGTCAGTCCCGCCATCCCAGGAATCAGCCTGGTAAACCTTCGCTGTACTGCTTCCATCGCAAGAAAAGCCTTCCTCAGATAAGGACAGCAAAGCTCCAGGTGTGATTAGGATTTTCCTTTATTTTACCTGCCGCTATCCTTTCATTTCTACCTTTTGCTCTCCCAATTTCTTTTTTAAGTTCCTTCTTGCAAATTCTATATTCCTCTAGGACTTCTGCAATTTTGAATGCTCGATATCTGCCCTAAGCCTCCCTTTTTCTCTTTATCCAATGCTGTGTGTCCCTTGATATCTTTGAAAAGAAAAATTGTACAGGGTTATGAAGTGAAGGCAGGAATATGTCACAAGGTGAAATGCTCATTCAAAGACCCAGCACAGACACAACAGGGCGAATGGACTCCTTCTACGCTGTAACAATTCTGTGATTCTATGTCGTAGAAAATATTTATCTCTCAATGAACTTCATAAAAACAGGTTCCCTGGCCAGCTTGCTGTGCACAAATTGGCTGCTGTGTTTCCTATTCACAACAGTGACTGCACCTCAAAAGTACTTGATTGACTGTAAAGTGTTTTGAGACCACCTGAGGTGTAAAGTGCTATATAAAGGCAAGCTGCCCTTACAGTTGCACAGTTAATTATATTTACAGTGAAGCACTGTTCATTTGCTTGAATGCAGCAGGTGAAATATGTTCTTCTGTTCTTGAAAAACAGTTTTATCCAACCAACATATTTTAATTGATAACTCACGATATCGAAATTCAATGCAAATGTATTAGATCACTCAAGTACAATCCTTCATTTTGGGTTGAAATAATTATGGGGACCTTTAACATGTTCCTAATTTTCCCTTGAATTTAACAGCATTTAGTTTGATATAGTGGCCAATGCAAACATTCAGAACATTTCTTTCCACATCAGCTCACTAAAGACAATCAGTGTTTTGCCTCTTGGTTTATTTTATAAACATTTAAGGGTTGATTTTTACCCTACCTAACCAGACCAACTGAGCTGGGCAGGCAGTTAAAATGGCCCATACAACTTATCTTAATTTAGTCTGCTGCCTTGGCTCTGTGATTTTAATGTGCTTGTTTAAACAGGTACAAAGGGCACCATCTAGAAGTCAGCAGGATTGTTGCAGTTTGCTTCCCTCACTCTCCCCTGACTGTAGTGCCCTTCTAAAGCTCCTGTCAATCATCTACCTGATTGCCAGGTATTGAACATTAGCGAGAGCTTCCTGCCACCTGAAATCCTGCTTCTTCCTGTCAGGGTGAGGTGGAAGTCTGAAGAGGCCCTGTGCAGAGAGGAGTTTAAAATTTCTTGGACTTCACAGCAGAGGGTTGAATAGTTTCCTTTCCATTTCAGCCCCCACCTGCATGGGTCATGGTTACAGCAGGAACAGGAGTAAGTGGACGAAATGAAGCATATCTTCGTAAGCAGATTCACCTAGTGATTGCAAAGTCACAAGAGAGTTTCTGCCTACATAGAAACTGTACCTCCTCTGTCATTTCCTTTGTAAGTAATATCAAATATTAACAAACGATTTCTAAATTTAGGAATAGTTTTGGTGTTAATTTTTATTGTTGCCTTTCTGCGTTAGCCAAGTCCATACAGTCATCATTACATTATAATCAACATATATTTTTCTTCATGACACTTTTTCAGTAAAGATAATTATATTTTGGCTTTTCTGCTGATTATTGTCTGAGAGTCAGTATGATGTTTTGATAATATCTGTAATACGCTTAAGTCTTAGATTATGTTGTGAAAGATTAACATAAGGAACCGTCTAGTTCCTGCACGCGGTGAAGAATTTTGGCTTGGATGAAAGTATAGAGGAGAGCTACCAATCTTAAGTCTCTTAGTTACCAGGTTAGGCCCTCGATAATTAGGGCTATTTGCTTTGTAGAAAAGCAGGCTTAGGGCAGACATGATTAAAGATTTTAAAATGATGAAGGGATTGGATTCAGTCTGGTTGGAAAGATAATTCAAGATGGATAAGAAAGATGCCACTGCCTTGAAGGACATGCGTATAAGTTCCTTGGGCAAAGAATTAGCTTTGATATGAGATTCATGGCATCCTTTAAAAAGAAACTTAACAACCTGAGTGAAAATAACAGCCTGGAGTTTCCTGAGGCAGCTACTTCAGTGTAAACAAGGCATGAGTGTGGCAGAGTGCCAACTTTCAGTACAAAGTTCAGTGTAAATTGTGATGTAAATCACTTAGACCCATTGTTTCCCTGTGTTTGATTTCCTTGATCATCGATCCCCGATTGCATGAATCCGGCTGCCAAAGTTATCTCCATTGCATTCACATAGCTCTGTAATCCACACACATGCAAAATGACAGTTCAGGTGAAATTCATGAATTTAGATCAGCTTTTAATGGGCTGTAAATTTACTCCTAAAATTTTAGGCATAATAGGACCAAGTTTTTTTTTGCCTTTTATGCGAATATTTAAGTCAATTTAAAATTCCTCTCACTGCAAGCTACAATGTGTATTCTGCATTGTTGACCGCATTATCAAAGCACCAGAAGGATTTGAATTAAAAATTTAAAGAACTTGCACAATTTCATTTTCTGTGCCTAATATGCATAAATTATGCTTTGGCGACTGCAATTTTTCATTTTCATCTAAAAAGGCGCCTTAACAAAGTTTTGTGCCAAAGTTACACTTTTCGCGAGAGTTGAATGATTATGTCAATATCCACTTGTGCTACTCCAATTTTTACATCCTGGTATAACCTAATGGAATGCTCAGGAAATCTGTCGTATCTAACTGGAGTGAAAATTGATGTAAATTTCAGGGTAAATTCCAGGTGAACATTTTCAGTTATAAATTAAAAATGTTTTTTAAATTGAAATAGTGATTATTAATGGGCTATTGATGCTTCTGGTGTTTGGCTTGATTACTTTAAGGGACAGGTGAAGAATTTCTAAGACATCTTGTGTTGTCCACAACGTTTTGCTCTTTATGGTCTCTCTCCAAAGGTTCTGTAGTTAAGGCATGAGTTAACTGTGTGTGCAGTTGCATCATGTTCAGACAGAGTGGGGTTGATAGTCTTGCTGACTTCATTAAAGTTTCTTTGAAATACTTCAGTGTTGTATATTCTAAAATGCAGTTAGAAGAGCGTTCTTTAATTTAAATAAAGTCAAATAACCCACCGAATCAGAAAATCAACGTGTCAATACCTATTTATTTGGTTTTTCGCAGTGATGGGGATAATGGAAAGGCATCTTGAAATAGGAGTGGGGATTTCAAACCATCCTGGATGTCAATCTAGATTTCCTAAGCCTTGGAAAAACACATTGTCAACTGAGTATAAGGTATAAACTGCCTTTTCAAGTGTGCAATAAACAGTATCATAATAGCAACCTTTAAACCCTGGTTCTAAGTGCTACAACGTCACTTTAGTTTAAGGTTAAGAATATGCAATGCTAGGGCAGCACGGTGGCGCAGTGGTAGCACTGCAGTCTCACGGCGGCGAGGTCCCAGGTTTGATCCCGGCTCTGGGTCACTGTCCGTGTGGAGTTTGCACATTCTCCCGTGTTTGCGTGGTATTTCGCCCCCACAACCCAAAGGTGTGCAAGGTAGGTGAATTGAACACGCTAAAATTGCCCCTTAATTGGAAAAAATGAATTGGGTATTCTAAATTTATATTGAAAAAAAGAATATACAATGCTTTTGTTAGACATTACACTGTGAAAATAATTGAAATACACAAAAAAAAGTTGTGCTAATTCCAATTGCATTTTCTCCTTCTCATTGTCCATTTATATAGCTGTTGTGCTTCAGAGTTTTTATTTATTCATGTATAAAACAACAATTATTGGGAGTTTGATGAACCGAGTTGGCACAATGACCTTTTAACATTTAGAAACTGGGTTCCAATCCAGTCCAGAATAATGAAATTAGTTGTTTTGCCCCTGACTCTGTGAGGTGATTTTTTTTCAACTGTTTTCAGTGCCAAAGAGTCTCGAAGGTGACTGAGGTGACGTAATAAGCTGAAAGTTCAGTTTAGCCTGCATTTAACACATGGTGCCAACATGGCAAAGAAACAGAAGATTGCTTTAGAAACGATGACCCAAGGATCATTAAACAGCTGATTGGCAATTATACTGCCTGCTAGCACTCATTACTGAGGCTGCATGGCACTTTGATGTTTCGCATTTGAATTAATACTGTTCCATAATAGCGACCAGCTAATGGGAACAAACTAGTTGTTGCAGAAAACTCAAAGGTATATCATATTTTCTGTTCACTTGCTGCTTGCGTTTTCAGGAGACCTTTTGAAACACAAGAGCAGATTTTCTGTGACACTTTATCAAGACTTTACCAACACTCAATCAACATTTATTCCAGAAATTATCTGAGGACGGCCTACTAAACAAGTAAGTGATGCACTACTCTACCTTCTCAAAGTTACCAGGCAAAAGGGAGTGCTTAGTCCTTAGCATCTTACCAGGGGGTCCTCAGGCGGAATAGGAGGAGATGAGATTGGGCAGAACAGCATTAACAGATGCAGATGAAAGGGACAGGAAACCTAGTTGGACTTCTACTCCTTTGCAGGGACAGGAAATATCTCCTCTATCAAAACCTCTAGTTCCAGTTTGAGAACATGTGCACCTTCGCACTTGGTCCCTCGGCCATTCTAAAAATGGCTGTTGTGTGACAGATGGTCCACTCCAATCTTCTGGGTGAGTGGCGATCAAATATGCTGCTCCAGGAAAGTTGCAGGCGTTGTGTGTTAACCTGCAGGTATTAATCAGAAGTTGAGTGTTAACCCGCAGAAGTTAATCAGAGGTTGTATTTCCTACTTTGAACCTTGGCAAGTTTCAATCTTGGTGATCAGCAGTAAGGGCCAAAACTGTGTCTGAAAACTGGAGTTCCAAACAGGCATGTCTCATTAGTACAGCATGCCCTCTTTTCTCCCTTTCAACAAAAAAATCCTACATAGACTAAGTTCAGGCAGCATCATTTCAGCTCTTAGTGGGTGCAGCACAATCAATCACTCACGAGACGAGATGAGAAGGAGTCAATCGATGGCTTTATTACGCAGACTTGTTCCCCAGCAGCACAGTTACAGAATGCGGCTGCTGGTAGAACCCGGGCTCTTATACTCCACCTTACTGGGTGGAGCCAGTAGGCGGCTGATCCAATCGGGACTCTGCGTCTATCCACCAATAGCCTCTCGGCATCACAGGGTACCGTAATACCCCTAATGCATACCACCACATTCACCCCTTGTTAAAAAAGAACCCGGCGGGGGTAGTGGGGCGTATGGTGGTAGGGGTTTACAGAGCCGGTACCTGGGATGCCACTAACACAGCGGCTATGCTCCGATATCAAACTACTAGCATTATTTACAATGCCGCTTTTACTGGGCAACTGAATTATTTACAGAGGCATTTCTTGCTTTGTTATAAAGATTCGATGAGTTGAATGGGGGCCCTGGTCGTCCTCCCCGATCGTCTCAGCCCCGGTGGTGATGCAGGCGCTGGCTCGGGCACCGTCTTCTCTGGGAGCGTAGCGATGTCTCTTCCTGCTTCACTACCCTTAGGCGGGGCCGGGGGAAGGACCGATCCACCCGGGAAGGGGGCGGCTGTGGGATGCGCTGGTGGGAGGGAAGGGGTGATTGGTGTTGGGGGGTGCCGGGGGTTCGGTCGCGGCGGGGGTCCACGGTGCCCAAGGGGCTGCCGCGCGGTTGGGGACGTAGGCACGGGCGTTCTGCGATGCCACATCGAGCGAGGCAGCGAGAGCCCGTGCCTCCTTGAGGCCTAGTGAGTCTCTTGCCAGCAATCGCTGGTGAATATGGGACGAAAGCATACCTGCCACGAAAGCATCCCGAATCAGTAGCTCCGTATGTTCATTAGCCGAAACCGGTGGGCAGTTGCAATTTCTCCCCAATATTAACAGCGCACTGTAGAATTCGTCCAGCGATTCCCCGGGGATTTGCCGTCTCGTCGCGAGCTGGTGGCGTGCGTAGACCTGGTTGACGGGCCAAACGTAGATTCCTCTCAGCATGGCGAGCGCCGCCTGGAAATCGTCCGCGTCCTCTATGAGAGTGTAGATTTTCGGGCTCACCCTGGAATGCAGGACCTGCATTTTCTGGTCTTCTGTGGGTACACAGGTGGCCGTTGGGAGGTATCCTTCAAAACACGCTAACCAGTGTTTAAAAGTGGCCGCTGAGTTTGCCGCGTGGGGGCTGATTCGCAGACACTCCGGAGTGATTCGGAGCTCCATGGTCTTTAAAGTTTGCGTAATAAATTGTAGCACAATCAATCACTCATGAGACAAGATGAGAAGGAGTCAATCGATGGCTTTATTACGCAGACTTGTTCCCCAGCAGCACAGTTACAGAGTGTAGCTGCTGGGAGAACCCGGGCTCTTATACTCCACCTTACTGGGTGGAGCCAGTAGGCGGCTGATCCAATCGGGACCCGGCGCCTATCCACCAATAGCCTCTCGGCATCACAGGGTACCGTAATACCCCGAATGCATACCACCACAGTGGGTAAGGCGTGATAGTGCAAAAATTTGTCACCAATTTGCCAATCTCTCACAGGGAGGCCATGTGATGGCAGGGATAGGAAACACAAAAAAGAATGCAAGTGTAGTGGAGATTTGCTCTTTTAAAGTTAGGGCTAAGGATCATTGTTGGGCAGTGCAGAGAGTGATTTGTGTGCAGCTCTATCTGTCTAGGAAGAGCTTGATGCTCATCCTAGTTGCTCAGGAATGGAAAGTGTCCCATTCCTCTGTATTAGCATCTCTGAGCTTGACAAGCACAACTACAAAAATGACCAACTTAGAATCTAGTTGTAAAATGAACTCAAGCCATGTTTCTAAAAGCTTATTGAGCAATAGGTTTCACCCTTATCAGAAAATGACTTAGATTGGTAAACTCTGCTAAATGTGTCATTGGTTATTGATTTTAAATTGACTTATGTTGCCACTTTCGCATTTTGATGCACCTCGTCTAGTGAGCACATGTCATAGCAGATCATTATGTGTGTTGGGGGAAATTCTTATGCAAGCACTCCTGCTTCATCTTGGCTCCAATAAAGAACAAATCAACATTCACCTTTTCTGAATTTTCTGCCACACCAGGCTTTACTGAGCAGGACATCCTCAGTACATAAGCCATCCAATATGCAGTTAGTATTACATGGTGGATTTAGGGAGTATAGAACCTTAATTCTCATAGGTTAATGATACTCTTCCCCAAATCAGGTGGATACTCCAGCTGTTAAGTGCAAGGCCTTTAGGAAAGATGGCAATGGGATGGGTCTGAGGCTCATGTCCATCAGCAGTATTTTAACTCTACTACAGCACCATTTCTGCTGTATGGAGGGGGTTAAAGTCTCCTGCATTGTTAAGCAGTAGCCTAAATGAGTTTGCCTTTAGTTACAAGAACTGTCCTGTTGAAATTATACTGTTTCTTGGGGTTTAGCTTTGGTATTAATAACTGTCATTTATTTCAGGCAATTAACTTGTAAGGATCCAATATTAACTGCTTATCATGATTAAATTATGTCAGTGCTCTGCTACAGCTCCAATGGTTTTGTTAATTTTGGAAATGGATGGTGAATTTATTTTATATATGTTAAATAATTCCACTACAGCATTTTTATTCTGTTGCTCATTTTCAATAATGTTTTTTTTGATCTTACCATTTAAAACATTTCAAAATTGCCAGATGTTATGTGTCCATATAAAATAGGATTCTATCATTTTCTGTTTTTTAAAAATTTTCAACACAAGTTGTGCATTACATTTTCCAAGCTAGGCGTTTGCACTGACACAATGCTCCTGTACAAATTTGTTACACTCACGTTAATCCAACGGTCGCCTTCAGACCAAAGTTCCCCACATTTTTTCCCCGAGAAATGCAAACATACTTTATGTAACTTAACTCATGTTTTATGATCCTTACCGATCATAGTTCCAAACAAAAATTTGGACACCTCAGCTGATATATTGAAGTTTTCAGGCATTCATTTAATGTAAGATTATGACAGTAGAAGTGTCACAAGATATGATAAGTGTACCAAAATCTAGCATGCATGCCGAAGCAACATTTTCATGATTGTGATGTTTGAGCCGTTGGAGTATGAGGTTAACTCAAGTGATTCCATCTAATAAATCCATAAAGCGGCCGGTCAGGCTTTATCTCCAGACGCCAATATTCGAAAACTAAATAAGAGTGCCGGCATGAAACATCAGACACATTTCCATAGAGCGGTCACAGAAAAATGCTGGACCGCTATTTTACAGCAATGTCATTAAAGTCTTTTCATTGCTATGACGAACAGCATCACAATGACTGAAAGCTTGGAGCCTGACGAGAGACTTCCCAAAGATAAAACTACACAGGAGTTCTGCAATCCAATGACACAACAGTGGGATACTCTTACACTGACCAGCATGCAATAGTAATCTCTCAAATGTTTTGGGACAATTTTCAGTACTTAAAACATTTTGCATTAAACTTCTAAAACTTACTTCTTAATACCAGCATGTAGCAAAACCACATGTTAGAAGTCTCGGCCATGACAAAAATAAAAATCTGCGTAATGTGGTCTCTCTCTTTCAGTACAAAAAGGTAGCTTTATTTACAGAATGCACACAGATTTTCCAAATTTACCACTTTGAATCTCTATAGTCTGCAATGTAAACAACACAAATACGGGCTCCAAATGGAGGGACGCCAAGCGTCGGTCATGCCAATGGAACATTCCCAAGGATGTCCCGAGTGTACTTTAGGAAGGCCTTGAACTCTGTCAAATCATAATTTCCATCGCATAACAAACATTTTACTTTTCTATTATCTCCACCACCACATCGACATTTCACACATCAAAGTAACTGTTTCGTATTAGTTATGATTTGGCTCAGTTTTATCTAAATTTGAAACAAATACAATGGCATGTAGAATGTTTAGCCGTAACAAGTCTGGTCCAATGTTCTACAAACACACGAGTCAAAGCAGAAGCATTAACCACATAGTCTTTCAGGTTGCATACAATTTAAATTTGTAGGTGAGTAGTGAACATTTTAATAAAGGTAACGCAAGAGGAGCAGTGATAATGAGTGTTGTACTGAAATTGTTCTTATTCGAATAAACCTGCCCTATGCCCCCCTTTCAAATAAATCAGCGTTGTTAATGTTATTCAATAATGAACTCACTTAACTGTGTGACCGGAATTCCCAATCTGACTATAAAAACCTACAGCAGGAAAGAATAGTTGCAGAAAATGAGTGCAGGAAAATGTTTGCAATTTGTATGGAAGTTCATGCTGACCAGGAATTTTATAGTTCTGGGGTGAGGGGTGACTATCACACTCTCAAACCATTCTGCAGAATAGTGCTCAATTATTTCGCCAAATATTTATTGTAAAAATCACTCATTTACGCACGACTTACAAAATGCATATGTAAAATTTCCAATCACTTAATATAGATCATTATAATTCAGGCAAGGGGACTCAATCTTTGCTGAAACTTTGATTTACGGAGCCCCCTTCTCGAGCAGTTGAGATAAACTTTACACATTACACGGCAACACGTTTGATACCACCGTTTGAAAACGCGGGGAAGATTGAAGAAAGCCGGCATGTTGTTAGAATAAGGAACAAGAATCATTCTCGAATGAAGAGTATTACTCATTTTGAGAAAGTCAGGCCGGAAAATAATATAACCCACAAAATCGATCTTTCCTGTGACTTTATTCCGTTACGGCTTATACATGGAAGAAGCAATTGATAGTTGAGTGGAACAAGTTCACTTGATTTTGGAAATATATTTTTCTTAAAACAAACTTTTCAATTAATTCATTAGAGAAGAACAACAGCTCAAACACTGTTTCACCTCAACACCTCTTATTTAGTGCATGGGTCAGTGATATTTAATCAAATTTAATATACAATCATTCTCCCTAAAAAGGCTGATTTCGCACATTCATCACTTGAACAGGATCATGACTGGATTCCATCGATGTCAAATGTGCGCAAAATGTTCATTTGATAAAATATAAGACTTTTCTCTATTCACTTGGAACACAAATATAAATGCCTTGTCTTCTCACATAGATGTGTTTGTGTTGCCGGATTTAATGGGAAATCAGTCTCTTGTAGATCTTGGGTGTAGAGATGTTGCATAGTTAGCAATTGTTGAGCGCCCCAAACGAGTGCAGTCGTAAATAAGACAGGAAAAGGTAACTCTGAAAACTTCCAGAACATAAGTCTTTCATGAGCCATTTATCCATCTATCGATTCATATCAATTGATCAATTCTACAAACAAGTAAGGGTCACAGTAGGTGGGTTGACAAGTGGCGAGGAAACGAATACTACCTGGAAACATAGGTAGATGGGCAACAAACTGGTTCATTGGATACACAGATCAAAAACCAAATGAGCAAAAAAATACTTATAAAACTCACGACAGAATAGATGTGTGAATGGATGGACAGATGGATGAATGGGTTGACATGTTGATTTAAGGCTTGTCGTTACAATGTTTGCAAAGACTTGAGGGTGTTCCTGTATACACAGCACATTTGTCCGGACAAGCAGCAATGGAAGTGCCTGTAAATGGATAAACGGCAGACTGCCCAAAGGAGCTCAGAGTGTTGGTCAACGCAGCTGCAGATGGAACGGGTCCTGTCAGTCCCTGGCCCTGGTTCAAATACGCGACCAGCCGCCTCATTTCATCCAAAGCCTGAGCCTGCATCAAGATGTAGTTTTTCGCCAGAAGCAAAGTGGCGATTTTGGACAGTTTTCTCACCGATGGGCTATGGGCATAAGGAATTACAGATCTCAGACCGTCCAGTGCATCGTTTAAGTCGTGCATCCTTCGCCTCTCCCTTGCGTTAATGCTCAGTCTCAGCGATCGCGGTTCTTTGCCTTTCTTGCCACTTGAACTTTTTAGTTTGCCCTCGTTGTCACTGCCTGGATTCCTTGTGCTCCCGGCAGATCGACCGTCGCTGTCCTCTTCGTCTCCCGTCTGCTCTTCGCTGCTTTCTGTTGCTTTGGGGTCCTTATTGATGGTGTATGGTGTACAGCTTTGTCCAGACCAGCTCTCCCGTGTTTCAGCACCTCGGCCAGCGCCACTGTAGCTATAAGTAGATTGGCCGTAGCGTTGGGGCAGATCAATATATGTGTCATTGACAATAGAATTTAACTCATCCCTCCCTTTGACAGAGATGCTCGCTGTGCTGTGAAATAGATCTCCTTCCGCAACGTTCATTTTTTAGAATCAGTCACTTGAATCAAAAGGATTACCCCTCTTCGCCTTTCTTCAGTTTTAAATCTACGACGTTTTGAAGGGGGTGGGGTGGGGGGGAAAAGTCCACAGAAGCTTTGTGTGACAGCTCCTGACTCCTCCAGTGTGCGTCCTGGCACTGGGAGGGATGTGACTCACTTTCTATGCCACTTTCAGGTTATTACAGAGACTCGCCTGTTGGGACATGCCGTCTACCCAATCAGGAGGACGCTTTAATTAATAGGATTAAAACGTTTGGAAGAAAAGGTCGGCAGCTGCCAATACAGTCAGCTGGGCTTAATCTAAACACGTTAAAAAAAGCAATCCTACCGTCCGACAAAGGCTCTGACGCATTGCATGTAGGTTTCACCAATCAATTTCATCGAGCTATCAACCGGACACGGCCCCACACAAATTCACCAACAGTTCTGGGATAAAGACGAAAGGTCAAATGACTCATCCAGTTGTTGCATGCGGCTGCATATAGCAAATCAAATAATTGTGATCGTCAGGAATAAACATCCACAGCAAGAAACTATCTCCCTGACTGTGGGCAGAGATGTCAGGGTTAACTTGTTTTTAGAAGTTTTTGGAGCGCCGATTGGATTCCAGCGGCAACCTCGCCTGGCTACTGGATATTGCAACAGAGGAGGAGGCCACTCGGCCCCTCGTGCCCGTATTAGTAAAACATGCAGCTGCCGCTTTTAGAAGTGGGTCAGGCAGAATGTCAGAATGGCATTGGCTAGTTAGGCCAAATCACCTTCGCTTCAAGTACTCCACAAGACTAATACACCGTGAGACCAAATAGAAAACAGTTCAAATAATACCTGGCACCCGCTTCCAACAATTTCTGCTTCTAAAGGAAGCGAGCATTCTTTTTTTTTTAATCTTCACAATTTGAGTGCAATTGGCTTCCATGACTTCAAGGGTAAGATTAGTTGATCTGATTTACTGATTTTTGTGACAAAACAAAAACCCAAATCCACTCTCGGACCGAAATAATCTTAACTATCTGAGGTGTGGCTGATTGTTCAGGTTGCAGTTACAGATCCTGCACTGTCACAGTTGACGAACGTTACATCCAAGTCAAGGTCTCGTGTCAAGCCAGCACTAATTGCATTTCATTGTGATCTTAAGGGAGGCAACAGTGGTGACAACAGAATGTCAGACAAATGTGAATCTAACGACACTGCCTGCTGCATGCACCGATATGGCTATCTTCCCATTCCAATTTATCACAGCCTGTGGTCTGCAACGTCGAAACGCCAATCTCTCATGAATAAACCTATATGCATGATGCGCGTGTGCTTTGCATTCAGTTTTTTTAAGGTTCCGTACGTTTCTTGTAGTTAGCAGGCAGATCGAGAAAAATAATTGATATTTGCCCGGACGGCTGTCATTCGACGAAATGTTTGAAGATTTATCAGAGGAGTGGGGTAATTAAGATGCAAACTCTAGTTTCATCTCCCCGCCCCCGGACACGCGACTCCGTTGATGTAGAACAATAGTAACCAACAGAACATAAACACAACAGAAAACAAAGTCATTGGTATGATCTGATTCAGTTAAACACAGTTGTGTGTTTCTGAAACAAGGCAATAATGACGGAAGAATAACTGCAATTTTTTAAAAAGTCATTAAACAATTGATTAAATCACCACTTCTAATTGATCGCGCTGATGCCCATCGCCACCGTGTGGAAGAGATACATATTTTTTTCCCAAAATATCTTCTAGTTGGCTTTTACACAAATGCTACAAAAAAGTTTCCGCCCTTACAACAGAAGGCTTACCACAACTCCGGGAAAACCAGAACACATGCCTCAAAGCGGTAGAGGTCTGTCAAGGTGCGAATGCAATATCACTGCTTCAATCACTGGCTCAAATTAAGGTGCATCTTTTGAGAAGTTTTCATGTTTCTTCATCGCGTTACACCGTCTTTGCTTCTGCAAAATAATCATCTTATATCCTTCCATGCATCGTCCATGGTTCTGAATTAATCAAGTTACACATACACTCAGACTTATAGCATTTTATAAAAAATTGTTTATGTTGGTGATGCATTGTTGACAAACATCTCAATGCCGTAAATGCAGTCTGAAAGCGGGCTCATACTTCGACTTGACATCAAAGCTGAGAATACAAGTTCTCTGATGCAGGAGGCGTTTAGGTAGGGTGTACACTTGTTTACAAGGGGTTATTCCTAACAGTGCCAGCCTGGCTGTGCATAAAGCAAGGAAAAGAGGGGGGACCCCCACAATCAAGAACACATTGTCTATTTGTTGCGAGGGAATCCATATTTTTTAAATTGCTGTATTTTCGAAACATAAACTGAGCTGGAAGGGAAGGTAAGCCGTACTTCCCTGAAACTGAACTTCCCAGTTGCTCAGGCATTCAAAAGCAAACTGAGGTTGGAAGATTGAAACTGAATCCTGGCTGAAATATATAACTGGACACAGATCAGTGCAAGCAGCAGTAGCAGTTGTTGGGCTTATTGATGCACAATAGATAAGCTGTAGGAGCCTGAAGAAGACAACCCAGATTAAATTGCCACTGCTGTTTCTGTTGCTGGAAGATGGCTTTGGCCCGTCTACCCCATCCCCAATGAGCTGTTCTACAAATGTATACCATTTGTAGTGAAGGCTCTGCCCATGGAACTCAAATTGGTTGTGCGCTGCTGTCAGCTTGGGACCAGACTAACTCCCAGAAATAGAGGAGCTGAAATTGCTCATGCGGAAGACATAGTTTGAAGGACTTTGTGACTCACTGTGATTACTAAAATCCAAGTGGATGGCTGAACCAATTTTTAAGATCTGTCTCAGTTGTATCTGCTATTTAATGAGTAACTTATAGTTCATATTCAATCTCAAACTTACTGTTAATACATTATTAAAGTGTTAATTCTGGGTGTTTTCACAGTAATTTAATACTTGTGACAGTAAAATATTATTATGTTGGAGTCCAGGATAGATAGTATTTAATGTTTGCTTTATTGACTCTTGTATAGTAACATTTCTTCTGTTATAACTGTGGGATCTCGTGGCTTTATTCTTTTAACAAATTACTTCAATTTCGAATTTCATCTACTTTAAAATAAACGTTACTGATCTCTAACAAGATCCTAACAATATCAGTGATATATTAAAAAACTACATTCACCTTTTGTCTCCAAAACTTACTCATTGTTCCCATATTTTTGACACACCTTGGTGTCAACATTTCCCATGCGTTTCCAGTTCCTCAACCTATCATTCAAAGAAAGACTTATCCGCCAACAACCTTGGCTTTACTGCTTCCTAAATTCCCATAACATTTTTCTATTTGAACATGCATTAAGAATACATTTGAGAACTAAGTTATATTTGCATTCCCTGTTCTAATTATCACCTGACCCCCATCTCTACTTTTCCTACATTTGGTCTTAACTCTTCACAATCAACACCATAGCAGATGGAATAATCTGCATATTGTTCAAATCAATATGTCCTGACATTCCTCATGAGACTTTCAATGTTAATTGTTTCATACCAACTTCCATTTGTAATTAATTGTGAGGTTTGTAGATGCTAAATAGGTTTTCCCATTACAGCCTCTTAGTTCTTTGTAACATGGCCCAGTCACATTTCCCATTAACAATTGGTTTGAATTGACCCACAGGTTTCTGCTCTGGTGATGTGGTGGTTGAGGAGTACATTTTTAACCTTAATGTGAAAAGATTTTAAGAGCCATTTTTTTTCACTAACTGAAAATTCAATTGTCCAAAATAAAAATAAAATAAAATAAGTAATAGACATTCCACAATAACTTAATTAAATTTAGCCATTGATTTTTTTTGCCTCTCATTAAAGACTTTATGGGCAAGACCTTCTGGCTCATCTGGTCACGCCGACAGCACACCCCTGCTACGGGATCCTGGTGGCATAGAGTGAATTCACTGGGACATCCCATTGACAGTGGTAGGACCAGAAGATCCCACTGACAGCCAACGGCAGGCTGCCACCCGCCATTGTGAAACACGCCATGGGGAGGCATGAGAATCTTGCCCTATTTGGCAATTTCAAAAGTCTTTGCTACAACTGGACATTCTACCTTACAAAGATTAAGAGGGAGCTTTCCATCATGCCTGTGCTGCCTGAGTGCATGCATCTTCCAGAATTTCCCAGCATTTACTTGAAGCATCAACAATTGTTTAAGGGTCAAGATTGTGTTCCCTCATTCTCTGAGGATTTCAGATTTTCTTTTGCCTTTTTCAAAAAGTAACTTCGAAGCAAACCGATCATTACATTCTCAGATCATTTTATTTCAAGCAAGTGACTAATTTATGTAAATACATTACAGTTGTATTTATTGTCATGACCTTCTTACAAAAAGACAGAAGCAACGCATGACGTTTTTATTTTTTGGACTCATGCCCACATATCCATCCTTGTCCTGCTGCAATGCTCCAGTGAAGCCTGGTGTAAGCTGGAGGAGCAGCATCTCATCTTCTGGTTGGGCATGTTTCAGCCTCAGGTTTCAATGTTGAGTTTGGCAACTTTAGATTGTGACCTTTCTCCTCGATTTTAAACCCCCTTTTGAAAATATCCGATTACTATTGCCTCAATGCGATCCCTGCCCCCACCCGCTCCCAAACCCGGCCATCTGTTTTTGTTCTTAAAGTTGCAGCACCCTGTTACAATCTCTCACAGCTACATTTTAATATCTAACACATTCTTTCTTTCTTTCTTTCGTTCTGATGAAGAGCAAAAAGGTCTCAAAAAGGACTGCTATCTCTCCTTACAGATGCTGCCAGACCTACTGAGATTTTCCAGCATTCTCTGTTCTTGTTTATTCTTAGCTATTTTCTTTTAAGCAGAAACTGGTTATGAAGATCATGGGCGGGATCCTCCGGTCGTCGACTCCAAAATCGTGTTCGGCGATCGGCCGGAGAATCCCCGTTTCCGAGGAAATCAGGGGCGGTACCGCATTCATGATGCTCCATGCCCTCCAAAGCAGTATGCCGCACGCCGTATCAATGACCTAAGGCCCATCCTCCGATGCTTCGCCCCTGACTGGCTGAGTTCCCGACAGCATGGGTCTCTCATGGTCTTATCTGTCGGGAACTCGGCATGGCGGCTGCAAACTCAGTCCAGCGCCGCCACAGTAGGGGGAGGGCCGGTCCGTGGGCAGGAGGGACTTTGGCAGGGGCTGGGGGCACTGTTGGGGTTTGTCCAGGGGCTCGCGAGCTGGCCAAAGGGGAGGCACTATTTTGCAGGTCAGGTCCGCGCACGGCCGGCGCCATGCTGCACGGTGCAGCCGCTGCAAACCGCCGCTATGCTCATGCGCGGCCAGGGACCCGGCAATCCTCCGGCCCTATCGGCAGCTAGAGCTGGGTGTTCTACACTGCCTTCCTGCTAGCCCCCAGCCAAATGGAGGATCTGTGGCCGTTTTGCGCCAAATGTTCAGTCGTAAAAGACCACCGTTCCCACTCCGGCGTCAGGAACAGCCTGAGAATCGGAGAATCCAGCCCCATGTGATTTTTAAATTACATTTAGAGTACCCATTCATATTTTTCCAATTAAGGGTCAATTTAGTGTGGCCAATCCACCTAAGCTACACATCTTTGGGTTGTGGGGGCGAAACCCATGCAAACACAGGGGGAATGTGTAAATTCCACACAGACAGTGACCCAGAGCCGGATTGGAACAATGACCTTGGCGCCATGAGGCAGCAGTGCTAATCAGCCCCATGTGTTATTCAATTTTGCTTGTACATATTCAGTAATAAAGTCTCTCCTGAATCACTTTTAAGGCCTCACTTTTTTTTTGATGTTAAAGTTTGGGAAATGCAGAAACAATGAACTGCGAGATAAGTTTTATTTGCTTATGAAAATTCATCTTTATTATTTAAGTTTCCACAGCATTTCACGTGGGAAGTGAATACCAACATTTCAGTTGCCACTCTGTTAATTTTTTGTCTGGCAGGGGTGTCAATGTTTGGTGTAAGCAAGCAAAAAGCTGGACTTAGCAAATATCTAAATAAATATCTATCCCTAGTTCCACCATTCAGAATATAAGGATATAATGATGTGGGCTTAGATAGGAAACTGACCTATGCAGAGGAGAGCAGGTTTACCATCTTAGTACTGAGTTCTTTCAATGAGTAGGGTCCTGTCTCTGGAATTCAGGAGCTAGCATATAATTTTTCTTAATTTTGACATATTTCAAGTGACCTTATGACCCATTTCCAGGCAATAACTGAGACACGCCAATACTGTTATGGAAGCATAGCCACATTATCTTTTTAAAAAATATATATTTATTAAAGTTTTTAACACAATTTTTCTCCCTTACAAACAATAACCCCCCCCCCCCCGTAACAAAAAAAAAGAAACGAGAAATTGCGCGGAGCAAGATATACACATGGCAAAATAGTATATTTACATTGCTTTGTACACTGGCTCTCTCCCGTACGTGCCAGTTTCCCCGACTCTTCATGTTGTCTCTTGCTCATCCACCCCCCCCCAGGCAGCTCCCCCTCTGCCCTCCACCCCCCTCCCTGGACTTCCCCCCGCCCCCCCCCCCCGCCCGCCCCCCAAGGTTGCTGCTGCTGCTGACCGACCTTCCTCTAACGCTCCGCGAGATAGTCTAGGAACGGTTGCCACCGCCTGTAGAACCCCTGCGCAGACCCTCTCAAGGCGAACTTAATCCTCTCCAACCTTATGAACCCAGCCATATCGTTTATCCAGGCCTCCACGTTGGGGGGCTTCGCCTCCTTCCACATTAGCAAGATCCTTCGCCGGGCTACTAGGGACGCAAAGGCCAGGATACCGGCCTCTTTGGCCTCCTGCACTCCCGGTTCGTCCACTACTCCGAATATTGCTAGCCCCCAGCTTGGCTTGACCAGACTTTCACCATCTGAAATATTGCTCCCGCCACTCCTCTCCAGAACCCCTCCAGTGCCGGGCATGACCAAAACATATGGACATGGTTCGCCGGGCTTCCTGAGCACCTTCCACATCTGTCCTCTACCCCAAAGAACCTGCTCAACCTCGCCCCCGTCAGGTGAGCTCTGTGAACCACCTTAAATTGTATCAGGCTGAGCCTGGCACACGAGGAGGAGGAATTAACCCTACCTAGGGCATCCGCCCACAGACCTTTCTCGATCTCCTCCCCCAGCTCCTCCTCCCATTTACCCTTCAACTCTTCTACCAGCGCTTCCCCTTCTTCTTTCATCTCCTGGTGTATCTCCGACACCTTACCCTCCCCAACCCATGCGCCCAAGATCACCCTGTCTTGAATTTCTTGTGCCGGGAGCAACGGGAATTCCCTCACCTGTCGTCTTACAAAAGCTCTCACCCGCATATATCTAAAGGCATTACCCGGGGGTGACTCACACTTCTCCTCCAGTGCCCCTAGGCTCGCAAACGTTCCGTCAATGAACAGGCCCCCCATTCTTCTGATCCCCGCCCGATGCCAGCTCTGGAACCCCCCGTCCATCGTCCCCGGGATAAACCGATGGTTACCCCTGATCGGGGACCACACCAATGCTCCCATTGCACCCCTGTGCCGCCTCCACTGGCCCCAGATCCTTAGCGTTGCCGCCACCACTGGGCTCATGGTATACTTTGTCGGCGAGAGCGGCAGCGGTGCTGTCGCCAACGCCCCCAGACTCGTTCCTTTGCAGGACGCCATCTCCATCCTCTTCCATGCCGCCCCCTCTCCCTCCATAACCCACTTGCGGATCATCAACACATTTGCTGCCCAGTAGTAGCTCCCCATGTTTGGCAGCGCCAACCCTCCTCGGTCCCTACTGCGTCCCAGGAACCCTCTCCTTACCCTCGGGGTCTTATTTGCCCACACAAACCCCATAGTACTCCAGTCTACTCTCTTAAAAAAGGCCTTAGTGATCACGATGGGAAGGCACTGAAACACAAACAAAAACCTCGGAAGGACCACCATTTTGACCGATTGCACTCTACCCACCAGCGAGAGCGGTAGCATGTCCCATCTTTTAAAATCCTCCTCCATTTGCTCCACCAACCTCATCAGATTCAGTTTATGTAGGGCCCCCCAGCTCCTAGCTATCTGGATCCCCAATACCAAAAGCTCCCCTCCACCCTCCTCAGCGGTAGGTCCCCTATCCCTCTTTCTTGGTCCCCCGCCTGTAATACAAAGAGCTCACTCTTCCCTACATTGAGCTTATAGCCTGAAAACTCCCAAAACTCCCTTAGAGTCTGCATGACCTCCACCATCCCCTCCATTGGATCCGCCACGTACAGCAACAGGTCATCCGCATACAGCGACACCCGATGCTCTTCTCCCCCTCGGACCACCTCCCTCCATTTGTTAGACTCCCTCAATGACATGGCCAATGGTTCGATCGCCAATGCGAACAACAGGGGTGATAGGGGGCACCCCTGCCTCGTCCCTCGGTACAGCCGAAAGTACTCCGACCTCCGCCGGTTCGTCACTGCACTCGCCACCGGGGCTCTGTAAAGGAGCTTAACCCAACTGATAAACCCTCCCCCGAACCCAAACCTACGCAGCACCTCCCAGAGGTATTCCCACTCTACTCGGTCAAAGGCCTTCTCCGCGTCCATAGCTGCCACTATCTCCGCTTCTCCCTCCACCGATGGCATCATTATCACGTTTAAGAGCCGCCGCACATTGGTGTTTAGCTGCCTGCCCTTTACAAATCCTGTCTGGTCCTCATGAATCACCCCCAGGACACAGTCCTCGATCCTCGTGGCCAGCACTTTTGCCAGCAACTTTGCATCCACATTAAGGAGCGAGATCGGCCTGTACGATCCACATCGCAGTGGGTCCTTGTCCCGTTTTAGGATCAACGAAATTGTCGCTTCCGACATTGTCGGAGGTAGAGTCCCCTCCTCTCTTGCCTCGTTAAAGGTCCTCACTAGTAGCGGGGCCAACAGGTTTACGTACTTCCTGTAGAACTCCACCAGGAACCCGTCCGGTCCCGGGGCCTTCCCTGCCTGCAAGGTCCCCAAACCCTTGCTCAGCTCCTCCAACCCAATTGGTGCCCCCAGATCAGCCACTTCTTGCTCCTCCACCCTCGGGAATCTCAGCTGGTCTAGGAATCGTCTCATACCCTCTTCCCCCGCTGGGGGCTGCGATCTGTACAGCTCTTCATAGAAGGCCTTAAATACCTCGTTTATTTTCGTCGCACTCCGAACCGTAGCTCCCCTTCCATCTTTGACTCCCCCTATTTCCCTCGCTGCCATCATTTTACGGAGCTGGTGTGCCAGCATCTGACTAGCCTTTTCCCCATACTCATAGGTCGCCCCCTGCGCTTTCCTCCACTGTGTCTCCGCCTTCCCTGTGGTCAACAGGTCAAACTCCGTCTGGAGCCGTCGTCTTTCCCCAAGTAATCTTTCCTCCGGGGCCTCTGTGTATCTCCTGTCCACTCTCAAAATCTCCCCCACTAACCTCTCCCTTTCCATGCCCTCTGTCTTCTCCCTGTGAGCCCTAATGGAGATTAGCTCTCCCCTGACCACCGCCTTCAACGCCTCCCATACTACCCCTACTCGCACCTCCCCGTTGTCGTTGGCCTCCAGGTACCTTTCAATACACCCCCTCACCTTCCCACACACCCCCTCGTCTGCCAGCAGTCCCACATCCAGCCGCCACAGCGGGCGTTGGTCCGTCTCCTCTCCCAGCTCCAGTTCCACCCAGTGCGGGGCATGGTCCGAAACGGCTTTGGCCGAATACTCCGTCCCCTCCACCCTCGGGATGAGCGCCCTGCCCAGAACAAAAAAATCTATCCGGGAGTAGGCTTTGTGCACATGGGAAAAGAAAGAAAATTCCCTGGCCTGCGCCTTGCAAACCGCCAAGGGTCCACTCCCCCCATCTGATCCATAAACCCCCTCAGTACCTTGGCCGCCGCCGGCCTCTTTCCAGTCCTTGATTTGGAGCGGTCCAGTGCTGGGTCCAACATTGTGTTGAAGTCCCCTCCCATTATCAGACCTCCTTTCTCCAGGTCTGGAATGCGCCCCAACATGCGCTTCATGAATCCTGCATCATCCCGGTTCGGGGCATACACGTTCACCAACACCACCCACGTCCCCTGCAGCCTACTACTCACCATTACATATCGCCCTCCATTGTCCACCTCAATAGTCTTGGCCTAAAATGACACCCGCTTTCCCACTAATATTGCCACCCCTCTATTCTTCGCGTCCAGTCCCGAGTGGAATACCTGTCCTACCCATCCCTTTCTTAACCTGACCTGGTCCGCCACCTTCAGGTGAGTCTCTTGGAGCATGACCACGTCCGCCTTCAGTCCCTTTAAGTGCGTGAACACTAGAGCCCTCTTCACCGGCCCATTCAGCCCCCTCACGTTCCACGTTATCAGCCTGATTGGAGGGGCTCTCACCCACCCCTGCCGACTAGCCATCTCCTTTTCTGGGCCAGTCCCATGTCCATGCCTCCCTCACCCTCCAGTCCCCCAAACGGGGGACCCCCGTCCCGACCACCTCTTCTATATCCCATTCCCTTTCGGCCAGTGCAGCAGCAACCCTTTTCCCCCCCCCTCCCTCCCCCCCGCTAGACCCCTGTTTAGCTTTTTTGCTCCCTCCCGTAAATCAGCTGACACCTGCTGACCCCGGCTACCCCCGCTATCCCTTTGACCTCCCCGTGTGGGAGTTCCCCCTCCCACCTTTCTTCCCGCGCGCGGGAAAAACCAAACCCCGCGCTTTCCAAAGCCCGTTCCGCCCCCTCTGGCGCTGCTCCTGTCGCGGCCTTGTCTCTCTCCCCCAGCCCATGTAACATTTCCTGCGCTTGATTGTTATTGACCCCCTAGATACAACAACCATCACACATCAAACCTCAAATATCTCCCCCACCCTCACAAACCCTCAGTTAGAGTCCAACTTTTCAGTTTGTATAAATGTCCACGCCTCTTCAGGCGTTTCAGCATAGCCACATTATCAGCAGAAGTGTCGTGTCTATGAAAACATTTAATTGGCTTAAATATATTTGACAGTCAGTATAAATAGAAGAAGTTATGTTACTGGTTCCAATTTTATTCTCACACTGGAGTTGTTTTTTCAATTGTGCTACATTGATTTTTGTAAAATTTTGATTTTCCTTTTCAATTGCAAACTTGCAAATTTGGTGGAAGTGAAAATGGACACATTAATACTGAATAACCAAGCTATGTTTCAAGATTCTATTTTTGAAAGAGTTACATTCAAATATATCACTTCTTTCTTACAAGTAAATAACACCACATTTACTTAATGTCACATTGCAAGTCAGTTGACATGCAGCAAGACCTGGACAATGCATTCAGGTTTGGGCTAATAAGTAGCAAATATCATTCATGCCACTCAAGTGCCAGGCAATGATCATCTTCATGAAGAGAGAATTTAACCATTGTCCCATGATCTTCATGACATGACCATTGCTGAATCCCCCACTATCAACATCCTGGGAGGTAACATTGACCAGTAACTGAACTGGACCAGCCATATAATTATTATGTCTACAAGGGCAGGTCAGAGGCCAGGAATTCTGTGGCAAGTAACTCACTTCCGAACTCCCGAAAGCTTGTTGACCATCGACAAAGTCAGGAGTGTGATGGAATCCTCTCCACTGACCTGGATGAGTTTGACTCTAACAACTCTCAAGAAGCTTGACACAATCCAGGGCAAGGCAGCCTATTGGATTTGCATCCCATTCACCAACTTAAACATTCACCCGCTCCACCACCGATTCTCAGTGGAAGCAACGAATGAACCACTGCAACAACTCACCAAGGCTCCTTCAAAAGCACATTTCAAACTTACATCTTGAGTGTTGTTGTAGCTGCACTTAGCCAGGCAAGTGGGTAGTATTCTATCACACTCCTAACTTGTGTCTTGTAGATGGTCGACAGGTGTTGGGGAGTCAGAAGGTGAGTTACTCACCTCAGAATTCACAGCGTCTGACTTGCTCTTGTACCCACATTATTTATATGGCTGGTCTAATTCAGTTTCTGGTCAATGATAACACTCAGGATATTGATAGTGGGGGATTCAGCAGTGGTAATGCCATTGAATGTCAAAGGGAGATGGTTACCATCTAGCACTTGTGTGGTCCGAACATCCACCCAAGCCTTAATGTTGTCCAGGTCCTGCTGCCTATCAACAAGCTTTCAATGTGACATCAAGCAAACATGGTTCTGTTTACCTCCATCGTCTAGAAGGCCAAGAGCAGCAGACTCATGGGATACCACCACTAGTAATTTACCCACCAAGTCACCCAGGATGTTGACTTGAAACAAATCACTGTTTCTTCACTATCGCTGGATTAAAATCCTGGAATTCCCTTCTTAAGAGCAGTATAGGTGTTTTTCCACCAGATGGACTACAATGGACAAAGAAGGTGGCTTATCACTGTCTTTCAAGAAAAATTAGGCATGGACAACTAATTTTGGCCTTGGCAGTAATGCCCATATCCCATGAAAGAACGAAAACTAACATCCCACTCAGTAAAGTTTATGGGCGGCGTTGTATGGCGTCTCCCCAGGCCACCTCCACTAGCTGCCTTCTGGCTTCAGCCAACCTATCAACGGGATGGGTGCGCTCCCAACGCAATCAGTGCCATCTTGTTGGTAGGGATGGTGTGCACGGGGAGTGTAATGTATATCTGCAGCTGCAGCTTGTCAGCCTCCTGAGTGTCAATCACGGACCGAGTGAATCTGGCACCATTGCCCATTGGAATCAATTGTGTTCCATGTGGTGCCGGTGCTAGCCCCTCAACAGTCGCTGAATTGGTCCAGGTACAGCACCAGTTTTATTGTCGTAGAAGTCCACGAATCCTGATCCGACGTCAACGCTTAGTCTCAGGAACGGAGAATCCCACCCCATATGATTTATTGTGCACAAAATTTCAATTATTAATTGGCACAAATTTAGGACCTCGATGACTGAACAAGTTACGTCAAATCTTTTCTGGTGAGCTAGAAATCAAACAACGAGGAATAAATCCCTAGGGGATACCGATCTTCATATAAAGAAGTTTCAACTTAACACTATGAACTCAAATTATTTGCTGCAATTTAATCAGTGTTTTGTGCAAAAAAAAAATAAACAGCTTTGTGCATTAAATTGTATCTCATTTCCTTTCCTCCTGTATTCCAGTTAAGCAGCTGACATCTGGTCCTGAATGTTTCTTAATAACAACCATGGTTATGGTACAATTGTTCTCGTATTCAACATAATTTTAATTTTATGTGACTCCACTCCCTGTGTAGAACCTCACTAGATGCAAGTGTGAATCACAACAAAATCAACATCATAATATGATTCCCAATCCAACCTCCTTTCCAATGAGGATCCACATATAGAATGGAGGCACACAAAATAAACCCTCAGCTGTCTGCAAATCGATGATTTGAACAATTATATAAATTACCACTGGGAAATAGTAAACTAACCTGTTCCTCTGAGCCCTATTTATATAAAACACAATCATTGTAGCTTTGCTAATGAAATCACTAATTAAAGCCTATTTGCAATAGCTCCTATTTTATTGGCCATTTTTGAACATGGCTTAGTTATTTAATTTCTCAATATTTGCAAAATATCTGAACATCCAGCCAGCCAAACATTTTTATTTCAGATCTCAAGCATCGCAATAGTTTGCTTTTATTCAAAAAGCACTTGCTGCATTCCATTTTCTGACATCCAATCTGCATATTGGCATCACACTTGCTGACAAGGGTGGAGTTTTTATTTTTTTGACTCGCTGACCTCTCTGCCTTGCAGTGGCCAAATGTCAGGCCTCTGACACTTCCTCCTACCTCCGCAGGGACCTGATGCTACCACCAAACATCGAGCTATCATCCCCAGGTCTGTCATGAACTTTATGTGTTCTGGAGGTCTTCCCTCCATGGCCACCAACCTCACAGTCCCCCAACTCTAAACATTCCACTTCTACCTCCTTCCCAAGACCTAAGGTCCACAAAAAGACTGCCCCGGTAGCCCTATTGTTTCAGCCTGTATCAGTGCTGCTGAACAGATTTCTTCCTATCTTGAGTTAGAAACTTAAAACAGTGGGTTCTCCATTGTCTGACACTGTGATTGAGATTCCTGATGGGACGGAGAATGGAGTGTGCCCCTAAAAACTCCATCAGACCCCCCCCCATCAGTCACTGCCATCAGACCCCCTCATTAGACCCCCATGAAATGCTCCCATCCGATACCTCCATCAGAGACCCACATCAGTCACCCCAGCCTGAAATCTGAAGAGAGATCCAGGCAGTACAGTGAAAGATCCCTGCATTTTCACTTACCTTCTCTAACATCTGCTGCCTCAGACAAAGTGTATAAAACAACAGCTGTTACAAGTGTCAGAAGCTTCCTCGGAAGGGCTCTTGAAAGGGCTTCAAATCCCTTTGCAGCCTTTGAAATTCAAAACTTGCATTCAATTTCACACAGGAATACATTTCACTCGCCAATGATTGACAGTTTTATTAGTCCCAAGACAGATGCTTGGTGGATTCTTTAGCTATCTTTCACTTCATGCTTGAATGCATCTTAAGCACCCTGCTTTGATGCTAACCACAATGTTTATAAACATTCTTGCTATGATTGACAGCCTCTTACCACATCAAAAGCTGCTCAGTGCTTTCTTTGGTGAACGAAGAGGAAGTGAAAACACTTAATGCCTTATCAGTACATACCGTGTGGACCTGGCACTGTCTGCATATGTCAGTTCCATTATATATTATACAAAAGATTGAGTTATCAATGTATCAGTACTTTCTGACAAAATCTGGATGAGTAATTTACTAACCAATCATCAAGCTTGATACTGTCCCCAAAATGTCAATGATTCTCTATCATCACTGCATGTCAATGAACTCATCAACCGCAAATTTGTTGCTGCACGATGTAATGACCCCAAGTAAATGAAGGAAATTGTAGCCATTAAACGCGTTGGTTTTAATTTTCCCAAATTCCCTAGATTCAGGCAGGGTTTCATCAGTTTGGAAAATAGCAATTGTAACTCTTCTATTCACAAAAGGGAGGGGAAAAGAAAGTAGGAAACTACAGGCCAGTTAGCTTAACATCTGTCATAGGGAACATGTTAAAAGTTATTATTAAAGACGTTTCAACAGGGCATTTTGAAAAATTCAGGGCAATCAGACAGAGTTAACGTGGTTTTCTGAAGAGAAATCACGCTTAACCAATTTATTGTAGTTCTTTGAAGAAGTAGCGTGTGCTAAAGGGAGAGTAAATGAGGCACTGTACTTAGATTTCCGGAAGGCATTTGAGAAGGTGCCACATCAAAGATTACCACAGAAAGTAAAAGCTCATAGGAGATAACATGCCCCCATTGCAGATTGGCTAGCTAAATGGCATAAATGGATCTTTTTCTGGTTGGTAAGATGAAATGAGTGACGTGCCATAGGGATCAACCTTTTACAATTTATATACATGACTTAGATGAAGAGGCAAAAGGTATGGTTGGTTGTGAAATGTGATGACAAAGATAGGTAGGATAGTAAGATGTAAAGAGGACACTAGGAAACTACAAATGTATATATAGATAGGTTAAGTGAGTGGGTAAAGACCTGGCAAATGGATTACAATGTCGGAAAGTGCAAAATTGTCATTTTGGCTGGAAAATTAAAAAGGAGCATCTTACTTAAATAGTGAGAGAATTTGGAGCTCTGAGGTGCAATGGGATTGGGTGTCCCAGTGCATGAATTGCAACAGGCTAGTATGGAGGAGCAGCAGGTAATTAGCTAATGGAATGTTGGTTGGGGCGAAACGGTGGCACTACTGCCTCACAGCGCCAGGGACCCGTGTTCAATTCCAGCTTTGGGTGACTGTGTGGAGTTTGCACGTTCTTCCTGTGTCTGAGTGGGTTTCATCCTGGTGCTCCGGTTTCCTCCCACAGTCCAAAGAGGTGCAGGTTAGGTGGATCGGCCAAGCTAAATTGCCCCTTTAATGTCCAAAGGTTGGGTAGGGCTGTGGGGACATGGTGGGGAGTGGGCCTAGGTAGGGTGCTCTTTCAGAAGGTCAGTGTTGACCTGATTGGCCAAATGGCCTCCTTCTGCACTGCAGGCATTTTGTGAATGTAATTGTGAGTGTAATTTAGCACAAGAGTGAGGAGGTTATGCTTCAGTCATACAGGACATTGGTGAGACCACATCTTGAGTATTGTGTAGTGTACTGGTCCCCCTATTTCAGGAAGGATGTAAGTGTATTGGAAGAATTCAGAGACGGTTTACTAGACTAATAACTGGAATGGGCGGATTGTCTTATGAGGAAAGGTTGGCCAAGCTAGGCTTGTATCCGCTGGAGTTTAGAAGTGTAAGAGGCGGCTAGATTGAAACATGTAATATCCTGAGGGGTCTTGACAGGGTTGATGTGGAGAGAATGTGTCTTCTAGCACTGCTTAAAAATAAGGTGTTGCCCATTCAGAACAGAGAAGAGGGGATTTTGTTTCTCACAGACGCTCATGCGTCTCTGGAACTCTCTTAAAAGGCAGTGGAAGCAGAGTCTTTGAATATTTTTAAGGCAGAGATAGAGAGGTTCTTAATTAGAAAGGGGGTGAAAGGTTACAGGTGGTAGATGGGAATGTGGAGTTAAGGTTAAAATCAGTTCAGCCTTGATCATATTGAATGGCTTAGCAGGCTTGAGGGGCCGAGTGGCCTGCTTCTGCTCCTAATCCATATGTTCATATTCTAGCATGTTGATGTTTAGCTCTGATGATCTATTAGTTTTGAGTGTCACAGTTAAATATTGAACTTAAAGGTTTTGGTTACAGCAATTACACTTAAGTAGAATTTGTATAATGCTTAATTTCACAAGAGTACTTAAAATGTTTGATTAATGAATGTTTGGAAATATTTCTAAACATGGATAGATGAGTTGTGTTTCAAAATCTGATACTGGGTTTTATTGTTTAAATCAAAGAAATAAAGAACTTCCATTTATAAAACACCACAAATAATGCATTTTGAAGTTTAATCATTCTTGTTGTGTAGGTAGCAAATTCCTGCATAGCAGGATCCTTCAAACAGCAGAGGAATACATAACTAGTCAGTCTATTTTTATAGTATTGCTTGAGGAATGTTGATGAGGACAACAGAAGAATTCCTTATCTTCTTCAAATAGTACTATGAGATATTTTACCTGAACAGACAGGCAAAGGCTCTGTTCAATGTGTCATCTAGCAGATGGCATCTCTGACAATGCAACATTTTCTCCATGGTACATTGAATACGTCAGGCTAGAATATTGGTTCAAATTGTAAATGAAGCATTAAATGTATGGTAAATTGTTTAAAAAGATTTGCATCAAGAAACTACTTCTTCATCTGCTTGACTTATTCTGATCTCCTTTGGAGATATACCTCAGGAGGTCTGGCAGAGTATTTGCCATTGTGAGGCTAAAATGAAGTCACAATGGGGTAATTGACCTTTGCTGCTATCAAAGTGTCTGTAAACGTAAAATGAGCGATTGAGGACGTACTGTGCGCATGTCATAGAGTTCTGCCTTGAGCGAAGACCACTGTGACTCACTTGGCACACATCTTTTGTGGGGTTGTTCACTGCGCATTCTTACTTCATCACAAAATAAATTCTTAGTGAGATGGACAAACACATAAACCTTAGATATTCCTCGTATAACTCACACGTTTGTTCTGGTGTCTCTAGCTGAGAGGATACCATTTTCCCGCCAAGTCTCTAGAGTATCCCATCTGATTTTTCAAAAACCTTATGGCAATATTTAATTTGATTTTTAACCTGAAGAATTCCAATTTTGGCATGATTGCTGCTTTCACTGATACTCGGTGTAGTCTAATTTAGCCATGCACAGAGGGAACAACTTG
Source organism: Scyliorhinus torazame (assembly GCF_047496885.1). Taxonomy (NCBI): domain Eukaryota; kingdom Metazoa; phylum Chordata; class Chondrichthyes; order Carcharhiniformes; family Scyliorhinidae; genus Scyliorhinus; species Scyliorhinus torazame. The sequence continues at coordinate 229,588,941 of NC_092714.1, forward strand.
GGGCAAAGAGCAAATAATTGAAATACCAGCATATAGTGGACATGAAGCAATTGATAAAGAATGAATTTTGCTGCATTCACAAAGAATGGTGATTCGTAAATCATATTTAGGATTATCAGCCGGGCTGATGTGCTTGCCCAAGTTACCTTTGTCATTAGTCATCTTGGGCTTTGTTCGAAATGGCCACGCAAACTCAGTTGAAGGGGTGATGTGGAGATGCCGCCGTTGGACTGGGATGAGCACAGTACGAAGTCTTACACTAGGTTAAAGTCCAACAGGTTTGTATCGAATCACTAGCTTTCGGAGCACTGCTTCTTCCTCAGGTGAATGAAGAGGTGGGTTCCAGAAACATATATATAGACAAAGTCAAAGATGGAAGACAATGCTTTGAATGCGAGCATTTGCAGGTAATTAAATATTTACAGATCCAGAGAGAGGGGTAATCCCAGGTTAAAGAGGTGTGAATTCTCTCAAGGCAGGACAGTTGGTAGGATTTTGAAAACCCAGGCCAGATGGTAGAGGATGAATGTAATGCAACATGAATCCAAGGTCCCTGTTGTGGCCGTACTCATGTGTGCGGAACTTAGCTATAAATTGACTCAGCTGAAGGGGGCAGTGGTATATTGCTGGGGCAAATAATAGAAGGTATATTCTAAATCAGCTATTGACAATGGATGGCCGAAGTAGGAAGGCTTATCATTCTTCAACCCTCATAGGCAGATATCAACCCACAACCATCATAGTAGCTGTAAGACTGTGGGGTAGAGATTGTGATGTACCTTGCACATATTGAGAGTCTGAAATGGCACCAAAATTCTGCGAGGCATTCTCCACTAGGTGTGCAAGGCACAATGTATTTAGGCCCTCCGTACCTACCCCTGGTGGCTGCCTAGAACTGATCTAGGCATCATTTACATTTGTTCACAAGAGTTCTGCTGTTTATTTAATTTAGCGTCTGTGCATGCCTGAACTATTATTTCCTTAATCCAGCAAATCATGGGAAGAACAAATCATAGTCAGCTGTCAGAGGTGGTTATTGAAGGGTTCCTCATCTTCATTAAGATTCCCCTCTGGTCAGCCATTTTAGGCTTCTGGAGTGCTTGTGGAACAAGTTTTACTTTGTTTTGGAAGTGTTTCACTGTAAAATGCCTATGCAGAGTGTGCTTGAGGAGAGAAAAATCTGTCCTTTTTTACTCTTTATCCCTTCTAGGCCCCTCATTCCTGATGCCACATCTCTGTCCCTTCATCAACATTGCTGTTAGGTGGGATTTCAAAGTATTTGACCAGCGATGAAGTAATTGCATTATATGGACAATGATGGATCAAGGGGCAGCTCAACACTAACGTCTCCAAAGCAATTAGGAATTGACATTAAATGTGGCCTTGTCAGAGATGCTCACACCCCCCATGAATGAGTGAAAAATAATGCATTATTTTGTTCAATAGTAATATTACTGCAGATTTTGGAAATCTGGAATTAAAACAGAAAGTGTTGGAAATATTCAGCTGGTCCAGCAGCATCTGTGGAGAGAAAGAGTTAACGTGTGACTTTTCATCAGAACTGCTTTCTTTTATTCCTTTTTTAATAAGAACACGGGGAGTCCACGCCGAGTCAAAACAAAGAAACAAAGTTTTTCATTACAGCACAATACATACACCGTCCCGTAGATCCCTACTGGGTTCCTCTCTGGTTGGTGCTTTATTGGCCGGCCTTTCATGCAGAGGTGAATGGAAATCCACCATCCGTAGCGGGGGAGCTCGTACTCCACAAGGGTCACAGGGAAGATAATCATTCCCACCCCTTGGGCCCCGTGCGATCTATTACATTCCTCCCCCCAAAATCCTGAAGACCCCCCTGATGACTGAGGAGGCAGAGAGGGAGGAGCCGGCGGAGGGCGTAAGATTATTTTCGGCCCTGACAATTCGTCATTGAGATGATGCGCCGGATCGGTTGGTGTATACGTTCTGGGGAAAGTTGTCTGCGGCAAGAACGCCGTGATGGACAATCAGCGGGAGGTGGCTGATCAGGATCCAAGATCTCAGAGATCTGTGCCTCCATTTTGGAGTCAGATAACACAACGTCGGGCATGTCGGTGTTGAGGAGAACCGTTGTTGATGTTATGGATGAACACTGCGTCATCAGTGTGAAGTGTCCAAGAGATCGACGTCAAACTGAACGCCATTACCAATCTTAGTTATGGTGCACCTTTCCGTCGATGTCCAGGATAATCAAACTCAATTGTGTACGAAGCCTACGCCCATTAACATCTCAGTGGGGGACACCCCAGTTACTCCATGCGATGTGGTCCTGTAGGAGAACAGAAATCTTGCCAACCTGGTTTCCATCGAGCCCAAAGTCTATTTCTGTAACCCCCGTTTGACCATATGCAAGGCCGTCTCTGCTAAGCCGTTCAATGCTGGATAATGTGGGACAGTGCTGAAATGGTGAATCCTGTTGTTTTTTTACAAAAACGGTAAATTCTTCTTGTGCAAGAGGCCCTGTTATTTGTCATGCGCACCTCAGATATTCCGCGAGTGGAACAGAAATGCGAAATTGCTCAACGGTTGCACGGGAGGTGATCGTTGCCATTCTGTGACCTCCAGCTACTTCGAATGGGCATCCAGCAGCATGAGGAACATCGATGACAGGTAATGGACCGGTGAAATTGGCATGCACGTGAGCCCAGGGGTGTCCTGTCCACTTCCTAGGGTAGAGGGATGCCACCGCAGTGAGTTTCTGCAGCTCTCGACTTCTGTTGGGCAAAAGCCTCGATATCCTTGTCCAAACTCGACCACCAGATGTAGTTTCTCGCCAGTATCCTTCATTTTGGACACTCCGGGGTGCCCATTGTGCAGGCACTTCAACACGATTGCCTGGTCCTTCATTGGAACAACAACACTGGTGCCCCACAGGAGGATACCATCTTCCACAGTCAGCTCCGAAAGCTGGGGGGAGAAAGCTTTCAACTAACCTGTTAGCTTTGTCAAAGGGAGGTCGTGTCTGACAAATCTGGTCACGTTCTTTGAGGAGGTAACAAGGAAGTTAGACAAAGGAGAACCAGTGGATGTGATATATTTAGATTTCCAGAAGCCCTTTGACAAGGTGCCGCATAGGACATAGGAGACTGTTAAATAAGTTTAGAGCCCATGGTGTTGAGGGTAAGATCTTGGCATGGATAGAGGATTGGCAGAAGGCAGTGAGTGGTGATAAAGAGTTCTTTTTCAGGATGGCAGCCAGTGACTAGTGGTGTGCCTCAGGGGTCTGTGCTGGGACCACAACTTTTCACAATATACATTAATGATCTGGAAGAAGGAACTGAAGGCACTGTTGCTAAGTTTGCAGATGATACAAAGATCTGTAGAGGGACAGGTAGTATTGAGGAAGCAAGGGGGCTGCAGAAGGATTTGGAGAAGCTAGGAGAGTGGGCAATGAAGTGGCAGATGTAATACAATGTGGAAAAGTGTGAGGTTATGCACTTTGGAAGGAGGAATTTAGGTGTAGACTATTTTCTAAATGGGGATATGCTTAGGAAATCAGAAGCACAAAGGATTTTCAGCGTCCTGGTTCATGATTCTCTTAAAGTTAACATGCAGGTTCAGTCAGCAGTTAGGAAGGCAAATGCAATGTTAGCATTCATGTCAAGAGGGCTAGAATACAAGACCAGGGATGTACTTCTAAGGTTGTATAAGGCTCTGGTCATACCCCATTTGGAGTATTGTGAGCAGTTTTGGGCCCTGTATCTAAGGAAGGATGTGCTGGCCTCGGAAAGGGTCTAGAGGAGGTTTAAAAGAATGATCCCTGGAATGAAGAACTTGTCATATGAGGAATGGTTGAGGACTCTGGGCCTGTACTCGTTGGAGTTTAGAAGGATGACGGGGGATCTTATTGTAACTTCCAGGATGCTGTGAGGCCTGGATAGAGTGAACGTGGAAAGGATGTTTCCACTTGCAGGAAAAACTAGAACAAGAGGACACTATCTTTGACTAAAGGGACGATCCTTTAAAACAGAGATGAGGAGGAATTTCTTCAGCCAGAGGGTGATGAATCTGTGGAACTCTTTGCCGCAGAAAGCGGTGGAGGCCAAATCACGGAGTGTCTTTTAGACAGAGATAGATAGGTTCATGATTAATAAGGGGATCAGGGGTTATGGGGAGAAGGCAGGAGAATGGAGATGAGAAAATATCAGCCATGATTGAATGGCGGAGCAGACTCGATGGGCCGAGTGGCCTAATTCTGCTCCTATGTCTTATGGTCTTATAGCTGTTGATGCTGCTACCGTATAGCACCAAATGTTGCACTTTGGCTAGGTTGGGGCCAGTCTGTGTCCAGTCACGAATACACGATGCAATGACGGACAAGGAATCCATAAAATTCAGGGCCATGACTACTTTTTCTGTCTCAGGCGTGCTTGAGGATTCAATATGCAGAGGAAGCCGGTTCAATGCATCAGCATGCACAATCTGGTCCCTGGGTGGTATTTAAAAGAATATCCGTAAGCAGTCAAGAACAAGGCCCAGCACTGAATCCTCACAGATGCAGTTCACAGGATGGCCTGGTCTTCAAGGAAGAGGTCCAGCAATGGCTTATGATCCGCAATGGTAAAGAAATGGCAACCATAGATGCACTGCTAAACCGTATAACCCACACACGACCGCCAGGTCTTCCTTCGCTATCTGGGCATATGTTCTCTCAGCCGCAGCCAGGAGGCAAAGGCGATTTGACGTTCACGGCCATCGTTCATCTGATGATACAGAACTGCCTCAATCCTGTATGGCGAAGCATCACACATGATGTACAATGGTTTTGAAGGGTCAAAATCCATCAGCATCCCGAAGCTGACAATCACCATTTCACCTTCCTGGGCCTTGCTGCATTCCCATGGCTGGGTTCCTCCTGAGTGGGACGAGGATGGTTGCTGAATTGTGAATAAATGACCCATAATAATTTACTAATCCAAGAAAAGAGTGAAGCTCGGTGGCGTTTTGCGGGGCAGGGGCCATTTCCTTGCCTCTCGCTTTCTCAATGACCAGGTGTAGGCCTTCCCAGTGCACCCGACACCCCAAATATACCACTTTGTTTGTATGAAACACACACTTTGCATGGCCCAGGTGGACCCTATACTCCGAAAAATGTTTTAATACCGCCTCGAGGTTCTGCAAATATTCTTGCTGTGTGGTCCCGTGAGCAGCTCATAGTCCAAGTAAACTGCACTCCATGCAGGATGTTCTCTATGATGCGCCAGAGCACTGCGTACACTGAGAATACTCCGAGCGGAAGCCGGGTATATTAATAGAGTCCCTTGTATGTATTGATCGTTACATACTGTCGAGATGATTCATCGAACTCCAGCCGTAGGTAAGCATTGCTCATGTCTAATTTTGTAAATGTACAGCCACTGGCCAATGTCGCATACAGATCGTCGATGCATGATCAAGGATAATGGTCTAACCTTGAAGCCGTGTTCACTGCCAATTTATAGTCTCCACAGAGACGGTCTGTCTTATCTGGCTTCATTATGGGGACCACCGCCACCACCCACTCGGTGAAGCACACACGCCTAATGATGCTCAAACTCTCTAAACATTGAAGTTTGCACTCTACTTTCTCCACTGAAGAGTAGGCAACCAGATGGACACAAAAGTATCGGGGTTGGGCCTCTGGTCCACCTGGATCTTGGCTACTGCACCATTAATTGTACCCAAACTAGGCTGGAAAACCTTTGGGAACTTGCTGAATACCGCACACAGACCGCCAGATCCCACCTGGAGGATATGTATCCAATCCAGCTATACCTGGTGTAGCCAGTCGCGGCCCAACAGGCTAGGGCTAATCCTTGGACAACAATGTGGAGAAGACAAACTGAGTGGTGCCCAGAAACTACCGGACAAGGGTAGGCCTCATAATATTCAGTCATTCCCTATTACAAGTGGCCAAAAGAGTATCCCTGCCAGCTAACGTCAAAGTATGCACACCTCACTTTATAAGATCAAAGGTGCTCTGTGCTGCCACAGCAACGGCAGCTCCAATATCCAACTCCATTTGGAGAATATAGCCATCCACCTGTATCGGAACGCGAATAGGGGCCACACAGGACGATGCCAAACAGTTCAGCTGCATCTCAGCCTCATCCTCGGCCTCTTCTGGGTCATCCAGATGCAAGGCTGGACCTCTGGCTGACGCTTACCGCAAGCTGGGTGCCTGGACGCTGGATTTCCTGCTGCCTGTGAGTACGTCTCGATCTGCACGCACACATCGCACAGGTGCCCGAACTGGCTTCAGCTGAGTTTGGTGACACTGCACATCATGGTAGCTGGCTCGCCCCGCAGCTGGTGTCGCCATGGCGTTCAGTCCAGGCTACGGGGATACCATGTGAGGCATGACACCCCAAAACATTCACCTCCATCCCTTGTGTCCCTTGGACACCGGGTTCCACACGTTCCCGGGACAAGAGGGTCAGCAGTGCCTGCTGAAAGGTCAGGGAGATTTCTGCAAAAGTTTATTTTGGGTTCCCATATTGTTTATTCCGTAGACCAAACGTTCGCGGAGCATATCTGATAAAGCAATTCTATACTCACAAAACCTGGCTGTCTTCAATAGTCATGATACAAACTTGGTGATGGACTCACTGGGGGACCTCTCCACAGTATTAAACCAATATCTTTGAATGATTACCGACGGGATCGGGTTAAAGTGTTGCGCCACAAGTGCCATGAGTTGGTTAAATGATTGCTTATCTGAAGCCACCGAGTATATGAGACTCCGATCAGCCCGAACATGTATACTTTGCATACGGTCAACAGTCTAACCTCCTGCCGCTCGTTCTCAGTGATGTGGTTGGCCCGGAAGAAGTAACACACCCTTTCTACGTACTGGTTCCAGTCTTCAACACCAGCGTGAAATACATCTAACCGTCCAATCAGAGGCATGGCGAATCAAGTAAATCCAAACCTGGGTCCAGGAAATCAGGGAGGTAGCTCAGCCAAGTAGGTTGCAGCGCCAACGGCAAGTCAGTTTACTCCTTGTCGCCAGTTTCATATGACACAGGAAGTCCACATTGAGTAAAATAAAGAAACAAAGTTTTTATTTAAAGCACAATATATACACAGTCCAGTAGATCCCTACCGGGCTCCTTACTGGTCGGTGCCGTACTGGCTGGCGTTTTATACAGAGGTTAATGGAGATCCCTGCCCCTAGCGGGGGAGCTCGTACTCCGTAAAGGCCATGGGAAAGATAATCATTCCTACCCCTTGGGGCCCGAGCGGTCTATGACACTTACCCTCTCAGGCTCTTTGTCTTTCCAGATACTTAACCCAACCCTTCAGCACTCCTCAACCTCTCTACTATCCTACTGCCATCCGAGGCTTGACACCTTCTTGGATAAGCCAATCTTTGTGCCTCACTTGGTATCCTCCCAAAAGCAATGAAGCAAAATTCATCACTGCCTTCTTAGGAACAAAGGCACTAAATTCCCATCTTACTTTCTTGCTGACCTTTCCACCCAGTTCGTCGATTGGGGGCTAGTCTTTCCAACATCCTTCTCACCCCAGCCATTCCCCCCCCCGCTCCCCCACCTGCTCCCCCCCGCGCGCCCCCCCCCTGCCACCCCCATGATGCCCCAACCCTGATGCTGGCAATGTGCCAGCTGATTGGCTAACACCGCCACTCCGTGTGCTTCTCTCCCTGCAATGTGAACAAGGTCCTTGCCGTCAATAAGCTTATTGGGGATGATTGCATCAACATCATGGTTCTGACAAAATCCTGCTCAAACACATTCCTTAATTAAGCCTCCCCTTCTGGTTATACATAACACCATTTGTCCGAACCAAAGTGTCACTTTGTCAGTCTGCCTCTTATCACATGGTGATCTATTTCCTACTCCTCTGGCACCTTCTCCTCCTTTGAGCATCTCAACCTTTTTTACCCTTCTCTTTTTTTGTATAAGGGCTAATTTAGTGTGGCCAATTTGAGTTGTACGGTGAGACGCATGCAGACATGGGGAGAATGAGCAAACACCACACGGAAAGTGACCTGGGGCCGTGGTTGATCCCGGGTCCTTGGCGCTGTGAGGCACAAGTGCTAACCACTGCATCACTGTGCCACCCCATCTGTTCTACCCTTCTTGCTTGCCCTTTAAATTCCTTGTTCTTGACCACCCACACAAGCACCGCACCAAAACCTTTAAACCGCGACACTGTCCCTGCTTTGCTTCCTCTGCTTTTGAACCAAGTAACTGCTCACCCTCAGTGATTTCTACACCCTCTCAACCTTACCACCATGTCAACCGTGGATGAGGTTAATGTTGTGTTGTTATACTAATACTCACTCAGAAGGAATTGGGTAGACACATTGTGGGTCTGTCATGATATTCAGATAAACATCATGGTGCAAACGCACATACACACTGATGGACAGATCAACGGACCAATCAACACATACGCAACATCACAGCCAATCACAAGCAAGAGCACACGCACTATAAAACGGGGAACACCACAGTTCCCGTTCATTCCAGCATGAGACAGCTCAGGGCACAGAGCTCACAGCAAGCCACTCAGAATACACCATGTGCTGAGTGCCTCTCTAAGATAGTGTTAGGGCTGGGTCCACAGGTTAAAGGGTAAAGAACGGACCACAGTAACAAGTTTACAGATGTTGTTATTGATAGTAATAAAACAGAGTTGTACCATCTGCAACCGTGTTGGCTCATCTGTATAGCGGAACACCCAACATGACAGGTTCATTCATTTAGACCAGGCACATGGGAACTTTAGTCAAAGGTAGAAAGCTTGAAGACATCAGAGCTCTGCTGTCAAAACTGAAAGTAAAACTGGATCACACAACAAACTTCCCTTCTAGTGATGCCATGCTGCGAATGATGCCATGGTGTGCTTAAAGGCATATTACAACAGCTATCTGTGACCACTTCCTTATATCACTCTTCACCAACATCCTCCTCTGACTCCCAATCCTACTCCTTCATGAGACACACAACCGCACTTTTAAATTCCGAACTGTCCAGCCTTTGGCCTTCTATTTAGCACAACATTGACCACCTTCCCAATTCCTTTCCTCGGGTATTGTTTCCATTCTCTTCAAATCTGCTGCTATCTTCCCTCAAAGAAAACTACCTTTGCTCCTTTGTCCTTACAACTTACTGTCACATTTCCAATCACCCCCACTTCTCCAAAGTCCTTGAATGCACTGTCCGCTCACAAATCCACGCCCACCTTTTGCACAACTCCATGTTTGAATCCCTGTAATCAGATTTCCAGCCCTGCCACAGTACTGAAACAGCTCTTATTACAAAATCATGACCTATGTTCCTATAACAAAGTTCATCTCTCCCTCCTCACCCTTCTTGACCTGTCTGCAATGTGTAATTTGATCAGTCGCACAGTTGTTCTCCTCCAATACCTCTGCTCCATCATCGAGCTCTGTGGACTGTACTCGCCTGGTTCCATTTCACCTATCCAGTTGTAGCCAGAGAATCATTTCTCTTCCTGCTCCCACACCATTACCTCTGGAATCCCTCAAGTATCCATCCTTGGCTTCTTCGTATTTCTCATCTCCTCAAATCAAGATTGGGACGCCAGCTCTCATTTTGGGGAGCTGCTTCCAGACAGTCCTATCCCCCTGTCCTTCCTTCTGTGCACTAGTGCTGTGTGCATCCCCACATATAGGCCCCTTCAGCCTCTCCCATGAACTACACACGAGTTAGTGCCTGCAAGTGTAAGATCAATTGATGCTTCAAGTTCTGCAATACTTCCTTCTTCTTCTCCATCTGCTGCTGGAGTGCTGTGGGGTGCTGTTGAGACTAAAATGGGAGACAAAAAATAGTATTTAGTGGCATGGGTTGGTGGAGTCAGCTGGTTCACTTCTGAAAACAGCAGCAATTTACCATGTATCGGACTGAGTCAGCATGGCTTTGCCAAAGGGAGGTCATGTCTGACAAATCTGTTAGGGATCTTTGAGGAGGTAACAAGGAAGTTAAACAAAGGAGAACCAGTGGATGTGATTTATTTAGATTTCCAGAAGGCCTTTGACAAGGTGCCACATAGGAGACTGTTAAATAAGTTTAGAGCCCATGGTGTTAAGGGTAAGATCCTGGCATGGATAAAGGGGGTAAGATCCTGGCAGAAGGCAGAGAGTGGGGATAAAGGGGTCTTTTTCAGGATGGCAGCCGGTGACTAGTGGTGTGCCTCAGGGGTCTGTGCTGGGACCAAAACTTTTCACAATATACATTAATGATCTGGAAGAAGGAACTGAAGGCTCTGTTGCTAAGTTTGCAGATGATACAAAGACCTGGGGCGTCATTCTCCGACCCCCCGCCGGGTCGGAGAATGGCCGTTGGCCGCCGTGAATCCCGCCCCCGCCGAAGTCTCCGCTCCCGGAGATTGGGCGGGGGCGGGAATCCGGCCGCGCCGGTTGGCGGGACCCCCCCGCTGGATTCTCCGGCCCGGATGGGCCGAAGTCCCGCCCAGAAATTGCCTGTCCCGCCGGCGTAAATCAAACCTGGTATTTACCGGCGGGACCAGGCGGCGTGGGCGGGCTCCGGGGTCCTGGGGTGGGGCGCGGGGCGATCTGACCCCAGGGGTTGCCCCCAGGGTGGCCTGGCCCACGATCGGGGCCCACCGATCCGCGGGTGGGCCTGTGCCGTGGGGGCACTCTTTCCCTTCCGCCTCCGCCACGGCCTCCACCATGGCGGAGGCGGAAGAGACTCTCCCCACTGCGCATGCGCGGGAAACTGACAGCAGCCGCTGATGCTCCCGCGCATGCGCCGGGAAACTGACAGCGGCCGCTGACACTCCCGCGCATGCGCCGCATTTCCGCGCCAGCTGGCGGGGAAACAAACGCCATTTCCGCCACCTGGCGGGGCGGAAATCCCTCCGGCGTCGGCCTAGCCCCTCAATGTTGGGGCTAGGCTGCCAAAGATGCGGAGCATTCCGCACCTTTGGGCCGGCGGGATGCCCGTCTGATTGGCGCCGGCTTTGGCGCCAGTCGGCAGACATCACGCCGTTTGGGGAGAATTTCGCCCCTGTAGAGGGACAGGTAGTATTGAGGAAGCAAGGGGGCTGGAGAAGGATTTGGAGAGGCTAGGAGAGTGGGCAAAGAAGTGGCAAATGGAATACAATGTGGAAAAGTGTGAGGTTATGCACTTTGGAAGGAGGAATGGAGGCATAGATTATTTTCTAAATGGGGAAATGCTTAGGAAATTAGAAGCAGAAAGGGACTTGGGAGTCCTTGTTCACGATTCTCTTAAGGTTAACATGCAGGTTCAGTCAGCAGTTAGGAAGGCAAATGCAATGTTAGCATTCATGTCGAGAGGTCTAGAATACAAGAGCTGGGATGTACGTCTGAGGCAGTGTAAGGCTCTGGTCAGATCCCATTTGGAGTATTGTGAGCAGTTTTGGGTCCCCTATCTCAGGAAGGATATGGTGGCCTTGGAGAGGGTCCAGAGGAGGTTCACAAGAATGATCCCGGGAATGAAGAGCTTGTCGTATGAGGAACGGTTGAGGACGCTTGGTCTGTACTCGTTGGAGTTTAGAAGGATGAGGGGGGGATGTTATTGTAACTTACAGGATACTGCGAGGCCTGGATACTGTACGTGGAGAGGATGTTTCAACTTATAGGAAAAACTAGAACCAGAGGACACAATCTCAGACTAAAGGAACGATCCTTTAAAGCAAAGGTGTGGTGAATCTGTGGAACTATTTGCCGCAGAAGGCTGCGGAGGCCAAATCACTGAGTGTCTTTAAGACAGAGATAGATAGGTTCTTGATTAATAAGGGGAGAAGGTAGGAGAATAGGGATGAGCAAAATATCAGCCATGATTGAATGGTGGAGCAGACTCAATGGGCCGAGTGGCCTAATTCTGCTCCTATGTCTTATGGTCTTATTACGTGTAAAGGAAGGATTTAAGTGGAAAGGGAAGGCGAGGAAAGTGTTTTAAAATCCTATAACACACAGCCTCCAGCATCATCGTGTTAATGTAGTGAGATGTATTGAGGGCATGGGTTTTAGGGAAGAATAGCGGTCCTGATTTGTGAAAGTTGGCAGAGGGGTTAAGGAGGTGAAGGGAGTGATAGTGGGGAGAGATGCAGATGCACAGCTGGGTGCTAGAATAGGAGCAAAAGGATGGCGAGTGAAGAATGCCCCAGTGATTAGAGGAGAGTGCTGATAATCAAGGCAAAGTATTTTAAGTCTAAGCTTAGCATAATCAGAGATTTTGTCACATTATTGAATGATTTCCTATATTTCAGCCACGTGCTGGGGTGATACTTCTCATGTACTGCACCCGTGGCCACTCGTGGCGGTTATTTATCTGGGTATGTTCCTGCCCTAGGTGGATGGAAACACCCTTCTTTACCAAAACCATCAGAGCAGTATCTGAAATCTGAGAGTGGGATGATCCCAGTCTCGGAATGGCCTCATTCCAACCATTGTCCGCTCCAACCATTAAACGGCTGACAGCCATTTAAAGTTGGCGGCAGCCAAACTACATCTTCCCTTTACAAACTTCTGCCTGCCTGCCTTTAAATGGTGTCAGCCATGCATGATATTACCATCCTCCCATTAGGCAATCTGCCAATCAACAAACAATTGGAAATTGTTGATAAAGTGCTTGCTAACTACTCATTTTAAGGTTATTGGAGCAAGGTTCTCTATACGCTATGTGTAAAAAAAAAAACTAATTTCTGATTTTTTTCTCTTACTCAATGCAGGGGAAATCTAATCAAGTTGTAGTTTAATATAAGATGGAAGTTTATGGGCAGCATGGTGGGGCAGTGGTTAGCACTGCTGCCTCACGGCGCTGAGGTTCCAGATTCGATCACAACCCTGGGTCACTGTTTGTGTGGAGTTTGCACATTCTCCCCGTGTCTGCGTGGGTTTCGCCTCCACAACCCAAAGATGTGTAGGGTAGGTGGATTGGCCTTGCTAAATTGCCCCTTAACTGGGAAAAAAGGAATTGGGTACTCTAAATTTATATTCAGAAAAGATGTAAGTTTACTACAGTATTTAATCATCAATTATGACACAGAAGTGGTATATTTTGTGGAACAAAATGTCCTGCAATGCCATTGTTAGCCCACATGGTGGAGACCATAAGAAGAGACTATTGGTTAAAGTTTGAAATATTTGCAAGTATTTTAATATCAACTACATGATTGTGTGAAGCAGAATATGATTGGAAAGTGGAAGTGGTGGAGGTGCAGAGAGCGTGTGGTATCTTCAGTTTGTGGGTATTGTGAATCATGTATTTTTATTCACATGGAATAAATAATTTCTTTTTAATTGAACAAATATGAAATTCTTGTTTTAGGTTTGAATGTATTTGTGTTATGTATGAAAATAATGCAGATTATTGAAGTCAATTACAGGAAAGTGGATCTTTGAAGCAGAGGATGAAACAAGGCTTGAGGGAAAGAATAGGTTTTTAAGGACTATTCTGGCAAAACGTTGGCACAGACACATTTACTTCTGCATTGTGCGTTTCAGTGGCTGTATGATTAAGTCTTTCAGTATCGAATAGCCCTTGCAGATCACCAGGACGTAATTTACTTTTGTCTTAAGACAATTGGCTACCGTCCAGTGTTACAGTGTGTCTTCTTACTGAAAGCTCATGATGCATCTGTCACCATCCATTTCAGCACACGATGGGTCACACCCTGCGCGGGAGAACCCCAAATCGGGCTCTGCACTGGACCTGAAACCTCGTACGAGTCACCTGACACATGGCACCCAGTGCGATTTGGATCATGCCCTCACTGAGCATGATCCACATAATGATACTTAAACAAGCCATTAGAGCCCTCCGGGTGATCGGACAGGGTAGTAACTTGGCAGTTGACTGGCACATGGACACCTTGGCACTGCCAGGCTGGCACTCTGGCAGTGCCAGCTGGGCATTCTGGAAGTGCCAACCTGGCACTGCCATGGTGCCCATTTGGTACAGCCAGTATGCCAGGCTGGGAGTGCCAAGGTGCTCAAGTGCCAGGTTGGCACTGCCAAGGATTGAGGTCTGGAGGCCATGCCCATGAAAGGGAGGGTGAGGGGGTGTTTGAGGGGGCTAAAGAAAGATTGGGGTGGGTGAAGGGGGTTCTGGGGGCAGGGGGGGCAGGAGGGCATGGGGGGGTGGGGGGGGGAGGGTTGGAGATCGTGGGTGCTTTCCAGCATGGCGCCCCAATCTGTGAGGAGCTGGCCGTGCTGGCGAGCTCAGCTCCCCAGTGCAGGAAATTTTTCTCAGTGTGGCCTTGGCGGGGAGAAAATCCCCAAGGTCCAAAAAGATGGCGAAGTGCCATTGAAAGCGGTGTCAATCTCGGCACAGCAACCACCGAGAAACACCCCGCTAAATGCTCCTGAAACCGACTTGGGAATTTTTCAGTTGAATCAGATTTTTGACATTTTTTGACACATGTTTAAATGCAGGAAGACCTGCACAATAAGGTGGCTTTGGCTGACAAGAGTCAAGTAACATTCACTCTGCAAAAGTGTCATCGCCATCAAGAGGAAATCGCCACTTGATACTGAATGGCATTACCATCACTGAATCCTCCAGCATCAACTATTACAACCACATTCTCAAGGACAATTAGGAATTGGCAATAAAAGCTGCCCACATTTCATGAATTAATTTTTAAAAACATGCATTTATGTTTCACCCTGGCCTGTGAGTTTTGTCAGCAGCTGGATACCTGGCAGATAAAGGGAGGTAAAGACTGCTTCATGGAAGGGTCTTTACAGCACTGCTTGTGAGTCAGGGAGAGCAGGTGTGCCTCCACCTGGCCCACCAATGTTAATCTGTTCCTCACTGCAATTGGCCATTCCCCTCACAAACTCTGTTCTTCTGTAACCAGAAACCCCCCCCCCATCCCCCTGACCCCCAATTATCTCTTCCCAAGCCAGGATTTCCATCACCTCCTCCAACACCAGCCACTAATCTTCATCCCAGCACCCCAATTTCAGATTCCAATCTTACCCCTGGCTTTCTGAATCCTTCCTCTCTGCTCTCCACATCTGGCTGTAGCCTTGTGCCGAAGGCTTAACCACCTGACAGCTAGCTGGCTGGCCTTTTAATTGGGCTGGCTGTGGCTGGGCGACATGAGATGTTAATTAGGTTCTGGATTACGTTTGGCTGGGCCTGGGAGAACTGCTCTTCCAAGTTTCCTGACCCAGGATTTCACCCACCCTGCCCCTCACCCCTTGCAACTGCAATCCTATCCTGGCTGCTTGTCAATGTCCAACTGGAACATGCGGACATCAGGGGCGGGATTCTCCGACCCCCCGCCGGGTCGGAGAATCGCCGGGGGCTGGCGTGAATCCCGCCCCCTCCGGTTGCCGAATTCTCCGGCACCGGATATTCGGCGGGGGTGGGAATCGCGCCACGCCAGTTGGCTGCCCTCCCCCACCCCCTGCCGATTCTCCGGCCCGCAATGGGCCGAAGTCCCGCTGCTGGAATGCCTGTCCAGCCGGTGAGAATCAAACCACCTCTCTTACCGGCGGGACAAGGCGGCGCGGGCGGGCTCCAGGGTCCTGGGGGGGGGGCGCAGGACGATCTGGCCCCCGGGGGGTGCCCCCACGGTAGCCTGGCCAGCGATCGCGGGGCCCACCGATCCGCTGGTGGGCCTGTGCCGTGGGGGCACTCTTTTCCTTCCGCCTTCGCCATGGTCTCCACTATGGCGGAGCGGAAGAGACCCCCTCCACTGCGCATGCGCGGGGATGCCGTGAGCGGCCGCTGACGGTCCCGCGCATGCGCCGCCCGACAAAGTCAGTTTCGCACCAGCTGGCGGGGCACCAAAGGCCTTTCCCGCCAGCTGGCGAAGCGGAAATCAGTCCGGCGCGGGCCTAGCCCCTCAAGGTTAGGGCTCGGCCCCTCAAGATGCGGAGGATTCCGCACCTTTGGGGCGGCGCGATGCCGGACTGATTCGCGCCGTTTCTGGCGCCGGTCGGCAGACATCCCGCCCCATGAAAGAACATTTGTACAAAGTGGGTTTCTGATTTCTTCACATAATGTGTGTAGAAATATTCTCCCTTCTCTTTAAAAATATTGATGTCAAAATCCTAAAATGGCTGGGACAAAATCGTAAATAAATCCCCTAAAGTAGGATAACGTGACATAATATTGTATCACTTGGTCTGACTATTTTTGTTTCCAAGGCAATGATACACAGCACAATGGAATTAGAGGACTGTGGTATTATTTCTCAAATATTAATGGAAGGCCAGGTATTTGAAGAAGTCATAGGCTAATGTTTATATCATCAAGTAAGTTCATTATTTTGATAGAAAAGCAATCATTGCATTTAACACAGTAACATGTGGACACTGCAAACACAAAGTTTAAACTGTTTACATTTGATTTTGTTCAAATTGTTTAAAACCATTTATTATTAAAACAATCAATGCAATTATATCTATCACCCAGAAATGATTTATTTAACTTATGCATTTTTGTCCTTGTTTCTATCCAAATTATTAAACAACTTAAATTACTTGATTTAAAGCATGACAATACATGAAATGAAAAGGCAATGGAGCCTGACAGTTCTGTTCTTTGCACATGCTGTCATAGGCTGCACCTGACTTAAAATTCCAAGGACAACTTCAAAATCTCTTCTTACCCTTCCTTGTCCTTCAAGAAGTAAGATACGGAGTGCACTGAGAGGGGAGGGTCAGAGCTTCAAAGCAGCCAAGACGGCGCGGTGAACCAGTTATGGGGTGGTCTGGCTGCAAGCTGTGCAGCCAGGTCGACAGGCACAGAGGAGGTTCAGCCACAATCCCAGGAACACGATCGTAGTCACTGGCTGGAAAAAAATTGGACCTTCAGCCTAGGGATCAGGATGATTGTTATCGGTGTGGGGCAGATTACCTCCAGGAATTGTGCCACTGCAGAGAGTTTATTTGTTCTCGGTACAATAGGTAGGGCCTTATCCAGACACGTTGTCGTGCCTGCCAGAGCGCGCTGATTTTTAAAAAAAGTAGTAAACCGTCGCTCCAGTGAATAAAGTGGAGAGGAATTCAGATGAACCTGAAACATACAGATTAAACATGGTGAGAGTGAGCAAAACAGCCGCATTTGAGATCACCCTCGCGGTAAATGGAAGACATCTAAAGATGGAGGTCGACTCCGTGGTGTCGGCCATCGGTGTGGGTGAACAAACGTTAAATATCTCCAAGGAGGTGTTCCGTCTTTGGACTTGAATGAGACAATAGCTAAATTGGACACAAATAGGGGGGAAACCTGAAACATTCTGGGAACAACAGTGACTCCAGTGTTATATCAATGACCATTGTCAAGGGACATTGACCAAGCCTGATGGGGCAGAATTTGTTGTGCCAAATCAAGTTGAACTGGTTGGAAAAATGTTAAGTCTTGGACAGTGTCTTTCAGGAAGTCTTGTACAGATACAAGGACATGTACCACCATGACTTGGGTCAAATAAAGGGAGTAAAAGCCAAGATTTATGTCAACCCAACGCAACACCAAAGTTTTTCAGAGCAAGACCGATCCCTTCCGGCTTGCATCAAAAATGTCTGGAAGAACTGGGAATTATCAGACCTGTACAATTTTCAAAATAGGCAGCCCCATCATTCCTGTACTAAAGGTGGGCCAATCCGTTAGGATATGCAGGGACTACACACTTACAATAAACCAGGTAGCTCAAGTAGGTAAATACCCAATTCCACAAATTGCAGACCTTTATGCAAAGTTGGTGGGGGTGGGGGTCTCCCATAAACCAAACGGGGGGGGGGGTCTACCATAAACCAAACTTGGCCTCAGTCATGCCTATTTGCAGCCAGAACTGGATGAAGATTCCTGAAAGTTTGCGACAATTAACACGCACAAAGGCTGTTTCAATACACCAGATTGCCTTTTGGCATTTCCTCGGCCTGTGCCGCATTTCCAGCGCACAATGGAGAATCTCTTCCAGGGCATCCCGAAGATTGTTATCTATCTGGATGGCATCCTAAAATAATAAATAAATAAATAACCTTTATCAACACCCTGGCACCGATCTCGGCTGTCACCCCCCCAACACCACACCATAATGCCCTTTGGTTCGCGGCACCCCGCAACAGAATTCCATGCCTGTGCCCCAGCACACCCTGGCATCCATTTGTACACCCCACCCATTCCCAGAAGCAGTGCCCACACCTGACCCCTACCATACACTCCCCACCCCACGATGCAAGAAGTGTGCGACTCACAATGCCCTCTCTATGGTTTCTCCGCAGGAGAAGTTGGCCCACAACAGATGGGAAAGGGCCCAGATGTACAACGGAGTGCTGGGCAATAGAGCCCTCGGTCCCCACGAGAAACAGTCCTGGAGGTGGCGGGGGTGGACGAGAACAGATCGGTTATCAATGTCGGGATTGGCCTGCATCCACTGGTCCCACCCAGATGACCCGTCACATGTGAGTTGTTCATGCCATCTGATGGTGCTGCCCCATCCAGGGTGGCCCCCACCCCCCACTTGCAGCTATTGAGAACAGCTCAGAGGAGAGGTCTGAAGATGCCACCGTTGAGGCGTCATAGCTGTCATCTGCCACCAGCACAGAGACATACACCTCAATGGGCGAAATTAGCAGACAGGCTTCTGGCGCACAATCTGGTGAGCACCACACAGTTGCTGATGTACATCAGGTGGAGGCAGGAATATCCACGAAGGAACAGCAGTCAAAGGTCTGCTGGATCCCAGGACCCAGCTGGGTCCCAGTCAGATGCTCAGCCTCTGGAGCTGTTGCAGATATTCAGAGGGGGATCTCAGTGACACATCAGCGGGTCCATAGCTGATTGGAGGAGTCTATGGGCGCAGGAAATGGCGCCGGCAATGCGCGGCACTGAGGCCAACACTGCTAGTGTGGATGACATCAGCACCATAAGTGGTGATGTCCAAGATGTTGCTCAGTCAGTGACGGCCATGGCTGAGCCCTTGACGGCATGTCCTATTCGCTGGATGACGTGTCCCTGATGCAGGTGGACCTTGCCAAGGCGCTGCAGAGCATGAGCGAGTCTCAGGTGGGCATTGCCAAGACGCTATAGAGCATTCCCCAGTCTCAGAGCCGTGTCCCAGATGCAGGTGGGCATGGCTGAGGCACTACAATGTGTGGCCTAGACACAGAGGGGCATCGCTGAGGGCATTGGCAACATGGTGTGGACAAAAGGAAGCCGCCAAGGCTGGCAGAGCCAGACGATGCAGCGGTCTCTGGAGCTCAATCCTGCTGCCCTTCTGTCACAAGGTAACCCCAGTTCCCTAAGGGCAGCGATGGGAGGAGGGAATGCTGGCGGCCAACCTGGAGCCTCTCGACAGGAAGGCGACGGTGGTCAGCAGCTCTCCAGAATCCCCCCCTCCTGACAATGGCACACCTTGGGGGTCAGCGGGCAGAACAGGGTGGCACGTCGAGGCATATGCTACCACTAAGGTGGCTGGGGCCCACCGGCCCCAGGCCCTCCAGAGGACATCTGTCAACAGCAGGCTGACTTCACCTCTGATGTGCATCCTAAGGGATACATGCCTAGATGTAGAGGCAGAGCTGGTACGGGTATGCACAATCCGGGGGATGGCATCTGGGAACCCTGGGCGCCTTGTCCACCCACCCCCCTGATCCCCGACCCCAAACCTAGGGGCGACCCCTCCACTGGTGGCTGCTGGAACTCCCCGCGCTGACTGCTGGTTTACCAAGATGGCTACTCACCGTCTCCTATCCCCACAGCAGCCATTTCGCTAGCCGCGCTTTTCAAATAGCTATACTGAAGTGCGCCCATGTGACCGCTCGCTGGGGAGCCATTTAGATCACGGGAGACCGTTAAATGAAAATGAAAGTGAAATGAAAATCGCTTATTGTCACAAGTAGACTTCAAATGAAGTTACTGTGAAAAGCCCCTAGTCGCCACATTCCGGCGCCTGTTCGGGGAGGCTGTTACGGGAATTGAACCGTGCTGCTGGCCTGCGTTGGTCTGCTTTCAAAGCCAGCGATTTAGCCCTGTGCTAAACAGCCCCTCGATTGAAATAGGGCGTCCTTCCCATTAATGGGATGGAGATTGGTCTCAATTGGTGATTATCGGTTTCTCGCCACGTTGCGGCGGGATCCTTATCTTGCCAATGGGAGCGGGCGGTTAGATCGCAATCTGATCGGCCTTTGGTGCGCTTCTCAATTTCACTCTAACAGGCCTGCTCAAATTCGGGCGCAGCCATTAGATTGCGCCCTTTGTGTCAGGAGCCGCCGGGGACATCAATTTATGATAAGGTTGTAGATTGTTGGTCCACAAACTGTTAATAGGATAACTTTCTGTTTATCCACCTCTGCTATTTTATTTGCCGTGAAGAAGTAACGCAACTGCTCAATATACTGACTCTAGTCTTCAGCCCCTCGATTGAATTGGTCTAACGCGCCAATCATGGGCATTTTTCACTCACTCTTCTCTGATATTGGTGACGCTTTACAAATCCATGCTCATCTTGGAGGCTTTCCTTCCCTCCTCAAATTCATCACCAACATAGTGGCTCAAGGCAATATCAGGTGGACAGTACTAACGAAGAACAAAGTGTTTATTGGCAACTAACAAGGGTAACTTATCCAGGCACAAAGCCCCTATACACGTGTTAAAACACTGGTTCCCGGGTTCACTCTGACCAGAACCATGCTCTCCAGGCCTGCGCTTTTACCTCATTGGTCGGGGTTCGTGCACTCCGGCACAATAGGCACCGAGCCAGTCATGTGGACTGCAAGGGCATACCGCTTAAAGTCGCCACACCATCACAGAATTCATTGGTTTTTCCAGATCTATCTTCTGTAGGGCCATCCAATCATTTTCTTTTCCTGGATCTATCCCCATAGTCCTCAAGTTCCCATCCGATTTCAGTTTGAAATCATTCATTGTCCCCGCTTTCATCAGCCTGGTACACAGCTCCAGATCATTACCACTCACTGTGTAAAAATGTTCTTTCTCGCTCTTCCAGTCACTCTTCCAGTGGTTAGCACTGCTGCCTCACAATGCCAGGGGCCCTGGTTCAATTCCGGCCTTGGGTGACTGTGGAATTTGCACATTCACCCCGTGTGTGCGTGGGCTTCATCCAGGTGCTCCGGTTTCCTTCCATAGTCCAAGGATGTGCAGGTTTGTGGATTGACCATGCTAAATTGTCCCTTAGTGTCCAAAGATGTGCAGGTTAGGTGGATTGGCCATTCTAATTTCACCTTAGTGTCCAGGTTAGGTGTGTTTATGGAGTTACGAGGATATAGTGGGAGGATGGGCCTAGCTTGAGTGCTCTTTCGGAGGGTTTGTACAGACTCGATGGACTGAATGGCATCCTTCTGCACTGTAGAAATTCTATGGTTCTATTCTATGGTCCGTATCCATTATCCCTGCCCCCAAATCTCTCACCCAAAATCTTAAATATTTGCCCCCCCTCCCCCTCCAGTCCTTGCACAATCAGCTAATGGAGAGATTGTCTCCTTGTCTAACTTATCTAAACCTGTCATAATCTTCTATACCTCTATCAAATCTCCCCTAAATCTTTTTTGCTCCATGGAGACAACCATAGCCTGGCCAACCTAACCTCCTAACTAACCTACCCCCCACTCACATTCCTGGAACCATTCTGGTAAATCTCCTCTGCACCATCTCAAGGACCTTGACATCTTTCCTATAGTGCGGTGATCAGACTAGATCACATACTCTAGTTGGGGCCTAACCTATGTAGGTTCAGCACAACTTCCCCACTTTTATTCTCAATGCCTCTAGTTATGAAATCTAGGGCCCAAGCTTTGCTAACCACTCTCTCAATATGGATGCTGAAAGTATGTTTTGGATGTTTGGAGTCTGAAAGAATATTTATCCTCGTGTGAGAGACTAGAACTAGAGGACCCAGTTTAAAATAAGTACGCTCCCATTTAAGACAGAGATGAGGAGACATGTTTTCTGTCAGAGGGTCATGAGCCTTTGGAACTAACTTCCCCAGAGAGTGGTGGAGGCAGGGTCATTGAATGCTTTCAATATTTTATATTGTAAACGGATTCTTGACTAACAAGAGAGTCAAAGATTATTCAGGGTAGGCGAGAGTACAATCAGTCCAACAATGTGGTGGAATTCTCCTGTGCCCCCAGTGGAGGGTTTAATGACAGCCGGGGAAGGTAAAGAATTTGGCGGAAGGCCCAAAAATCTGTTTTACTCCAGCGTAAATTTCCTGTGGGATCTTCTGCTGGTGCCCGCCATGCCAGACGAGAAGCAGGCTGGAGGTCGGTTTGACACTCATTGATGGGATGCAGATGCAAACCTGGCCACCCACACCCGATTCTCCGCGGCACCAGCGGGAAAACAAGCCAGTGAGCAGAAGTCGGGATTCACCTGAACAATGCCTGGGACTGCCTCCGGAGTTCAAGATTGAGGCCCCGGCAACATTGGACCCGAGAACACCACAATCCTGGATGAGCGGAGCATTTAGAGATGGAGCTTCCAGATTCGGTGACCTGGAGGGCACCTATCTTCCGGCCCCATAATTTTCCAGAGGTGCATCTTCATTTTTAGGGGGTCTATCACCTTTCTTCAAGCGTGGGTCTGTGATGTCAGGCGCATTTTCAATATCGCACCCGGATATGACAGCAGGTTACGTGCTATCAGGCCTGCCCCACCATAGAATACAGTGCAAAACGCCTAGTTGTATACTTAATGAGGTCGTGGCTGGAAGATTTGACATGTTTTCCTGCCAGCCTCCACAGCAGGAAACATTCCCTGTTCCCAACCCTTTCCAGGGAACTTGGGCACAGATAAGAGAATTCCTATGATCTGACTGAATGGCAGTGCAGGCTTGAGGACTAAAATGTCCTACTCCTGCTTCTAATTTTTATATTTGTAAGTCCTGTCACCTACAAAGAGCGTTGCACATGTACTCCCAGGTCCCTCTGTTCCTGTACTGAGAAGCATTACATTTTAGCGGAGCCTATTTCCAGTAAATAAGTTATAAATAAGAAATAAGTTATCTACTCGGGGAGGATGCAAAATAACTCATGGCACGATTCAAATGAATGCAGGGATATCAGCAAGTATTTTAAACAACATCAATCTCTCAACCAACATTACCAATCAGATTAACTGGATATTCATTAATTTTTACTTTATGGGTCTGTTTAGAAGATAGCTGGCATATTTGTGACATAGCAGTGATTGCATTACAAAATGATAATCAACAACAATGACAACTTGTGTTTATGCACCACACCTAATGTAGTAAAGCATCTGAAACCCACCTGGTTCAGTAATGCCCTTTCGGGAAGGAAATCTGTCATCCTTACCTGGTCTGGCCTACATGTGACTCCAGACACACAGGTTGACTCTTAATTGGCCGAGCAAGCCACTCAGTCCAAGGGCAATTAGGGATGGGCAACAAATGCTGACCCAGCCAGCGACGTCCACATTCCATAGGTGAATAAAAAAATATATCCTAACCAGGTGTCAGAATATCTTTGACTATATTTGCATTAATTAACATACATTGCTTTTACTGAGTTGTTCCACACATTCATTGAACTGAGAAGCTTTAGGTTGACTTGGCATATCAACGACAACAAATTAACATAATACTTTTGTTGTTTTGCTTCCACACCAGTTTAATGGTACCACTTTTTTTTTAAAGTCTTTTTTCGAACTCATGTCTGTAGAACTGTGTTTCTAATCCTTTTTGAACCTCAGTGAGAATTGAAAATATATACACCAAAATTCAAATGAAGCCTGCAGCATTGAAAGGTTAAGCCGCTTTGAAATCTGGCACCCCATGTTAACAAACAGAAAGGTTTTCAGCATTTTCTGTGCTCCATGAAGTATTGCAGGTAGAAATGTATCGGGTGGTTGAAAACTGGGTGCCAGTTGTGCACAAGATCAAAGGGCACATGTACAACATAAGTGCACCCTTCTCCCGATAACAAAGACTGGTGCAGATAAGAAGTTTTATCTGTCTGTTGGCATCCATTGCATTGACTTGGCGGCCTTGACTCAGGCAACGTGTCTTAACTGGGGCAGCACAGTGTGGGCTGAAAAGGACGATTTTGATCCGGCACCATCCTCAGCCTCTTCTTAAAATTTAAAAAAAAAATTTATTTGTATTGTAAGTAATGTTTCCCTGAAAACTGTGGGGCTAACCCAACACATCACAACCAATACACTGGGAGCAACATTAAAATAGTCAAATGAGTAAATGAGGCATAATTTCAAAAAGATATGTTAATTTGTGCACAGGCAGAGGTCCTGCTATGTGGGACAACATCATTGGCCCCAGTGATATTGGTAGAAGCCAGACATTAAAACAAGTATAGGTTACAAATTGTCTTTCCAATTGTTCTGGCTGGATGTGGTCATTACAGAAATAAAGCAAGTCATCAGACAAATTGAAGAGGGAAATTCTATTCAGTGGAAAAGGCTTAAAGGTAATTTTCACCATATCAACATTATTCCTTTTCATTCTAAAATAACTAATATTAGTATTAGGAATAAAAATTAAAGTGTTTTCAAACACTGGGTGAAACAGTGAATTTTTAACATTATCCATTAAGAATCTGCCTGATAAGCTAAGAGTCTGTCACAATTGGCTTTAAGGTTCCTGAAATAAATTGATGTATGCAAGTCGTCTCAGCCCAGTTTCTACAACAAAGAAATTGCACATAATTCTTAGTCTCACTCGCAAACATAGGGAATGTGAGAAATTAAACATTCACATTGATATCGTGACAATGTTCTGCTGAGGTTGGGATTAAGCCAAATTGCTGAAGCAGAGCAGATACAGGCTTTCCTTACATTTGGCTCAGAGTCTGCCTAACATGAACATGTTTATTACTACCACTCAATGCCAAAAATGTAGGGAAAGTGTCTCATTTTACAGAACCAACATCTGTCACCTTGATGACACTAAATATTACCCACCAAAAATATGAAGAATACTTGTCTGAGAGTGCATCTAAAATGATTTTGTGACTAGTTTGGATGATTACAATTAAATTATCACTGATAATTTGCACCTTTAAAACATTAAACCCTTTTGAGAAATGTAGACAAATCATATTACAGTACAGAGTAAGAAATGTTTTTGGGTCCCGGTTATATTCAGCAGGAAGTGAAAAATTTTCTTCTTGAAATGCATGAATATTGAGAATCACAATTTCACACCAAATTAGATGTTCCAAAAAGCGGTCGGCTCACTAAAAAGATACATTTTCTACCTTGTTGAAAAATGGGTCGCAATCCAGTAATATAATGGCAGAAACAAGCAGTTTGTATGGGTGTGATCTTGTAGAGTGCAATTTCATTAGTGGGAGCATGAAAAGCAGCTCGTCACAATGCATCAATGCTAATCATTCTTTTACCGGTGTTAAAGCAATCCAGTTAACTGTTCCAGATGACAAGACGTCCAGCTCTACAGTGTGTATCATTTCTCTGAAGCTCAGAAAGTCCGTTTTTCCCCATTTTTATCCTTCACAAGAATGTTATTGTGAAGTAACAGTACATGGACAAAATAAATCGTTGTTATAGGAGTTTGGGCAAATTATACACTTACGTGCAGAAATGTTTGGAAGAAAGGTTTGGAATGGGAAACAGAACTATAAAATTTATGTTTTCTAAGTCATATTGGGAAAGATATTCTGCCTCCTGTCCCGTTTGTAACGACTCCTGCTGGGATATTTGCTGTCAGGCTGTGTCTTGTGCAACGTCACACATCCACTGGAGCTCAACTGCTGTTGTCCATCATCCAACTACACCTGGATCAATTCCTATTTATGCCGTCTTTCACTTTTCCGTCCAGCAGGGAGCGCAGCAGCTTTTAAACACTGGCCGAAAGGCTGACATTTTCTTTTTTGAATTTCACTTTTGAAGGATTTTTTTTCTTTTACTCTTGCAATTTAAAGCACCTTTTGATTTGTCTTGTGGTCTGTAGATAATAATCTTTATTGTCACAAGTAGGCTTACATTAACACTGCAATGAAGTTACTGTGAAAAGCCCATAATCGCCACATTCCAGTGCCTATTTGGACACACGGAGGGAGAATCCAGAATGTCCAAATTACATAACAGCACGTCTTTCAGGACTTGTGGGAGGAAACCCATGCTGACACGGAGAGAACGTGCAGACTCCACACAGATAGTGACCCAAGCTGGGAATCGAACCTGGGACCCTGGCGCTGTGAAGCAACAGTGCTAACCACTGTGCGCCTGGGGTAGATGTGGAAAGAGGGTGTCGGGTCAAGGGGAGAGGGAGAGGTCAGTTCTCTGTCGAGTTGGGCAGGTGAGGGGGGTGGGCATTGGCCTTCGATTCTAGTAGGGCCTTTCGTGAGGGGAAGGTTGGGGGAAGGAGAAGGGAGTGCCTTGGGTTGGGACAGGTATGGTCTGTTGGGGGTTGGGTTGATAGGGGATGTTGTCACTTCAGGGCATTTGCCATGTAAACATTACTTTGGAATTTTCAAAGGTGATTACCCACACCTCTATGGTGCACTCCCCCCATCCACCCTGCCACTCCCACCCACAAATACAACACTGGGGAGCTCAGATATTTAAAACCTTTTTACATTATGGTTGCTGATGCTTAAATACTCCACAAAATTTGCTTCTGTTATCTGTCCTGTTTCATTTCCTATTTCTACATTCAGCAGAGACTGTTCTGTGGTTGGGTAAGAAAGTACTGAGCACACCATTCAAAATTCCAATCCTTTTTCCCCTATCTCTTCTTGCCAGTTTATTTTGAGGTGATTGAAATCTTGCATGATGTTTTTACTCATTTCATAGCTTTCTTCATATATTTCTTCATCCATTTCTCTTCCGCAATTAGGTGTTCTGTAGAATACTCCGACTAATATATGTCCATCCATGTGGATACTGTTTCTATCTTAATGTTCATTATGCTCCTTTATTCAATTGTCATTATGTGGTATCTAACTAGTAAAGCTATCTCATCCCCTTCTTCCTTTCCCTGTTCTTTCTGTAGTCATGTTTCAGTCACCCTGGTTACATCTTGTTCTTTGGTACCAATAATTGCCTTCAGTTTCTGCATTCTAGTTAGATGCTGTGCACATTGCTGTGCAGGCAATTTCATTTGTTATCACTAATTGTTTGAAATAAAGTGATGGGATTTTATAGTTATGGACCTAGAACTTTCAGTTGTCTTTTTCAGTGAAACTCATCCAAAGTTGGCCAAGACAGCACGAAAGAATGCAAAATCTTAAGCACAAATTGAGAAAGATTGAGAATATTTAAGTACAAATTAGACCAAGAGTAAATTGAGATTCCATGATCTATCCATAACCTTTTTTACCCTTTCCACCAGAACACTGGTTCTTCAATGTAGTCCGTTCCAGTGATACTGCTCCTCCATGTGCCGGTACTGGCCCCAGTGCCAATGAAATGGGATCCTGTTTTCCTGTATCTGTCTTTCAGCCATCTGTTTATCTTCCTGACCTCTCTATTTCTGTGCCAGTTAGTATGTTGAATTAATAGGCTGAAACATTCTCAGTTATTTTTTTTCCATAAACCACAGCAATAGAATATTTTATTTATTTGTGAAGATGAAAATAAATTAAGTAGTCACTGATTGCATTTTTATTTTTTCTAGATTGTCACACATATCAGATTTATTTATTGTTATAACTACATTTAATAAAAATAATAATCTTTATTGTCACAAGTAGGCTTACATTAACACTGCAATGAAGTTACTGTGAAAACATTTGGAGTCTTTATTGCATCCGTCATGATTTTTTAAAAGGTCAATTTGTGTGGTTGCACTTTGGAGTGTTCAGGACTAAAACTTAAAATAAAAGCCTAACAACAAATACGTTGCTGAACGTTAAAGTTCAATAACTATGGGCGCGATCTAACCAAAAAAACCCAGGAAGTACTGGCAGGTATCGAGGGGTCGCTCCCAGCGCTTGTAGTGCCAGAAATGACCCCAGTATCTAATGGCACTCTTTCTTTTTCAGGCCGCAAAGGACATTGACCCGCCAAGGCCGCACTCAGCCTAATTTCTTCCACTGAGAAGTTCTGACTAGCGTATCTCCTCAATGCAGGATGAGATTGGGGTGCCATTTTTAAATGGCACCCTGATCTCTTGATCCCCAGCGACCCCCAGACACCCCTAACTCATCCTTTGGGGCAAGTCCTTGAGTGCCATGCACCCCACCCCATACGGACATGGGCAGGGCATCCCAGGACCCGATCTCCAGCATGGGCAAAAAGCCACTGGGCACCTTGGTGCTGCTAGCCTGGCATCCTGGCAGTGCCCATGCCAGCCTGACAGTGCCAGGCTGGCACCAGGTGGTTCTGCCAGGGTGACCAGGTGGCACTGCCAGGGTGCGAGGCTGGCAGTGCTGAGGTACCTTGGTTGCATTAGCAGTGCCAGGGTGTCCTCTTGCCACGAGACCAACCATCCTGGAGCTTCCGATTGACTGGGAAACCCAAGTACTGTTGTGCCTAATTCCCATTTGTGTGGACCAGAGCTGAATGGTGCCCAGCTGCAGTCTCCTCGACAAGGCCATAGATCCCAGGAGCTGGTTCGATTTGGTGTCGGCAGAGTTAAGGGAGATTTAAACTCACTCAACTCTGTGAGTCTGTGTCCTGCCCACCAGATCACAACATCTCGCGAAATTTAATTGGATCTAACAAGGCATATTGACCATCGGGAATCCCGGAGAGGCCTCTCCCGGGATCTTCCGGCCACGTCCTGTCCCAATTCCAGCGGGACGCGGCCAGTAAATCGTGCCCTACAAGTTGAATATTATCAGTTGTCATGTTTAGTAACGCATTTTATAATGAGCGTAACTTGATGCAATTAAAAGTAATTCCTTCTGAAAACAAGAAGGTAACTTTTAACTTTAAATAAGAACGTAGTAACTAGGCGCAGGATTAGGCAATTCAGCACCTCGAGTCTTCTCTGCCATTCGATATGATCATTCCTGATGTCACCTCAGCCTCATCTCCATGTTCCTGCCCGCTCCCCATAACCCTTCATCCCGTCACTAATTAAAACCTATCTATCTCCTCCTTAGCATTAGAGATACAAATATTATATTGGCCACATTAAACTTCTTTGTGAAATTAAATCCACTTAATCAAGTGTTATCACTTTGGGCAGGAAAGGAGTTATTTTAAATGTTCAACATTGAAAGAAGAAAACCTTCACTTTTTTGAAAAGCTAAATCATAGATTCTAATATTGATCTTCATTGCTTGGCACATTACTGAATGCTGCACATTCATCTACAAACAGCATACAGGTAAACATTTCAGCCCTTTGGATGAAACATTAAATCAAGGCTCCAACTATTCTCTCATTGGATGTAAAATATCCCACAGTGCTGTAATGTGCCTTTAAGCGATTGCAACATGACATCACTGGAAAGGAAGTGTTTGATGTGTTCCATGTTCGGTTTCACTTAAGCTTTTTCAGCAGAGCTTGCACATAGACCTCTGCGGCTCTGGCGTCTCCAGGTTTCATACCTCTGTATAAATGTTCCCATGTGCTAATCTCAATAAATGAACCCACATAAATAAATTGCATCATTTTATTATACACAGCCAAAATATGATTGAAATTTACACTTGTGTTAAAACATGCAAAAAAGAAAAGTGGTCTCTACACATTGTAATAACCTACATTGTAATAACCAGTGTGGTCAAGATAGAGTCAGAGCTGTCCCTTTGTAGCCTGAGGTGACGGATATCCACCGAGTACCGCGCCCCAGGGAGAATCAAAACAGTGGGCGGGATTCTCTGCCAGCGGGATGCTCCGTTTTGCCGGCGCCCGGGGCTTTCCCGACACCGTGGGGCTGCCCCACAATGGGAAACCCCATTGACCGGCCGGCATAATGGAGAATTCCACCGGCGGGTCGTGGCTGAAATGTAGCGCGGCGGGTCGGAGAATCCAGCCCAGCAGATGAGATTTGGCATGGCGCTGATGCCATTTGTGTGCTGTGTTGCTGGCAGCATCCATGCCTCGTGCCTCTGTGCAGCCAGTGTTCGTCTATACACTTGCCATGGGAACGCTGTACAGTAGTTTCACCCATGAGGCGAGCACTGGCCCCAACCCAAACCGTCCAAATACTTCCATTAATTCCCTCCATTCTATTCGATCAAAGGCCTTCTCAGCTTCCAGGATAATGAGCACTTCTGGTAAACTCTCCCCGCGGTGAGGTCATAATCACGTTCAGCAGGCATCTGATGTTCGCTGTTAGCTGTCTGCCCTTGACAAACCCAGTCTGATTTTCTGTGATTACTTCTGGCAAGCAGCTGTCCAGTCACCTCGCCAGATCTTTCATCAAGACTTTGACGTCAGTGTTCAGGAGTGAGATGGGTTTGTATGACTCGCACTGCGTCGGGTCTTTCGTCTTATTTTGGGGATCAGTGAAATCGAGGCCTGAGCCAGCGTGGGCAGCAGGACCCAACTCAATAGCATGTCATTGAATATCTCCCGCAGGTGCTGCTGTGAACTTCTTGCAGAAGTCCACTGGGAACCCGTCCAGTCCCAGTGTACTCCGCAGCTTGATGGAATTAAAGTGTTCCATGATTTCTTCCAATCCTAGCAGTGCTTCCAGTCCCTGTCTATCTTCCTCCCCCACAACTGGTACATCCAGCCCATTGAGGAACTGTTTAATCTATGAATCCCCCTGCAGAGGCGCGGAGGTTTACAGTACACGATAAAAGGTTGCAAAGGCTCCGGAGTTATGACCACCCTACCGTTCTCCTCCCTTACCTGTGCCATCTCTCTTGTGGCAGCCTACTTCCTCAGCTGGTGTGCCAGTAGGCGGCTGGCCTTGTCTCATGCTCATAGAATGCCACCCATGTCTGGCAGAGCTGGTTCACTGCTTTCCCCGTGGAGAGCAGGTCAGATTCCATTTATAGTATTTTTCTCTCCGTCGGCAGCTCCATGGTTGGGGCCGTGGATACCGTCGATCCACTTCCAATATGGAGTCGATCAGCCACTGCCTAGCTTCCATTTCCTTCCTGTCTCTAAGAGTCCTGTCCACTATTATCTCCCTGCTGATTGCCGCATTCAGTGCCTCCAAGAATGTGAAGGGTGAGACCTCCCCATTTTGGTTGCCGATTACATACCTGTTGATGGCTTGTGACATTTTCTTGCAGAATGCCTCCATGGGGGTGCTGGGCCCAGCCCGACTCCAACCTCACATCCGTGTAGTGTGGAGAGTGATCGAAGATTACTATTGCCGAATATTGTTTTAAATGTGCGCCAATTGTCGTCAATATTACCGGTTACTATAAGTTGATCAGGAATTTTTAAAGTATCAATCTTCTTGCACTGGTGTTGCGTTTTCAGAGATTACCTTTGATGTTATGGGGCTGGTTTAGCACAGTGGGCTAAAAAGCTGGCTTGTAATGCAGAATAAGGCCAGCAGCGCGGGTTCAATTCCCGTGCCGGCCTCCCCGAACAGGCGCCGGAATGTGGCGACTAGGGGCTTTTCACAGTAACGTCATTGAAGCCTCCTTGTGACAATAAACAATTATTATTATTATTATTATTACATTTCACGATTTCCTTGTAGCACCGTTTCACCAAATTTGAAGAGTGTGTCTTTAAAATTGTCACACACCTGGTACCATGTTGCATTCTTGTACCGAGACAATAACTGAGTCAGCGTACTAAACAACATCTAGTTCAAGACTAGTTAATTTTACTATTGTATAATAAACTGTCGGTAGGAAACCAATGTTATCAAACTGGAACTAATACAAACACCACTGACCACGATGATTTCTCCTCCAGACTCCCTCCAGGTTACAGTGTCACATGCTATTACTTGCCTGACACCTACTAGTCGGAGGCTATACATATTTACACATACATTTGTTCATGCATATCACTACACTGTATCCCTCAACGAAAGTCAAAAACAAATTATCTGTTTATTATCGTATTGCGACTTGCTACTTCACGTTATCCATTCAAACCCTTCCTTCTCAACCTTGCCCCTCGTCTGATGTGTAGTTACCCTCAGGTTAAATCACCACCAGTCAGCTCTCTCTCAAAGGAAGAGAGCAGCCTCTGGGCCTCGGGGATTTTGGTGACTTTCATTTCACTTACAGGGGCTTGCTGTACTTCCAAAAGCATTTGATTGGTTGTGATGCACATTGGGTGGTCATGCAAGATAACTTTATAACTTTGTGTTTCTAGGTTAGTTCGGTTTGACTGGAAAGAAGACAGCCTGTTCTTTTGTGGTTGGCCATGTTTTTCATTATTCTGCGACTCTCACATTGACGTTGAGGTTATGGGCAGTGAAGCTGAACTGGAGCCACGCTTCAGTGACAGAGAAGTCTCTTTCAGATCACAAGATTAGCAGTTTTCCAACCAGAAAATAATTCTGCTGAGCACCAACTGTCACAGGATTAAACATGTCATGTTTGTAGCTTGTGATAAAACTTGCAAATGCGAGTAAAAAAAAGCCGAGAGAAGTAATATTTATTTTTACAATGTCTTGTGCCAAAATGTTTGTGCTTCTTGAAAGTAAATGACGCATTAAATCTTTTCACATCACAAGCTAAGTTGCTCTTGTTTCTATATTGAAAGACTGGCGAATCATGTGCTACTAAAGGGCAGAAAGTTGCTAAACCGATTAATGAAGTACATTACCCTGCAGCTATTCTGTATCAATAAATTATCAGAGCTGTCTTTTAAAATTTACGTTACTTTAACAAAATGTAATTAAACCTTAAAAGAAGTTGATACTACCAATTTTGCCAGTAGGTGCATTGAGCCAATTTACAGAGCACATCAAAATATTGAAATTAAATATATTCAAACGTTTATCAATATTGAAATGTCCCAGGCATAGAACTGCATTTATTTCCAGTCCTGCTAATTTTGACATGTTTTCTACCTGTTCAGTTATTTTCTGAAATGTTATTTCATTAAAACTGCAATGTATCAGGCACTGCTAATTGTCCTTTAATACTTAACAATCTGCAGTGATACTGTATGAAAATGTTTTAATGTTCCATTACTTTAGCATCAATGATCAATATGTAATACGGAGGCGTTCCTTGACCGAGGTTATCCGCGTGTCAGGTCTACAGTCGACGTGAGGCAGGTTATTTCAGACAGGCTGAAGATGGAGTTGTGTTAGCATTGTTTTCTGGAACAAAGTTTTCCCTTGGAGATGACAGAGCAAGGGATGCGCATGCGTGTTATTTCTCATCCCGTGCTCTCACATGTGAGGCTCCATGACACAGTTTTGATTCTGGGAGCACATAAGAAATAAGTAATTCACTACTGTCTTTAATCATGTTGCTCTCTAATCTTTCCATTCTGAATAAATCAAGCTGCATAATCATAGAATTTACAGTGCAGAAGGAGACCATTCAGCCCATCGAGTCGGCACCGTCCCTTGGAAAAAGCACCCAAGCCACCAGCCTATCCCTGTAACCCATGCACCCCATCTAACCTTTTGGACACTAAGGAGCAATTTAGCATGGCCAATCCACCTAACCTGCACATCCTTGTACTGTGGGAAGAAACTGGAGCACCCAGAGGAATCCCACACAGACACGGGGAGAAAGTGCAAACTCCAAACAGTCACCCGAGACTGGAATTGAACCTGGGACCCTGAAGCTGTGAGGCAGCAGTGCTAACCACTGTGCCACCAAGCCGCCCAAATGTTTGACATTTCTTTGGCTGCCGTTACGACATGCAACCAATATAAATAAATTTTCACGTAGCTCAAACAAGCAGTAATTTTAAAGAATTTGGGGACGAATTGGCATTTCAAATGCTTTCATATACATAACAGTTTGGAATATGCAAGATTGTGATGGGAAGAACAAATTTATAAATTAAATGTCTATGACACAGGACAAAATTGTTGGAAGTAAAGACAAGACAGAATATTATCAAAGAGCCAATTACTTTTCAGGTTGGATATAAATGGCTACCAGTGAAATGTATTTTCGAAAGCTGAACATGGTTTTGTGAAGATCAGTCTTAGCCACAGTAGGTGGTAATGTATTGTGAAATGGATCCCAGATGGTGAAATATGAAACTAGACACAAATCTTGGGCGTCATTCTCCGACCCCCCGCCGGGTTGGAGAATCGCCGGGGGCTGCCGTGAATCCCGCCCCCGCTGGTTGCCGAAGTCTCCGGTACCGGATATTCGGTAGGGGCGGGAATCGGGCCGCGCCGGTTGGCGGGCCCCCCCACTGGATTCTCCGGACCGGATGGGCCGAAGTCCCGCCGATAAATTGCCTGTCCCGCCGGCGTGGATTAAACCACCTTTTGCACGGCGGGACAAGGCAGCGTGGGCGGGTTCCGGGGCCCTGGGAGGGGCGCGGGGCGATCTGGCCCCGGGGGGTGCCCCCACGGTGGCCTGGCCCGCGATCGGGGCCCACCGACCCGCGGGCGGGCCTGTGCCGTAGGGGCACTCTTTCCCTTCCGCCTCCGCCACGGTCTCCACCATGGCGGAGGCGGAAGAGACTCCCTCCACTGCGCATGCATGGGAAACTGTCAGCGGCCGCTGACGCTCCCGCGCATGCGCCGCCCGGGGATGTCATTTCCGCGCCAGCTGGCGGGGCAACAAAGGCCGTTTCCGCCAGCTGGCGGGGCGGAAATTCCTCCGGCGTCGGCCTAGCCCCTCAATGTTGGGGCTTGGCCCCCAAAGATGCGGAGCATTCCGCACCTTTGGGGCGGCGCGATGCCCGTCTGATTGGCGCCATTTTGGGTGCCAGTCGGCAGACATCGCGCCGTTTCGGGAGAATTTCGCCCCATTTTCCTAATATTTGGTCTATTTTCAGAAGCAACATCTCATGTGTCGGCCTCCTAACTACCAGGATACAGTCTTCCAGATGTCTTTCTCTATACTCTTTTTAAGAAACAAAAGTTATACTAATGAGAAGGGGTGATAGTCCCTGGTGGGGCAGTGTAACTAAAATTAAACACCAAAAGAAACTTAACTAACCAAACCAAAATATAATTCCTGGGGGTGATAATGTACCCCAGCCCCTGCTGCGCCCACCGGTCACGAAAGCCCTGAAGCGTACTGGCGGACACTGTATGCTCCCACTCCAAGGCCACCCGGCCACAAGCACAGCCACAGTAAAAGGGCAGACAGTTGGGGCAGATGACCCGTGGACCGCCCGCTGCCTTGGCCTGCAGATGGAACAACTTGGCTTATCCCAGGGACTGGCTTACAAGGAGTACCTCCTCCCTTCCTACTCCCCTCCGCAACGGGTGGTGCACAAGATACAAAATTAATCAATGCCCCTAACTTGTGTGTCCTTAACATTGATAATACAATTAACATGTACTGTATTCATAATGGCAACATAACTGAATGCCCCCAACCTGGGAAAAAATCCAGGACTCCTATTTACTATAAATTGAAATTTACTTTTGCTGTGCCAAATTTCTTGATAAGTGAGCTTTCGTTATAATGTGAGCTATTAAATTGATATAAATGAAGATTTTGTCTATTTTAAGAATTCCATTGGGTGGAATCTGCCACTCTAGGAATAGATCCTGTGGCAAGCGTGAGGTATTGGAGGGAATCTCGATGCACAAGTGTAACAGTAGACCTGCTGAATCATGCAATGCTTAGTTAATTCATTTTGCAGACGCAATGTTCATGTCAAATTTTGTGGCGATTTGAGCAGGAAGTCAATTGGCCTGTTATCATGTCTGGGTGACATATTTAAAGGTACTTGTGCCACTCCCTACCCCACCCTTGCAGAGTTGCCCTCGCTGGGTGGGGGGGGGGGGGGGTGGTGTAGTGGTATTCACGGGATGTGGGCATCCCTGGCTGGGGCAGCATCTATTGCCCATCCCTATTTCAAATGGGCATTTACAGGTCAACCACATTGCTGTGGATCTGGAGTCACATGTAGGCCAGACCAGGTAAGGTCGGCAGGTTTCCTTCCCTAAAGGACATTAGTGAACCAAGTGGGTTTTGCGACAATCAACAATGATTTTATGCTCAACATTAGACTTTTTAATTGCAGATTTTTATTGAATTCAGGCCTGCCCTCGTGAAATTTGAATTCAAGTAAAATCTGGAACTAAAAGTCGAATGATGATCATAAAACCATTGTCAGTTGTTGTAAAAAACCATCCAGTTCAATAATGTCCTTTAGGGACATGGCATCACGCTAGCGTGATTTAATCACCTCCGAAGGAGATGTTGGAGATGTCGCCATCGCCCACCAGGGTGCCAGTTGCAGAACCATCCCCGGAGAGGACGCAAGGGACCCAGATAAGTTCGACTTGGGGCCGGGGGGGTGGGGGGAGTTCAGTATTCAGTATTGACATCCTGGAGGTGGGATCGCTCACAAGCCTTGGTGGCCCTTCATGGCTGCAAAACCTGTGGGTTTAAAGGGGTGCCATATGGCAGATCTTTGGCTTTTGGCCTCACTTTCCGTGCCCTCCCTGCTGGTATTGTGGCTGTATCACTGCTGAGGTAGTGCCCTTCCAGAGTGGCAGCTGGAAAGTGGGTGTGAGGTGATGAATTCACAGGCTCAGCACTGTGAAGTCCCTGGGTGGGGTCCCATAGGTTGCCAGGCTACATGGGCAGAGTGGCGGACTCTGACAAGTGCTGTTTTCCAGTCTCATGAGGCCTGAAGACCCTCTCAAAGGGCAGGGGGAGGGCGTACAGGGAGAATAAACTCCCACACTCAGGCAGCACTTTAAAGCCAGGGGGCATGAACTGCATGGAAGTACAAGGCGACTGTCTGTGGTGGCCAGGTTGTCAGGGATTCATGATGGATGGCTCATTTAATCCACAGCCCTTGAGAGCTGGGGGAATGAAGGTGCCCTCGAAGGATGAAGTTGACATGCCAATTTCAATCTTCACATGCATCAGGTGTGCCTTGCCTGCACAAGTTAAAGCCAATTGCCTAATCAGGTATCTGACCCTTCCTTGACAACAGTTTTGCCAATTTAGTCAGCATTGCACTGCATGAGTGGGCCACTGATTGATGCCCACTTTTTAACAGTCCGAAAGCTGAGCTAAAGCATTGAATTCCAAGGCTCATACGTCAACATAATAGAAAGATGACACAGATGTGATCCTCAATGAAAGGCGTTATGGTGAATTCGCTCATCGATCACCCTGTCCAAGGATGACAGGGGCAGAGTCTTGTTCCCCGTGAAGTTAGAATGCAAGTCCATTGAATGCACCCAACTGCCTCACTCCTCACCCATGGTGTAGCCATGTAAAATGGCTGCGTTCCGATTAATCTGGCCAAAACCCAGTTTAAAATGGCTAACCCGAAAGACTGCTGGGAAAAGCAGCCAAGAAGACACAAGCAGGCAGCTGCAGACAGGTTTGCAGCTTCAGCTCGGGGAACGTAGCCCAGATCGATACTCAGGGCTATCAACAGCCCATCAACACAGGTATCCGCAGTTGCATTCAGGACTGTTTACACCTAATCTACTCAGACATCCACAGCTAAATCGGCTATCCCCGGGAACAATTGCAACATATTAGCAATTGAATACTGGGCCAGACCTGTCGGTGCCTGCAGTGGCCAAAACAAAGACAGGTGAGCGACCACCCCCCGATCGAGGAATCGCCTCACCATTGGACACATCAACCCCAGAGACTGGGGACAGAATCCAATCACTTGGGACTCAGGGTCAAGGGCCGCCCCGGGAGGCGGGAAGCCCCTGGGCCCTATAAAAGTAAAGGTCCAAGTTCAGATCTCTCTCTCTCTCATCTTTGCCTGCTCGAGACCTTCGCAAGACCAGCCACCGGCCACCGTAAGTTTGAATCCAACGATCGCTATCCGGTAGAGACACCTAGCCACCGACCTGTAGCAGCCTTTTGAATCCCGCGGGCAAGATTTGATTGGACAAGCCATTCGTTTCCCTGACCTGGTGGGCTCTTCCTACGTTAAGTATTGGCCAGTAGTGATAGGTTTATTATATAGAAAGTAGTATTAGGGTATTAATATTGCTTGTTGTATATAATAAATGACCGTTGTTTTAATCCTTACTAAGCGGTGTGCTGTGTTATTAATCATAACCTGAACTTGAACCACGTGGCGGTATCATAAAGATACCTGGCGACTCATGAGCAAAGGTGACCTAAACAGAGCAAATAGACTAAGGTTAAAAAGAGCAACAATGGGCAGGGTATGTAGACCGCTAAGGCTCTCAAGGGTCAAAGCACTTCATTCAGGTGGAGTCGAGACGTGCAACTGTGGGGAAGTGGCTATTGTGTGATGGAGAAGACAGTGAGGCTCAGTGGAAAGGTGCTCACATAGGGGGATACGCATGAGTGAATGTCCCAGTTCCTGAGAGGGCAGAGGGTCAGGGCATTATCAGGACTCCTCATCGCTCACTTTAATGTTCTCTTCCTTTCATTTTTTGATTCTGGACAATCTGGGAAGAGCATGGTGCCATGATATTACAGCCTGGGTGAACAAAGTGAATTGAATACAATATTGCAACGGTGACTTATCTCTACTAGTGCCTCTGTTGATCTGTGCCCACGAGAAACGTATAGTTTCTTATTCTTCCTCACTCCCCTGCTACATCTAGGTGTATCTGCAGGATCCACAACTGAGGTTGATGAGGCCTGCTGCCTTCCATGCCCTGTAGCATGAGATGACCTTGGCTGGAGTCTCCTGGGTGGCCTGGGCCTACTTTCGGACTGCATGGTTGTTGCAGTGCAGCCCTCCTCGGAGTGCGGGGCTGGAGGTGTGTCGGTCACAGGGAGAGGGGTGGAGATGGGCTGGAAAACCACAGGATCTCCTGGGTGGACGGTCCAGGTTGTGTTCTTGCCTATCAGCTTCTAATTAAGGTGCCTGGGGGCCCCTGGGCTTAGGGGCAGCTGGAGTAAGATCTAAAGGTCCCACTGTTCTTTGGCACCGACACTCGTGAATTTCCACTTGTGCCTGCACCCTGGAGCTCAAGTCCTCAGCCATTGAGGTCATGAGCTGAACCATAGAGTGGACATCCCCATCATAGAATGCACATTTTGCGTCACGTTCTCCACTGTCGATGCCACCCTTGCAGTACTGCTGTTGTTGCGTTGGAGTGATGGCACCATCTCCTCGGACAGAAAGCGATGGGGCTCCTCCAGTCAGCCTTCCAGTCCAAGGGTGGATGCTGTCATCCCTTCCTGATGCTCATGATTCTGCCGCTGTGGCTCCAGAAGCTCTGGAATGACCAGACCCTGGGGCCTGTCATCGGCGATGTGTTCAGCAGAGTCCTGGGCTCCGGAATCCCTCCCGAGTGCCTGATCCCTGGGACATCCCTTCATCCTCCTGCTGTGGATCGTCAGCTGTGAGGTGCTCACCAGCGAGTGACCCAGAAGCTCAGTCTACCGAGTGTGAGTATCTGCGCTGGTGGAGGGTGCGGGTGACAGCTATGACGCCTCCTTAATGCTTGTCTCCAAGATGTCTCCCTCAGAGCTGCTCTGGTCTGCGGTCTCCAGAGGGGGCGAGGATGGTCTGGGCTGGTAGACCGTTTGACCTGTAAAAGAAATGAGATGCCCCCCTGAAAAGATGCCCCCTGAAGAAAAGAAGTGCCCCCCTGTAAATTCTATCTATGGCATTAGTGCGTAATGTGGGACAAATGATGGGAGAAAGTTAACTCATGTGAGGCTTGCACCATGTCTGCGTGTCTTGGGAATTCTCACTTCTTTCTGCTGCCACCTCCTCGCCCTCTGCACTGTAAATTCTATGATTCTATAATATGGGATTTCAACATGAACCTTCTGGACTCCAGAAACCCCAACTGGGAAAGCCTACACCACAATGCAATGACTGGTTCCCCATCTCACAAAAAATATGATATGTATGGACAGAAACAGTTCAGGTAGCCATCTGGTGGAAAATGTACATGAATATGCCTTTCAAGGACCTTAATGTCTGACTTTGCAATGGCCATTAATTGCAACCTTGCCATATCGCATTCTGAGAACAAACATTAAAAATAAACATTATACTTTCTTGAGAAGCAATAAAGAAAAACACCGCAAGATAACGAGAAAGAGCAATGTTTAGTTACAATGAAATGGTCAGGAAATAAAAACGAGGGATGAGCTAATCTCAGCCTGCTGATTTTCTGAATTTTCCTTGAAGTATACTGGATAAATCGAAAGGAGGAATTTGATCTTCTGGTAAAATGGGATGGATTTTCTGGTGGGTGTCAGGACCCCGACGTCAGGCCCATATGGAAGTTCCAAGCACAGCCACAGCATCGGCGCACAAGCTTCCGGGTGGCAGCCTCCCAATGCCCACCTCTGTGCTCGCTGTCCTTGATGGGTCTGCAGCATGGTGAGCCCAATCAGAGGACCCGCAACAATGGCAGCCTCACCGGGAGAGGTGGGCGCTGCTGAGGCAGGCAGACAAGCGCGATTCCACCTCAACATGGAGGCACCCTCGCTTTCCGGCATTGAAGTTATAAATGAACACAGACAGAGCTGTGGTCCTTCATTCCCGCAGCCACATCATTGCATGGCCGCTCTGACCTTGGTAAAATACAGGTGTCGGTGTAACATGGCCCCTAAGTGAGGCCCTAATTGGCTGTCTGCCTCAGTACAGCAGGTATCTGACCCAGTACACAATCCGCACTGAAAGTGCCCCAAAGATGGGAATCTGTCAAGGAACCATCCCGATGTGGTACCCCCACAATTTACCTGCCTCTCCCCTTTTCCCAACCACCAGCTTCAACCTCATTCCCGTGGTGTTGAGAAAAAACAGCCCTTTGTTGCAGCTATTTACATCAAATAATATCAAATACATTTACATTTAATGGCCATTAAAAATAAGAAAAGAACATCTGTGGGTGCCAGAAATCTAAAGTAAAACACAATAGGCTGATGGAAGTCTGCGTTAGGTCAGTCAGCACATATAACGGGAAAGACAACCTAATGTTTCAGATGTCACCCCCTCACAGAAATTGTTCTGACAAAGGGCTACACCCAAAATTTTAACATGCCTTTTCTC
The DNA here is from genome assembly GCF_047496885.1 of Scyliorhinus torazame. Lineage (NCBI taxonomy): Eukaryota > Metazoa > Chordata > Chondrichthyes > Carcharhiniformes > Scyliorhinidae > Scyliorhinus > Scyliorhinus torazame. The sequence goes on from NC_092714.1 coordinate 229,629,866, forward strand.
TTTACTGGTGCAGTGTGATGTGCTGTATATTTCCAGACTTTTCTGTTTTTGCAGCAAAAGCAATATGGTCTGATATTCTAAACGCTTAACATATTTGAAAGCTGCAATGTAGGACAATATTCCAGCCCCTTTCCAATGTGAAGGTTTTAAGAGTGTGATTCCGGGGATGAGGGACAGCAGTTACATGGATAAACTGGCAAAAGCTGGAGTGGTTCCCATTAGAGAAGCTTAAGAGGAGATTTTATTGTGTTTTCCAGAATCATGAGGGGTCTAGACAGAGTAGATAGAGAGAAGCTGTTCTCATTGGCAGAAGTGTCGAGAACCACAGGACACAGATTTAAGGTGATTGGCAGAAGAACGAATGGTGTTATAAGGAATGTTTTTTAATACAGTGATATTAAGCTCTGAAATGCCTGAGAGGAGTGGAGTCAGATCCAAAAGGGAATTGGATAAGCACCTGAGCAGAAAAATATTGGAGGGAGACAGGGAGATTGGTCCCAAAATTCAGGGACACAGATCTGGGGTGGCTGCTAGACGCAGTGGAGGCCAGGAGGGATGTCCTGTTCCTCCGAGGGTCCTGAACGGTCAGCCATAGGGTGGCTAGTGCTGCCTGGGATGAGGTGGCAGTGGTTGTGAGCGCAGGGGGTGTGACCAGCAGGGCTGGTATCCATAGAATCAATCATAGAATTTACAGTGCTGAAAGATGCCATTCAGCCCATTGAGACTGCACCGGCCCTTGGAAAGAGCACCCTACTTAAGCCCACTCCTCCACCCTATCCCCGTAACCCAGTATCCCCACTCAACCTTTTTGGACATTATGGGCAATTTAGCATGGCCAATCTACCTAACCTGCATGTCTTTGGACTGTGGGAGGAAACTGGAGCACTCGGAGGAAACCCACACAGACACAGGGAGAAAGTGCAAACTCCACACAGTCATCCGAGGACAGAATTGAATCCGGGCTCCTGAAGCTGTAAGACAGCAGTGCTAACCACTGTGCCACCATGCTGGAAAAAGTTCAACTACCTACATCGGGCAGCACAAGTGAATAGACACTCTGGTGAGCACTACACTCTGCTGATGTACATCAGGTGGAGGCAGGAACCCCAAGCAAGACAGCACTCGGATGTCTGCTAGATCTTAGCACGATAACATAGTGGGCGGGCTGCACGGTAGCATAGTGGTTAGCATAATTGCTTTGCAGCTCCAGGATCCCAGGTTCGATTCCCAGCTTGGTTCACTGTCTGTGCGGAGTCTGCACGTTCTCCCAGTGTGCGTGGGTTTCTTCCAGGTGCTCCAGTTTCCTCCCACAGTCCAAAGATGTGCAGGTTAGGTGGATTGGCCACGCTAAATTGCCCTTAGTGTCCAAAATTGCCCTTAGTGTTGGGTGGGGTTACTGGGTTATGGGGATAGGGTGGAGGTGTGGGCTTGGGTCGGATGCTCTTTCCAAGAGCCGGTGCAGACTCGATGGGCCAAATGCCCTCCTTCTGCACTGTAAATTCTATGATCCCAGGACCCAGCTGGGTCCCAGCCTGATGCTGAGTCTCTGGAACAGGCTATCCCGGAGCTGATGGAGATGTTAGGGAGCAGCCAGGACATTCAGAGGGAGATGTCAACAACATACCAGCAGGTCCATAGCCGCTTGAGGGAGTTCCAGAGGCTACGGGCGCAGGGGATATCGCTGGCAATGTGTGGCACCGAGACTAATACTGCTAGGGTAGTGACTGCAGTGGAGAGCTTGATGCACAACGTTGGCGCCATTATTGAAGGTGTCCAAGGCGTCGTGCAGTTGATGATGGCCATGGCTGAGGGTCATGACAGAATGTCCGCCTCGCTGGGCGATGTGACCCAGTACCAGGTTGACCTTGATGACCATATCCCGCTCTCAGATGGGAATGGCTGGGCTGCTGCGGAGCTTGTCGCAGTCGCAGGTGGGCATTGCTGAGGCGCTGCAGAGTGTGGCCCAGTCACGGAGGAGCGTCGCTGAGGGCAACACCCCTTTGTGCAGGCATCGGGGATCCACCAGGGTTGGCAGAGCCAGATGATGCAGGGGCAGCCGGGACATGAACCAGCTGCCACCCCGTCCCACGGTGAATCCCAGAGCTCTATGGGCATCGAGCGGGAGGAGGGGGCTGTGCATGTGCCACCGACAAGTGATCCTGGGCCCTCCGGCTTAGAGCGCCAGAGGACACCGGCCAGGGACATCAAAGGCCATGGGATGTGGTAAGCAGTTGGCTGCCTCCACCTCAGATGCGCATTCTGGAGGCACACCTAGACATAGTGGTAGAGATAGGAAGACAAGGCACATTGAGGATCATTGAGGGAACCGGGGGAGGAGGAGGGGGTGGGAGGGTAGTTAGGGTGCGCGGCTGTGTTGGGCGAGGGGCTGCAGCACCATCGGGAGAGTGTGGAATTGTTCCACACAATAAGCACCTTTGTGCACAACCAGTATGGTGCCTCTGTCACTTACGTCCACAATGTGGGCTGACCTCTGAATCCTTAGCCCTTCTCTCCAGGCATCTCCCCCTCCACGTGGCACTCACCCACTCTCCGGGGCTGTAACCTATCCCCAAATAAAACCTATCCCCAAACAAAAATAGTAGATCCATTGGTAGTCATTTTCCAAAATTCTTTGGACTCTGAATTGGTTCCTATGGATTGGAGAATAGCGAATGTAACCCCGCTATTCAAAAAGGGAGGTAGAGAGTAAACAGGGAACTATAGACCAGTGTGCCTAATGTCGGTAGTAGAGAAGTTGCTGGAGTCCATTATCAAGGATTTCATAGCATAGCATTTGGAAAGCAGTGGTGTAATCAGACAAAGTCAGCATGGATTTACGAAAGATGTAACTAGTAGAGCAGACCAGGGAGACCCAGTGGATATGGTTTATTTAGACTTTCAGAAGGCTTTCGACAAGTTCTCATATAGCAGATTAATATGTAAAGTTCAACTTCTTCTTAATAACTTGCAATAATAGAGTGCCTTTAATATTGAAAAATGCACATCACAATCCAGAATCAAACAAAATTGGACATCAAGTTATGTAAGAAGATTTTTGGATTAAAGATGCCAAGCTTGGTCAAAGAAGTAAGTTTTAAGAAAATTCCAAAGTTTAGAGCTGAGCCAGCCGAAAGCAAGACTGTCAACAGTGGATCAATTAATATCTGGGATGAACAAAAGGCTAGAATTGGAGGAATAACGAGTTCTCAGGGGTTTGTAAAGCTGAAGGAGGTTACAGAGGTGAGGGGTACGATTCTCCCAAAAGTGAACAAAAGTCCCAGCGAGCGCATTTAGATGTGTGTTTCCCGGAGTTCGCAGTGCCGAGAAACACATGGCTACTCACCGCAACTCACTTTGTATAAGAGACCTGAAGGGGTAAGGTGCGGCGGAGGCCGCACATAGCCCTGTTTTGTACAATGGGAAGCTGTGCTTGCTTGAACTCCCCAGTGTAGCGAGAGATTGGGACGCATTTGAAAATGGCGTCCCGATATCCGAGGCCTTTGAGACGTTCCCCGACCTCCCTCCGAGCCCAAACGCATAGTACTATGGGAGGGCCCTGGCACCCCCACCCCTCAGCGCCTCCCAACATCCATGCCGGCACCCCTTGCCCGATCATATGTGCAAACAAATGCCAGCTTGGCACCTTGGCTGTGCCAAACTGGCACACTGGAAATGCTCTTACCAGCTTGCAATGCGAGCTGGGCACCTTGGCAGTGCCAGGCTGGCACCCAGAATGCACTGCCAAGGTGCCAGGCTGGCACAGCCAGGGTGTCAAGGTGGCACTGCCAGAATGCCCAGGTAGCACTAGCATTGCCAGGACCCTACCCTGCCAAAGGGCATGCAGCTGGGGGCCTCCGATCCCCTGGGAGACCTCTACAAGTGCCGTTCCATCTAGTCCCTGTTTGTGGGGAACATCGAACATAGAAATAGAAAATGCCCCCCTGACAGTAACTCCAATGTCATTATAACATAGAACATAGAAAAATACAGCACAGAACAGGCCCTTCGGCCCACGATGTTGTGCCGAACCTTTGTCCTAGATTAATCATAGATTATCATTGAATTGACAGTGCAGAAGGAGGCCATTAGGACCATCGACTCTGCACCGGCTCTTGGAAAGAGCACCCTACCCAAAGTCAACACCTCCACCCAACACTAAGGGCAATTTTGGACACTAAGGGCAATTTATCATGGCCAATCCACCTAACCTGCACATCTTTGGACTGTGGGAGGAAACCGGAGCACCCGGAGGAAACCCACGCAGACACGGGGAGGATGTGCAGACTCCGCACAGACAGTGACCCAAGCCGGAATCGAACCTGGGACCCTGGAGCTGTGAAGCAATTGTGCTATCCACAATGCTACCGTGCTGCCCTTAAGAACAAATAAATCTACACTGTATCATTTTACCGTAATCCATGTACCTATCCAATAGCTGCTTGAAGGTCCCTAATGTTTCCGACTCAACTACTTCCACAGGCAGTGCATTCCATGCCCCCACTACTCTCTGGATAAAGAACCTACCTCTGACATCCCCCCTATATCTTCCATCATTCACCTTAAATTTATGTCCCCTTGTAATGGTTTGTTCCACCCGGGGAAAATGTCTCTGACTGTCTCCTCTATCTATTCCCCTGATCATCTTATAAACCTCTATCAAATCGCCCCTCATCCTTCTCCGTTCCAATGAGAAAAGGCCTAGCACCCTCAACCTTTCCTCGTAAGACCTACTCTCCATTCCAGGCAACATCCTGGTAAATCTCCTTTGCACCTTTTCCAAAGCTTCCACATCCTTCCTAAAATGAGGCGACCAGAACTGTACACAGTACTCCAAATGTGGCCTTACCAAAGTTTTGTACAGCTGCATCATCACCTCACGGCTCTTAAATTCAATCCCTCTGTTAATGAACGCGAGCACACCATAGGCCTTCTTCACAGCTCTATCCACTTGCGTGGCAACTTTCAAAGATGTATGAGCATAGAACCCCAAGATCTCTCTGCTTCTCCATATTGCCAAGAACTTTACTGTTAACCCTGTATTCCGCATTCATATTTGTCCTTCCAAAATGGACAACCTCACACTTTTCAGGGTTAAACTCCATCTGCCACTTCTCAGCCCAGCTCTGCATCCTATCTATGTCTCTTTGCAGCCGACAACAGCCCTCCTTACTATCCACAACTCCACCAATCTTCGTATCGTCTGCAAATTTACTGACCCACCCTTCAACTCCCTGATCACAAACAGCAGAGGACCCATAACTGATCCCTGCGGTACGCCACTGGTAACTGGGATCCAGGCTGAATATTTGCCATCCACCACCACTCTCTGACTTCTATCGGTTAGCCAGTTCGTTATCCAACTGGCCAAATTTCCCACTATCCCATGCCTCCTTACTTTCTGCAGAAGCCTACCATGGGGAACCTTATCAAATGCCTTACTAAAATCCATGTACACTACATCCACTGCTTTACCTTCATCCACATGCTTGGTCACCTCCTCAAAGAATTCAATAAGACTTGTAAGGCAAGACCTACCCCTCACAAATCCGTGCTGACTATCCCTAATCAAGCAGTGTCTTTCCAGATGCTCAGAAATTCTATCCTTCAGTACCCTTCCCATTATTTTGCCTACCACCGAAGTAAGACTAACTGGCCTGTAATTCCCAGGGTTATCCCTATTCCCTTTTTTGAACAGGGGCACGACATTCGCCACTCTCCAATCCCCTGGTACCACCCCTGTTGACAGTGAGGACGAAAAGATCATTGCCAACGGCTCTGCAATTTCATCTCTTGCTCCCCATAGAATCCTTGGATATATCCCGTCAGGCCCGGGGGACTTGTCTATCCTCAAGTTTTTCAAAATGCCCAACACATCTTCCTTCCTAACAAGTATTTCCTTGAGCTTACCAATCTGTTTCACACTGTCCTCTCCAACAATATCGCCCCTCTCATTTGTAAATACAGAAGAAGAGTACTCGTTCAAGACCTCTCCTATCTCTTCAGGCTCAATACACAATCTTCCGCTACTGTCCTTGATCGGACCTACCCTCACTCTAGTCATTCTCATATCTCTCACATATGTGTAAATGGCCTTGGGGTTTTCCTTGATCCTACCCGCCAAAGATTGTTCATGCCCTCTCTTAGCTCTCCTAATCCCTTTCTTCAGTTCCCTCCTGGCTATCTTGTATCCCTCCAATGCCCTGTCTGAACCTTCTTTCCTTAGCCTTACATAAGTCTCCTTTTTCCTCCTAACAAGTCATTCAACCTCTCTTGTCAACCATGGTTCCCTCACTCGACCATCTCTTCCCTGCCTGACAGGGACATACATATCAAGGACACGTAGTACCTGTTCCTTGAACAAGTTCCACATTTCAATTGTGTCCTTCCCTGACAGCCTATGTTCCCAACATATGCACTTCAATTCTTGTCTGACAACATCGTATTTACCCTTCCCCCAATTGTAAACCTTGCCCTGTTGCACGCACCTATCCCTCTCCATTACTAAAGTGAAAGTCACAGAATTGTGGTCACTATCTCCAAAATGCTCCCCCACTCACAAATCTATCACTTGCCCTGGTTCATTACCAAGTACTAAATCCAATATTGCCACTCCTCTGGTCGGACAATCTACATACTGTGTTTGAAAAGCTTCCTGGACACACTGCACAAACACCACCCCATCCAAGCTATTTGATCTAAAGAGTTTCCACTCAATATTTGGGAAGTTAAAGTCACCCATGACTACTACCCTGTGACTTCTGCACCTTTCCAAAATCTGTTTCCCAATCTGTTCCTCCACATCTCTGCTACTATTGGGGGGCCTATAGAAAACTCCTAACAAGGTGACTGCTCCTTTCCTATTTCTGGCTTCAACCCATACTACCTCAGTAGGGTGATACTCCTCGAACTGCCTTTCTGCAGCTGTTATACTATCTCTAATTAACAATGCCACCCCACCCACCTCTTTTACCACCCTCCCTAATCTTATTGAAACATCTATAACCAGGGACCTCCAACAACCATTTCTGCCCCTCTTCTATCCAAGTTTCCGTGATGGCCACCACATCGTAGTCCCAAGTACCGATCCATGCCTTAAGTTCACCCACCTTATTCCTGATGCTTCTTGCGTTGAAGTATACACACTTCAACCCATCTCCGTGCCTGCAAGTACTCTCCTTTGTCAGTGTTCCCTTCCCCACTGCCTCATTACACGCTTTGGCGTCCTGAATATCGGCTACCTTAGTTGCCATTCCCCTGCCAAATTAGTTTAAACCCTCCCGAAGAGTACTAGAAAACCTCCCTCCCAGGATATTGGTGCCCCTCTGGTCCAGATGCAACCCGTCCTGCTTGTACAGGTCCCACCTTCCCCAGAATGCGTTCCAATTATCCAAATACCTGAAGCCCTCCCTCCTACACCATTCCTGCAGCCACGTGTTCAGCTGCACTCTCTCCCTATTCCTAGCCTCGCTATCACGTGGCACCGGCAACAAACCAGAGATGACAACTCTGTCTGTCCAGGCTTTTAACTTCCAGCCTAACTCCCTCAACTTGTTTATTACCTCCACACCCCTTTTCCTACCTATGTCGTTGGTACCAATGTGCACCACGACCTCTGGCTGCTCACCCTCCCCCTTAAGGATCCTGAAGACACGATCCGAGACATCCCTGGCCCTGGCACCCGGGAGGCAACATACCTTCCGGGAGTCTCGCTCGTGACCACAGAATCTCCTATCTATTCCCCTCACCATTGAATCTCCTACAACTATTGCTTTTCTATTCTCCCCCCTTCCCTTCTGAGCCCTAGAGCCAGACTCAGTGCCAGAGACCTGGCCGCTAGGGCCTTCCCCAGGTAGGTCATTCCCCCCCAACAGCATCCAAAACGGTATACTTGTTTTGAAGGGGAACGGCCACGAGGGATCCCTGCACTGTCTGCCTGTTGTTTTTTTTCCCCCCTGACTGTAACCCAGCTATTCTTGTCCTGTACCTTGGGTGTGGTTACCTCCCTGTAACTCTTCCCAATCACCCCCTCTGCCTCCCGGATGATCTGAAGTTCATCCAGCTTCAGCTCCAGTTCCCTAACACGGTCTTTGAGTAGCTGGAGTTGGGTGCACTTCCCGCAAGTATAGTCAGCGGGGACACCGGTGGTATCCCTCACCACCCACATCCTACAGGAGGAGCATGCAGCTGGCCTAGCATCCATCCCCTCTTACCTGACAGAATATAGCTGCCCTGTGGACTAACTAGATCTCCGCCCTCCGACTCTGCTCCCAGTCAGCTACACTTTCTGTAAACTCCTGGCTCTCTTCTCACTCTTTGTGGAAATGTTGGAAACAAAATGAAAGGAGCACCTTACTCCCTCCTCACCTAACTCTCTCGGTCACCAAACTCTTACTATAGCACTCAAAATGCACCAAATTCAGCACTCAGTGCAAACAAAGTCTGCACTGTAGGGGATCACTTTTATACAGTGCTGAATGGCGCTTGCTTGAGGTCTCTGAGGTGAAGGGGATGAACCCCAAAGCCTCAGGTACCTCAGGAATCTGCAGATTTGCCAAAATGTGATCCCGCACACAATGGGCAGGAGTTACATCGCAATATCTCGCGAGATTGGATTGGATCTCATTGGAGTCGTGGCCAGCCGGGCAGATCTCGGGAGTGGGGTCTCCCGGCTCTCATCGGCTTCGCTGCGCCATGGCGAGCTGTTTTTCTTGTGCAGGGTGTCCATTGGATTGCGCCCAAGGAGTCACAAAGTCATGGGCAGTATAGGCCAAAAGCCTTACGTAAGTCAGTTAAAAATGAATTACCCTGGAGTCTTATGACATTCTAATATCTCATACAAAATCTCAATTTGACTGAGGCATTACTTATTAGAGCAAAATCATTTTCCTTTGATAGCTCCGTGACATCTGTACGCCATAACAACCTGACTAACCGCCTTGATAGCCATTCATAGCAAATTAAATGCTCACTGATTTCTGATTTTACCAGAGTCCGCCACCTTGTGGATGGAAACCGCAACTGTGCTCTGAAATACTTGCTGCGTGTATATATGAAATAGAATCCTATTTACCAGCCTCAGAAGGAGTATCAGTGGCTCCTAACACTGTTCATTAATCGCTTGGTAGTATAGCACTTGAATATCGCTGAAACCAAGAGACATGCCATCAAATTTTTCATCTTGCACTCATCAGGACAGATGCAAGAGCACCGAATTTCTAAGGGAACAACAATTCATACTGCATGAGAAATGGGCGCTGATCAGTTGGCAACTGGACTCTAATCGGTTGAGGCATTGCCATGGGGCATACACCAGGGAACAGTTGCCTCACGCTTTTATTTAATTGAAAAAGGCACAATGTCTGTCCTGCTTGCAGAGGACAGCGTCCTGCGTATGAATAGAGGTACGTTCTAGTGAGTCATTTTTGTAAGGGCCCCGAAGAATCCAGCACGAGTTTTAAAGATACAAAATAATAAAGTTTATTTACTATAACAATATATACATAGCAGTAACTTCCCTTGCTACCTTCTCCTTCCTCCTGGTTCCTGGACTGGCCAGCTTATTTATAGTAGGAGTTTCTCCGCCCCCCTCATTGGGGAAGTTCATACTCCCATAGGATTGTGGGATAATCATTAGTCCCCAGCCAATCGTCAGTAGGCAGGTTATAACTTCCCTCCCCCCCAAAGTCCAAGGAATCCACCGTAGGCCCTGGCGAAGGGAGGCGTCGAACTCGTTTGGCCGCAGGCCGGACGCCATTTGCACGCAGCGCTGGATCAGGCGGCGTATAACGAGACGGAGACCGGCGCTTCCGTGATGAACGGCGCGGTTGTACATTCACGGCCTGTGGACCCGAGGATTCCCCCTCTGATTCATCCTGTGTCTCCATCTCGGAGTCAGAGTCTGCTGCCTCCGTCATGTCAGCGTCTCTGTCCCCATTTGGTCCCGTCATGACCTGCGCAGGCTTTGAGTGAGGCACCAGTGGAAGATTTGGAGGACTACCTTCCCTTGTTTCTGGTCTTTGCCGCTGTTGAACTGAGCTCCGGGGGCGGGGAATCTTTTGCGGGGATGATCTTCTGGACCGGACGTGGTCTACATGTTTTCGCTGGAGACGACCCTGGGCTTGCACTTGGTACGATATAGGGCCCGTTTGGCGAAAGATTACCCCAGGAACCCATTGGGCACCACCAGCAAAATTCCGCACGAATACTGGGTCACCGGGCGCAAACTGCCGAATCGGACGATGCTGAGACAATCCCGGTCCCTGCCGTTCTTGTGTGCGCCGTACTTTTGCGCCAATGTCCGGGAAGACCATACTAAGGCGGGTGCGAAGTCTCCGGCCCATTAGGAGTTCTGCGGGAGCTACCCCAGTCACTGTATGGGGGGTGGTCCTGTACGTAAACAAAAACCGAGCCAGTCTCGTGTCCATTGATCCGGAAGACTGCTTCTTTAGGCCTCTTTTGAATGTTTGCACTGCACGCTCTGCCAACCCATTTGAAGCCGGGTGGTAAGGGGCAGTGCGGATATGGCGGATGCCGTTCATCTTTGTAAACCTAGCAAACTCCTCACTCGTGAATGGAGTGCCATTATCCGTGACCAGCACCTCGGGGAGGCCATGCGTGCTAAATGATAAACGCATTTTTTCAATTGTTGCGCAGGACGTTGTCCCCTGCATCTTATGCACCTCCAGCCATTTGGACTGGGCGTCAATTAGTAGAAGGAACATGGATCCCTGAAAAGGGCCTGCGAAATCTGCATGTAAGCGTGCCCAAGGACGCCCTGGCCATTCCCAGTGATGTAGGGACGCGGCCGGCGGAAGCTTCTGATGCTCCTGGCAAATGGAGCAGTTTTGGGCCACCTTCTCAATGTCGGTGTCGAGGCCTGGCCACCAGACATAACTCCGGGCCAACATTTTCATCTTGGTCACGCCCGGATGCCCATTGTGCAAGTCTGATAATATCAGCTCCTGGCCTTTTTCCGGGACAACCACACGCGTCCCCCACAAGAGGATGCCGTCTTCCACGCTGAACTCTGACAGCTTGGAGGAAAATGCCCGTAACTCGCCTGGGAGCTGTCTATGCTGCCCACCATACAGGACTATGTGCCGAACCTTTGACAGGACTGGCTCCGTCTGGGTCCACTCACGGATCTGTGATGCCGTGACAGGCAAGGTGTCCATAAAATTTAGGGTTGCGACCACCTCACCGGTCGTGGGGGTCGACATGGGGCCGGTCGATAAAGGCAATCGGCTCAGTGCGTCGGCATTTGCTATCTGCGTACCTGGTTTGTGCTCCAGAGAATACTCATATGCAGCAAGCAACAAAGCCCAGCGCTGGATCCGTGCAGAAGCAATGGGCGGTATCGGCTTATCCTCTCTGAAGAGTCCCAGCAGGGGCTTATGATCAGTCACGATAGTGAAATGGCGGCCGTACACATACTGGTGGAAGCGTTTCACCGCGAAAACCACTGCCAGGCCCTCCTTCTCGATCTGCGCGTACTTCTTCTCCGCTGCAGTCAATGTGCGGGAGGCGAAAGCTATCGGTCGCTCGGCCCCGTTCTCCATCTTGTGGGACAGGACAGCCCCAATACCATACGGGGATGCATCACATGTGACGAGCAAAGGCTTTCCCGGATCATAGTGGGTTAGTAACCCAGACGACGACAATTGTTGCTTTACCCGCCGGAAAGCTGTTTCTTGCGGCTGACCCCAAACCCAGGTGTGATTTTTCTTTAGCAGCAGGTGTAAGGGGGCCAGCGTAGTTGCCAGATTGGGGAGGAACTTCCCGTAATAGTTTACGAGACCGAGAAAAGAACGAAGATGCGAAGTGTCAGTCGGGGTGGGGGCATGTTGAATTGCACGCACCTTCTCTGCGACGGGGTGCAGACCCTCGCGGTGCACCCGATAACCTAGGTAGACTACTTCTTTTGCCTGAAATACGCACTTTGTGTGACGTAAACGGACTCCAGCCTCCGAAAGGCGTTTAAGGACAGCCTCCAGATTTTCCAAATGCTCTTGCTCCGACGTCCCTGTAATCAACACGTCATCTAGGTAGACAGCCACACGTGGTAAACCTCTCAAAATGCCCTCCATAACACGTTGAAAAATTGCGCAGGCAGAGGATACTCCAAAGGGCAATCATGTATATTCATACAGGCCCCGGTGTGTGTTAATTGTTACATATGGTCGGGAGGCAGGGTCCAGCTCCAACTGCAGGTAGGCGTGACTCATATCTAATTTTGTGAATGAGAGTCCGCCTGCAAGTTTCGCGTAGAGATCCTCTATGCGAGGCATTGGGTATCGGTCGAGTCGGGAAACTGTTTTCACTGTAAGTTTATAGTCGCCACACAAGCGAACTGTGGCATCTGGCTTCATTACTGGCACAATTGGTGCTGCCCAGTCAGCAAAACGGACAGGCCTGATAATACCCAAACTCTCCAAACGAGCGAGCTCCCCTTCTACCTTCTCGAGCAAAGCGTAAGGCACTGGGCGCGCCCGGAAATAGCGCGGTGTGGCTCCTGGTTCAACTTGGATACGGGCTACGGCCCCTTTTATTTTCCCCAGACCAGGCTGGAATACCTCTGGGTATCGTCCTAGCACCTCAGTCAACCCTCCAGAAACTGTTTGGAGGATGTGCTGCCATTGCAACCGCAAATGGCGCAACCAGTCCCGACCCAACAGGCTGGGCCCATGGCCACGCACTACGATAAGTGGGAAACGCCCCTCCTGGCGTCCATAGACAACAGGGGTCATTGTAGTTCCTGCAATGTCCAGTGGTTCCCCCGTGTAGGTGGCCAACCTGGCCTGTGAGTCAGTTAGTGTAAGGGTCTGTATACCCTGCTTGATGCGGTCGAATGTCCTCTGGGCGATCACGGAGACCGCTGCGCCAGTTTCCAACTCCATCTCCAGCGGGTGGCCATTGACCCGTACTGTCACCCTAATGGGGGCCACACGGGGAGCTGCCACACAATGCAGCTGCAGGCAGTCGTCCTCCGTCTCCACGTCCTCAGGAGTGGTCGCCGCAGGTTCATCCACATGGAAGGTACGGCCTCTGGGCTGGTCCCAGTTACGGCCCCTGGGCTGGTCCCAGTTTCGGTCGGAACGACGGTGCCTCTGGCGTCCCCAGGACCGCCGTCCGCGACGGGGTCGGCGCCTACAAGTCTGACACGGACATGGCTCCTCATCCATTGGCTCTGGAGAAGGCTCCCTTCGGGGAGGAATGTCCGATGGCCACTGGCGTCGGTCTGGTCGTTGCCTCGCCCAAGGTACCGCAGGAGTGCGGGGGGACGTTTTTGGGCGGAAAGGGTTTCGCCCCAAGGCATGCACTTCCATTCCCTGTAGCTCCTGTACTCCTCGCTCTGCGCTCCCTCGGGACAAGACTATTTGTATTGCCTGTTGAAAAGTCAATGTTGGCTCCGCTAACAACTTTCTCTGGGTGGCCGCATTGTTAATACCGCAAACCAAACGGTCGCGTAACATTTCTGACAAGGTCTCACCATAGTCACAGTATTCCGCAATCCCGCGTAGCCTGGATAGAAAAATCGGCAAGGGATTCTCCAGGGGTCCTCTCAGCGGTATTAAACCGGTAACGCTGGACTATCGTGGACGGGGTTGGGTTAAAGTGTTGCCCCACTATATTCACAAGTTCGTCAAACGTTTTGGTGTCCGGCGCAGCTGGGTACGTAAGGCTCCGAATCACCCCAAACGTATGCGGTCCGCAGGCGGTGAGCAATATGACCACCTGGCGCTCGTTTTCAGTGATATTGTTTGCCCGGAAATAGTAACGCATCCGTTGCGTGTACTGGTTCCAGCTTTCCAGCGCGGCATCAAAAACATCCAAATGTCCGTACAGAGGCATGGTATAATAGAAAACAACTTCCAACCTGTATCCAACAAAAATCCAGGGAGGTGGCTTCAGCAGTGTAGACAGCTATTCACTTTTACCTTCGTCGCCAGTTTTGTAAGGGCCCCGAAGAATCCAGCACGAGTTTTAAGGATACAAAATAATAAAGTTTATTTACTGTAACAATATATACATAGCAGTAGCAATAACTTCCCTTGCTACCTTCTCCTTCCTCCTGGTTCCTGGACTGGCCAGCTTATTTATAGTAGGAGTTTCTCCGCCCCCCTCATTGGGGAAGTTCATACTCCCATAGGATTGTGGGATAATCATTAGTCCCCAGCCAATGGTCAGTAGGCAGGTTATAACAGTCATTTTGTGAGCCGAACCAATAATCTTGCATTGGTTCTTAATCTAATTCTTAGCACAATCAGGATTAATGAATAGGTGTTGTCTAATTGTGGAATCGCATCTAATTTTGTATACTATGTTCTGAGTGGCACGGTAACACAGTGGTTATCACAGTTGCTTCACAGCTCCAAGGTCCCAGGTTCAATTCCCTGCTGGGTCACTGTCTGTGCAGAGTCTGCACATTCTCCCCGTGTCTGTGTGGGTTTCTTCCGGGAGCTCCCGTTTCCTCCCACAGACCAAAGATGTGCAGGTTAGGTGGATTGGTCATGATAAATTGCCCTTAGTGTCCAAAAAGGTTAGGTGGTGTTACTGGGTTACGGGAATAGGGTGGAGGTGTGGGCTTGGGTAGGGTGCTCTTTCCAAAGGCCAGTGCAGACTTGACGAGCCGAATGGCCTCCTTTTGCACTGTAAATTCTATGATTCTATTTTTTGAACAACTTTATAAGTTTTGCATGCATAGGCCGGTTGAGCACAGTTACAGAACTGTGTTATGAATTTCAGTGCAGGTGTGATATTAGGTACATCTCAATGACCGACGGATTGTATCATGTCCCTTCGGCTGTTTGCAAAAGGCAGAGTATTGATTGTACATTTCCATGACAGTATTGGCAGCAGTAAACACTGCACAATCCTTGTGCAGACTCAATGCACACTCCATGGTGTTGTACAGCATTGCCGCCATGCTAAATGTGTAGATTCAGAACAGATCCAGCAGTTCAAAGATGGAATAAACGGGGTGCAGTGTGTTATCAGGATTAATTGCAACGTATTCCACTGCATCTAGAACTTCATGAACTGCCATTACCATCAAAGCAGGGGACCAACCCTGGTTCAGTAAGGAGGGTAGGAAAGCATGTCAAGAGTAGCACCTGGAGTACCTAAAAATGACATGCCAACCGCTGAAGCTACAGCACAGAACCACTTGCATGCTAAACAATGGAGGCAGCAAGCTGTTGACAGAGCTCGGCAACCCCACAACCAATGGAGCAAATCAAAGTTCTGGAATTCTGCCACATCTCATCATGCATGGTAGTGAACAATTGAACAATTAATGGAAGGAGATGTTCCTTGAATATTTCCTTCCTCAATGATCATGAAACACAGCACGAATGTAAAAGACAAAGGAACCATCTTAAACCAAAAGTGCCAAGTGGATGATCCAACTCAACCTCCTCCTGAAGTCCTCGCAATCACGAATGCCAGCCTTCAGCCAATTCAATTCACTCCATGATATAAAAAATGATATCAAGTGCACAGGATACAGCACAGGCTAAAGGCTCCAACAATATCCCAATCATTGTGCTGAAGACTTGTACTCCAGAACTGGCTGCATCTCCGGCAATCTGTTTAAGTACAGCTGTGAGACTGATATCAACCTGACAATGTCTTTAAAAAAATAAGACAAATCCAACCTCGTTAATTAGCAGCCCATCATTTTCCTCTTAATCATTTGTAAAGTCATGGAATGTGTCATTGACAGTGCTATCCAGTGGTACTTACTCAGCAATAACCAGCTCACCAACGTTCAGTTTGGGTTCCACCAAGATCACCTGACTCCAAACTACACTACAGCCTTGGTACCAAAATGGACACATGAACTGAATTCAAGACATGCAGTGAGGGTGACTGCCCATGGCATCTAGTGTTAAGTAATGGGTTAAGAGACATTCCAATTCGTTGTCTCATTTATATTAAGTATCCAATAATTGACACTGATATGTAAAGAGGCTTCAGGTGGCCTTTGTGTCAGGTGATGTGAAGATATAGTTAAAGTTAAATAAAGTGTTTGTAAAAGGAGCAGTACTTTTGACTCTTTATACAACAGCAGCCAAACGTCGAACAAATGGTAGCAGAGGACGGTTGCTGTGCAAATGTAAAGGGTTGAAAGATACAACTTTTCCAGACCAAACCAAGGAGTGAGTGAGAAAAAAAAAAGAAGATATATGACTGAACCTAGGATAAAGATGGCCGGATATGACTAATGGAGAAGTGCAGTAGTTATGTGGACTAAAGTAACTGCCTTGGGAAAAAGAAAACAAGGTATGGCATTGGCTCTTTCTCTACCTTATGACAGTAAAATCCGAAGCAAAGTGTTTTCTGAGCAGGAATTGGAAGAGATAGACTCAGAAGAAGGTCTGTGACTCTATTACATTATATGGATACGATTTATAAAAAGGATGATTTGTTAAGTGCATATGAAGCATGGTCGGATTTTGATAGGATCCGGAAAATAGAGGATTTCTCCATGGAAGACTAAATAATGGAATTTGGCAGACTTTATAAAAGACTACAGAAACACAACCTGGAATTTCCACAGTCTGTGTGTGGTAGTAGAGGTATTACAGTACCTGGTATGCTGGAGCACCATTGGTGGAAACTGGATGCTTTCTATTGGTTAAGATGTATGGTAGCTACGCCTTGCTCCGCCCTTCATCCTGTAGCTGAGCTGCTGGGGGAAACATCTAGCTTATTAAAGCCTTCAGTTGGACTACAACCTCACTTTAGTGGTCATTGATCGTGCATCAATTTAATAAGCTAACCGGCCCCGTCTAGGCCCCCCCCCCACCCACCAACGCACCCCGCAGGCACTCCCTTCCCAGGTCAACCGTTTTCCCCACCAGTGCCGTCTAGGGGTGTCGAAGCTGCCATGGAGATCAAAGCCTCGCTCCCGCAGTCGCAGACGCCCGAGCATCCACCGGAGTCATCACCGAAGCTCCGACGATCACAGATGATGACCAGGGCCCCCGATTGACTGATTGCTTCATTTTAAATTGTAAACTGTAAATTTAAATCACCAATTGTAAATAGTTACTAGAATTGTAAATAGTTACAAAACGCTGTACGGAGGTATTACGGTACCTCCATAACTAATTCTACCACGTTGCCATGTTTGTAGTATCAGGCCACCACCCCCACTGGACTCTTTTTTAACAGGGGGTGAATGTGGTAGTAGAGGTATTACGGTACCTGGTATGCTGGAGCACCATTGGTGGAAACTGTATGCTTTCTATTGGTTAAGATGTATGGTAGCTCTGCCCTGCTAGGCGAGGTATAGGAGCCCGTGCCGCCCCAGCAGCCTTCATTCTGTACCTGAGCTGCTGGGGGAAACATCTAGTTTATTAAAGACTTCAGTTGGACTACAACCTCGCTTTAGCCGTCATTGATCGTGCATCACTGTGTTGGCCTTTAAATTACTTGACTGTGCTAGAGTGAGCAACATGGATAGGCTCCTGCTTTTGACATGAGTTCAGTTTGTGGATAAGGATACCTTTTTCGATCAGATGACAGAAGCTTTAAAAAAGGTTCTGGGGAAACATTCGATTCCAATGGCTCTGATGACCCAAATAGGTCAGTCTGCAATAAAGCAGAATATGGAAGATACACTACTAACAGGATGGCAAAATCGCACAGCTACAAACAGGTTCCAAGACTGTAGAAGGAGATCGGGACCCAGAAATTATGAAGACAGAAACCCAGTTAGAACCTACAATAGGAAGATGAACCCCAGAAATGCCCGGGGTATGATAAATCGATGTTTTTTATGTGACTCTCTGTCGTGGAAATCATAATAAAGACAAATTCCTCAAGGTTCGATTTAAGGAAATTTATTTACACAAATATACTTGTGGAGAGAGTGTTTCAGCTGCAAAGCCAAGGCACTGCACTCTGAGTTATGCAGTCAAAAAACATTATATTTCTCGGTTGAAATAAACAATTTTGAAGAGATAAAGCTTGGGAACATACGCAAGAGGAAATATGAATGTTTTGCCCTTGGTTTAAAAACAATTCGTGTACGCATTTTGTTGTCCTTCGGAAAAACAACTTATTATCATAATAATGCAGAGTACAAAATACTAAGCAGTATTTAGTTTACATTACTTGACCTACTTATTTTCACTCAAAAGCAGTGTTAAAATATAGTTAATATTCCCAGCATGCTTCTAAATTGGTAACTCATTAACTTCCCTTCCACAATTCCCTCCTTGTCGATCTTTTGATCAACACCTTTTAGTAAATTATCGTGTCCTTCTTAGAGAAGGGTTGTTTATAATGTAAGGGGAATGGATGTATGACAGTTCCCTGCGTGTTAAGAGCTGGTAGCAAGGACGCAAGGCGGCTAAGGCTGTTCTCCCATGTTAGTACAATAAAAATATCTTGCGCAATATTAAAACAGTATTCCTGGACAAGATAATTTCTCTATTACTCCTACTACCACTTTACCACTCTTCGCTGGACTTTCCAACCTTACCATATATAATGGAACACTACTCCTCTCACCCTGAATTCCACATATTACCACCTTTTCTGGCAACATTCTTCCCAGACTACATAACTCCTCATCTCTTACCATCAAAGATTGACTAGCTCCCGTATCTCTTAAAATTGTGACTTCTTTACCTACTCCTCCTGATACACATGAGTAAACTTTACCCACACAAGTAAATTCTTTAAAAAGATCTGGCACCTTCTTATCTATCACCTCTTGATCAGGCTGTACAATATTTTGCACCTCCTTCGCTTCACTTGGGCTTTCCTTTACCACTTTAACAAACCCCACTGTCTTATCCTGTTTTACCACATCAGCCTTCCCAGTGCTTTTCTTCAACCACCAACACTGTGACTTCACATGGCCTAGTTTATTACAGTGAAAACATTTGAAACTTTTCACTTCTTTTCCACCCTCCTGGATTTCATTTTTAATCTGAGGTACACTCTCCTTATTATCTCCCATCAGATCACCTTTACCTTTACCACTTGAGTATTTTTCATGTCCCCAGTTTCTATCCCTCACAAGCTGAAACTGATGTTGGAAACCAAGCTTTGATTTATGAACTAATTCATAATCATCTGCCATTTCTGCTGCTAATCTCGCAGTTTTAACCCTCTGTTCCCATTTGAGTTCTCACTACATCAGGAATTGAATTTTTAAACTCCTCCAAAAGTATAATTTTTCTGAGAGCTTCATACGTTTGGTCTATTTTCAAAGCCCTTATCCACCTGTCAAAATTGTCTTGATAGCAACCTGCTTTTAACCAAGAGCGAAGATCCTGTAGAGAGGCTTGCTCCTGTGCCTGTTTTAACTTTGGTTCTGTTATGGTGGACGGAAGTTCAACTGCAGAAGCTTGTAGTTGTGGCTGCTGTTTGAGAGCCACTTTTTTGCTATTTTATCAGCAAATCTATTGCCGCATGAAACTTCATCGTCTGCAGTAGTATGCGCTTCACACTTTAAAACGGCTATCTTGCTGGGCAGCTGAACAGCACCTAGTAAATTTAAAACCAATTTAGCATGTTTAATAGGTTGGCCGGAGGAAGTTATGAATCCCCTGTTTTTCCATAATTGGCCAAAATCATGTACTACCCCAAAAGTGGATCGGGAATCAGTATAAATATTGACTATTTTATTTTTAGCTAGAATGCATGCTTTAGTAAGGGCAAACTATTCGGCCGCTTGAGCAGACGTTCCCGAAAGCAGAGCAAAAGCTTCCACTATCTTGAATGGAGTTACTATTGCATCACCGGCCAGGAGGGTCATATCATTTGGTCGGATTGCTGACCCATTGGTGAGAAAGATGATGTCTGGATTTTCTCGTGGCTGACTCAATAAATCAGGTCAAGAGGTTGTGGTGGCTTCAACCAATAGTAAACAGTCATGATCATCCATATGTTCTGTTTCCGAGGATGCGGGTAAGAGTGTAGCAGGGTTGGCAGCTGGCGCTCGCTTGTAGGTAAAGTTGGTTTAAGAGAGGATTACTTCGTACCCAGTGTGTCGAGCTGCAGTAAAATGCTACGTTGCGGATGAATTATTTTCTCTACTACGGCTGCTATGGCTGCTACTGCTCTTAAGCAATTTGGCATAACCTTTACCACAGCACATAGGGCCACCGAGTAATAGGCAAGGGTCTTTTCCCTCCTCAATGCTCTTGCACCAGGACCCCTGTTGCAAATCCCCCTGCTTCATTCAAATAAAGAGTAAAGGGTTTGCTGAAATTAGGAACTCCCAAGGCAGGGGTGCTAATCATGGCTTGTTTCAAATTACGAAATGCTTGCTCCCTCTCTGGGATCTAGGTAATAACTGAAGGGGCATCCTGTAGGGTAGCCTTGCGCAGTACTGCGTCCATCTCTCTATAGTCCGGGATCCACTGCCTGCAATAGCCCACCATTCCGAGGAAGGTAAAGTTTTCCTTTTTCGTGCATGGAGTTGGAACCCTTGCTATAGCCTGTACTCTTTCAGACCCAAGCCTCCGCTGTCCTTGCTGCAGCTGAAATCCCAAACACTGAACTGTCTCCTGACAGAATTGCAGCTTGTCCATTGAGACCCTATGCCCTCTTTCTGCCAGATGTGATAATAACAAAAGGGTATTCTTTCAAACTAGCCCTCCCTCTGAGGCTATCAATAAATTGTCATCATATTGAGGGACTGTTGAGCCTGCAGACAACTGGCACTCGTCCAAGTCGCTTTTAATACTGTTAATTCCGATATGTAAAGCAAATAGATATTGACTTTCTAGGTACAATGGTATGGAGAAAAAGGCTGAGAAAGTATCCGTTGTTGATGGTATAGAAGACAAAATGACATTTGTGTCCGGCACCAATGGAGCAATAGTGATAACAGTTTTATTGATGGCTCTAAGATCTTGCACAAACCACCACTCGTTGGGTCTTCCTGTCTTTGGAATGGGGAGTATAGGGGTGCTCCAGGGGCTTTGTGTTCTCTTCAGCACCCCTTGCTGTAATAGTGCATTGGTCACTCCCTCTATCCCTTTTTCTGCTTCAGGTGCCAACCAGTATAGTTTTAAGCAGGGCAGGGCAACGTTCTTATGTAACTGCACCCTATGCACTGGGGCAGAATGTACTTTACCAACATGATTTTGATGTTGGGCCCATAGATGTGCCAGTACCTGGGCCAGGATTGAAGGGAGTAAATGATGGCTCTCTCGGGGAGGTTGTTGTCTTTCAAATGTAGCGGGCCATTGCTCCTCTTTCCAGGTCACTTTGCCCTCCTGTTTGCCATAAAATTCTATCAGGCAATTTTGTCCACATTTTTCAATATAAATCCCATGTATTACTTTTTTCCTTTGGCCTCTTTGATCACTTCTCCTTTTTGCTTTGCCTTAGCGGGATGTCTTACAGCCAATGTTAAATGGGGTTTTGAATTTAAACCCATCCTAAAAAGGTCCCTCTGATTATGGGTCAACTGTACTAACATTCCTAATCCCACAACACCGAAAAATAAAAAGGAGTGACATGCAATGAGGTCTGCTGTTCCAAGTGACTTTGCGTTTATAAATGATATGCATGCTCATCCTCACAAGCATACCAAGCTGTGCAATGGGTCACTATATTCTCTCATCTGGACTCTATCAGGTGTTTTAATAGCTGTGCCCAACGGTCATTAATCTTTTGTAAGACTTCCTGCAGTTTTTAAATTTTTTTTTTTTAACAGTGATACTGTAAGGGTTAAAGTTCAGCTGCCAGCATAGAACACAGACACAGAGCGATCGGGTGCAGTCTCAGAAGTAATTACAATTTTCAGCTGGTGAGCTTGTATTTGAGATAGTTCTATAAACATTCCATTATCAATGCGATGTATTACCATTCCTAATTTGCAGAGTGTCTGCCTGCTTAATAGGGTCAGGTTTTGCTAGTTGCGGTACATCCTTCCTGGGGGTTAAATGCTCCTTGGCCAGTTCAGATAGTACATCGGATAGTGAACAGGTCAGCAGGAAAAGGTCGAGAACTATTGAAAGGACATCCCACAGCAAAAGGGAAAGATCAAGCAGTAGCAGTACAGAACAGGATACCAGGCGGGAGAAGGGACATAGTTTATCAAGATCTCGGAACATGAGTAAGACTACAAATATTAATAGGAGTAGAAGCCCACATGTACGTGAGATTTTGGTGGCTTCCAATAAATTAGATGAGAAAGTTATCAAAGATGCCAAACAGCAAGAACTGCATAATTAAAGTGAATTTGGGGTATACATGGAGGTACCGGATAGGGGACAAAGAACTCTATCCCACAGATGGATTTGCACGGAAAAGGTTCTTCTGGGTGGAACTTATAAGGCAAAAGCCTGGCTTGTGGCAAGGGGATTTGAAGAAAACTTAGAAGATCAGGATTTGAGGACAGATTCACCTATGGCAGGAAAGGTTATTTTAAAGATCTTCTTGGCTCTATTAGCCACAAGGCATGGGAATGCAAATCTATAGATATAAAAGCTGCCTTTTTGCAGGGGCATCAGCTCCAGAGGGACATTTTTCTCCGTCCTCCTAAAGGGGCAGCTAACACAGAGGGGGTACTCTGGAAGTTGAACAAATGTGTACATGGATTGAATTATGCGTTCAGAGTCTGGTACTTTTCGGTAAGGTCAGTTTTGTTAATGTTAGGCTGTTGCCAGTTGAAAGCAGATCCTGCAATGTTTTACTGGCACTATAAAGGAAATCTTTCTGGCATCTTTATGATGCATATCGATGATTTTTTGTGGAGTGGGACTAGTGATTTTGAAGCTATTGTAATCTCTGGTTTGAGGAAAGAATTCAGGGTTGGAAGTCAGGCTTCCAGCGCATTTAAATATATTAGACTGGAAATCGGACAGACAAAGTTAGGGGCAACTTTATGTCAGCAATCTTATTTGGAAAGCATCAGCCCAATAGCAATTAGTCGTGGCCGGGTTTCACAAAAAGATGCAATGGTTTCAAAGATGGGAAAAGAGCAATGCGAAGTTTAATTAGGCAACTGAATTGGTTAGGTAGACAGACTAGACCGGACGTGAGTTTTGATGTCTTAAGTTGGGTACAAAAATGAATCATCCCAAAGTGGAAGACATAACAAGAGCAAATAAAGCATTGGTCAAACTAAAAATGCAGGAGTGTGCTTTGAGGTTCCCGGTTTTAGGTGACCTTCGGCACTTGAAACTCATAGTTTATAGTGATGCATCCTATGCAAATTTATGTGATGGGTTTCAAGCGCAGGAGGTTTTATAATTTTCCTTCTGGGGAACAATGGTAAATGTTGCCCTCTTTTGTGGGAAACAACGAAAATAAGGAGAGTGGTAAAACACACTTTGGCTGCTGAGATGTTAAGCCTTGTAGAGGCGGTGGATGTGGCCTTTTATATATCTCCGATATTGACAGAAATGTTGGCATTAGGGGATTTGGGTAATATACCTATTGACTGTCACATTGACAATAAATCCCTGTGGGAAAATGTGCACTCTACAAAAAGTGTCAATGAAAAAAGGTTAAGGATAGACATCGCAAGTTTGAAGCAGATGTTGGACAGAGGGGAAATAGCAAAAATTAAATGGGTCGACAGTAGCTATCAATTGTCAGGCTGTTTTACAAAAAGAGGGGCTCGCTCACAGAAACTTTTCGATATTGTTAATGAATATTGTTTCTGTGACTTTTTTTTTTCAAAATAAAAAGCGGGGAAATTGCGTGTGTGTTTTTGAGTTTCTTGTAATTTTGTTTTCACTTAATTATTATTTTTTTTCTCCAAGGAAGGGGAGACTGTTAAGTAATGGGTTAAGAGACATTCCAATTAGTTGTCTCATTTATGTTAAGTATCCAATAATTGACACTGATATGTGAAGAGGCTTCATGTGGCCTTTGTGTCAGGTGATGCGAAGATATAGTTTTGTGCAGAGTCTGTTTAAGTGAAATAAAGGGTTTGCAAAAGGAACAATACCTTTGACTCTTTATACAACAGCAGCCAAACGTCTAACATCTAGGCAGAGTGTGGCATCAAGGAGCCCATGTAAAAATGAAGTCAATGAAAAATCATGTGAAAAACTGCATTGGATAGAGTCATACCTTGCTTAAAGGATGATGGTTGTTGTTGTTGGAGGCCTATCATCTCAGGCTCAAGACATCACTTTACGAATTCCACAGGACAGTTCCCTCGGCCCAAACATCTTCACCAGCTGTAGCAATGATCTTCCCTCCATCATACCGTCTGAAGTGGGGCGTTAACTGATGATTGCACACAGTGTTCATTTCCATCGGCAACTCCTCAGATTCTGAAGCCGTCCATTCCTGCTTTTAACAAGACCTGGACAGCATTTAAACTTGGGCTGGTATGTGGATAGTAACATCAGGCCACACAAATGTCAAAACACCTCGCTCGAAAATTAACAGGATTACCTTTACTGAATCCGCCACCATCAACATTCAAAGGTCACCATTGACAAGAAACTAAACTGGACTGTCATAATATACACCAGTATATCATGGTGCAGCCACACACACTGATGGACACACAGTGGGACCAATCAACACACACAACACCGCAGCCAATCACCAGTTAGAGCGCACGCACTATAAAGACAGGGGGCATCAGAGTTCCTGCTCATTTGAGCTACAGCTTCCTAGTAGGACAGAGCTCACAACCTGCAGCACAGACATTCACCATGTGCTGAGTGCATCGACTGGTTAGGACAAGGCAAAGATCTTTAGTTAAAGCTAATATCGTGTTAACCCATAGTGAGAGTATGTTAAACAGTTAATGACTCAATAAAATAATGTTGCACTATTTTAAGTGTTGGTGACCTGAATGTGTTCCAAGGATCCAGAGCGCCCAACACAACATGATACCAGGAGTTGAGGAATATTAGCACTTCTTAGACCTACCTGCAAGTGATCTGCTTTCCGCCAGCATTCCGTCATCCTGCAACATGGACAACATCTGTCCGCTGCCGCCGTTCTGCATCGCCGGCAACCTAGGGGCCAACTGGAAGATATTCAAACAGCGTTTCTAGCTCTTCCTTGAGGCCATAGACAGGGAGGACATCTCGGATACCAGGAAGATTGCTCTCCTCCTATCCACGGCCGGGGATCATGCCATCCACATGTTCAATTCTCTCACCTTTGCGGATGATGAAGATAAAACAAAGTTCAAGATGGTCCTCCTCAAGTTTGACACTCACTGCAGCATAGAGGTGAATGAAAGTTTTGAGCGCTCCGTGTTCCAACAGCGTTTGCAGGGTAAGGATGAACCTTTCCAAACATTTCTCACTCACCTCCGCATCCTTGCGCAGTCTTGCATCTACGGGCCCACCCCCGACTCCATGATACGCGACCAGATTGTTTTCGGTGTACAGTCGGACCCCCTACGACAGCAGCTCCTCAAAGTAAAGCAGCTCACCCTAGCGACCGCCATTGAGACCTGTGTCCTACACGAAAACGGCACGAGTCGGTATTCCCACATCCAAACGGCTGAAACGGCGCTGCAAGGTCCCCACGAGGCAGAACGGGTCCGAGCAATTGAGCAACTCCAGGGCCTCAGCCTGGCTGAGGGCGGCCATTTTGCACGCTTTTTGCAGCTCCCGCGCTTGTGCGCTCCAAACGAGGGGACGGCGACGTCGAAGAACGTAATGCGCAGGTGCGCACCACGCACGACCGCACCGCGCATGCGCGGTGCGCAACGAACGTGCTGACGCTACGACGTGCGGCAACTGTGGCTCCGCCCATTTAAAACGGCAATGCCCTGCCAAATCTCGACAATGCCTAAGATGTGGCAGACTTGGCCACTGTGCTGCCTTATGCCGAGCAGCTCAGCCTGCCAATTCATATCGTTTCAGCCAGCCTCGCAGGAATGTCCGGGCAATTCAACCCATGGTCACCGAGTCCGATGCGGACCTCCCACGCAGCAGTGACACCGAGGACCCGAAGGCGCCTTTTTGAGTCGGCATCATGACAAAAAACAAGGTGTCCGCGAAGCAAAGACACCAGTCACTGTCGGTATACAGCATCGATCCAGACGATGAGTGTTGTGCCACCCTGACGGTCAACCGGTCCCAAATATGATTCCGCCTGGTCACTGGTGCCTCCGCCAATCTCATTGCACGGTCTGACTTCCAAAGCCTTTGTGTCAAACCAGCCATCCTTCCATCAACCTGCCATCTATTGGATTACAATGACAATGCCGTTGATGCCAGCGGCTCGTGCCAACTTGAACTGATGCACAGGTCACGCAAAGCCATCCTTCCTTTTGAAATCGTGGGCTCCTCGAAAGCCTCTCTGCTTGGCGTGCAAGCATGCAAGCTGTTGAACATAGTTCAGAGAGTTCACTCTCTCTCTCCTGATGACACCTCTGCCTTTCAGGACACCGACTTCAGGGCGCAACTCGACACCATCATCAACCAGTACCACGACGTCTTCGAAGGCATGGGCATGCTCCCATACACCTACAAGATCTTTTTGAGACAGAATGCCACGCCTGTGGGGCACGCACCTCGCAGGGTCCCAGCACCCCTTTCGGACCGCCTCAAGCAGTAGCTGCAGGACCTCCAGGACCAAGGAGTGATTTCCAGAGTCACGGAACCAACCGACTGGGTCAGTTCCATGGTATGTGTAAAAAAGCCTTCCGGCGAATTGAGAATTTGCATTGATCCCAAGGATCTGAATCGCAATATGATGAGGGAGCATTATCCAATTCCCAAGCGGGAAGAGATCATTTGCGAGATGGCTCGCGCCAAGCTCTTCACCAAACTCGACGCCTCAAAAGGGTTCTGGCAAATCCAGCTCGACAAATCCAGAAGGAAACTGTGTACATTTAATACCCCCTTTGGCAGGTATTGTTACAACAGGATGCCATTTGGGATCATATCTGCTTCAGAAGTGTTTCATAGGATTATGGAACAAATGATGGAAGGCATTGAAGGTGTCCGCGTCTATGTCGACGACATAATCATTTGGTCCACCACCCCACAGGAGCATGTCAGTCTCCTCCAGCGCGTATTCAAACGTATACGTGAGCAGGGCCTCCGCCTCAACGGGGCCAAATGCTCTTTTGGTCAGACGGAACTCAAGTTCCTCGGGGACCAC
Source organism: Scyliorhinus torazame (assembly GCF_047496885.1). NCBI lineage: Eukaryota > Metazoa > Chordata > Chondrichthyes > Carcharhiniformes > Scyliorhinidae > Scyliorhinus > Scyliorhinus torazame. The sequence continues at coordinate 229,656,935 of NC_092714.1, forward strand.
ATCTCCCAGTTGGGTGTGCGGCCGGATGCGGACAAGGTGGCTGCTATCACAGCCATGAAAACGGCAGAGGACAAGAAGGCGGTCCTCCGATTTCTGGGCATGGTCAACGTTTTAGGGAAGTTCATCCCTCACCTCGCCTCTCATATCACGGCTCTCAGGAACCTGATCAGGAAGATGACAGACTTCCAATGGCTCCCTGCCCATGAGCGCGAATGGAGAGAACTCAAAACCAAACTCACCACGGCCCCGGTCTTAGCTTTCTTTGATCCAGCAAAAGAGACCAAAATTTCGACCAATGCCAGCCAATCTGGCATTGGGGCAGTGCTCCTGCAACGTGATGAGGCCTCATCATGAGCCCCCGTTGCATATGAGTCACGGAACATGACCCCCATGGAGCAGCGCTATGCGCAGATAGAAAAGGAGTGCCTGGGCCTTCTGACCGGTGTGGTTAAGTTTCACGATTATGTGTACGGACTTCCTCAATTCACCGTCAAGACTGACCATCGCCCACTGGTCAATATAATACAAAAAGACTTGAATGACATGATACCTCGCCTCCAGCGTATTCTTCTCAAGCTCCGGCGATATGACTTCCAGCTGGTATACACCCCAGGCAAAGACCTCATCATTGCTGACGCTCTCTCCAAGGCAGTCAACACTCCATGTGACCCAGCGGGATTCATCTGCCAGGTTGACGCCCATGTGACCTTCGTGGCCTCCAATCTACCTGCCTTGGATGAACACCTCGTCCAAATTCGCCACGAGACGGCGGCTGACCCCTTGCTACAGCTGGTCATGCCCTAACAGACGGGTGGCTCAAGGGCCAATGCCCTCAGTTCTATAATGTCAGAGATGATCTGGCAGTAGTAGAAGGGGTACTTCTGAAACTGGACCGCATTGTCATCCCGCATAGCATGCGCCAGCTCGTCCTGGAAAAGCTACACGAGGGCCACCTTGGCGTGGAAAAGTGCCGCCGACGGGCCCGAGAGGCAGTGTACTGGCCCAGCATTAATGAAGACATAGCCAACACAGTGCTCAACTGCCCCACTTGTCAGCGCTTCCAGCCGGCCCAACCACGTGAGACCCTGCAGCCCCATGAGTTGGTCACGTCACCTTGGACCAAGGTGGGCATTGACCTGTTCCACGCGCTGGATAGAGACTATGTCCTGATCGTGGACTACTTTTCAAATTACCCGGAGGCGATACGGTTGCATGATATCACATCGTCTGCAGTCATCCGTGCCTGTAAGGACACCTTTGCTCGACATGGCATCCCACTCACGGTTATGTCGGACAATGGCCCCTGCTTCGCAAGCCAGGAATGGTCCAACTTTGCGAGGTGGTACAATTTTGCCCATGTGACATCCAGTCCCCTGTACCCCCAATCCAACGGCAAAGCGGAGAAGGGAGTACATATAGTCAAACGGCTCCTCTGCAAGGCTGCCGATGCTGGGTCCGATTTCTACCTCGCCTTGCTGGCCTATCGCTCTGCCCCACTGTCCACTGGCCTGTCGCCAGCCCAATTGCTCATGGGTCATACCCTGAGGATGACGGTGCCATCCATTCATGTCCCAGACCTCGACCACGTTCCGGACCTTTGACGGATACAGCTGTCTCGTGCACAGCACAAGGCGGCTCATGACTCCCGTACAGCTGATCTCCCTGCTCTGGCTCCAGATGACAACGTCCGCATCCATCTTCCGGATGGTGGCTGGTCTGCAGCCGCGTTGTCCTTCGGCAGGTGGCCCCCCACTTGTTCCTGGTTCGTCTACCGAATGGCTCCATTCGGCGCCGCAATCGACGTGCCCTTCGTCTCGTTCCACGCTCGCTATGTGATCCTCCACTGTTGCCTCGCCCTCCTGCTGACCCTGCCATGGACTATGCAGAGTTCCCTGTCACTCTGCATCCTCCTCACTCTGACGCAGTCCAGCCCGCTCCTGAACCGGCGGCTCCCGACCCACCCTTGAGGCGGTCAACCAGAATTCGTTGCCCACCTCAGAGATTTAATTTGTGAACTTTGTGGAATTATAGACTTTCTGAATTGTTTTGTTCTTCCGTTTGATCGTTTACATGGTTTGTATATAGTGTTCATCTCGTTATTCTTGTTGCATACTGTTTTTCTGCACCAGGCACCTTCCCATGTAAATAGCTTAGTTCTCATGCATATAGTCCTGTAAATATGTCTTTCGCACACACGTAGTCAGGGACATTCTCACCATACGCTATTTATTGCCACACATGTACATTCTTTTATAAAAGGGGGATGGCATAATATACACCAGTATATCATGGTGCAGACACACACACTGATGGATACACAGTGGGACCAATCAACACACACAACACCGCAGCCAATCACCAGTTAGAGCACACGCACTATAAAGACAGAGGGCATCAGAGTTCCCGCTCATTCGAGCTGCAGCTTCCTAGTAGGACAGAGCTCACAGCCTGCAGCACAGACATTCACCATGTGTTGAGTGCATCAACTGGTTAGGACAAGGGAAAGATCTTTAGTTAAAGCTAATATCATATTAACCCACAGTGAGAGTATGTTAAACAGTTAATGACTCAATAAAATAGTGTTGCACTATTTCAAGTGTTGGTGACCTCTATGTGTTCCACGGATCCAGAGCACCCAACACAACATGGACCACCTATATAAAAATCATGGCCAGAAGAGCAGTTCAGAGGTTGGTTTTCTGAGCTGAGTAACTCACCTCCTGACTCGCCAAACCCTTGCCACCATATTTAAGGCACAAGTCAAGAATGTGATGGAAAGGGCTCCATTATCCCTGGATGAATGCAACTAAAGAAGCTCAACACTCTCCAGGACAAAACAACCCACTTGATTGGTACCCCATCAACCGCCTTAAACATTCACTCCCTCCACCATCGGTGCACTGTTGCTGCAGCGTATACTGTCCGAAAGATACTCTGCAGCAACTTGCCAAGGCTTCTGTGACAGCACCCTCTAAACCTGTGACCTCTTTGCCTAGAAAACAGGGTGGGGTACATGGGAGCATCACCTCCTGCAGGCTTCCTCCAAGTCACTCACTATCCTGACTTATAACTGTATCAGCATTATTTCACCGTCACTGGGTCAAAATCCTGGAACACCCTCACTGCACTGTGGGTGTACCTACACCAAATGGACTACAGAGGTTCAGAACCCCATAAGCTTCATGAACTTTTTTGTTAATCTCTGCCATCTTCAAAGATGTGTACACCAAAATCCCAAGGTTTATCTTTTCTTGCACCCCCTATAAAATTGTGCCCTTTTAGCATGTATTATCTGTCCTTATTCTTTCTACCAGAATGGATCATCTCACACTTTTCTGCAGTGAAGTTTATCTGTCATGTCTTTGTCTGTTTGACAAGCATTACTATATTCCTTATTGTTTACTACACTTCCAAGTTTCATGCTCCAAATTGTGCCCTGCACCCCCTTAAGTCCAAGTTATTAAGGTACATCATATACAGAAGTACTGAACTTTGGGGAACTCCAGTTGCCCGATCCGCAAACAGCAATTCATGGCAACTCTTTGTTCTCTATCACTGAGTGAATTTTGAATCCATACCACCTGAGCATCTTTTATTCAACAGGCTTCAAGTTAAAAAACCGAGTGCAATATTTAATTGTAAGCCTTTTGAAAGCCTGTATGGTCTGCAATGCCATGGATCATCTCTGTCACTTCATCATTAAACTCAATCAAGTCAGTCAAACATAACTTGCCCGTAACAAATCTATCCTGGCTTTCCATTATTAGTGTTATGTATTATACCGAGTAAGACTAACACATGCTTCACGTGCTCAACTGCAGGCAGCCATTATTGAACTAACTTTATTTACACCTTCCCAACAGAGAGGGCAGCAGAGGGGGAGGGGGAATATAACAAAATGCTCTGATCTTTCAATATACTACACTCCTTCCCCACTTAAAATGTAAAATGGCACATGTATATAAGTTTTCAGAATATAGTATGACTAAACCAATATCAGCAATAGCTGAACATTTAGCACATTGGGTTGCACTTCTGTTTTTACTGTAATCACAACCAAAACATATATGAATGATACAGTCAGAGTAATTTACATGTTGAAAAATGTTTCTCCTTAACACCGGCGTGTGTTTCGCAAAAATATCATCATCCGACAAGAAATAATGAAAAGAGACTTCTGGTGGTGGCTATGAGCAAAGCTGCCGCACTAAAGGTGGTTCCTGCCTGGAAACCTGTTTTTGGACTTCTTTAACCTGATGAACGAACACCAAAATTGAAAATTGCAAACAAACCTGATCCTCGTCAATAGCTCTGCCAGTTGGGAATGTTGGCAGGCTACCAGACGAGACAAAGGGAATAAAAATAAACAGATGACTATAGATGAGGGGGCTGGCTGACTGCCCAATCGAAAGGAGGCAGGGAGAGTAAGCGGGAAAATTGAGTAGTCTTGGGGGTGAGGGGGCGGGGGGGGGGTAGAATGATGCCCCAGAGGTTCCATGGTTGGATGGATTGAATGAGGGAGGTGGCAGTGGCCATCTTGGACAGACTGAGAAAAAGGCAAGCCTGGGCATGCAATGGCATGTTCACAAAGTAATTATGGCCAACCCCAGTCAGGATGGTACCTGGAATGTGAGGGGACTTAACGATCTGGTCAAAAGATCCTGCGTCTTTCCCACAAGAAAAGCCTGAGGGCTGCTGTAATCTTTTTATAAGAGACACATCTGATGGGCAAGGATCAGATGAGGGTAAGGAAGAGCTTGGTGGGACAAAAGTATCAATCAAATTTCACATGAATGTAAGAGAGGGGTGGCAATCTTGTTGAATAAGTGGGTAACTTTTACAGTGACCAACATGGTGACGGATCCAGGGGAATGTTATAGAATGGTGAGTGTGGCTTTGGAGGTGCTCCGGTGGTACTGGTGAACATGTGCAGCCCGAACTGGCATGATGCAGAGTTTAGCACGAAAATATTGACAGCAATCGCGACCTCGATTCCCACCAACTGATCATGGAGGGGTAACTTCAACTGTTGAGGCATTAGCAATCACACTCAGGTCATCAGATGGGTGAAGAGGCATTGAGAGAGGAGGCAGGGAGCATAGGGTGTCCTTCTATGTGGACAATCTGCTGGTCTAGGTCTCAGACCCCTTGGCCAGCATGAGAAAGATAATTGAGCTCCTGAGGGAGTTTGTATCCTTCTCCCTATAAAACGTAAACCTGAGTAGAAGTGAAATTTTCCCGATTAATCCCCGAGGAGGGGAGGCGGAGCTGGGAGCGCTGCTGTTCAGGTTATTCCAAACCAAGTTTCGGTACTTGGAGATCCAGATGGCTGATGACTGGGCACAGCTCCACAAATTGAACCTGGCTAGTTTGTGGAAGTGGAAGCGGAGAACATAGAACATAGAACGATACAGCGCAGTACAGGCCCTTCGGCCCACGATGTTGCACCGAAACAAAAGCCATCTAACCTACACTATGCCATTATCATCCATATGTTTATCCAATAAACTTTTAAATGCCCTCAATGTTGGCGAGTTCACTACTGTAGCAGGTAGGGCATTCCACGGCCTCACTACTCTTTGCGTAAAGAACCTACCTCTGACCTCTGTCCTATATCCATTACCCCTCAATTTAAAGCTATGTCCCCTCGTGCCAGCCATTTCCATCCACGGGAGAAGGCTCTCACTGTCCACCCTATCTAATCCCCTGATCATTTTGTATGCCTCTATTAAGTCTCCTCTTAACCTTCTTCTCTCCAACGAAAACAACCTCAAGTCCATCAGCCTTTCCTCATAAGATTTTCCCTCCATACCAGGCAACATCCTGGTAAATCTCCTCTGCACCCGCTCCAAAGCCTCCACGTCCTTCCTATAATGCGGTGACCAGAACTGTACGCAATACTCCAAATGCGGCCGTACCAGAGTTCTGTACAGCTGCAACATGACCTCCTGACTCCGGAACTCAATCCCTCTACCAATAAAGGCCAACACTCCATAGGCCTTCTTCACAACCCTATCAACCAAAGGGGACCTTCGAAGTTGGGACTCGCTCGCACTCTCCCTATAGGGGAGAATGCAGACGATAAAAATGAAAATCCTACCGAGGTTTCTGTTTATGTTTCGGTTGCTGCCGATTATTCTCCCCAAATCATTCTTCACCAAGATGGATAGATTGATCTAGGTCTTGTGTGGTTAGGGGAGAACACCAAGATTCATAGAACCATCCTGCAGAGGTTATGGCACATGTGAGGTCTGGCACTGCCAAAGGTTATGTACTACTAATAGTCAGCGAATGTGGAAAGGGTGCGGGGCTGGCTTGGTGAGCCAAGAGCTGGCCTGGGGAGCCAGGGGTGGGGTGGGTGCAGATGGAGGAAGGATTGTATGTAGGGACGTCCTTGCGGGCACTGGCTGCTTCCCCTCTCCCATTTCCGCCGGCCAGGTTCTCGACAAGCCAGGTGGTGGTAGCATCGTTGAAAGTCCAGAACCAATTCAGGCAGCATTTCAGGTTGCGGGGCATGTCCATCTTGGCACCAATTTGGGACAGCCATAGGATTTTCGAACAGGCACCGGAATGTGGCGACTAGGGGCTTTTCACAGGAACTTCATTGAAGCCTACTTGTGACAATAAGCTATTATTATTATTATTAGATTCATTCCAGCTGGAATGGACGGCACCTACAAAACTTGAAAGAGGGAGGATAGGATGGTGAGGTTTAGCGACATGATGTGGACAGTACGTTTGCAAGACTGGAGGAGCTGATGGAGAAATTTCAACTCTCAAAAGGGAGCGAGTTTAGATACCTCCAGATACGGGACTTTCTCCACAAGGTGGCCCCCTCATTCCCTAGTTTCCAAAGCACACCTTGCTGGACAGAATGTTATCACAGAATGGGTTAGGAGAGGTAAGAGCCCAGTTGGATGAGATAAGGGCGAGGTGGGAGGTGGAAGTGAACCTGGAGCTAGAAGGAAGGCTTTGGAGTGAGATCCTACTCAGAGCGAATGCTACCTCCTCTTATGCAAAACTGGGCCTGATACAACTGAAGGTGACCAAAGCGCGCATAAGTGGGTTCTTCTCTGGGATGGAGGACAGATGCGAGCAATGCCAGAGGGGGCCCTATCCACTTGTGGCGATCTTCGGGGTGTCAGACTTTCTGGAGCTGCTTGAAGGAAAGGGAGCTCAAGTTTTGGCCTTCGCCTCTCTGGTAGTCCAGCGTTGAGTCCTGCTTGGGTGAAGATCGGCGATGCCACCTCGGGCCTCAGACTGACTGGCAGAGCTGGCAGAATTCCTAAGATAGGAGAAAATCCAAATTTGCTACCAGAGGGTCGGAGGAAGGGGATAGGGAGGGAGGAGGGAGGGAGGGGGGAGGGAGGGAGGGAGACAGGGAGAGGGGTTGGGGTATGGGAGCCGGGGGGGCGTGGGGTGTAGGCAGGATGGTAGCTGGAGGGGGAGTGGGGTGTAGGCATTGTTTACTCTGTCAAGCCAAAAAAGTCAAACTGTTTGCACTACATTTACCCATTCTTCACGAGTTGTATTGTCTGTGTTTTGTTTTTGCAACGTTTTGGAATAAAAATATATTTAAGAAAAAGAAATAACGAGAAGAGCAAATTATTTTTTCTTCCTTCTTGCATACTTTCAACGAACCTACCTGGCTTCTTTCTCTTTCTGCCTGGGTATCTCCTTCCATTTCCTCTCTCAACATCTCTGACTGTGACAAATCTGAACTTTGACTTTTACTACCAACTGCACTTTATAGTTAGGACATTGATTGATTTCTCTTCATCGAATAGCCTGTCTTACTTTGTTCTGCTGGTGGATTCTGTGGCACCATTTTAGTTTCTTTTTGACCTTCGCTTTGGGCTGTAGGAGGAATTTGGACTATTGGATGTTTCTTCGGCTCGTGCTTTGTCAGATTTCCTCTTCAATATGACACCGACAAGGTTTTTATTCAATCTTCACTAGATATATGAATGCAGCGAGTCTCTTTACAACTCGAAATACATACTTCTCCATATTACCTTGGTGGTTTTTCACCATGATCTTCTGACCAGTCTGGAATGCTCCAAGTTTCAAGCCTTGTGTAACATGACTCATTTTCACTTTGTCTTACTTTTCTCTTACTTTGCTATTGACGTCAGGCTTAAACAAACTAAACCTTGTTTGAGACATGTGTTTAAATGCTAACTTATAAGATGAGCAACCTGTTGTAGACTGTGAGGTTATTCTGTAGGAGAATAGAAAATTATCCAGACCGTCTCGAAAAAGAACATGGAAATGACTGCCTAGCCTGACATCCAGCATTTCCTCCAAGACCTCTTCACAGTCTATACCCTTCTTTCTGCAGCACCATTCAATGCTGCATGATATGGTGATACTAGATTGTGTTCAACTCTGTTCTAACTCAGAAAATGTTCAAACTTTTCTGATATAAATTGCGGACCATTATCTGACACCAACACGTCTGACAACCCATAAATTGCAAACTACCTTCTCAAAACCTCAATAGTTTTAAACCTTGTGATTTGGGGAATAGACTCAGGTATCCATTCACCACAGCTGTCGACAAAACAAAGTATTCTTCCACTTCCATTTCAAAGAAATGGACACATATTAGTTCCCAAGGTTTTCTTATGTTTGACCATGAAATTAAAGGAAACTTGGTTAGATAATTTTTCAAGCTGAGACATACTTCACAACTTTTCACCAACCATGGCGGCATTGTGATTTAGTTGTTAGCACTGGTGTCTCTTGACGTGAGGAACCCGTGTTCAATTCTGGCCTTGGTTGACTGTGTGGAGTTTGCACATTCTCCCTGTGTCAACAGGGGTTTCCTCAAGGTTTTCTCACACAGTCCAAAGATGCGCAGGTTAGGTGGGTTGGCCATGCTAAATTGCCCCTCAGTATCCAAAGATTAGGTTAGGTTAAGGGGTTATTGGGATAGGGTGGGGGGGGGGGGGGGGCTAGGTATGGTGTTCTTTCAGAGGGTCAGTGTAGACTCAATGGGCTGAATGGCCTCCTTCTGCACTGAAGGGATTTTATGATTCTATGATTCCTCAATTTCTCCATCTACCCTTGGGTACCAAAAATAGCTTTTTACTGCTTTCATACAGATTATACCTGTGTACTCATGGTGAGGTTCTTCTAACAATCTCTCTCGAACCCTTGGCAGAGTAATGACTCTTAAACCCCATAGGAGACAGCCTTGGTCTATACTCAGCTCATTTCTATCTTTGAAATACTCCTGAAATTTCTCATCATCACACTCTTTAGGCCAGTCATTCATGGCATTGTCCTTTATTTTGACTTCAGCCTTGTGATACCAAATTTATCATTTGGTCTCCTTGCTCTGTCACAGCCACATGAGATGGGATAAAAAAAATAGCATGTCTCCAAGCCTGACAGTAAAAAGGTTTGTTGTAAATTTCGAGAGGGTGAAGGTATTTACTCAATGTCTGTGCTTAACCATTTACATGAAACTAGTCAGGCAAGCTTTCTCGATTTTAAAACAAAAAGTGGTTAATTTGTATTGAGTTGGGGACTTCCGGTGACGGCGGGCGGGAGGCGGCCGCACAATGGAGGACTCCCATTCGGGAACGGCATTTTCGGGGCTTTAAGCCCGGTCCCAGGGTCCATGGAGGCAGCAAAAGCAGGGAGAAGGCACAGAGGCGGCAGAGAGAAGGCACAGTGAAGAAAAATATCGAGGGTGAGCAAAAGAACGTTCGTAAAGAAAACAGCTGAAGGTCCATTGGGGAGTGGAAAGGTCACCGCGGGGTCACCAAGGAAAATGGAGGCTGGAGAACCTTGCTTATGGCTGAAGAAATAACTAAGGTGATGGCTGTGCAATTCGAAAGGCAGTTTACAAAATACATGGAGACAACGAGGAAGGAGATGAGAGAGGTTTTGAGTGTGCTGGTGAAGGAGGCGATTTCCCCGGTGACGAAGGCAGTGACGGAGGCGTGAGAGCAAGGGGAGGCGCTGAAGGAAGTGGAGGAGACGTTATTGCAGCACGGTGATCAACTTGCCTCGATGGGGAAGGAGATGCGGAAGGTGATGGACACTAACAAGGATCTGCGAGGGAAAATGGAAGACCTGGAAAACAGATCCAGGCGAAGAATTTGAGGATTGTGGGGCTGCCCGAAGGAGTTGAAGGACCCTCCTGATATGAACTGGATCGGGCTCATCGGTCGTGGAGGCCTGTACCAAAGGCAAGTGAGCCACCAAAGGCAGTGACTCTGCGCTTCCGTAGGTACAGTGTGAAGGAGAAGGTCCTGAGCTAGACCGAGCAGAAGCGGGTGGTGCAGTGGGCTGGAGCTGGTATACGTGTATACCAGGACTTTACGGTGGAGCTGGCGAGGAGGCGGGCTGCCTTCAACCGGGTGAAGAGGGCACTGTACATTAGCAAGGTGCAGTGCAGCATTGTATATCCAGCGAAGCTGAGGGCGACTTACAAGCTCAGGGACTTTTATTTTGGAACAGCGGAAGCAGCGGAGGAGTTTGCGAAGGCAGAAAGACTGTGGCAGAACTGAGAAATTGAGAAATGGCCATGTGCCGATGTAAACTCATGACTGTATTTTCTTCTTTTTTGTTTCACTGCGTGCGGGTGTATGGGCTAAAGGAGCCAATGTTGTAGAGATTCGGACAAGGAAAGTGATGGGACTTTCACTCAAAATGAGGGCTCTTTGGGGTGTAGGTGGATATGCGGGGTTTGTGTGCTAAAAGGGGATTTCTGGGCTTCCCTGGGGCCGGGCAAGGGGGAAAGGGACCCGGGCGGGGGCCTCCACGCTGGCCGGTTTAAACCGGCCAGTGAATGGGAGTGAGGTGGGGGGAGGGGCTGCGGCCATCAGAGCCTGGCAGAACAGGGTCCGAGTGGTCTAGCCGGGGTGGAAATTTGGGGGGAAGGAACCGAGGTTGGGAGGAGGAGTTTTACAAGAGGCAGTGGACTGGAGGAGTTGGAGACTACAACTCTTGGATATCATGTACTGTACTCTTTCAGAGGTTGGAGGGCGTTGAGTGCAGAGGGGGGGGGGGGGGGGGGGAGGGGTGGTGGACTTTATAGGTCAATGGTGACCATGGGCGGTCCCGGACTCTTTTTTTCTTTTTCTCCTTTGTTTTGTTGTTGCCACCGTGGGAGGCTTTGTTTTACTGGATGCATATATTGACAGGTGGGCCGTTGTTTGGGGTGGTGAGAGGATGGGATCGTTGGTATTGTTAAGGGGATTGATTTTGTATTTGTTCCCGTTTACTGTTTGTGGGTGGGGTGTAAATTTTGAAGGAAAATGTGAAAATGGAGAATAGAAACATTTTTTAAAAATAATTTGTATTGAGTTGAAAAAAACGTACCTGGCAAATATTTGAAACGGTAAACTTATATCTCGACCGTTGCAGCTCACATTCAAACACACTCAATCATGCAAAATGTTTAGTTTATACAGTAGGTAGTTACCTTATTAATCAAATTAAATTTCAATGTGGAATGGTAAAAAAATATAGAGTTTACTGTTTATGAGTCATTTGCTGGTATCTGTGGCTGTGGCAGAAATGTTTCACGGTGATCTTGAAGTTCCAGGGGTGCAGCTGAAACTCATGTAAAACTGCAATTGCCAGAGACAATTATTTTTATGACATAATTCGTCTTTTACAAAATGTCAGTGATTTTTGCACCCGAGGTTCTTTTGGGAGTGGAGGAATTTAAGTGGCTGATGGTTACCTTGTCATTAGTTTTCTCTTATGTATTCAGAGAGTAAGACGCTCAACTTTGGGCAGCTAGTTAGAACTTGGGTGGAATCCCTACAGTGCAGAAGGAGGCCATTCAGCCCATCCAGATCCTCTGAAAGAGCACCTTACCCGACTCCCACCCTATCCCCAATACACTGTAACCCTATCTAACCCGGACACCGAGGGGCAATTTTATTATGGCCAAACCACCTGACCTGCACATCTTTTGGACTGTGGGAGAAACCCGGAGGGAATCCACGCAGACTCGCAGGGAAAGTGCAAACTCCACACTGACGGTCACCCAAGACTGGAATCTAACCCGGGTCCCTGCCATTGTGAGGCAGCAGTGCTAACCACTGTGCCACCTTGCCGTCCTTTATTGAACTAACTTTATTTACACATTAACCGAAAGGGTGATACAGCAAAATGCTTAGATCTTGTAATATACCACAATTAGTCCATGTTTGTCCCAGTGGCTGCTAACTTTCTCCAGGACGATTTCTCCACGATCAATATGTTAACCAGTTGTTTGGCTTATCCTTTGATCTTTTTTGAATAAGGCTGAAACATTTGCACTCCTCCAGGCCTCTGACACCACTCCTGTATCTAAGACGGATTGGAAAATAGTGTTCAGTGCATCCACAAGTTATATCCATAGTTTCTAGGATGCATCCCATCTGCATTGGGTGATTTAAATCACGTTACAGCTGACTGACCTCCTTCTGTGCTATAAATGATTCAATGACATAGCGACAGTGTTTTTAGTACCTCTTCCTTATCCATTTTTATCTCATCCAGCATCTCAACAACCTTCTCATTTACTGTAGCTTTGGTAAAGCCATCTTCCTTGGTAAAGTTTTAATTTACACCCTCAGCTTTGCTTTCTGCTTCCAAAAATAGTTTTCTATTTTGGTCCTTAAGCAGCCCCACAGCCCGTCTGACAATCTTTTTCCTGTTAATATGTCTACAGAAGAACTTTGGTTCCCAATCTTTTATTATACTATCACTTTGACCCTGACTTCCTTTTACATTTTTCCACTACAGTTCCTATATTCTCCCTTGTATTATCAAATAGAAATCTGCCTTATGTTCATCCTCTACCAGACTATCTCCTCTCTAAAGGCCACCCATTGTTCCATCACACTTCTGCCTGCCAATCTTTGACTTCAATTTACCTGGGTCAAATCATTCCTCAATTCACTGAAATTAACCCACCTCAGAAAAGTATTTTTATTTTAGATTACTCCTTGTCCTACTCTCTAATTAATCCATGATATTAAGGTCACTATTCCAAGATGCTCCCCCATTAGAACTTGACCCACTTCATTCCCCAGAATTAGATCCAGCAAGACCACCTTCCTTGATGGTCAGGAAACATACTGATCAAGAGCTTATTCCTGAGCACGCTTCAGAAATTCCTTCCCCTCCACTGCTCTGAACACGGTCATAATCAAAGTCTCCCCGAATCACTACTCTGTATTCCATGCACGTCTCAGTAATTTCCTTGCAAATCTGCTCCTCTGTACTCTTCCCATTATTGTGTAGTCTATAAAATAAAACAAATTGCTGCTCTATTGTTTATCTCCAGTGAAAGAGTTTTTGTCTTTGGCCTCTCAAGGATGTTGTCTTTTTCCAGGAGTGCAATATTTTCATTAATCAAAAGCATTACCCCCTCTTTTTTTACATCTCTATATTTCCTGAATGTTTTGCGTCTAAGAATATTAAGCATCTAATCTTTCCCTTTTTTGAACCAGGTCTTATGTTATTGCCACCACATCATATTGCCTTGTGGCTTTTGTACCTGCAACTCATGAACCTTATTATCCACATTTTGTGCATTTACACATATGCGTTCTGAACAAATTGTAAACTGCTTTGTATTTTCTATGATCTCACCTAATTCGGTATTACTTCCAATTCCGTCCTTACCTTCCATCTACCTGTCACACCACATCTTTGTGTTCACATCTGCCACACATGGGCCTATTCACCTGCATACTATGGTTCTAACTTCACAATCAGCAAACTTGTGGACTATTTCCCTGATTCCATCGGTCACATCAATGCTGATGAGCAACAATCCAAACAAGGGCCCTTGTGAGATTTGACTAGCGAACTGCCTCTCACAAAGCTGTTTCCAGTAATAACTACTCTATTAATAGTGGCCTTGATTGTTGGATCTTTGATCAGGGTATTTATTAGCATGCTTTTCAAGGATGTTCATGATAAAAGTCCCGAAACTTTGACCTGGCTGCTGCTAAGGAGGTGCCAATTACAATGCTACAGTCCAAACTTTGCTCAAAGCTCCCCAAGGCTAGTGAGATATCTTTGTTAAGACGGGCTGCCTTTTAGCCAGTTTAGTCCCAGAACACAACTAGGTTAGGTATCCAGTGCCGGAGGCTGGATTCTCACAGTCACCCCCATGAGTCTGGGTGAGTATGGATTATAGCACAGTTCAAGGTGCTGGGAGATGTCAATGAATCTGGTGAGTACGAAGTCTATGTTCTAGGAACAACCATTACTCAAATAAAAGTGTGTGGAGTGACAGGATAAATCTTAAACTCATCATCGTGGTCTCTTTTAGAAAAATGCAAATTGTTACATCGAACAATTAATATTAGTACACTTTATTGCATCCATTTGTCTTACTTTGAGTATTTTTATATGAAGTATGAATACTGATAATATTATTAGGAATACTAGCACAACTTAATTACTGAATTTAAAAGCATTGTCAAGAGCAACAACTTAAAAATGCAGCAGTTGCATTTCAGTATCAAGTTATATAGGTCAATCCGTACATAGTACACAAGCCATTTGTACGACTCGATAAGGTCACAAGGAAGATTAAAATTACGCGCTGAACTGTAATATGACTATCATCCACTGTGATTAACAATGGATGCCCTTGTAATAAAATAATCTTTCTCCTTGGTGACTGGCAGCAATATGACATCCATCCTACCTTCTCTGCCAATATTGGGCCTCTAGCGCCAACTATTCCCCATAAATGGTGCTCAAAATCCTTCCTTCTACTGTCCATCAACTCCTGCAACCCCTGGATTTCAATGCATTCCGAGCCTAATAGCCTGAGCTGATTATAGTCTATGGCTTATGAGCCATGGTTTGAGTTCATTAACAGCCCATGTACATTAACTCATCTCCCTCATACTGCCAGGAACACAAACCTTTCCATGTCAGGATCCAGGTGATGGGTATCTATGGACCCTCAGTCTAGGTCCCTCAATTGTTGGCATCAATCTGCTTCTATCTCTTCTACCCCACGCTTTCAGAATTTTAAATACTTCAATCATATCACTCCATATTGTGTATAGGTTGAATGAAAAAGGCCCAAACTTTCAAGACCACATCACAGATATGCCAGCAAAACAATTTGGCAAACATTACAGTGCTGATTATTTTGAGTCCTTACATTTTCCAACAATGTTATAGTCTATGGTTTTTTAATGTATTTTTATTTTTATTCCTCCTTTTTCGATCTTCTCATTTCAGGCATCATTCTGCAGTGAAAAAGTCTGGTTGAAGTTGTTTCTGAATTGATGATTAAGGAGTGATGAAAGACTGACCCTCTTGTTTGTCAGTATTCCTTTTTTTAAAATAGTTTTATTCTCCTCCTTTTTCTTCCAAATTTACAGCCACCAACAATAAACAATAATCAGTAACAAAGATGTCAATTCCCATATCAATAACAACAATCCCATCCTTCCACCAAACCCCAAACATTAGCCCGCATGTTCACATAAACAAATGACAAAAAGGAATCAGGAATCACCCATAGTCACCATTAACACACACAGCCCCCCTCCCCCCACCCCCACCCAACTAATGTTCAATGTTATCCAGTTCTTGAAAGTGCATAATGAATAATACCCATGAATTGTAGAACCATCCATCCTTCCCCTCAGTTCAAACTTAACCTTCTCAAGAGTTAAGAATTCCATCAGGTCCCCCCGCCACGCGAGGGCACAAGGTGGAGAGGTTGCTCTCCAACCCATCAGGATCAACGAGGTGAAGGCTACAACATCTGCCTCCGCACTCGTTTCCAACCCTGGCTGGTCCGACACCCCGAATATGGCCTCCTGGGGGCCCGGGTCCAGTTTCACATGCACCACTTTAGAAATTATCCTAAAAACCTCCTCCCAGTAATTCTCCAGCTTTGGACAGGACCAAAACATATGGACGTGATTAGCGGGGCCCCCTCTGCAACATTCACACACATCTTCTACTCCTTCAAAGAATCGTCCCATCCTCGCCCTTGTGAGGTGTGCTCTGTATACCACCTTCAGCTGTATCAGCCCCAACCTCGCGCACGAGGTGGAGGCATTCACTCTCCGGAGCACCTCACACCAGAACCCCTCCTCCATATCCTCTCCTAACTCTTCTTCCCAATTCGCTTTGATCCCTTCCAGTGGTGCCTTGTCCTCTTCCAAAATAGCTCCGTAAACCGCCGACACTACCCCCTTCTCCAGTCCCCCTGTCGGCTGCACCTCCTCCAGCAATGTGGAGGCCGGCTCCACCGGGAAGCTCTGTATCTCCTTTCTGGCAAAATCTCGAACCTGCATGTATCTAAACATTCCCCCCTGCTCCCATACTTCGCTTCCAGTTCCTTTCCTGCAAACCGACCCCTAAGAAACAAATCTTTTATATCTTAATCCCCTTCTCCTCCCATTTCCGAAAATTTCCATCCCACTTCCCAACTCGAAGTGTTGGCGAAACTGCCTCCAAATTCTCAATGAAGCTATTATTACTGGACTCCCTGAGTATTTCCCCGGGGCCATCGAGAGCGGCGCTGTTGCTAGTGCTTTCAATGTTGGTCAGTATTCCTAAACTCCCTTTGAGGAAGTAACACATTACTACACAGGGACGATGTTGCATAGAGAAATGCAGGCACTGGCATTCCAAGGCACAGTGCAGCAGTACGTTGTGCCACTGTGTGGTGCTATCCTTTCACCTATGAGACTGAATGAAATCCTTTGCACTCTGCCTCTCAATAAAAGATTTGCTTTTTTGAAACATTTTCAACGGAAACTGTTATGTATATGAGCAGATGCTTCTTAGAGACCAAAGGAAATATCATACAGAATGTGAAACTGGCTAAGTGCCTCAAATGAATTCATAAACTACCATACCAAGCAGAATTCTAAAAATTTGTTTCTAATAAATTATTTGATGTCAACAACACAAAAAACACAGATATTAATATTAACTATTAACCTAAATCAGTCTTAATTTTAAAATCCATCTTGGTTCTAATAGTATAGAAGTGTATTGACAATTATAATTTTAATCAAATCTTTTTCATTTGAAACCGAGAAAATGTGGGTGTAGTTTACTTTCTTTCCACTTGATAGTGCTGCAGCCATTGCTGCATCATGCGGCATTGCATTAACGAACATAAAACTCATCTGTTCACTGAACTGTTGTTCACCTCTTTTGGTAAAAATTAAGGTAGTCCTTCCAGGGAAATTCTGCAGATGTTCGTAGTTTCTGGGATCAATTCCCTGTATCGTTTAGACTCTTTCTCAAACGTTAAGGATGGTATTGGACTTTGTCTGATTCTTGCCATAGACCTCTGGAGCTTCAAGATGCCGCTCAGTGCTCCCATCCAAATGTAACAATCCTCCAATATCCTTTTCTTCAGAGCATGACCCAAGATTTGAGACTGCAAGCTTTGGAGTCACAGATTCATTTCTGCAGTTTCGCTTCCCTTTGTTAAATTCCTTATTCACCTCAGATTCCTCTGCCATACTTGTTTAAAATTTATGTTGACAAATTTGATGGACTTATGTTCACCTCACACCCCCTTGCTTGTGAGAATTTCAGCAGGCTGCCCATTAGGCGGCAAGGACTGATTGTGCAAATGGGGATGTGGCTGTTTGAACAGAAGTGATAAACACTCACCTTTTCCTGTTGAGTAATATCTTGCTTTAGACCATCCAGAGGAAAGAAAATTAAGTAATATTATAATGTCACGTGACTCTAATGCAGTTCTTCTGTAACTCTTGAAGATCATGCCTCATACTAGTGAGTTTGTCCAACTACGGCAACAATTTGGCCTGACCGAAATGTCCGACAAAGCCCTCATCTGCAACAACCATAGGTTCACGCCAGCACTCACTGATGCCACCTTTAAAAGGTGGAGAAAGGGCAGGAGTGTCATGATATGCAAACATGCAGCTAATGAACACATAGAATAGGACACGACCAATGAGCAGTCAGGACACTCGGGGGTGGTATCTCACTATAAAAGGGAATAGGCACTCACACCCTGCCTTTTTCCACAGACCAACATCTACAGAGATACACCCTGGTGTATCCTCAGCATCACACCCCAGCACGTGGCTTAGAGCTAGGCTGGTTCAGTTACACTGAATTATTACATTTAGGTTAGCAGAGAGTCAAACTCATTGAGAACTGTGCTAATAGTTCAATAAAACATTGAACTCACTTCAAAGTCTGGAGCATCTTTTACTCAAAACTGCATCAAGTGGCAGCTTGTGTTATTCCAAATTATATAACACAACATGATACCAGGAGTCTGTTCAATCTATTAGTTCAACTCAGCAAGATCCGTGACGAAGAGCGAATGTATACCGGCACAATGGAAAAGATTCAGTCTCGTCACAGCTCAGGACCTCCAGCAATCTCAGTGCCAACTGGCGGACATTCAAGCAGAAATTTTAGCTTCATGTCGAAGCATCAGACCTCAATGGTGAGTCTGATGCATGGACGATAGCTCTTTTCCTCACCTCAGCGGGTGATCACGCCTTGGAAATATTCAACTCCTTTCACTTCGCCGAAGACCAGGACAAGACAAAGTTTCAGACCATCCTGGACAAGTTTGACAGCCACTGTGAGGTGGACACCAACAAAATCTTTGACCGCTCCATATTCAAGCAGCGATTGCAAGGTAAAGACGAATCCTTCAACTCATATTTAACTAACCTTCGACTTCTAGCACAATCCTGCAACTTCAGTGATATCACTGACACTATGATCAGAGACCAAATTGTTTTTGGAGTTCACTCTGATCCTCTGAGAGAGCAGTTACTGAAGATCAAGCATATGACCCTGCCAGTCGCGATTGAAACATGCACAGTGCATGAGCACGCCAAAAGTCGCTATTCCCAGTACAAAATGGCAGAAAATTATAAACTAGCCTCCCATGAGGCGGAGAGTGTGCAGCGCCTCAATATTGACAAAAGCGGCTATTTTGCGCGCTCGTCCCGGGGCCCGATGCATGCGCGATGTGAACGGGATAGCGAAGCGGCTGAAACCCGCACTGCGCATGTGCAACGACGCACAGAGCGTCAGGGCGCCGACGTCGTGACATGTTTGAACTGTGGCACTGCCCATTTAAAGAAACACTTCCCTGCAAGAGGCAGATGCTGCTTAAAACTGCAGGAAGCCAGGCCACTATGCAGCCCTGTGCAGATCTGCACCACCAGTCAGGAGCCAGCGCTCCCAATTCCAACGACGGAGCACCGGAGTGTGCAACAACGTCTACAGGATTCTGATCCCGGCAGTGCAGCGGATCCAGATGCTGAATGCCTGGACAACGCCTACCGTGTGGGCATTATTACAATGTGTGAATATGCCACATCAGACAAATCGCAAGTCCAATCGATCCTAGCTGTGGATTCTGAGGACGAATGGCGAGCAGTGATGAAGGTCAACCACTACCCCATCCAGTTCAAGCTGGCCACAGGTCCCTCTGCCAACCTCCTCTCACAGGCAGACTTCAGACGCATTAAGGAGCCCCCCACAGTGCTTCCAGCTGCCTGCAAACTCCTGGATTACAATGGGAATGCCATCATGGCACTGGGATCCTGCCATCTGCACCTATCCAACCGACACACATAAGCACGGTTACGCTTTGAAATTGTTAAGCCGGACAGAGCATCCCTACTAGGTGCGCACGCCTGCAAGCAGCTGAACCTCATTCAAAGGGTTTACATTACGACATCCTCCCATGTGGATCTTCAGGCCGGCATCGACAACATCCTCGCCCAGTATCCAGATGTGTTCGATGGGATGGGCACGCTGCCGTATCGATACAAGATTCTGCTACGGCCTGATGCCAAGCCAGTGGTCCACGCACCACAACAAGTCCCTGCTCCACTGAGAGAGTGCCTGAAGGCACAGCTCAAGGATCTTCAGCAAAAAGGCATCATATCCAAGGTCACCGAACCGGCTGACTGGGTCAGCTCGATGGTGTGCGTAAAGAAGCCTTCGGGGGACCTGCGCATCTGCATTGATCCCAAGGATCTCAATAAGAAAATCATGCGGGAACACTACCCCATCCAAAGCGGGAGGAATCACGAATGAGATGGCACACGCGCACTTCTTCACCAAATTGGATGCATCACAGGGATTTTGGCAAATCCAGCTGGAAGAGACCAGCACAAGGCTCTGCACCTTCAACATACCTTTTGGCAGATACTGCTATAATCGCATGCTATTTGGCATCATCTCTGCATCAGAGATATTCCATTGCATCATGGAGCAGATGATGCAAGGCATTGAAGGGGTTCGTGTGTACGTGGACGACATCATCATATGGTCCACGACCCCTGAAGAACATGTGTCCCGTCTCCAGAAGGTATTCCGCCGTGTACATGTCAACAGCCTAAAGTTAAACAGGTCCAAATGTTGTTCTGGCACATCGACGCTCAGGTTCCGAGGCGACCAGATCTCACAGCATGGTGTGCTCCCGGACACAGACAAAATCAAGGCCATCAAAGCGATGAAGGTCCCGGAGGACAAAAGGTGGTGCTGCGCTTCTTGGGTATGGTCAATTTTCTGGGCAAGTTCATTCCAAACATGGCCACACACACCACGGCCCTACGCAACCTGGTGAAAAAGTCAACTGCCTTTGAGTGGAAGACGGCACACCAGACAGTGTGGCTGGAGCTGAAAGCCAAGCTCACCACTGCACCAGTCCTGGCATTCTTCGACCCGGAACGGGAGACAAAGATATCCACAGATGCGAGTCAGGATGGCATCGGTGGTGTGTTGCTTCAATGAGGCGACACATCATCCTGGCACCAGTAGCCTACGCATCAAGGGAGATGACACCCACTGAAACCAGATATGCACAGATTGAGAAGGAGTGCTTGGGTCTTCTCACCGGCATCCTCAAATTTCATGATTATGTCTACAGCCTGCCGACATTCACTGTCGAGACGGATCATAGGCCTCTGGTCCACATCATCCACAAGGACCTGAACGACATGGAACCTCGGTTGCAGAGAATCCTGCTTAAACTTAGGAGGTATGACTTCAACTTGGTGTACACACCTGGCAAGGAGCTCATCCGTGATGAGACAGCCAAGGACCCCCACTTGCAGCGTGTCATCCACAACCTCACCAATGGCTGGTAGAAAGGGCAGTGCCCACAATTTTACAATTTGAAGGACGCCCTGACGGTGATTGATGGAATCCTCCTCAAGCTGGACAGGATTGCCATTCCGCTCAGTCTCCAGAGCTTGGTGCTGCGCCAGATTCATGAGGGACACCTGGGCATCGAGAAGTGCAGACGCAGAGCCCGGTAAGCTGTCTACTGGCCCGGCATCAGCCAGGACATCGCGAACATGGTCCTGAACTGTGCTACCTGTCAGCGGTTCCAGCCAGCGGTGAGTAAGGAGATGCTCCAACAGCATGACATAGTGACCTCACCGTGGTCCAAGGTTGGTATCGACCTCTTTCATGCGAATGGTCGCGACTACGTATTGATCATCGACTATTTCTCGAATTACCCTGAGGTGCTGAAGCTCCCGGACCTCAAGGTAATTCGGGAAATTCTGCCACTTGATGCAGTTTTGAGTAAAAGATGCTCCCAGACCTCACCTCTCGGACCGTCATCAAAGCCTGTAAGGAGACGTTCTCAAGGCATGCATCCCAATCACCGTCATGAGCGACAATTGCCCGTGCTTTAATAGTCGAGAATGGTCTATGTTTGCCGGGTCATACAATTTCCAGCATGTCACCTCCAGTCCGCACTATCCGCAGTCCAATGGAAAAGTCGAGAAAGGAGTGCACATTGTGAAACAGCTCATCTGCAAGATCGCGGACTCTGCTTCCGACATACACCTTGCACTGCTCGTGTACAGGGCGACTCCATTGTCCACTATCATGTCGCCGGTTCAACTCCTGATGAACAGGGGCCTGCAGACGATGCTTCCAGCCATACACCTGCCCAACCTGGATCATGCAGCAGCTCAGAGACCGTCAAAAGCAGGGCTATGATGCCCATGCCACTGATATGGCCGTGCTATCCCCGGCAGACACTGTCAGGATGTAGATACCGGATGGTGGGTGGTCTGCCCCAGCTGTCGTTGTTCAACAGACCTCGCCCCGCTCTTCTGTTGTACATATGGCTGATGGCTTCATCGTGCAAAGGAATCGACGGGCACTGCGCAAAGTTGCCTGCCCGCAACCACTTTCTCCTCCATTTCCATATGTTGAATTGCCACCACAAGACCACCAGTCAGGCTTCCATCCCGCCTGTCAAGGCGACGTTGTCCCTTCCGCCACCTCTCCGGCGGTCGACCAGGATCAGACGCAAGCCATAAAGACTGGACTTGTGACCATTTGTTTTGTTTGCTCTGTACTGTTGTCTTCCGTCAGTCACGTTAGACAGACTCATTCACATGTAAATACATTCACATACGCCAACAAAACATAAAAAAAGGGGGAGATGTCATGATATGCAAACATGCAGCTAATGAACACATAGAATAGGACACGAGCAGTCAGGACGCTCGGGGTGGTATCTCACTATAAAGGGGATGAGGCACTTACATCCCGCCTCTTTCCACAGACTAACATCTACAGAGTGAGACAGGGTGTATCCTCAGCATCACACCCCAGCATGTGGCTTTGAGCAAGGCTGGTTCAGTTAGACTGAGTTACTACATTTAGATTAGCAGAGAGTTGAACTCACTGAGAACTGTGCTAATAGTTCAATAAAACATATTGAACTCACTTCAAAGACTGGAGCATCTTTTACTCAAAACTGCATCAAGTGGCAGCTTGTGTTATTCCAAATTACATAACACAACAAGGAGGACACTGACAGTCAGGGACCTGTACACTGATGGTAGGATCACAACAATGGACGAACTAACGGAGAGATTCCAACTTGCAAAATACAATAAGTTAAGATACCTGCAGCTTAAAAACTTCCTACGGAAGGAGACAAGGACATACCCATGACCACCGCAATGGATGCTACCAGAAGAACTATTGGACGCAGACATTCTAGGCAGAGGGAACTTTAGAGGCATGTATGAACAACTGATAGAGAGGGCCGACACTGTACTGGATATGATGAAGAGGAAATGGTAGGAAGACTTGGGGTTCGAAATAGGGTGGGGACTCTGGAGTGAAGCACTACATATGGTCAACTCCACCTCCACGTGCGGAAGACTCAACCTAACAAACTAAAAGTGGTACATAAGCCCACTTAACAAGAACCTGAATGAGTAGGTTCTTCCCGGAGGTGGAGGACAAATGTGAACGGTGCCAAGGAGGCCCGGCCAACCACTGGTCTTGCCCCAGAGTTGCTGGGTACTGGGCAGCCTTCTTTGAGGCAATGTCTAAAGTGGTGTGGATGAGGGTGGAGCCATGCCCAAAAGTGGCGGTCTTCAGGGTATCAGATCAGCCAGATCTCTTCATGGGGAGGAGGGCGGACGCTTTTGCCTTTGCCTCCCTGATCGCCCACCATAGAATCCTGCTTGACTGGTGGTCAGCAGCACCACCTGAAGCTGCAAACTGGCTATCTGACCTATCGGAATTTCTCCAAATGGAGAAAACCAAATTTGCCATTCAAGGGTCGGAAGATGGCTTCCTCAAAACATGGGAGCCATTCACCCGACTGTGCCAGGACATGATAGAAGATAGGGACGGGAGGGAGGACCAGTGGAGGGGGTTTGGAAAAAGAGGGAGTAGCCAAATCAAGCTGGAAAGAACAGGGAGTAGCAGAGAAGAAGGGAATGGGAGGGGATGGGGGAGAAGGGGAACAGGGAAGGGGGGGGGGGTGGAGGAGGGACGGGAAACCACAGAGGAGAGCCAAATGGGAGGAAAAAGGAGGGAACACAAACTGGGGGGCGAGCACAGGGGACGATAATGACCACAACAAGCGCAGCAAGGTGAAACAGAGAAAGAAAGAACAGGAGGAAGGAATGACAGACGGCTGAAGCTGAGCCAAATGGACAAAAACAACAACAAAAAATGACCAAGGGATGCAAATGGCATCAGAGGCACCACCCAGGTGCCCCTTCCACTCAGATTTGTTTTGTTTGTTTTTGTTATGTAAAAAAAAGAGAGACGGGGGATGGGGGGAGAAAGACTCCCTTTTCTGCTGTGTGTTCTGAATTTTTTACTTCCTCTGTTTTTTGTTTTGTGTGTACATTTGTAAGTATATCATGTATAATATCCAATAAAAACATTTTTTAAAAAGCTAGTGAGTTTGTGTTCACAAACCATTGCACAAATACGTTTCTTAGTGTAGACAAACCCACAGCTCTAACTGTTCCTCCTTCATCTCCATTTGAATGTTCAGCCACATGGCTCCTGACAATCATGAGGGGTACAGAGGCAAATTCTCATCATCTTTCCCTGCGAGAGAAAGGGAAGACATGAGTACTGCAGCAGGGCCTGGACAGAGCAGTTCAACAGCTTTGCAGAGCCGGTTATTTTTAGGGACTAAAATCCAGATGAGAAAGACGAGATGAGTTCGGAAAGCTTGTTCCTACAAGGCATGCTGCAATGGAAGTTGCATTTCCTTCTTTCAGGGTTTTACAACATAGCCCGAGAGCAGATGCTTTTGGATGAAGGAGTGTCACACATATAAAGAGAATACAATTCCGTGTCAGTGGGAGCAGGTAGAATACCTTTGTTGCTCTGGTGAGAATATAAATTTTCTGGCAGTGCAAAGGATTCCTGCAAATCACCCACTGCCACTGTCGATTCTCCACTTTGAATGTGCATCATTTCCTTGGCAGGCCCTTGACATTTGACCTCAAACAGAGCCAACATCTAGCAAGCATTATAAGAAAAATAGGGGGCGCGATTCTCCAAGTGTGGAGAATCAGCGCCATTTGTGCCGGTGCATTTGGCGCGCGCAGGTCGCGGGCCGCTGGAATCGGCCGGGCTGCCGATTCTCTGGCCCGGATGGGCTGAGCGGCCGCGCAGAAATGGTAGAGTTTCGCCGGCGCCGTTCACCCCTGGTCGCTGCCAGCGGGAACTCTGCGCAAAGGGTCGGGGGGCGGCCTGTGGGGGGGGGGCTCTGTTCCGGGGGGCCTCCGATGGGGTCTGGCCCGCGATCGGGGCCCACCGATCGGCGGGCCGGCCTCTCCCCCCTCTGGGCCTACTTTGTTGCGCGGCCGGCCCCTGAACCCCCATGCCATGTTGCGTAGGGGCCGGCGCGCTGAAGAAGTCCCCCGCGCATGCACAGGTTGGCGCGGCCCAACTGCGCATGCGTGGGTTGGCGCGGCGCCGGTTTGGCGCCGGGAAGGGAGGCTGGAGCGGCGTGAACCACCCCAGCGCCGTGCTGGCCCCCTATTGGGGGCAGAATCGGTTGTCCCCGCGCCAGTTTCGCGCTGTCGTGAAATGCGACGGCGTTCACGACGGCGCAAACACTTAGTCTCCATTTTGGAGAATTGCACCCAGGAGGTGAAATTTGTCTTCCCCAGTAATGTAAATTGGGCTCGAAGAAAATCAATAGCATTCAAGATGAAAAACTGTTTTACCCCCCCTTAGTGCTAAAGTGGTTGCTTTGCCACAAGGTTACTGTGTATATCTTTTGTACTTTGGATTTCACCTTATATAATGCCTCTGTGGCATTAACTAGAATACATGCAAACTGACTGCAGTTACCACTAACAGCTACCTTTACTTAATAGATCACATAGCAAGTAAGCTCAGTGACAATAATAGGGTGATTATTTTTGAAACACAGAATGGTAGAATGTGTGGTATTATTCACAAGTACAACCCACAAAGTCACAGGAAATTCCAGCAATTAAATGTGTGGTTCCTAAGAATGCAATTTAGTCAGCAGGCCATTCGTTACAGAGAAAAATAGAAATGTGTTTATTCAGAAAGCTATTTCACCCATATAACTCGACATAGTAAGCTAGCTACATTTTATTTGCTTCATAAGTTAGAACCATACTAACTTCAATATAATCCAATGTGTTAGTCCCCTCATTTCTTAAAGGTTTTAAGTTGTGTTCCAATGAACATTATTAGGTCAGTTGGAGATAAAAGAAAAAAAGAGTCTCTGTTAAAGATTCATCGAACCCAATCTTCATATCGCAGTCCATTGGAGCTCAAAGTGTCGCTTTGTTCAGTGGTCAAATAGGAATCCTGGAAGTATATCACCAACTACCTTTCAGAGGCTCTCAGTCTTAAGAGGAATCCATCAATTTTCCATGGATAAAGCTTGGATATCTAGAAGTAATTGATTGGCCTTCAACTAATGCCCTTTCTCAGCAAAGGTAATTTTTATTTTTATTTATTTAGGTATTGATTTTCAGGGGAATGAATTTCATGCTTGTCAAAATGATGAATGACATGGTTCAGAAATGAAACATTCTTTTCTCTTTTCACCGAGTAATAATATAAAGCACTCCTGGAGGGCTATAACATAGTTCAGGTGCAGTTCGGAACTCAGTCCATGTCAACTCCTAAGTGGTCCGTATCCCTATCCTTGAATGAACATTCTCCATGGATATTCTCACAGTGCAGTAGGAGCTCATTTAAAAAATTCTTGTTCGACTACTATTGTGGTCCAGAATTATTTTTCACAGGTGTTGGACTTTAACTAAGCTGTGCATAACAGTGATGTAATGAGTACTACCTAAATCAATTAAAGTATTTCCATTTGGTAGTGACAGAATCCTTTTACTTAACATCAAAACACCTGGTGGCACGCTGGCGCAGTGGTTAGCGCTGCTGCCTCATGGCGCCGAGGGCCCTGGTTCGATCTCGGCCTTGGGTCACTGTCTGTGTGGAGTTTGCACATTCTCCCGTGTCTACGTGGATCTCACTCCCACAACCCAAAAATGTGCAGGGAAGGTGAATTGACCACGCTAAAGTGCCCCTTACTTGGAAAAAAAAGAATTGGGTATTTTAAATTTTAAAAACAAATATCAAAACATCTTTTTAGGGATATGGGCCCAATTTTTAAAAATCCTTTTGTTCCTCTTTTGACACATTTTTGAAACTGCAAAACCTGATTATCAGTAATCATTAAATGTACTTGAGTGGCATTAATATTAAAAAAATTGTTCAAGATCAATTTTATTGAGCTGCCTCAGCATCTCACCAGATACAATGTGAAGCATAATTATACAATTTAGGAAGGTGTCTGGCCTTATTGGTGATTCATGTTGAGTTACTTGATTTCAGCTACAGGCAAGGGTGGAACAATATACAATGCCCGTGCCCTGGATTTCCAGCCAAATATGGAGCCCCCACCAGAATTGTCTAGTGAGGTACAGTGCTCTGGTTTGCAGAGTGTGGTGGGCAATCCATGGAAGCCTGACAGGGTTTCAACTCAAATACAGAGGTCATCACTCAGGCGGACTGGAAGTGGACAGAAAACACTGACAGCCGGAGGGTTAATGCTGACTGAGGAATTTATACATTTGGCAGATGGCAGATGAGGTTCTGCTACCTGCTAATTATTCCCTATCCCAGGTGGAGACCTGCATGCTGCAGGGGGCATCGCTCTCTCCTCACCAACTCCTTCCATATGACCATAAGACATAGAAGCAGAATTAGGCCACTAGGCCCATCGAGTCTTCTCCGCCATTCAATCATTGCTGATATTTTTCTCATCACCATTCTCCTGCCTTCTCCCCATAACCCCTGATTGCCTTATTAATCAAGAACCTATCTATCTCTGTCTCAAAGACACTCACTGAATTGACCACCACAGCCTTCTGTGCAAAGAGTTCCACAGATTCACCATCCTCTGGCTGAAGAAATTTCTCCTCATCTCTGTTTTAAAGGATCATCCCTGATGTGTTGGGTGTTCTGGATCACAAACAGGTCACCAACACTGGAAGTGGTGCAACTCTATTTTATTGTAAGGTTAACTATATAACATACTTGAACTGTGGGTAAATGCAATACCAGCTTTAACTGTTGACCCTTGCCTAGTCCTAACCAGGTGATGCTCTCAGCACATGTTGAATGTCTGTGTTGCAGGCTGTGAGCTCTGTGCTTCGAGCTGGCTGCTACTAGAATGAGTGGGAACTCTCCTGTCAACTGTCTTTATAGTGCGTGTGTTCTCACTGGTGATTGGCTGCGGTGTTGTGTATGCTGATTGGTCCCATTGCATGTCCATCAGTGTGTGTGTGTGTGTGTGTGTCTGCACCATAATAGACTGGCGTATATTATGACATCCTCCCTTATATATAAAGAACATGTGCCTACGTGACAATAAATATCGTGTAGTGAATGTACCTGACTATGTGTGTGCGTGTTATTTACATGACATGTACATGAGGCTAATCTATTTACACGGGAAGGTGCCTGGTGCAGAGAAATAGGGTGTCACACCAACAACAAAATGAACATTATAAAAAAACTAGTGGAACGATGAAACAGGATAACAGAACAGATCAAAGAGTCCAACATTGTAAAACTCATAAGTCAAGTCTCTGAGGTAGGCGACGAATTCTGGTTGAACGCCTCAAGGGTGGGTCAGGAGCCACCGGCTGAGGAACGGGCTGGGCCACGGCAGAGTGAGGAGGATGCAGAGTATTCGGAATCTCCATATAGTCCAGGTTGGGGACAACAGGAGGGCGGGGCACCGGTGGAGGATCACGTCATGAGCGTGGAACGAGACGAAGGGCACGCCGATTGCGGCGGCGAATGGAACCATCTGGCAGACGAACCAGGAGCGAGCAGGGAGACACCTGCCGAAGAACCACAGCAGTTGCAGTCCTGCCACCGGTGTATATTATGACAGTCCCTTTAGTCTGAGATTGTGTCCTCTAGTTCTAGTTTATGCTACAAGTGGAAACATCCTCTCCACATCCACTCTATCCAGGCCTCGCAGTATCCTGTAAGTTTCAATAAGATCCCCCCTCATACTTTTAACCTCCAAAAAGTACAGAACCAGAGTCCACAACCATTCCTCATACAACAAGCTGTTCATTCCATGGATCATTCTTGTGAACCTCCTCTGGACCCTTTCCAAGGCCAGGACATCTTTCCTTAGATATGGGGCCCAAAACTGCTCACAATACTCCAAATGGGATCTGACCAGAGCCTCAGAGGTACATCCCTGGTCTTGTATTCGAGCCCTCTTGACCTGAATGCTAACAGTGCATTTGCCTTCCTAACAGCAGACTGAACCTGCACGTTAACCTTAAGAGAATCGTGAACATGGACTCCCAAGAACCGTTGTGCTTCTGATTTCCTAAGCATTTCCCCATTTAGAAAATAGTCTGTGCCTAAATTCCTCCTTCCAAAGTGCATAACTCACACTTTTCCACATTGTATTTCATTGCCCACTCTCCTGGCCTGTTCCAAATCCTTCTGCAGCCCCCTTGCTTCCTCAATACTACCTGTCACTCTACACACCTTTGTATCATCTTCAAACTCAGCAACAGTGCCTTCAGTTCCTTCTTTCAGATCATTAATGTATATTGTGAAAAGGTGTGGTCCGAGCACAGACCCCTGAGGCACACCACTAGCCACCGACTGCCATCCTGAAAAAGACCCCTTTATCCCACTCTCTGCCTTCTGCCAGTCAGCCAATACTCTATCCATGCCAGGATCTTGCTCTTAACTTATTTAACAATCTCTTATGTGGCACCTCGTCAAAGGCCTTTTGGAAATATAAATAAATCGCCTCCACTGGTTCTTCTTTGTCAAACTTCCTTGTTACCTCCTCAAAGAACTCTAACAGATTTTTCAGACATGATCTGCTTTGAAGAAGCCGTGCTGACTCAGTCCTATTTTACCAAGCACTTCCAAGTACTCCGCTATCTCATCTTTAATAACAGACTCTAAAATCGTACCAATGACCAAAGTCAGGCTAACCGGCCTATAATTTCCCATCTTCTGCCTCCCTCCCTTCTTAAACAGTGGTGTTACATTAGCCACTTTCCAGTCCTCTGGGACCCTTCCTGCCTTCAGTGATTCCTGAAAGATCATCACTAATGCCTCCACAATCTCCTCAGCTATCTCTTTTAGAACCCTGGAGTATAGTCCGTCTGGTCCAGGTGATTTATCCACCTTCAGACCTTTTAGTTTCCCCAGAACCTGCTCCTTAGGTGATGGCCACTACACTCACCTCTTCCCCCTGATTCTTCTGGAGCTCTGGCATCCCACTGGTGTCTTCCACCGTGAAGACTGATGCAAAGTAACTATTCCGTTTGTCTGCCATTTCTTTGTTTCCTTTTATCACTTTTCCAGCCACATTTTCCAGTGGTCCAATGTCTATTTTTGCCTCTCTCTTACCTTTTATATATTGAAAAAAACTCTTCCTATCTTCTTTTATAATACTAGACAGCTTGCACTCATATTTCATCTTCTCTCCCCTTACTGCTTTTTTAGTTGGCCTCTGCTCACTTTTGAATGATTCCCAATCCTCTGGCAAAGAACAAAAAAAAGTACAGCACAGGAACATAACCTTCGGCCCTCCAAGCCTGCGCTGAACATGCTGCCTGTCTAAACTAAAATCTTCTACACTTCCGGGGTCCGTATCCCTCTATTCCCATCCTATTCATGTATTTGTTAAGATGCCCCTTAAACGTCACTATCGTCCCTGCTTCCACCACCTCCTCCGGCAGCAAGTTCAAGGCACCCATTACCCTCTGTGTAAAAAACTTACATAGTACATCTCCTCTAAACCTTGCGCCTCGCACATTAAACCTATGCCCCCTAGTAATTGACCCCTCTACCCTGGGAAAAAGTCTTTGACTATCCACTCTGTCTATGCCCCTCATAATTTTGTAGACTTCTTTCAGGTCACCGCTCAACCTCCTTTGTTCCAGTGAGAACAACCAAGTTTATTTAATCTCTCCTCATAGCTAATGCCCTCCATACCAGGCAACATCCTGGTAAATCTCTTCTGCACCCTCTATAAAGCCTCCACATCCTTCTGATAGACCAGAATTGAACACTATACTCCAAGTGTGGCTTAAATAAGATTCTATACAACTGCAACATGACTTGCTAATTTTTATACTCAATGCCCTGGCCAATGAAGGCAAGCATGCTATATGCCTTCTTGACTACCTTCTCCACCTGTGTTGCCCCTTTCAGTGGACCTATAAACCAAGATCTCTCGGACTGTCAATACTCTTGAGGGTTCTACCATTCACTGTATATTCCCTACCTGTATTAGACCTTCCAAAATGCATTACCTCACATTTCTCCGGACTAAACTCCATCTGCCTTCTCGCCGCCCAAGTCTCCAAACGATCTAAATCCTGCTGTATCCTCTGACAGTCCTCATCGCTATCTGCAATTCCACAAACCTTTGTGTTGTCTGCAAACTTACTAATTAGACCAGTTACATTTTCCTCCAAATAGCAAAGGTCCCAGCGCTGATCCCTGCGGAACACCACTAGTCACAGTCCTCCAATCAGAAAAGCACCCTTCCATTGCTACTCTCTGCCTTCTATGACCTAGCCAGCTCTGTATCCACATTGCCAGCTAACTTCTGATCCCGTGTGACTTCAACTTTTGTACCAGTCTGCCATGAGGGACCTTGTCAAAAGGCCTTACTGAAGTCCATATAGACAACATCCATATAGACACTACCTGCATCAATCATCTTTGTGACCTCCTCGAAAAACTCTATCAAGTTAATGAGACACAACCTCCCCTTCACAAAACCGTGCTGCCTCTCGCTAATACGGCCACTTGCTTCCAAATGGGAGTAGATCCTGTCTCGAAGAATTCTCTCCAGTAATTTCCCTACCACTGACGTAAGGCTCACCGGCCTGTAGTTCCCTGGATTATCTTTGCTACCCTTCTTAAACAAAGGAACAACATTGGCTATTCTCCAGTCCTCCGGGACATCACCTGAAGACAGTGAGGATCCAAAGATTTCTGTCAAGGCCTCAGCAATTTCCTCTCTTGCCTCCTTCAGTATTCTGGGGTAGATCCCACAGGCCCTGGAGACTTATCCACCTTAATATTTTTCAAGACGCCCAACACCTCGTCTTTTTGGATCTCAATGTGACCCAGGCGATCTACACACCCTTCTCCAGACTTAACATCCACCAATTCCTTCTCTTTGGTGAATACTGATGCAAAGTATTGATTTCGTACCTCGCCCGTTCCTCTGGCTCCACACATAGATTCCCTCTCCTGTCCTTCAGTGGGCCAACTCTTTCCCTGGCTACCCTCTTGCTTTTTATGTACGTATAAAAAGCCTTGGGATTTTCCTTAACCCTATTTGGCAATGAATTTTTGTGACCAGTGGGTCTGGCGAAAAGAGTAAATAGGGTGGTCAATAGGACTTTAAACTAGAGATTGGGAGGGAAGGGAAAGTCAGGGAACCAAGAGGTGAAGTAATCAGTGGGAAGCGTAGCTGCTTAGGAATACAAAAAAGCACGAAAAGGCAGAACTCAGGAGAAGTTACGATAGTCCCCATCTCACAAAATATGACACAGTGTATGGAAAGGCTCAGTAAACCAAGGTCCACCACACTAAGAAAACAAAAAGGGACGGTCAATAGAGAATTAAAGGTGCTATAGTTAAATGCGCGCAGTGTACGGAACAAGGTAGAGTTATTTGAAGAGACAACAAATAGGTTAGACCAAGGAGAGCCAATGGATGTTATCTATCTTGACTTCCAAAAGGCCTTTGATAAGGTGCCTCCCGGGAGACTGCTGAGTAAAATAAGGGCCCATGGTATTCGAGGCAAGGTACTAACATGGATTGACGATTGGCTGTCAGGCAGAAGGCAGAGAGTTGGGATAAAAGGTTCTTTTTCGGAATGGCAACCGGTGACAAGTGGTGTCCTGCAGGGTTCAGTGTTGGGGCCACAGCTGTTCTCTTTATATATTAACGATCTAGATGACGGGACTGGGGGCATTCTGGCTAAGTTTGCCGATGATACAAAGATAGATGGTGGGCAGGTAGTATTGAGGAGGTGGGGAGGCTGCAGAAAGATTTAGACAGTTTAGGAGAGTGGTCCAAGAAATGGCTGATGAAATTCAACGTGGGCAAGTGCGAGGTCTTGCACTTTGGAAAAAAGAATAGAGGCATGGACTATTTTCTAAATGGTGACAAAATTCATAATGCTGAAGTGCAAAGGGACTTGGGAGTCCTAGTCCAGGATTCTCTAAAGGTAAACTTGCAGGTTGAGTCCGTAATTAAGAAAGCAAATGCAATGTTGTCATTTATCTCAAGAGGCTTGGAATATAAAAGCAGGGATGTACTTCTGAAGCTTTATAAAGCACTAGTTCGGCCCCATTTAGAATACTGTGAGCAATTTTGGGCCCCACACCTCAGGAAGGACATACTGGCACTGGAGCGGGTCCAGCGGAGATTCACACAAATGATCTCAGGAATGGTAAGCCAACATACGATGAACGTCTGAGGATCCTGGGATTATATTCATTGGAGTTTAGGAGGTTGAGGGGAGATCTAATAGAAACTTACAAGATAATGAATGGCTTAGATAGGGTGGAAGTAGGGAAGTTGTTTCCATTAGCAGGGGAGACTAGGACCCGGGGGCACAGCCTTAGAATAAAAGGGAGTCACTTTAGAACAGAGATGAGGAGAAATGTCTTCAGCCAGAGAGTGGTGGGTCTGTGGAATTCATTGCTACAGAGGGCGGTGGAGGCCGGGACGTTGAGTATCTTTAAGACAGAAGTTGATAAATTGTTGATTTCTCGAGGAATTAAGGGCTATGGAGAGAGAGCGGGTAAATGGAGTTGAAATCAGCCATGATTGAATGGTGGAGTGGACTCGATGGGCCGAATGGCCTTACTTCCGCTCCTATGTCTTATGGTCTTATGGACGCCTTTTAGCCCTCCTGACTCCTTGCTTAAGTTCCTTCCTACTTTCCTTATATTCCACACAGGCTTCGTCTGTTCCCAGCCTTCTAGCCCTGACAAATGCCTCCATTTTCTTTTTGACTCGGCCAACATTATCTCTCATTATCCAAGGTTCCCGAAATTTGCCATATTTATCCTTCTTCCTCACAGGAACATGCTGGTCCTGAATTCCTTTCACCTGACATATGAAAGCCTCCCACATGTCAGATGTTGATTTACCCTCAAACATCCGCCCCCAATCTATGTTCTTCAGTTCCCACCTAATATTGTTATAATTAGTCTTCCCCCAATTTAGCACATTCACCCTCGCCACTTTGCATGCTTTTTCTTTTTCTTTTATGCTGTCCTTGACATCCCTCATCAGCCATGGATGTCTTGTCTTTCCCTTAGCATGTTTCCTCCTCCTTGCGTTGAATTTCTGCTGTGCCTCCCGAATAACCCCTAACACCTCCTGCCATTGCTGTTCCATTGTCTTCCGTGCGAGGCTCCTTTTCCAATCAATTCTGGCCAGCTCCTCTCTCATGTCTTTGTAGTTACCTTTACTCAATTGTAAAATTGTTACATCCAATTCCAGATTCTCCCTCTCACACTGCAGGGTAAATTCTATCATATTGTGGTCACTGCTCCCTCAGGGTTCCTTCACTTTAAGATCCCTAATCAAGTCTGCCTCATGACACATCACCAAATCCAGAATTGCCTGTTCCCTAGTGAGCTCTACCACAAACAGCTCCAAAAAACCCATCTCTTAAACAGTCCTCAGATTCCTTTTCTTGGGATCCACTACCAATCTGAATTTCAGAGTCCAACTGCATATTGAGGTCCCCCATGATTAGGCCTAGCTCTTGCATGGTAAAACCTCGTGGAACCAGACTAAAAACCCCATTCTTGGAGCAGCAGGTTGTGTTCCACGGGTGGGGCAGAGGTATGGTGGTGCAAAGTTCTTTATGTCCATTGCTACATAAATTCTTAATCCAACTCTGGTAGTGGGGTGCTACAACTGGTATCACGGTCCTTGGGCCAGTAGAAGGAACCTAAACGTGATCACCATTCCTGATCACCATCCAATGATCCATGCTGGAAATGTGGACAAAGTATCAACCAATAAATAACAGGAGCTTGTAAGAAAGCTACTGCAATAATTGTGGGCAGTTTTAATCTTCACCTAGATCGAAGGAATCAAATTGGGAAAGGTGGCCTTGAGGAAGAGTTCATAGAATGTATTCAGGAGTTCTTGGAACAATATGTTCTGAAACCAACCAGGGAACAGGCCATATTTGACCAGGTAATGTGTAATGAGATAGGATTAATTAATGATTAATTAATGACCTCATAGTAAAGGATCCTCCAGGCAAGAGCGATTACAACATAAAAGAACTTCACATTCAGTTTGAGAGTGAGAAGTTGAGTCTAAAATTGGTGCTTTAAACTTAAATAAAGGCAATTACAAGAATAGGAAGACAAAGTTGAATAACGTGGATTGGCAAAATAGGTTAAAAAGCAATACGGGAAAGAAGCAGTGACAAATCTTTCAGGAGATTCTTCATCACCCTAAAAAAAATACATTCCATTAATAAAATAAATAATATGAGAAAGATAGGTCATCTGTGGCTAACTACGGAAGTGAAAGTTGATATCAAATTGAAAGAAAAGGTGTACAATGCTGTGAAGATTAGTGATGGACCAGAAGATTGGGAAATATTTACAAACCAGCAATCCGGGTGGTTAGCACTGCTGGCCTCACAGCTCCAGGGAGCAGGGTTCAATTCCTGCCTTGGGTCACTGTCTGTGCGGAGTCTGCATGTTCGCCCCGTCTCTGCATGGGTTTCCTCAGGGTGCTCCGGTTTCCTCCCACAGTCCAAAGATGTGGAGGCACGGTAGCACAGTGGTTAGCAGTTACTTCACAGCTCCAGGGTCCCAGGTTCGATTCCCGGCTTGGGTCACTGTTTGTGCGGACTCTGCACGTTCTCTCTGTGTCTGCGTGGGTTTTCTCCGGGTGCTCCGGTTTCCTCCCACAGTCCAAAGATGTGCAGGTTAGGTGAATTGGCCATACTAAATTGCCCTTAGTATCCAAAAAGGTTAGATGGGGTTACTGGGTTATGGGGAAAGGGTGGAGGTGTGGGCTTAGGTAGGGTGATCTTTCCATCGGCCAGTGCAGACTCGATGGGCCAAATGGCCTCCTTCTGCACTGTAAATTCAATGATCTGTGATCTATGTGCAAGTTAGGCTAAAATTGCCCCTTAGTGTCCAGCAGGTTAGGTGGGGTTATAGGGTTACGGGGATAGGGAGCTCTTTCCGAAATTGGGCGCAGACTCGATTATATGAATGGCCTCCTTCTGCACTGTTGGAATTCTATGGTTCTAATGACAAAAGCAAAAAGAGAGAAATTAAAGTATGAGAGAAAACTAGCAAGAAAAATGAGACAACCAGTAACGGTTTTGACAAGTATATAAAAAAGAAAAGAATAATTAAAGCAAGTATCAGTCCCTTACAGGACAAGGCTGGAGAATTAATAATCGAAAGCAAGTTAATGGCAGAGACTTTGAACAAGTATTTTGAACCTCTAGGCACAGTAGAAGTGACAAACAGCATCCCAAGATGCAGAAAATCAGGAGGCAAAAGAGAGGGAGCACTTAAAACAATCAGAATCACAGAGAAAAACCACTTGGTAAACTAATGACACAAAAGTTGACAAGTGCCCTGAACCTGATGGCCTGCATTCAAGGATCTTAAAAGAAGTGACCACAGAGACCCAGGATGCATCTTCTAAAATTCTACTGAATTGTAGTTGTAACACTTCTATGCAAAAGAGAAAGGAGGAAGACAGAAAGCAGGAAACTATAGCCTATCATCTGCAATTGGGAAATTGCTAGAATCCTTTTTAAGGAAGTAGAACAGGATACTTAGAAAATAATTATACTATTAAGCAGAGTCAACATGGTTTTGTGAAAGGGGAATTGTGTTTGACATATTTCTTGAAGTTCTTTGATATAACAAACAGGAAGCATAAAGGGGAACCAGCTTATGAAGTGGATTTGGATTTCCAAAAGATATTCATTGAGGTGTAACATAAAATGTTACACACAAGATAAGAGTTCATGGTATGGGGGGTGATATATTAGCATGGATAAAGGATTGTCTAACTAACAGGAAACAGAGAGTTAGGATAGATGGGTCATTTTCAGCTTGCCAAACTGTCACTCGTGGAATTCACAGGGATGAGTTCAGAGGCCTCAACTGTTTCTCATCTGGGTTAATTACTTGGATGAACAAAACAGACTGTTCGAACCTGCCTCGATCCTATTGGGTAGGGACAATTGGTTACCCTTGGACTTTATTTTAGTTTATTGACAGTTCCTTTATGCAAAAAGGATAAAGCAAATTATAAAACAATAACAAAAAACAGTAACCAGGTAACAATACAATAAAGTTCCCAACATATCACCATTATAAAGGAGACAAACCAATTTATAGAACAGTAACAGGAAACAGTGAACAGGCAGCAGAACAGTGAGCAAGCACACAGCCTCCAGGTAGCTGCAGTAGTATCCGAGTCACTCCTCCTTGTCCACTTTCTCTAGCGCTAAGACAGCCCTCTCTCATCTTCTGTTCGGTAGTAGGGCACCTTTTATAAGGTGTTACTACTATAAATTTAAGGCCAAAGAAGGCAAAAAAAGAACAATTCCCACCCCCCCCCCCCCCGTGAGGTGAAGCCCTGCTACGTTTATCTACATGTAGCAGGGGACTAGTGTGCTGGCATGATGTCTATTGTAGCAACTGAGTAAAAGAACACAAAGTAACTGAAGGAAAAAAGAAAAACGGGTGGATTCCAAAACGACGAGCGGAGCACAACCCAAAAAGAACAAAAAGGAGAAACGAAAACTTAACAAAACCCCGTCAAATCAAAGTGTGAAAATCAGGGTCAATAAGGCAGTCCAACCCCTGCGCCGCCCACCGAGCCCGGAAAGCGTAGAGTGTACCCGTGGACACCGCATGCTCCCGCTCCAGGGACACCTGGCCGCGAACGAGGCTGCGGAAGAGGAGCAGACAGTTGGGCCGGACGACCCTCTCGGTCGCCCGCTGCCTGGACCTATAAATGGCAAGTTTGGCCATGCCCAGGAGCAGGTTCACGAGGAGGCCATTCGCCTTCCCCACCCCCCTCCGCACCGGATGCCCGGAGATCAGGAGTGTGGGGCTGACGTGCAAAGAAAGCCTCAACAACAACGTTGTCAAGAAATCAAAGAGGGAGTGCAGCCTAGGACACACAACACAGATGTGCTCCACAGTCTCCACCAGGCCGCAAAAGCGGCAGGTCTCTGGTGAGGCCGAGAAGTGATAAACTCTGTGATTGGACGGCACTGCCATGTGCAGCACCCTCGGTAGTAGGGCAAAGAGCTCTGCTGACATACTCCAGGTCAAAGAAGCAGAAGGGGCAACAAACAGAGAACAGTAACTAAGCCTGTAACCAGTTCACTGCTGAGAGTAGGAGCCACACAGAAAACATACCCTGCAACCACTGGAGAGCTGTGAAACCGCAGACTGTGGTAATCTGCCTGGATCCCATTGGGTAGGGACAATTGGTTAGCCCTTAGATATTGTTTTAGTTTAGTGACAATTCCATTGTACAAAAAAAACAAAGCAGATTACAGAACAATGACATGAAACAGTAAAGATGTAACAATATAAGGGGGTTACCAACATATCACCTTTACAACGGCGACAAAACAAATGACAGAATAATGACATGAACAAGAAAACAGGCAACAGTATAATGAAGTTACCAGCATCCAAATCAATCCACCGCCCCCACCCCCAAACCCGCAGCTCCCAACAGCAGACTCTCTTCAGTGGAAAGACCCTTGGGGGTGACGTGACGATACACTGGGAAGTTACACTGGCGTGGAGCATAGGTGGAAGAGCAAGAGACCCCCCAATGGGAGCCAGGCCACAGATTAAAGGGGCTGTAGCTGCTAAGCACACGGCCTCTAAATAGTAACAGTGGAGTTAACAGTACAATAATACCAGCACCTAAATCAACTCACCATTCCTCCCCTCCTGCAGCACCTGGCCACAGGGCATAGTGGAAGAGATAAAAGGGGCAGCAACTGACAAACTCATGGCCTCCAGATTTCAAACAATACACGATCAATAATAAAAAATCTCTCCTCCTCTCCCAGGCAGTAGACCCACATCAGTGGAAAGTCGCTCAGGATGAACATAACAATACACAAGAAAAGTCTCACTGACACAGAGCATGGCGGAAGAGAGCGCGAGAGAGCAGCACCCCCACGACCTCTCCAGCACTGGCCGTGATTCCTGAAACTCCAGGCCACAGAAGAAGAGCCACAGCAGACAAGCACACAACCTCTCGGCAATAATCAGTAACAATGCAATAATAAGCATACAACCTCCGAACATGAAATGTAAACAGGCAACAATACAAAAAAGCACCAGCAATTTACACGGCTTCCAAACAGGGAGCAATTAATAGTCACCAGCGCAATAAAGTCACCAGTAGTCTACAAAGGCATCTCGACACAACCTTCAAGTTGTTCAGTGGAATCGAGCCGCTGCGCCTCGTCTCTGCTGGACCGGCATCCGGTCACCTGACACCACCCAGTCCAACGCCCGGGTCACAGGAATAATGGAGGCAGTAGCAAACAACATACCCTTCTAAACATGAAGTAGTAAATAGTCAAAAGTCAATAAATAATTAATGTTACAACATAAATCCAGCAAACTGCAAGAACAGACCCTCCCAGTCTTCAGACCGGTAGTAGGGTTGGCCAAATCTTCCCCTTGCCTCACTCTAGATCAAAGAAATAGAAGGGATAGCAGCGAGCAGACACAGAGTCACAGGCACTTGCAGCAGCACTCTTCCTCTCTGTCCCTCTCTGGCAGCTCCAGCAGCATATTCTCAAGGCAGCAATAATCGTTACCGGAAGCCACACCAACACAGAGCATAGCAAAGGAGGGAGAAGGCACCCCTCCCACTTCTTTATTCAGGTAGCAGGCCAGCCAATACCTTCCATTGCCTCACTCCGGGTCAAAGAAGCAAAAGGTTCTGCAGCCAGCAGACACAGTCCCTTGGTAGCTGCGATAGTATCAGAGTCACTCCTTCTCTCCCTCTTCTTCTGGCACTGGGAAAGCACCCGTTTCCTTTCTTCAGTCCGGTAGCAGGCCAGCCAACACCTCCCGATTGCCTTGCCTCACTCCAGGTCAAAGAAGTAGAAGAGACAGAAAACAGAAACTAGGCCCGTAGGCAGTTTGCTGCTGAAAACAGGAGCACTTAGAAAACACAACCTGCAGCCACCCGGAGAATGTGGAATGTGAGCTCCCCCGATAATGGGCGGGGCAATCGTTAACCTTCCAGCAGTCTAAATAGAGCTGGCCTGTATTGGATTGGATTTGTTTAGTGTCACGTGTACCGAGGTACAGTGAAAAGTATTTTTCTGCGAGCAGCTCAACAGATCATTAAGTACATGGGAAGAAAAGGGAATAAAAGAAAATACATAATAGGGCAACACAAGGTATACAATGTAACTACATAAGCACCGGCATCGGATGAAGCATACAGGGGTGTAGTGTTAATGAGGTCAGTCCATAAGAGGGTCATTTAGGAGTCTGCTAACAGTGGGGAAGAAGCTGTGTTTGAGTCTGTTCGTGTGTGTTCTCAGACTTCTGTATCTCCTGCCCGATGGAAGAAGTTGGAAGAGTGAGAAAGCCAGGTGGGAGGGGTCTTTGATTATGCTGCCCGCTTTCCCCAGGCAGCGGGAGGTATAAATGGAGTCAATGGATGGGAGGCAGGTTTGTGTGATGGACTGGGCGGTGTCCACGACTCTCTGAAATTTCTTGCGGTCCTGGGCCGAGCAGTTCCCATACCAGGCTGTGATGCAGCCAGATAAGATGCTTTCTATGGTGCATCTGTAAAAGTTGGTAAGGGTTAATGTGGACATGCCAAATTTCCTTAGTTTCCTGAGGAGGTATAGGCGCTGTTGTGCTTTCTTGGTGGTATCGTCGACGTGGGTGGACCAGGACAGATTTTTGGAGATGTGCACCCCTAGGAATTTGAAACTGCTAACCATCTCCACCTCAGCCCCGTTGATGCTGACAGGGGTGTGTACAGTACTTTGCTTCCTGAAGTCAATGACCAGCTCTAGTTTTGCTGGCATTGAGGGGAAGATCATTGTCGCTGCACCACTCCACTAGGTTCTCTATCTCCCTCCTGTATTCTGACTCGTCGTTATTCGAGATCCGGCCCACTATGGTCGTATCGTCACCAAACTTGTAGATGGAGTTGGAACCAAATTTTGCCACGCAGTTGTGTGTGTACAGGGAGTAGAGTAGGGGGCTAAGTACGCAGCCTTGCGGGGCCCCGGTATTGAGGACTATTGTGGAGGAGGTGTTGTTGTTCATTCTTAATGGTTGTGGTCTGTTGGTCAGAAAATCGAGGATCCAGTTGCAGAGTGAGGAGCCAAGTCTTAGGTTTTGGAGCTTTGATATGAGCTTGGCTGGGATTATGGTGTTGAAGGCGGAGCTGTAGTCAATAAATAGGAGTCTGATGTAGGAGTCCTTGTTGTCGAGATGCTCTAGGGATGAGTGTAGGGCCAGGGAAATGGCGTCTTCAGTAGACCGGTTGCGATGGTGTGTGAATTGCAGTGGATCAAGGTGTTCTGGGAGTCTGGAGGTGATGCGCTTTATAATCAACCTCTTGAAGCACTTCATTACGACTGAAGTCAGGACCACCGGACAGTAGTTAATGAAGAACGTTGCCTGGTTCTGCTTTGGCACCGGTATAATGGTGGTCTTCTTGAAGCAGGTGGGGACCTCGGAGTGGAGTAGGGACAGGTTAAAGATGTCTGCGAATACCTCTACCAGCTGGTCCGTGCAGGCTCTGAGTGCACGACCAGGAATCCCGTCCGGGCCCGTCGCCTTCCGAGGGTTCACTTTCAGGAAGGCCGATCTGATTTTGGAAGCTGTGATGGTGGGTATGGGTGAGTTATGCACTGCTGGGGCACTCGACAGCGGATTGTTGGTAACCTGTTCGAATCAAGCATAGAATGCATTGAGTTCATCGGGGAGGGGTGCGCTGCTGCCAGAGATACTGCTCGCTTTGGAGCCCATTAAGTTGTTTAGTCCTTGCCACCATCGCCGAGAGTCTGTCTGTGACTAGCTTGGTTTGATATTCTTTCTTGGCATCTTGGATGGCTTTGTGGAGGTCGTACCTGGATTTCATGTATAGGTCAGGGTCGTCTGACTTGAACGCCTCAGATCTGTCCTTCAGTAGGGAGTCAATCTCGGTATTGAGCCATGGTTTACGGTTGGGGAACGTACGTACTGCTTTCTTTGGCACGCAGTCGTCCACACATTTGCTGATGAAGTCTGTGACGGTAGTGGCATACCCATTTAAGATGGTCGCTGAGTTCTTCAATATGGACCAGTCCACTGTCTCTAAGCAGTCACGTAAGAGCTCTTCTGTTTCCTCGGACCAGCACTGCACAACCTTCGTAGCTGGATTCTCCCGCTTGAGTTTCTGCTTGTATGCCGGGAGAAGGAGCACCGTCTTATGGTCTGATTTCCCAAAGTGCGGTCGGGGGGATGGAACGGTAGGCGCCCTTGATTTTTGAGTAGCAGTGGTCAAGAGTGTTGTCGCCCCTGGTGGGACAGGAGATGTGCTGGTGGAATTTTGGCAGTACACTCTTGAGGTTGGCCTTGTTGAAGTCTCTGGCCACGATGAACAAGGCCTCCGGATGTTCTGTTTCGTAGTTGTTTATAACTGTGTACAGTTCGTCCAGGGCCTTCCTCACTTCTGCCTGGGTGGGATGTAGACCGCTGTGCTAATGGCTGAAGTGAACTCACGTGGAAGATAGTATGGGCGGCACTTCACGGTCAGGTATTCCAGGTCCGGGGAGCAGTAGGTTGTCAGGGTCACCACATCCAAGCACCAGGAGGAGTTGAAGAGGAGGCAAACCCCTCCACCCTTCGCATTGCCTGATGACGCAGTGCGATCCACCCGGTGAATTGAGAAGCCTTCAGGTTGTATGGCACAGTCCGGTGAGGCGGGGGTGAGCCATGTCTCTGTGAAACAGAGCACACAGCAGCCTCTTACTTCCCTCTGAGAGGTAAGTCTGGCGTTAAGTTCATCCAGCTTGTTTTTGATCGCTTGGACGTTTGCCAGGAGTATGCTGGGGAGAGGGGTCTTGAAACCGCGTTGCTTCAGTCTAACCTGCAGACTGCCGCCTTTCCCTCGCTTCCTCGGTCGGCGGCTGTAGCTGGATTATCCTGGGATCCGATGGGAGAAGTCTGACCTTGTGGAAGGTAGGTGGTTGCGACTGGCGGGGTCCATGGAACTGGCGGGGACCAGGGCGCTGGTTACATTTCCGGGATCGCGTCTGACAGGGTTCCGAGCGCTGGTTCAGGTAGGGGGATTGCTAGTGGGGCATGTTTGCGATCCGGATAGGTCCTGGCATTCTGCGGGCACGTGAATACCTTGCAGTGCGTTCGGGTCCTCGTGCGGGGTCTCTGCCATTTCGGGGGTCCAGAGTTGTGGGCAGTGGCTTCCTGAGGCAGTTTGGGCTGAGTCCCTTGGTCTGTTCCCTCCCTGGGCCCTCCTGGGGTAGGGTCTTGAAGTAGGCCCGGTCGGGCCTCCACCTGGATTTTTCTTTCTTCCATCTCCAGGTAGGTCGGGTTGCTGGGCGGGCCTCTCCGGGTCGGGTCGCTGGGCGGGTCTCTCTGGGTCGAGTTGGGCCGGGTCCTGTCATCGGGGGTCGGGTCGGGAGCTACAGGGACTGGGCTGGGCGATCCGGGGGTTGGCGTCGGATGTTAGGCCGGATTGGGAGCTCCGAGGTCTGGGTCGGCTCCAAATCGAGGTCGGGGCTTCACTTCCGGTTTAGGCCTGATGCACTTCCAGGTCGTGAAGGTCAGGTCGGGTCGGGTCAAAAGGTCGCCACTTGCCTCGGAGGATGTTCAAGCCTGCAAGAAAAGATAAAAGAGAGGGGTTAGTAATAATGTTAATCTTAGAATTAAATTTTAAAAGATTAGAACGAGTATAAGTTAAGTAAAAAGTGGTACCGGCTAGAGAGAGAGAGTCAATCGTGAACTACTGGTGCTGTATGTGGTGGTATGTATTCGGGGTATTAAGGTACCCTGTGATGCTGAGAGGCTATTGGTGGATAGACACTGGGTCCCAATTGGATCAGCCGCCTGCTGGCTCCACCCAGTAAGGCGGAGTATAAGAGCCCGGGTTCTCCCAGCAGCCGCATTCTGTAACTGTGCTGCTGGGGAACAAGTCTGCGTAATAAAGCCATTGTTTGACTCCTTCTCATCTTGCCTCGTGAGTGATTGATTGTGCTACAATTTATTACGCAAACTGTTAAGGACATGGAGCTCCGAATCATTCCGGAGTGTCTGCGAATCAGCCCCCACGCGGCAAACTCAGCAGCCACTTTTAAACATTGGTTGGCGTGTTTTCAGGGATACCTCCGAATGGCCCCCGGCATACCTACAGAGGAACAGAAAATGCAGGTCCTGCATGCCAGGGTGAGCCCTGAAATCTACACGCTCATAGAGGATGCGGACGATTTCCCGACGGCGATCGCCATGCTGATAGGAATCTATGTTCGGCCCGTCAACCAGGTCTACGCACGCCACCAGCTCGCGACGGAATTTCAGTGTAATCTCCAGAGTTTAACGTTTAAATTCGGCAGCCTTATACCCCCACTCACTATCTGCAGCCTCGCGACCCTCAAGTTCGATCCGCCTTCCCTGTTCGCGAACCTCACCCCGGATTGCAAACCAGTCGCCACTAGGAGCAGACGGTACAGCACCCAGGACCGATCTTTTATCCGGTCAGAAGTCCAGCAGCTGTTGAGGGAAGGCATAATTCAGGCCAGCAATAGTCCCTGGAGAGCTCAGGTGGTAGTTGTAAAGACCGAGGAGAAGCAGAGGATGGTCGTAGACTATAGTCAAACCATCAATAGGTACACGCAGCTGGATGCGTACCCTATCCCCCGCATATCCAACATGGTCAACCGGATTGCACAGTACAAGGTCTTTTCCACGGTGGACCTTAAGTCCGCCTACCACCAGCTCCCCATCCGCCCGAGCGACCGAAAATACACTGCTTTCGAAGCAGATAGGCGGCTCTATCATTTTTTAAGGGTTCCATTCGGCGTCACTAACG
Source organism: Scyliorhinus torazame (assembly GCF_047496885.1). Classification (NCBI taxonomy): domain Eukaryota; kingdom Metazoa; phylum Chordata; class Chondrichthyes; order Carcharhiniformes; family Scyliorhinidae; genus Scyliorhinus; species Scyliorhinus torazame. The sequence goes on from NC_092714.1 coordinate 229,701,890, forward strand.
GGGTCTCGGTCTTCCAACGGGAGATGGACCGAATGGTTGACCGGTACAGTTTGCGGGCCACGTTCCCGTACCTCGACAACGTCACCAACTGCGGCCACGACCAGCAGGACCACAATGCCAACCTCTGCAAATTCCTCCAGACCGCGAACGCCCTGAATCTCACATACAACAGGGAGAAATGCATGTTTAGCACCGACCGTCTAGCCATCCTTGGCTACGTAGTGCGAAATGGAGTGATAGGCCCAGACCCCGAACGCATGCGCCCCCTCATGGAGTTCCCCCTCCCCCACTGCTCCAATGCCCTGAAACGGTGCCTGGGCTTTTTCCCAACTATGCGGACAAGGCCCGTCTGCTAATTCAGTCCACGGTTTTTTCCCTGTCGACAGAGGCCAGCCAGGCCTTCAGCCACATCAAAGCGGATATTGCAAAGGCCACGATGCATGCAATCGACTAGTCCCTCCCCTTCCAAGTCGGGAGCGACGCGTCTGACGTAGCTCTGGCGGCCACCCTCAACCAAGCGGGCAGACCCGTCGCCTTTTTTTCACGCACCCTGCAAGCTTCAGAAATCCGCCACTCCTCAGTGGAAAAGGAGGCCCAGGCCATAGTGGAAGCTGTGCGGCATTGGAGGCATTACCTGGCCGGTAGGAGCCTCACTCTCCTCACTGACCAACGGTCGGTTGCCTTCATGTTCGATAATGCACAGCGGGGCAAGATCAAGAACGACAAGAACTTGCGGTGAAGGATCGAACTCTCCACCTATAACTATGAGATCTTGTATCATCCCGGAAAGCTGAACGAGCCGTCCAATACCCTATCCCGCGGCACATGTGCCAACGCACAAGTGGACCGTCTCCGAACCCTCCACGAGGACCTCTGCCACCAGGGGATTACTCGGTTCTATCACTTCGTAAAGACCCGCAACCTGCCCTACTCCATCAAGGAGGTCAGGACCGCCGCCAGGAACTGCCAGATCTGCGCAGAGTGCAAGCCACATTTCTACCGGCCAGATAAAGCGCACCTGATAAAGGCTTCCCGTCCCTTTGAACGCCTCAGTCTGGACTTCAAAGGCCCCCTCCCCTCCACCGATCGCAACACGTACTTCCTGAACGCAATTGACGAATACTCCCGGTTCCCATTCGCCATCCCCTGACCCGACATGACCGCGGCCACGTGGCCATCTTTACACTGTTCGGTTTCCCCGCCTCCATACATAGCGATAGGGGGTCCTCCTTCATGAGCGATGAACTGTGTCAATTCCTGCTCAGCAAGGGCATCGCCTCGAGTAGGACGACCAGTTACAACCCCCGGGGGAACGGTCAGGTAGAGCGGGAGAACGGAACGGTCTGGAAGAGACCGTCCCGAAGTCTCCCAGATTCCCGCTAGCAGGAAGTCCTCCCGGACGCCCTCCACTCCATCCGGTTGCTGCTGTGTACAACAACGAATCAAACACCTCACGAACGCCTCATTGTCTTCCTTAGGACGTCCTCCTCCGGAACATCGCTTCCGATCTGGCTGGCAGCCCCGGGACACATCCTGCTCCAAAAGCATGTGCGGATGCACAAATCGGACCCGTTGGTCGAGAGGGTTCATCTCCTCCATGCAAACCCTCAATACGCCTACGTGGCATACCCCGACGGCCGACAGGACACAGTCTCCCTGCGGGACCTGGCACCCGCCGGAGCTCCACCCCCCCCCCCCCCCCCAACACCAGTGACCCACTCTGGAGCCACACACACACCCCCAACACCAATCACCCCCTCCCTCCCACCGACGCACCCCACAGCCACCCCTTTCCCAGGTGGATCGGTCCTTCCCCCAGCCCAAAATAGGGGTATTGGAGCGGGAAGAGGCATCACGACGCTCCCAGAGACGACGGGGCTCGAACCAGCGCCTGCATCACCACCGGGGCTAAGGCGATCGGCGAGGACGACCAGGGCACCTATTCGATTCATCGAATCAGTATAGTAAAGCAAGAAATGCCTCTGTAAATAATTGTTTTGGGTTGCCCAGTAAAAGCGGCATTGTAAGTAATACTAGTAGTTGATATCGGAGCATAGCCGCCATGTTAGCGGCATCCTAGGTACCGACTCTGGAAACCCCACCCACCATACGGCCCACTACCCCGCCGGGTTCTTTTTTAACAAGCGGTGAATGTGGTGGTATGTATTAGGGGTATTAAGATACCGTGTGATGCCGAGAGGCTATTGATGGATAGACACTGGGTCCCAATTGGATCAGCCGTCTGCTGGCTCCACCCAGTAAGGCGGAGTATAAGAGCCCGGGTTCTCCCAGCAGCCGCATTCTGTAACTGTGCTGCTGGGGAACAAGTCTGCGTAATAAAGCCATCGTTCGACTCCTTCTCATCTTGTCTCGTGAGTGATTGATTGTGCTACACTGTATAAATATTGTTGGAAATAAAAGTTACTTTCTGTTTGACTCAACAAGCTTATGCTGGACTCTTCAGGGCCCCACTACCCTAATCCTACATTTGCAAAAATAGGTACAAAAGCAAATTGTTCAGAGGCAACAAAGAGTTTGCAAAGAGATATAGATAGGTGAAGGGGTTCGAGAAATTTTGCCGATAGAGTATAATATGGGAAAGTGTGAGATTGTCCACTTTCCACTTTGGCAGGAAGAATAAAAAGCAGAATTTTATTTAAATGGAAAGAGGCTGAAGGAATTTGTGTTACAAAGGGATTTGGATGTCTTTGTACATGTAATTAGGAAGGCAAATTGAATGAAGGCCTCTTTTGTACGGCGTATTGAGTATAAAAATAGGGAAGTCTTACTACAACTGTACAGTGCACGGGTGAGACTGCACCTGGAGTATTGTGTACAGTCTTCGTCTCCTTACGGAGGAATATACTTGCATAATAAGCATTTCAAAGAAGTTTCTCTAGGCTAATTCCTGGGATGTAGCGACTGTCTTATGAGTAAAGGTTGAGCCTATATTCACTGGCATTTAGAAGAATGAGAGGTGATCTTACTGTAAGATATAAGACTCTGAGGGAGTGCGACAGAGTAGATGCTAAAAGGATGTTTCCCCTTGTGCGGGAATCTAGGGAGCACAGTTTAAAAATAAGGGATCTTGCTTTTAAGTTGGAGATGAAGAGAAAATTCCTCTCTCAGAGAATTGTTAGTCCGTGGAATTCTCTTTTGCAGCCAGCCCTGGAGGTTGGATCATTAAATATATTCAAGGCTGAGTTAGACATTTTTTAAATATATTTTTTATATTAGAGTTTTTCATTGTTACAAATAATGCAACAAACCCTCAAAGCTGATACAGTGCAGCATAAATGTTTCTACAAACATGAGTGCAGGAGAACACCAAGAGATTTGGTTCAGCTTAATCATTTTACAGGAACAAACAGTGAATGGATAAGACAGAGAATAGGTTAGAAAAGGATAAATCCATGAAAACATGGTAATAGGTTCACACTTTCATACGTAGCAAGTACAGCCGAAGAAAATATAGGAGAAGATCTTCGTGCCTTGTTCGGGCATTCACCGAAACATACCACCCCCGACTCCAATTATACCAGAGGCACCAGTGACACATTATAATGTCTCTTTTTCTCGGATATGAGACTTGCCTGTATCTTTTCAGGAGCCAATCATCAATTCCTTAACACCAGAACAAAGGAAAAGACAGCTCTCTGACCATTAGGGTTCTCTTTTCTTGCTGGCAGCAACCCCCCCCCGTGCCCGTGGGTTTCCCGGCAATACGTCGTGGCTTCATTGACAAGCGGCGGGAGGAGAGAATCCCATCGGTCACTGCCGAGAAACATACGGCTGGGGGACTGGAGAATCCAGCCCATTAGGTATATGGGGATAGCTTACATTTAACTACAAGACACTAGAAATCCCCCAAATCTAGTACAGTACAGAGAGATCATTATTCCACATTCAAATACAGAAAAGATCAGCAAATATTCGTACTATTGAATTGTAATCGTGGTTGGCAAGTCCATCCATATGGAAAGTGAAAGGATGAAAGGATACCGAAAGGAGTAAGGGATCTCAGGATAGCAGTATGCCAGGTTAAAGCATGTGACATTATGGTGCCTGTCCTCCTCCACAGGGCAACAACGCATACACCTCAGAAAAGAGGAGATAAGATATGCCAGAATAAGAATGGGAAACAAATGTCCCTCCCACATTTTGACCCCACTCATTAGGATTTATGAGTCACCACTGTCACTGCCTGTGCAGTCAAGTGAATATAAAAGACCAACCCAAGAAGGGGCTAGTTGCCCCAGGATTAACCAACCGCACCTGGGCGTGTGCTAGTACATATTTCCCCCTGCTCCTCTTTTGGTATGCTCTTGTCGTGGCATAAGCTGCTTCCTTGATGTGCACTCTGACAAAGGAAGGTTCAGACTTGGCGATAGGTTTAACATGTTTATTGAACTATTAACAATTCTCCTACTTGGATTCAACGCTACTGTTAATCCTTCTATAGCTACTCAGACTGACTAACCAGTCTGCTACAATCCACGTGGTGGGAGTGATGTTCAATCAACCCTGTGTCTTTACTCACTGCGAGTCTCCACTGGAAAGAGACTGAGCATTTGTGATGTGTCCTTTTATATGGGTTGGTGTAATGCCCTCCTGTGGTAGTGTCATCTCTGTGTGTATCGTGACTGCCCATTTGTCGTGTCCTATCTTACTGACCTATTGGTTGACTGTCTGTGTGTCATGTCTCTGGTGTTATCTCTAGTGTCTAGCTAGGTGTATTGTATGTACATTAACCCTTTGTGTACTTACAGTGATGTATATCACCACATCCCCCCTTTTTTCGTGTTACATATTTTCTGTACAGTGTTAAAGAAAATTGAACAAACTAGGTAGATGAGTGATACTCTGTACAAGTTATGATAACAGTGATCATTAAATAATAAGTCCAAATGATATGCATGAGTCCAAAGTTAATTAATTATTATGGTCAAGTGGCTTTCTTGTTTGGTTGGTGAGTTGGTGATGTTGATGGTGGCATTGCATTGTAAACGCCATCAGTGTCCTATCTTACTGACCTATTGGTTGACTGTCTGTGTGGCATGTCTCTGGTGTTCTCTCTAGTGTCTAGCTAGGTGTAGTGTATGTACATTAACCCTTTGTGTACTTACAGTGATGTATATCACCACAGCTCTGACAACACCAAGGCGCCAATGACAGAAACAAAAGGAACCCGGTCTTTTCCAGGATACATGATCTGTCTGTACTTTCACAGGAGACAAGCAAGGAATGCTTACTTCCAAAATAACAAAAGTGCAAAAGAAAAACACGATATTAATAGCTCTAATTGCGGTCTTTCTCACCCACAATGAGGACTTATATGAACGTGCCAACCGCCTCTACACCAAACCACCTACCCTGCTGTGGCGTTACTCATCTATAACTAAAGTGAAGGATACCGACAAATGTACTCCCTCAGCATAAAAGGATAGATTACAGCACATAAAAAACACCAGGTAAATACTGCACAACCTTTATGTCATAAAACCATCTCAGCACGATTTTCACAGTATAACAGGATAACAAATGACAAACGGGTCTGTGCTGATATGTAAATACACCCTTGTCAGGATAAAAGGCAAAAACGTGAAATCAGGAGTAGAATCACAAGGGAACAAAGTTCAGTGTTAATGATGAACTGCAGGATAATATAACCATCCTCGGAACTTGGAAACGCCAAAGCCATGTCATCGAACAATAACCAGGATAGAGCCAGAGTTTCACCAAAGCCCCTGCACCTTCGCCATGTCATTATCCAGAAGCCCTGGTATAGAAACATCTAGACCCCGGCGGTTGGTGAAGACCTGGCATATCTGGTGAACACTGAGAACAAGACAACGTAACTCCAGTGGTCGGGATCTCTGGCCGACAACAGGCCTCAAAGACCAGGTACAATGTGCTCCATTGATCTTGAAACACCCAGCCTTCAAATCAAGATTGTGAAAGCATGGCAGCCAGTGCTAGGAATTCACCCCAGCTCCCCTCGAGACATCAGAAGCACAGATACTCCTTCTCCGGCCCCATCACCTCGAGTCAACCAGGACGTTCGATATACCATTCAGCAGGATTTCAAGGATTAACGGCGAGCTCTCGCCAAGGAAACTGCCCTATGCTTGGCAGGATTCTCTTCTCCATTTCATCCATTCACTTCAGGATATATCGCAGTTCATCAAAATGAGCACCAATAATCTGTGCCGGGGAGCCGAGACCACCGTCCACTGATTCCCTCACAATAGCAGCCATCATCTTGAAGACAATGGCATCACCAAAGAGTACATCCGCTCACCAGCGAAGCCGCCACAGCGAATTGGGCTCCGCCTCAGCCACCTCCCACTACCTCAATCAATCAAGGATTTTATTGACATAACTCAGCTGCCCGTTGCCAAAATGTAACCAGGATCTTCTAAGAACATAGCACTGACCATACAGATCAGGATCAAATAATTATGGGTTGTGCAATAGGATAAAACATTTTTAAAAAAATGAATAACAAGATGATGCGACCATCAATTCACTTGAGACATGCGTAGAAGTAAACCGTGGCTTTAATCAACTTAGAACAGTGCCTGCCTGCGACTGATGCAATACTGAGAACCGCCTACAGGTCGACTGCTCTTTATACCTCCCTTCAAGGGGAGGAGCCATGGGCAGAGCCCATACAGGCCCCAACATGTTCTCCTATGGATATAGCAATACAATGGCCCATAGGAGGAGCCCACAAGGGCAGCAGCATAACACAAATACAATGGTGGATAATTGGCATAATACATTCACCACACAAGAACACTCATGAAAACGCAGCCTTTGTCACATGACCCTCAAAGAGATTTTTGATCATTATAAGAGAGTCAAGATTATGGGGAGCAGACAAGAAAGTGGAGTTAAAGCCACAATCAGATTGGTCATGATCTAATTGAATACCAGAGCAGATTTGGGAGCACTAAATTGTTATTGTTTGTTATATATATAAATGATATAGACGGGAATGTAGGGAGAATGATAAGGACCTTTGCAGAGGACACCAAGATTGGTGATAGGGTGGTAAACAGTGAAGAAGAGGGTTGAAGACGCATTTCTCCCATCAGAGGCAGATGCCAGCTTCCTGGATTCACTACAAAACTTCACTCAAGTTGTGTAAATGTTCCTGGTCAGAGAAGCCCATGATCAGGACATTGTCGAGATAAACCGTAACCCAGTAAAACCGCGCAGGGTGTTCTCAATAACCCGTTGAAAAATGGCGCATGCCTAGGAGACCCTGAATGGCAAGTGTGTGTACTTGTACAGGCCCCAGTGCATATCAACCTTCACGAAACGCCATGAGTCAGGGTCAAAGACCAACTGGAGGTATTCATGGCTCATGTCCAGCTTTGTGAACGTAAGACCACTGCTGAGCTTTGCATACAAGTCCTCGATGTGGGGGAGCAGATAATGGTCCAAACAAGAGACCCGGTTCGCTGTCATTTTATAATCGCTGCACAGGCGCACAAAGCCGTCAGGCTTCATCACAGGGACGACTGGGTCAGCCCACTCCGAGAACTGAATGGCGCATATGATGCCCAAACACTCCAGCTGATCCAATTCAGCATCTACCTTTGGCCTTGATGTGTTGTGTGTTCTGGATCACAAACAGGTCACCAACACTGGAAGTGGTGCAACTCTATTTTATTATAAGGTTAACTATATTAACATACTTGAACTGTGGGTAAATGCAATACCGGCTTTAACTGTTGACCCTTGCCTAGTCCTAACCAGGTGATGCACTCAGAACATGATGAATGTCCGTGTTGCAGGCTGTGATCTCTGTGCTCCAAACTGGCTGCTACTAGAATGAGCGGGAACTCTCCTGTTCCCTGTCTTTATAGTGCGTGTGCTCTCACTGGTGATTGGCTGCGGTGTTGTGTATGCTGATTGGTCCCACTGCATGTCCATCAGTGTGTGTGTGTGTGTCTGCACCATAATATACTGGTGTATATTATGACAGGCCTCAGGGCATACGGGACCAGCGGGGTGCAAAATTAACACGGCTATGCCAACGGGTCCACACTAAGCCTGCCCAGGCCCACCTGGAACACGCCAGGAAACTTTGCCGCGACCACTATGGTCCATGCGGGTACATGCGGCACACCCGCCTTCAATCCAAATGCACGTGCTGCAACCAGTCGCGAGCCAGAAAAGGCACTCCGATGCCATGCACCACCACCAAGTAGGCTTGCCGACTGCTCACCATTCTTTACGGGGACCACCGATGTGCTTTCAATTGCCAAAAACTCCCTTGTATACATGACCAACTGGGCACTGGTATCCCATAAGACCAACGACTGGAGGCCCGACTGAATCTTGTCATAAGTGCGGTGGCTGACCACAGAGACCGTTGCTGAGGTATCCAACATGATCTGGATGGAGTGACTGTACAGCTGTAAGTTCACATGGATGGGAGCAACCTGTAGGCTCGGTCACATGGGCGGAGATATTGCCCAGCTGAGTAGCCGAGGAGGGGCCCTCGTGGGGCTGATGATTGGTCCGGTCTCAATGGCTGGCCAGTGCTGGGTCGTAGCCAATATCTGGGTCCTCATGCTCGGGGACGATGCGCGGTGGCTTTCGGAGCCTCTGCGGTGGATGGCTTCTCTGCAGGGTTTGCTCCATCGCCGAGGGTCCATCTCCTCAGGTTGAAGAAAAAGCCAAACATCGGTCGGCCGGGTGGCTTAAATTCAGGACAGATATACCCTGGAGTTCCTCAATGCCTTGCTCAGCACTCCCGCGGGAATGTCTATCTCGACTGCTCATTGCATGTCCAGGTGGGTCTCAGCCAAAAGGTTTCAGTGAGTTGCCAGGACGCAAAGGCCACAGATAAAATAGCCTCTCAGTCTTGTTTAACACAGCGCCAAACTCAGGTTTCAGACAGTTTTCTTAATCGGGCCAAGAAGTCACTTGTCGATTTGTCCTGGACCTGGGTGGCAGGATGGAAATTGAACCGGTGAACAATTAGTGGGAATTTTGGGTGGAAATAGTTCCCGACAAGGGCTACCATAGAGGCAAAAGACGAGGTATCTGCTGCATCTGGGTGGGTCAAGCTTTTGATTATGCTGTAGGTCGGTCTACCATAAGCCATGAGTAAAACACCGTCTGCCTTTCGTCTCCAATAATCACGTTCATCCAGATAAATTATTGCATGGGCTCGAGGTACGGTTCCTAGTCATCCTCAAACAATTCCAGCTTCACAATGGGGGACATCTCTGCAGGCAGGTTAGAGGTCACCGGGGGCCGAAACGAGATGGTCTGGTTACGCGCGACTCGGTGACAATGGCAGCTCCACTTTACCCTCATCACCAGTGTAGTACCCACGCTGAGAGAATAAGCATGAAACGACACGTAGGATGTAAACAATACTCTTTTATTAACTTTCCACAAATACTCCTCTCCCCAAAGGGTCTCCCTGCCCGCCCTGTCAAGGTTTTTATACTGAGGGCTCCCCTTCTTAAAGGGGAAGCCCCGACCTGTTACCAGGGAAGTTGGTATTTGGTGAAGTTCACGGGGAATCAAATGATCCACACCCTGTGGTCTCATAGAATTTACAGTGCAGAAGGAGGCCATTTGGCCCATCGAGTCTGCACTGGCTCTTGGAAAGAGCACCCTACCCAAGGTCCACACCTCCACCCTATCCCCATAACCCAGTAACCCCACCCAACACTAAAGGCAATTTTGGACACTAAGGGCAATTTAGCATGGCCAATCCATCTAACCTGCACATCTTTGGACTGTGGGAGGAAACCGGAGCACCCGGAGGGAACCCACGCACACACGGGGAGAATGTGCAGACTCCGCACAGACAGTGACCCAAGCTGGGAATCGAACCTGGGACCCTGGAGCTGTGAAGCAATTGTGCTATCCACAATGCTACCGTGCTGGGGGTTATAACAAGACCCCTCAAGGTTTTTTAAACCTTGATCTAATCTCTCCTCAACATCTTCCAGGGACAACAGTTTCTCTAATTTTTCTATGTCACTGAAGTTCCTCATCCCTTAAACCATACTTGTGAATCTTTTCTGCACCCTTTCTAATGCCTTCAGCATCCTTCAGAAAGATTGGTGCCCGTATTTGGACATGACTCTCCGGGTGAGGTCGAACCAGCATTTTTATGAGTGCAACATAGCTTCCTTGCTTGTCTCTACACCGCTAGTGATAAACCCTAAGATGCTGTATACTTTATCAACATGCCCTCAACCTATCCTGCCATTTCAATGGGTTATGCGCACATAAACCCAGGACCCTCTGTCCCTCTCCATCATTGGTGGAAGATAGCGAAAATCAGAAGTCCCATCCCCAATCCTGACAAGTACCATTTTCCCAGGGATTTCAATGGGCCCAGGTTGGGATTTGTGCATACATGTTTCATGGAGGCAGCTGCCCATATAAATCAACAGTTGCCTCCACTCATGTAAAATATTGTGACTCAGATGTGGGAAACATGAGGTATGCAGGTTAGATCTGGTAGGAGCAGGAATTAACTTTGTGAACTTCTCCGGCGGGGTAGGACTCCCTTTTGAATACGTTCCTAGGAAACATTTGGCGGATGTCAAGTGCCCTTTGGAAGTCATATAATGACCTTTGGGAGAGGTCAGGTGCCGTTTGGAAGAAAGGCTCCATGCAGATCAGGGCGCCATTTTGTCCGGCAGCCCCTTTTGGCCCCCTCCCCCACTTTTCTGACTCCCCCACCCCTCCAACCTTGGGGAGGCCCCCATGACTCCCCCCCCCCACCCGCTGTCTACTTGGCAAGGTCCTCCCATGCCCGACTTCTGGCAGTGCCAACCTGGGCACCCTGGCACTGCAAGGATGACCAGGTGGCACTGCCAGGGTGACAGGCTGGAAGTGCAAATGTTCCCAGGAACCAGGGGGAGTGCCAGGGCACCACCCCGCACTGCCCCGAACCACCCAGAGATCATCAATGACCTGGGAGAGCCACGTCCAGGTGCCTTTACGGCTGTTCCTGGGCACCAGCTGAATCTGGCGACCGAGTATTAAATGAGCCGTTAGGTTCAGTTAAATATTCAGATCTGGATCTCGCCCTCACTCAGCAAGATCCAGATCATGCCGGGAGGAGCGAGTCGGTGACTTGCAATTGGCCCGATGGAGAGCCCAATTTGAGACTCACGCATGATTCAGCCTGACACAACGGGGTTGCTGAATCACACCCAAAGCCATCAATAGACACTGAGAATTTTAGCATATTTTATCTCAGCATGGGTTCTAAGGTCTGCCCACTGCAGAGACTATGTTAAATTAGCATGGCATGTGTAAGGGCAAAGTGTGATTGGTTGGGGTTATGGGTTGGCTTGAGTTGGCACGAAAGCACATAGGTTGGCATGGAGGATATTGGAGTTATGGGGTGGCGGACCATTGGTTGGTATGAAGGGCATTTTGGGTTACTGGGGTGGGTGAAGGTGCGTAAGCTGTCATGGAGTGTATGAAGGGCTATGGGGGTGGATAGAGCTCATGTGTGGCTTGGCTTTGCATGGCGTGTGTGTGTACATGTGTGTTGCAGGGGTGTGTGAGAGGATGCGGTGGTGAGGGATGAAGGCTGCTTTTTATTTTATTGCTTTTTCAAAATCTTAGGACAATGCATGGAACACAGAGGCAGGTCTTCCGCCCAAGCCCGGCATCCTCCACATTCCTTTCAGAGGTGGCAGGCCCAACTCCCAGAAAACTCCATCACTTCAGAACAAAAATACAACCTTTGAGGAAACATTTTTCTGAGCTAGGAAATTTTCCGACTCTGCTCCGGACCCCGGAGATCCAAGCCATTGTTTCTCTATGTTCTTCCTACCAAAATCACAATTGCCTACATTAAATTTCATCCGCCATATGTCCACCCATTCCACCAACCTCTCCATGTCCTTTTGAAGTTCTTCACTATCCTCCTCACGGTTCATAATTCATATTGTCCACAAATTTTCAAACGGTGTCCTGTACACCAAGGTCTTGGTCATTAACATGCATTAAGAACAGCAGGAGCCCGAACACTGATCCTGGAGAGCTCCACTATAAACCTCCTCCCAGTACAAAAACCAACCATTTACCACTTCCTTTTGTTTCTTAGCTGTCAATCAGGCAATGTTACATCCATGTTACTACTGTCTTTTATTCCATGAGCTCTAACTTTGCTCACAGTTTTGTTCTCCATGTACGCTGCATCAATAGCATTACCCCGATCAATCCTCTCTTTTATGATCATCGAACTTGCAGTGCAGAAGGAGGCCATTTGGCCCATCGAGTCTATACTGGCTCTTGGAAAGAGCACCCTACACAAGCCCACACCATCCCCATAACCCAGTAACCCCACCCAACACAAAGGGCAATTTTGGACACTAAGGGCAATTTAGCATGGCCAATCTACCTAACCTGCACATCTTTGGACTGATGTGGAGATGTCGGCGTTGGACTGGGGTGAGCACAGTAAGAAGTCTTACAACACCAGGTTAAAGTCCAACAGTTTGTTTCAAACACTAGCTTTCGGAGCACTGCTCCTTCCTCAGGTGAATGAAGAGGTAGATTCCAGAAACATATATATACACAAATTCAAAGATGCAAGATAATGTTTAGAATGCGAGCATTTGCAGTTAATTAAGTGTTTACAGATCCAGAGATAGGGGTAACCCCAGGTTAAAGAGGTGTGAATTGTCTCAAAGTAGGACATTTGGTAGGATTTCGCAAGGATCTTTGGACTGTGGGAGGAAACTGGAGAACCCGGAGGAAACCCATGCACACATGGGGAGAACGTGCAGACTCCGCACAGGCAGTGAACCAAGCCGGGAATCGAACCTGGGACCCTGGAGCTGTGAAGCAATTGTGCTAACCACTATGCCACCGCACTGCCCTTTTTTTTGTGGAAAAGAAACAGCACCAAGTGTTATCTCATCAAAAACTCAAACAAGTTTATTAAACTCCATTTGCCCCAATAAACACATGCATGCCTTTGCTTAATTAATCAGTTTTTTCAAGTGACTATTAATTTTTCTGCTGTTTCTAAAAGCTTCCCTACCACCGAGGTTAAATTGTAGTTGCTGGGCTTATCTGCAAAATGGTTATATTAAAACAGAAATTTATCTTGGTGAGTGAATAAAAGCAGTAATTGAAATGATCATTTTCTCCTGCCAAATGTGAATGGCTGTTAACGTGGAGAAGTTAACATTTCGCTGAGAAGTGAAATGGTTTTTCTTAGCTGGAGCAAATTGGAGTTTTTTCCTGGTGTTATTTTGAACTACAAAGGCTACAGATAGTTTGCGAAGAAGGGCTCATCTTGATGCAGAGAAATAGATTGCATTAATCAAACATTTTCACACTTATTTAATCTGGTTACAATTAGCTGAGGCTGCACATCCCTGAAGCCTATCAGACATGCCAGATAGCTTGCAATGTACTGCTTCTACAATCACATGCTGACAGTGCTTTAAAAAACAGATTTTTATAATGCACCATGAAATTACAATGTAATTTTACTTCACCACAAAAGTTTCTAAACAAGCCTGCCCAATTCTGCATACCTGCATCAAGCTGCTGAACACGACAAGGTCAGGTTCACTACATGTTTTGATGGGATTTCACTCACGAATCAACCATTTCAATGGCAATATCATGTTCTCTTTATTCTCTGTAGCTGCACATGGCAATTTCAAAACTTTACATGGTTTATGTTATGTCAGTTAAAGCACACACAGAATTTCAGTTTAAGGCTCATATTAAGGTCTACTTTTGAAATGGATTCCAGGAACCTGGTGGTTCAGAACAACTTACCAATTTTTACACATTTTACACTGATTTCTGTGGAATGGTGACAATAAAAAAGGGCGCGATCGAATGGCCTTGTCGCACCCCATTCTGTTACGCGACGAGGTTGTTAAATCTCGTGCGAGATTTGTGTGCTTGGAATTGCACAAGATATGACGAGATTTTGTGAGACGTCGCAATCTGGATCTTGGCCACACTGGAACACCATTAGGCTTCTTTAAATATGTCTGTGCCCGACTCTCTTGAGGTCCGGCAACTAACTCCCACGCCTGGGAGGCCTCGCAATGGCACCTTTTAGCACTGGTCCACACAGGATGGTACCCTGGCCTCCCTGCTGCCACCTGGGCACCTTGGCATTGCCAGGGTGGCAGTGCCAAGGTGCACAGATCACCCATGCCAAGGATTGGGCCGAGGGATGCCCTGCCCTTAAGAGGTGGAGTGAGGGGGATGCTCAAGAGCCCCTTAAGAGGTAATTTGGAACAGTGGTAGTGGTGGTGGGCGGGGGGTCCGAGGGGGGGTCAAGACTTCAGGGCAAATTTAAAATCGGCGCCCCGATTTCTTCCTGTATTGATGAACTGAGCTCAGGAAATGAGGTAAGTGCGGCTTTGGCGGGGTGTTCCTCGCCGAGGCCAAAAAAACCAACAGAGCCCCGTTTGATAGTGGTGCCGTCTTCGGAGCTGCAGGTGCCGAGAAAGACCCCACTACATGTGCCCAAAACACGACTCTGTTTTGCACGTTAAATCGCACCCATAGATTTTGTTTTGGGATAAGATCCTTGCATGCACGGAGCCACACCAGCACAAATGACTAGGTGAGGCCTGGAGCGATTTTAACTCCTTAGGCTCCGTTCATATATCCAGGCCCAAACCCACTAGGCCTTCTCACAGGAGCAAAGATTTGTTTGGCAAGAAAAGGATTTAGGGGAGATTGTTTCAGCAATCTGTAGTAAAAGATGAGATGGGGTGGCACCTGCTTATTGGAAAAAATAGGGAGAAATATGGGGCAAGAGAGCTCCATGGGTTCTTGCTCCTTCAGACCCACAACGAAAACATAAATCCCTGAATAAATTATATACTAAATTGGTTAAATGTATTACAATATTAAGCCGTTGTATGAAATTTACTATTGGATTAAACAACAGAAAATTAAGCAAGGAGAGGTTTAAGTCGCCACAAATCTAAATTGACGTTTGCAGCTCCATTGTTTAGATTTTCCTCATCTCTGAATTCAGACTTCACAAACAAAATATTTAATTTCAAGATCTTGTCAGCTCTAATGGCTGTGAATAAAAACATGTTGTGCCCGATATGCACCATCAAAACTCCAGACTGATCCAAAAAGGTCAAACCGAAATAATCTTAATTGTTCCCCTCTGCATCAATTAGATTTTGAAACAACTGCAGAGTACATCCCTCCCAAAATGAATGCTGTGCTTTCAATATACAATTTCTGTGCATTGCCTCTGAATATAAGGGGGAGTATCAGCTGACAATTTATCACTGGCAGTAATTGTGGTGAAATTATGCAAATTTACCACCTCAACAACCATAATTGAACAGCTTGACCTTCATTGACAATTATGGGTTAGTTTCTGCTGCTGGTGAGTCCTCTGTGATGCAAATGTGAAATCACCAAATTAAAAATTTTGGTTGAGTAGTTTTCAAAAGGGAAGAATACAATTAAAAGATAACTGCATCTGAAACTAAAACTAGCCACATCACCAATGTCCCATTACGCATGCACTGAAATAGCAGGTAAAGTTAATAAAACAATACCAACATCGTTGGATTCACAGAAAGAAAAGAAATATAACAACCTTAAAGGAATGTCTGAATTTAAAATAACTCACAACACATTGAGGGAATAAAGCTTTCAGCAGAAGCAGCAGGACACTGAATCCATGGACAAACCTCTTCAATTCTGATAAAATAATACCTTTTCTATATTTACGATATAGAACTTTAAATTTTTGAGGGAGGCTGTTTGGCCTGTCATGTTTGTGGCAGTTCTTTGAAAGAGTTATTCAATTAGTCCAATCATTTATCATATGCACAGATGACATTATTTCACCTCATACTATTTTTGGACACTTTTGAGATGGTCATTGTTTTCTTTTGTCTAGAATCATAAATATAATGGCAGCTTCATAGTCCAATGCAATGGGAAACTAATAATGTGGTCCTTAGACAGTGTCTATTTAGGAAGAAAAATGGATGGAACTTTCACTTCGCCATTTCAGGAGGGGGTAAAAGATAACGAAGGCAGAAGCTAAGGAAGATAAAAGATCAAAACAGAATTTCAAACGACAATACAAGCTCCTTACACCAGGAGCCAGGAAATGGCAAGAAGACAAAGGGAACTGAAGATGCCTAACCTATTGCGCAATCTACTCCACAACAAATGCAAAGTAGCCTCCACTAACAATAGCAAGGTTATCCAGCCAGTTAGCATAATAGGCAATCTGTTAACTACACTGATCTATAATCAGTCACACTGCTTCATGAAGCTCAGGGGTGTTATATGTCAAAGCTCTTCCGAGTTGTCTAGTTTCCCAATCTGACAGGATTGAGAGGACAGCGTAAGTTATTGCCGTCATTATTCCACTTCCATCTGAGGCTCCTTATGAACACTGAGTCCTGATGCTCCTTCATATATTGATGCTAAGTATATTTAATTATGAAGTAAATTATCAGTATTACTTTGATATTTTCCATTCAATATTCTTGTTTTAAGGAAAGAATTGTGAAATCAAACTCTTTTTCATTAGGCTCTTTCCCTTTAAATTAGATACCATTTCATATTACAAACCAGCAAGAGAAAATCTGAAGGAAACTTGCAAATGCCCAACATGAGAAAAATCCCCCAACCCCAATATTGGGCATTCTCACTTTTTGGATTTTCTTGTCCCATTTTGTGTTCTTTTATTATCTCACTCTTACTTTTCTTAATTTACACATGTAGGTGGTTTTCCTGATAACTTTGATTTGCTACAAAATATCTGAATATTTTAGTGCCCCTTCAAATTAAGAGTATCATTATCATTTCCAAAATTATTATCTAAAAAAACCGCGAACTTAGCTCAAAGTACATAAAAGCCAAACCTGGTATTGAATCATGGTGAATGATGGCGGCACTGTGGCAATAAGTTTCATAGCAGAATGAAATTATACAATGCAAAAAAACCTGAAATGTCTGAGAGCAAGCATTACTGTATGTCAACTAAAAATATTAAACCTCACTTCTAATTTGACTTCAATATCATTAGCTCCCTAAAGAGCAAGAAAGCATTAACCTGATTTATTTAGATAATATCAGCTCAAGAATAACTGTTTTAATTGATTTTGTAGTGGAAGTACCTTATCTACTACAGTCAAATTAATATTTTGTGGAAAATGTAATGAACATAACATTTTTTTGGTCAGCAAGGCCTCTGACCTGAATGAAAATCTATCTATCTATGTGGTTAC
Source organism: Scyliorhinus torazame (assembly GCF_047496885.1). Taxonomy (NCBI): domain Eukaryota; kingdom Metazoa; phylum Chordata; class Chondrichthyes; order Carcharhiniformes; family Scyliorhinidae; genus Scyliorhinus; species Scyliorhinus torazame. The sequence goes on from NC_092714.1 coordinate 229,719,154, forward strand.
AAATCTTCAATGCAAGTTGCACATGTGGTATTGCTATTTGTAAGGAAATGCAGATTCTGTCTCCCACTAGATAATTTAATGAAAGAACTTGCATTTTGTAGCATATGTGGGCTGGGTTTTCTGTTCCTGAGAAAAAGCGTTGATGCCAGCGCAGGGTCCGTGGAGTTCCACGACAGCAAAACTGGTGCCGCACCTGGACAGATTCTTTTTTTAAAAAATTAGAGTACCCAATTCATTTTTTCCAATAAATGGGCAATTTAGCGTGGCCAATCTACCTACCCTGCACATCTTTGGGTTGTGGAGGCGAAACCCACGCAAACACGGGGAGAATGTGCAAACTCCACATAGACAGTGACCCAGAGTCGGGGTCGGACCTGGGACCTCGGCGCTGTGAGGCATCAGGGCTAACCCACTGCGCCACTGTGCTGCCCTACCTGGACAGATTCAGCGACTGTTAAGGGGCTCGCACCGGCGCTACATGGAACACAATCGATTCCAATGAGAAATGGTGTCGGCTTCGCCGGATTCGCGATTGACACTCAGGAGGCTGACAAGTTGCAGCTGAATATACACACTTAATTTCCCCACACACACCATCCCAGCCAACAAGATGGCACTTGTTGCGCTGGAGCGCGCCCATCCTGCTGATGGATCGGCTGGGCCAGGGAGTACCTACGGGAGTGGCCCGGGGGCACCCATACGACCCATGGCCCTAAGTTCACAGTGGGTAGTCAGTGGAGTGCGCAGCTGCATAGCTGTCTTGCAGGCTGCGGCAATGTGTTCTGTGCCCATCCACCACACAGCCCACCTCCTGGCCACCCCCCCCAGCTACTCCCCTCTGGTCCTGGCAAATGCCCCTCGGCCAGCTGCACAACTGTCATCAAACTATGGCGATGTTGGACACTTTCCGTACCCCCTCTCTCTCCCTCATCAGCCACGGCACCGGGTTAATGATTTTTAAAAGCACAAGTGCACCTCACCATTGGGAATTTGGCCCGCTAATGATATGCCCACAGTGTTCACTGGACGTGCGTTCTGGAATACATTGCCGCCACTGTCGAGGTGATGGAGAATTGCGATTTGGCGTGAAACCGGTGCCCGCCACGATTTCAGCCTTGGAACCGACTCTCAGCCCAATCGCCTTTCCCGATTCCGGCGTCGGCCAATGGAGAATTCCGCCCAAGGTTTTTCAGGACATCTCAAGACACTTAACATCGAATTGTTCTGGGATAGTCACTGTTGTTTTGCAGGCAAACAGAACAGCAAACTTTGCATAGCAAAGGCTAACACACAAGGAAGGAGAGGACTAATCTCTTGATTTGCTTTAGATAGCATTTGTTGAGAGAAATACATTGACAAGTAGACAAGGTATATTTGAATAGCCCCACAAGCTCCTTCATGTCCACCTGAGAAGCAAGTTCAGACATTAGTTCAACGTCTTGCCAACACCTCCAACATTGCAGTGCTCTTGTAATGCTGCTCTGAAGTTTACAGCTAGATAGATATTCAAACCGTGGTGTGGGGCTCAAATCCACAAATGTCTAATTCAAAGTTGAGAGTGTTACTGAATGAATAATGTTGACACAAGCTAGATGAGCCCTGATGCTCATTTATCTGCGGATCCTAACTATATTTAGTTATGAAGTAAATGATCACTGTTACTTTGATATTTTACATTCAATATTCTTAATTTTAGAATTGTTAAATCAGACACGTTTTCATTTGGCCCTTTCCAATTATGCATAGAAATTAGATACCATTTCATATTAAAAACCAGCAAGAGGAAACCTGAAGGAAACTTGCAAATATCCATATGGGATAAATCCCCAACCCCGTGTTGGGCACTGTCACGTTTTGGATTTCATTGTCCCACGTTGTATTTCATTTTTATCTGACACTTACTTTACTTAATTTGCATGTTTAGGTGGTTTTCCTGGGATCTCCTAATTCGCTACAAAATATCTGAATATTTTAGTGCCCCTTCAATTTAAGTGTGTCATTATCATTTCCAAAATTGTTATTTTTCAAATGTCAACACTCAGAACCTCCCACGTGTTTGTAGAGGGTCTGCTTGAGTTTAACTGGAGTGCTAAGTTTACTGTTGCTATTCACTACGTTGAGGTTGAAACATGAAAGCTGCAAAATAATGCGAATGACCATTAATGCTAGTCACCAATAGTAATTATAGCCCTCAAATGCTGCAGTCATTCTGTCTATTGCACCACAATTGCAATGAAACCATGTCAAAATGATTGAAAAACTAGCCCAGGATGTGCTCCAGGCTTTGTGCTGAAAATCCTGGAGTGGCCTGTTGGGGTGGAACTTCGTCATGATTCAACATGAGTGTAGGTGGTATTGATGAAATTTAAATGTCAGAGTTCCTGCTCCCTGGACTTTGTTTGGATCCAGAAAAAAAAACCCACCTGTTCCTCCCCAGTAGTTGTGGAACTGAAGTCGACATGAGATTCCAGGCCAGGGTCAAAGGGTTGGACTCCCAAAGATCAGGACGTCTCCTGTAGCTTTCAAAGCTAGGACCACACAAAAGTTTCTTGAAGGAAGGGGACCCAGCATCTCATCATTGTGAATTGTTCTGACAGACTTTCCAGGCCCTCACACATGGTGGAAAATTTAGGGAACCTTGAAAATTCATCAAGGTCAGTAAAATAGCTTTGTGGCATAATTTTGAAGCCAGCTAAATGTGAAGTTTGTTTGGAGCAGTTAAGTAATACTTGCGTTGTCTAGTTATTTGCTTATTAATTCTATTTTATTAGTGTTGATGCTCATTGTACTTTGCCCTAACAATTTGTTCTTAAGAATACTCCTGAACGGTGGAGCAGTGGGTTAGCCCTGTGCCTCACGGTGCTGAGGTCCCAGGTTCGATCCCGGCTCTGGGTCACTGTCCTTGCGGAGTTTGCACATTCTCCACGTGTTTGCGTGGGTTTCGCCCCCACAACCCAAAGATGTGCAGGGTAGGTGGATTGGCCACGCTAAATTGCCCCTTAATTGGAAAAAATGTATTGGGTACTCTAAATTTACTTTAAAAAAGAATACTTCCCAAAGCACCTCCCACTGAACCATTATGGCATTTCTTTCTATTTTCTGCCCCAATCATTTTTAGTCCTGTCTGAGTGACACTACCAATTAGTGCCAAACTAGAGGTTAGGACTCGTTTTGTGCTGTCAGATCATGTCTACTCTAATGCTTTGTTGCCAGAAATGTTTTCCACCCTCAATGGCAAGCAGCCAAGAATCTTAGTAGGCTAGATGCTAAATATATTCAACCAATGCCGAGCAGCCATCACCAAAGGCATAATGATGCAGGACTACAGACGCAAAACAGTATATATAATACAAGTCAGAGGACACAGTGAATGAACTGTACAGTGCATTGGTCAGATCAGGGGCTGAATTTTACGTGCCACTGTTGGCCATTTTTCCCGTGAGGGGGGCATGTAAATGAGGGCAGGTGCCCACCCCACCACCTTCCCGCCTACACTGGGGGAAGTGGGAGCCGAAATCGACAGTCTGACTGCTATATTTCAATGAATAATCACGCGCCAATTATGTTTTTGTCAATCCGATTGACCCTGATAATGTGTGGCCCATGCCATAAAACGTTTATAATGGGCAGCCCGATTTTTTCACTTCATTGTTCAAAGGGCAGGAAGGAAGGGGGTTGCCACTTTTCAGGGGGCTGGCCTTTGATGATCGCTGTGGGCCTCCCTCAGGTTGAACATTCACCTTCCCCTCTCCCCCACTCCCATTCTTAAATCCACCACCTCCCCCCCCTTTCCCTAACCTACTCAGACCTGCCTGGCTCAAGACACTGGACTTGCTTGCTCCAGGGATCCATGGGCCTTGGTCTTCATCTTCTGGCTGTGGCCACTGATGCTTTCCTGGCACTGCTGGGACTGGTGGAGCTGCTGGTCAATCAGATTGTCTGGTTGTTCCAGAGGGGAGGGCTTCCTCAGGAGTGAGGGATGAAAGTTCCACTTGCTCCACGTTAATCCACCCCACAGCATTGTATGGCTGCGGGGCAGTGTGGCGTGGAGCGTATTGCCTCTATGCCAGATTTGTTTCTGGGGGCAAGGTGTGCTGCCCTCCAGCTCGTATTATTCAGCCCTAAGTTCAGACTGCAAGAAACAAAACAGACATTGAACACTTGAGCAATGCAGAGCACAACCATGAGGCCAATCCCTAGTTTCAGGGCTCTGAAGATCAGGAAAGGATGGAGAAATTTCAAGAATCTGAGATGGGGGAGGAGATAGATGCTGGTTTAGCACAGTGGGCTAAACAGCTGGCTTGTAATGCAGAACAAGGCCAGCAGCATGGGTTCAATTCCCGTACCGGCCTTCCCGAACAGGCCGGAATGTGGCGACTAGGGGCTTTTCACAGTAACTTCATTGAAGCCTACTTGTGACAATAAGCGATTATTATTATTACTAGATGCCAGGGGCACAAAATGACAGTAGGAGATTATCGATCTATCACTCTCAATGCCAGATTTTCTTTTCCAAATTTATTAATTACGGGGTGGCCAATCCACTTTCACCCATTTACCCATTTTGTGCTCCTGCTGAGGTTGAATTCTACCCGTGGTTGAGCTATACAAGGTAGTAGAGAGAATGGGAAATGCAAATCCGGGATACAACATTAAACTAAAGTGCAAGGTTAGAAGGAGGCAGCAAAGGTTTGACACAGCAAAAGCTAAATTTTGGACTGATACCAAGAAATTCTTTACACAAAAGGTGATCAACATTTGGATGACTGTCCTGAGGGAGTAATGGAGGTGAAAGCCATGAAATCATTGAAAAAGCAATTGAATGCTGGAAAGAGAGGATTTTAGGAGCTATCCAGTGGATTAATTAACTGAATGATCTTCTTTATCTATAATTATCCTCCTTTGATATGGGAGATAGCCATTGCAGCCAGAAATAAGTTAGGCAAGCCCAGCATTAGATTTGAGGCTATTATTGTGCTACCTAATTCATTCCTTACAATCTTTATTGTCACAAGTAGGCTTACATTAACACTGCAATGAAGTTTCTGTGAAAAGCCCCTAGTTGCCACATTCCGGCGCCTGTTCGGGTACACAGGGAGAATTCAAAATGTCTAATTTACCTATCAGCACGTCTTTCGGGACGTGTGGGAGGAAACCGGAGCACCCGGAGGAAACCCATGCAGACACAGGGAGAATGTGCAGACTCCACACAGACAGTGACCCAAGCCGGGAATCGAACCTGGGACCCTGGCACTGTGAAGCAACAGTGCTAACAACTGTGCTTTTCTGTTGTTGGTGTTGAGAGGCAGACAAGTTTTATTCTCCCTTTTAATATGTTCATTTACTTTTTAAACCTCTTTTTGTTTTCTTTATCTTATTTTAAATTCACATGTCTCATACCTCTTGGCCTTCTCCTTAAATCTGTGATCTTGCTCCCACGACCTGTCACACTGTTTGCCTCTATGGTCAATGAGTCATGACGCACAATTATTTGCCTACTTTCCAGTCAAATTCTTCTCTTTCTCTCTCTCTCTCCATCGCTCTCACTGCTGTTGCCCCAAGCTCTTCAATGAAAAAAATCTTCCGTTCTGTATGTTTGGTCTTCCCCCTCCGATTCATTTCGGCCATCCTAATGCTCACTCCAGCCCCATCACAGAGGATTAACCCTATTTCTGTCTTGATCTCTGGCTGCACAGCTGCAGCTCATTGTCTTCCAGTGGCCTGTTCCCTGGTATCAATGAGGGCTGCCCACAGTCAGCTGCCGCGCAGGGGCCTACTCCCACAGCTGATTACACCCTGTGCGTCTTGCTCTGACAATACGTTCCTGCAGCCAGAAAAGCTCCTGTAGCTGGCCGTCCCATTGGGGCCAACTCCTGGCTCTTTGGCCCTGTTCTCAATTCTGCCCTGCTTTGCTTCAGTGCAGTTTATTTAATTAATTTAACACCCCATTCAGAATCAAGCTTATTTAATTAATTTCACCCCCTGGTTGAGTGCTTGGTTTATTAAAATAATTTCACCCTCCATGTTCAGTGCTGAATTTATTTAATTAATTTGGTCCAATTCCCCGACCAGTGGAGAAATGTCATCATAATTGAAATCAGCATTTGGATGTCACCTTTTAAACCATTACATATCTTGACTCATGTAACATTATGGGAAATCAACTTTAGATTACATTTATGAATATATAATACATATTTTATATATTTTCATATAGACTACAAAGATTAGCAACGTAAGTGATGCACTGCATCAAAACTATCTTAATGTCCATCAATTCCACAAGGCAGAGTTGGACAAAAGGCAACAGATTGATGTCAGGTAGAACATGGCAACACACCACCATCATATTTCACATGCGCAAGTGAATCGTTACAATCCAATCATCTGAAAAAGCACCACCAAAGGCTTTAATGATAGCTACAGCGATATCTGCTAAGATACCTCATTCAGATGAACAGAAAGAAAGGAAAATGTTCCTATTTTGTTCCCAAACAGCACACTTTATTTTTCTGTTATGATCCATGAAGACAATCGTGAAACTTCCAAACAGAAAAAAAAACAGCCAACCAGTTAACCAAGTACGAGCCTATTTTTTTCAAAATTCTTTCAGAAATGAACATCGAGTGGGTAACATACATGAGGCAATATGTGTTTTTATATGAATACACTTAGAAGAGAGGATCTGTGCAGATTTGTAAAGTGGTTCAGTGTTTGAATGGAAATGGAGGGGGACTACAGCGATATCTGCACATGTAGGAACAAACTTGCTTTAGGAAGAAAGTTGCTGGTTTGGGTTGGGTATCTCTTCTTGTGTGACTTTTTTTCCCCCAGCATTAACCTGTTATTCCTTGTCAGTGTGCATTCAGCATTGACGAGGGGGAACTTAGATGGCCCTTGGCAGATGGTTTTGATACAGTGCATCATTCTCTATTGCAAAGGTTCATAGTCCATTTGAACAATAACTCTTGTGAGATCATCCACAGTATGTGTCAATGTGTCAAAGCATTTTTAACATGACTGTTTCCTTCTCTGTGCATATGCACGATTACGTTCATCATCCACTGTAACTTCACCTGAAGACCAGCAGGATGCTAAAGAAAGGACTAAAATGGCAGTTTATTTAATTTCTCCAACACATGCTCCCTTCTTCTACCAAAGTAATGGGGGAAAATTGGGGAACACCTGTCAGATTCCTACCCCATGGAGTTCCATCTCTGAGTGTTAGTCTGCTCTATGCACCGTAAACCCATCTAAATACACGGTGGCATTTTCTTACATCTTTTCATGCCCATAGCTGTAATGGTCTGTAATGGTCCTTCTGGTCTGCGCTGTTCAAGTAAATATTCTTGTCACATGAGTGCGATGAGCTTCTTTAGGTCTCAGCTGGACCAATGGGGGCAGCACCTCACAGAAGGTGCTTTACTGAAAGTAGGGTTCCTGAATTCTGCATTAGAGCACAAATTATCGTGACTGCTTATAGCAAACAATGGGTAGAGTTTATGCTCGTAATTTCAGTGCCATCCAGGTAAAATTAGATAAAACAGTTTACATGATTGGGGAATTAAAAAAATAATTGATTTTAAATAAACCATTTGCATTCTACCTGTGATCTTTTATGCTGGTTCAAGATTCAATTCTCACAAATCAGGAACTGCCCACAAAACTAGCTACACCACAGCTCTCGGTCATGAGGTACCACCCTTTGAGCCAACGGGGGAGAACTCTTCAAATTACACTTATGTCCTTAGGTGCACAGGCACTAGTAGGCATGTTTTCAAAGATTTTATTCAAAAAATATACTTTGATTACAAAGAAACTGACTAGGTATATACCGTGAAACAATAATGGCTCAGTATTGTCTTTAATTTTAATCTTTATTATTGTCACAAGTAGGCTTACATTAACACTGCAATGGAGTTACTGTGAAAATCCCTGAGTCGCACATTCCAGCACCTGTTCGGGTACACTGACGGAGAATTCAGAATGTCCAATTCACCTAACAAGAATGTCTTTCGGGACTTATGGGAGGAAACCGGAGCACCCGGAGGAAACCCACGCAGACACGGAGAGAATGTGCAAATTCCGCACAGACAATGACCCAAGCCGGGAATCGAACCTGGGACCCTGGCGCTGTGAAGCAACAGTGCTAACCACTGTGCTACCATGCCACCTATTAGTGGTTTTCAGTGATTTCAAATCAGGTGACTCACAGGTGGAAGACTATGGACGCAATAAAAATATTTATTTTGGGATTTAAAATCATTTTCAGTAGTATCAATAAAACTGAAACAGGTTATCCCTCTTAAAACATGAACGGTAATCTTTTAATGGATCTCTGTAATTGAATGCTCTCAATGGATCAGATGCCCTCACTGCAATTGGATCACCATCCCCACAGTCACTCATCCCACCCAAATTCCTCCATTCTGCCTGCCAATCCCTCCCCCCATCTTTCTCTGAACCCCCAATGATCAACTCACAACCTCACAGCCATGCTGTACCCTCTGACCTCGAATCCAAGGAGCAGGTTGGGGGAATCTAATAAATAAAACATGCATGCTGTGAAGTTAAAACTCAGGCTTCGATTTGGGCATTGTACTGTTTGATTCGAAGTATTTCTGATTGAATCCAAAAATAGTAGTGACTATAATTCAAATTCCCTTCAGAGCATTCAATTACAGATATTCCGGGATTTGTAATCAATGTTTTGGGGATCCTATCCCATGATTTTGTTCATTTTTCCATTGAACCCTCAACTCAGTGGCCTCAATCCTTGTGATTATTAATAATCCTTCCCAGACTGCCTCATTTCCTCAGTCACACACAAAAGGCAAAGAGCCTAGTCAGGAAACATACGAGGTAGACAACAAATTGCGATTTATTCACAGCTTCATAAATATATTCAACAATGTTAAAAAGTCAGACGAGTACCAAGGGTTAGCTGATAATGGAATTCTTCAGGCTACTAGTGCTCGGTGCTCTACCATGTATATAAGGTTACAGTGAGATGCAGTAATCCCCAAGGACTGAGAGGAGTTAATGTACATTGTAGGAAACTCAGTGCAATTTACTGGAAGCCAATGCAAACACAGCAGGAGAGCCACAATACTTCAGACAGCTGAATTTCTGCACCATAATTAGCCACAATGCTCCCATGACCCTGGTAAGATTATAAATACATAGTTGTTAGTTAATGCAGCTAAACTTTGCATGATAATTAGTGGGACAGCTATTACTGCTATCCTAACCCAAGAAATAGTAGAAAATATTAGATAACGAGTTTTAGCTTTGCATAATGATGAGCATTCTATTAAAAACCTAGAAGTAATATGAATAATGTCGCTATTTTATGCTGGAAATTTTTACATACTATTACTAAAATGCTATTATTAAAATAAATAACATAGCAAAATGCTTGCATTAAAGATTTACAGCAAATGCAAGTAATAATAGCTTAACAAGGTAGCCTGACATCCGAATATGCCTTAAACATTACATCGTTTATCATAGTAGAAATTAACCTGAATTTAAAAGTCAAGAATGACTTGTTCATGTCTTCACTTTCCCAAAGGTTCCTTAGTTTCTAAAGTACAGTATTCTTTCCCATATGACATGCATTCTGAAGAACAGGAACTAAAACAGTTCAAAGTGCTGTTGTCTCTGTGTGAAGCAAAGAATTACAGTTAATTGTCTACAGATATGGATACTGAGAAAGATTAGCACCGGCTGCACATATCACAGCAGCTCTGATATTATTCAGGTATCTGTTTTCACAGTGCATAGATCCATTAAGTCTTATTGGAATGTAATATTATTTAAATCATTTTACTGCATTTTATCCATGTTAATGGGGTTTCATCATTGCATTGCAATTTAAAGAATTATTTATCCAGGCTAAAGCATGCAGCTGTTTAGCAGAAGATTGACCCCAAGCCCCATATTTGCTTTATTATTTTAACAACTGGTTGTAATTTATGACGAACATTTCAATTCAAAACACGGTATTAATATTTTTCATCACTCAATTGACTTGAATCGGAGTATAGAATGTAGACCGGCCAGCCACGTGGACACTGGGATGATGTGGGTACAAAAGGAGTCGCGTGTTGGGGGCACGGGAGTTACATAGCATTTACAGTGCAGAAGAAGGCCATTCGGCCCATCGAGTCTGCACCGGCTCTTGGAAAGAGCATCCTACCCAAATCCACACCTCCACCCTATCCCCATAACCCAGTAACCCCACCCAACACTAAATGCAATTTTGGACACTAAGGGCAATTTAGCTTGGCCAATCCACCTAACCTGCACATCTTTGGACTGTGGGAGGAAACCGGAGCACCCAGAGGAAACCCACGCACACACGGGGAGAATGTGCAGACTTCGCACAGACAGTGACCCTGCGGGGAATCGAACCTGGGACCCTGGAGCTGTGAAGCAATTGTGCTAACCACCATGCTATCGTGCTGCCCTAATCTCTCCCGGGCACGAGCAGACACACAGCACATAAGAGCTGCTCAGTATTAGCAATAAACCTCTACTGTTGTTAGTCTGTGTTTGCCATTTATTGCAACCAGATACTTCTATACAGGAAGAAAGGCCTATGTTTTGCACACATTGGGCACGCATGGCAGGCAGGGTCTGAGGCAGATGCAATATCCACTCCCAGCCACCATCGCAGCCTGAGCCAGATTTCACACTGTCTGGCCAACTGAAGGGTGGCCAGTGTGAATCATGGCCGGTCATAGCTCCCATGCTTACGTCGAGGGCGGGAGCTTGGTGGGTGCAGGGTTGACAGATGACCCGAGGGGAGAGTAAAAAAGAGGCCGGGCAGCTGTAAGAAGGCTGCAAGTGGTGGAAGGAATGACTGGAGCAGTGCCAGACAGATTTGGAAGAGATCCTTCAGGTGGCCTCTGCACCAGAGGGCACGGTAGGTGGGCTGCCAATGTTAGAACATAGAACATTGAACATTTCAGTGCAGTACAGGCCCTTCGGCCCTCGATGTTGCGCCGACCTGTGAAACCACTCTAAAGCCCATCTACACTATTCCCTTATCGTCCATATGTCTATCCAATGACCATTTGAATACCCTTAGTGTTGGTGGGCACTCAGCTCCACGCTTTCTGGATGACAGCCTGTGGGCAATGGTGCAGGCTTTAAGTATCCAGCTTGACATGTTGATGCTGTGGGATGGCAGGAGGGGGCCACCCCATCAGACTAGGAGGGCATGGAGAGAGGTGGCGGTGCTGATGAGCAGGAAGGTCAGGGTGCACCACACCTGGAAACAATGGCGGAAGGGTTTCAATGATCATCTGTGCTCCAACCTGGCATTGTGCTTAGTATGGAAGGCCTGGTGTGTGGGCATCAGCAGGTGCGCTGAGTAGTTAGAGATGCAGAGTGCCAAAAATCACGGGCTGGACTCTCCGTCGCCCGACGGTGAAATCGGGAACAGCAATCGGGCGGAGAATGGCTCCCGGCACCGAAATTGCAGCAGGTGCCGGTTTGACGCTGGGTCGTAATGCTCCACTCCCTCCAAACTGGCATTATCGAGAAGGGCGCCGCACACAGTCGCAACCCCGTTGGAATGTCATTAGCGGGCTCATCCACGATGCTCTGCCTGAGATGTGCTGAGCTCCTGACGTCGCGGGGCCATGTGTGGCCTCACCGGTCATGAGCCTAGCATGGCGGTTACGGAGGGAGAGCAAGGGCGTGAGGACAGTGTCCAGCACTGCCACACTCGGCCGAGATCTGTGCTGCTGGGTGCCAGGGCTGGTGCGAGTGGTGGGGGTGGCCAGGAGGTGGGCTGTGGGGTCGGGGTGGGCGGATATGCGGTCCAGCATGTGTGGGGGGTGTAGGCGTATGTGCGGCCGCAGCTTGTCAGCTCTGCGCATGTGCAGCACGGACCGGTTTTCCCGTCGTGAAACACCACGGATCCTCCATTGGCATCGGCACTTATCCTCAAAAATTGAGAATCCAGCCCCACGTTTCCCTGTGAATGACATGGGTGGGAGATAGCGCTTTGTGCCTTCAGTGTACAGAAGTGTCAGAAATCACTGTCTGACGGCACGTAAGGCTGGAATGGTGTCCCTGGTGATGACTTCACTCACTGGACCACTTGTTCACGTTCAGGAGAAGAGAAGCTGTAATGTGCAGGAGCACACACGTCTGGGTAGTGGAGTCCCCAACCTCTTCCAATTCGAGATGGATGTCTTGGACCTTGAAGGCAAGCAAGGAGCACAATCCTCAGGTGTTGGTGAGGCAAGGGTGTCACAGGGCAATATTGATGCGACCATCAATTCACACAAGAGGATTAGTAGAAGTGAACAGTGGTTTTAATAAGCTAGATCTGTGCCTGCCTGTGACTGCCCTGTACTGAGTGCCGCCTACAGGCTGCAGATCTGTATACCACCCCCGAGGGGGCAGAGCCACAGGCAGAGCCCACAAGGGTATCAACATAATACAATACAGTGGTGAATTGTAGCAGCAATACGTTCACCACATTCACCCCCTGTTAAAAAATTGAAGTCCAGCGGGGGTGAAGTGGGCTCACAGATCGAGTCTGTCCGGCGTCTTGATCGTTCTCTGTGATCACCTCAGCTCCGGCCTCGCTGCGGGCGCGGGTGTTGGGCTCGTTGACTCCGGGAGCGTGTCGTCTGGAGCTTCATCACGGTGGGTCGGCGATGGGGGAAGGGGGGGTGTAGGCCATGTAGGGGCGGGGGTGGTGTTCGGTGTAGGGGGGGTGCGTAGGTGATGGTCGCTGGGGAACCAGCGGGTGCCAGATCCCGGAGGGAAACTGTATCTTGTCGGCCGTCGCAGTGCATACTGAGGGTTGGCATGTAGGAGCTGGACCCTTTCGGCCAATGGGTCGGACTTATGGCTCCTCACGTGCTTCCGGAGGAGGACAGGCCCCGGTGTTGTCAGCCAGGACGGAAGCGAGACCCCGGAGGTGGATTTCCTGGGGAAGCCCAATAGATGGTCGTGAGGGGTCTCGTTCGTGGCTGTGCAGAGCAATGACCAAATGGAGTGGAGCGCGCCGGGGAGGACGTCCTGCCAGCGGGAAACCGGGAGACTTCTAGACCGTAGGGCCAGAAGGACGGCCTTCCATACCGTCGTGTTCTCCCTCTCCACCTGCCCGTTTCCCCGGGGGTTGTAACTGGTAGTCCTGCTCGAGGCGATGCCCTTACCGAGCAGGTACTGACGCAGTTCGTCGCTCATAAACGAGGAGCCCCGATCACTGTGGACGTAAGTTGGGAAACCGAACAGGATGAAGATGCTGTGCAGGGCCTGAATGACAGTGGCCGCGGTCATGTCGGGGCATGGGATGGCAAAGGGGAAACAGGAGTACTCGTCAACGACGTTGAGAAAATACACGTTGCAGTCAGTGGAGGGGAGGGGCCCTTTGAAATCGACGCTGCGGTGCTCAAAGGGGCGGGATGCCTTCACCAGGTGGGCCTTGTCTGGCTGATAGAAGTGCGGCTTGCACTCCGCGCAGACTTGGCAGTCGCTGGTCATGGCCCTGACCTCCTCGGTGGAGTAGGGCAGGTTGCGGGTCTTGGTGAAGTGGAGAAGCCGGGTGACCCCCGGGTGACAGAGGTCATTGTGGATGGCCCGACATCGGTCATGTTGCGCGCTGGCGCATGTGCCACGTGCGGGACAGGGCATCTGGGAGCTCATTAAGCTTCCCCGGACGATACACAATATCGTAATTATAGGTGGAGAGTTCGATTCTCCACCTCAAGATTTTATCATTCTTGATCTTGCCCCGCTGTGTGTTGTTGAACATAAAGGCTACCGATCTTTGGTCAGTGACAAGAGTGAACCTCCTACCGGCCAGGTAGTGCCTCCAATGCCTCACAGCTTCCACAATGGCTCGAGCTTCCTTTTCGACAGAGGAGTGTCGAATCACGGAGGCGTTGAGGGTACGGGAAAAGAAGGCCACGGGCCTGCCTGCCTGGTTAAGGGCAGCGGCCAGGGCGACATCCGACGTGTCGCTCTCCACCTGGAACGGGATGGACCCGTCCACCACGTGCATCGCGGCCTTGGTAATGTCTGCCTTGATGCGGCTGAAGGCCAGGTCGGCCTCAGTCGTCAAGGGAAAGATGGTGGCTTTGATAAGTGGGCGGGCTTTGTCTGCATAATTGGATACCCACTGGGCATAATATGAAAACAACCCCAGGCATCTTTTCAGGGCCTTGCGGCAGTGGGGAAGGGAAGTTGCAGGAGGGGGCGCATGCGGTCGGGGTCGGGCCCTAGGACTCCGTTTTCCACGACAGAGCCGAGGATGGCTAGTCGAGTTGTGCAGAAAACGCATTTCTCCGTAGGTGAGATTGAGGGCTTGGGTGGTTTGGAGGAACTTCTGAAGGTTAGCGTCGTGGTCCTGCTGCTCATGGCCGCAGGGGTGGTGTTATCCAAGTACGGAACGTGGCCCGCAGCCCGTACTGGTCAACTATTCGGTCCATCGTTCTTTGGAATACCGAGACCTCATTGGTGATGCCGAAGGGGACCCTGATGAAGTGGAAGAGCCGGCCGTCTGCCACAAAAGCCGTGTAGTGGCGGTCTTCCGGGCGGATCGGAAGCTGGTGGTATGCGGACTTCAGATCTACCGTGGAGAAAACCCGGTAGTGTGCAATCTGATTAACCATGTCCGCTATGCGGGGAAGGGGGTACGCATTGAGTTGCGTGTACCGATTTATGGTCTGGCTGTAGTCTACAACCATCCGGTTCTTTTCCCCGGTCCTGACGACCACCACTTGGGCTCTCCAGGCGCTATTACTGGCCTCAATGACCCCCTCCCTCAAGAGCCGCTGGACCTCCGACTTGATAAAAGTCCTGTCCTGGGCACTGTACCGCCTGCTCCTGGTGGCGACGGGTTTACAGTCGGAGGTGAGGTTCGTGAAGAGTGAGGGAGGGGCGACCTTAAGGGTCACGAGGCTACATACGGTGAGAGGGGGTAGGGGATCGCCGAACCTCAGGGTCAGGCTTCTGAGGTTGCACTGGAAATCCAGTCCTAACAAGAGAGGAGCGCAGAGATGGGGAGGACACAGAGTTTAAAATTGGCGTACTCGGCGCCCTGTATCGCGAGGTTCGCGACACAGTACCCCAGGATCTGCACTGAATGTGATCCGGACGCAAGGGAGATTATTTGGGATGCGGGGGAAATCTGGAGGGAACAGCGCCTTACGGTGTCCAGATGAATGAAGCTCTCCATGCTCCCAGAGTCAAACAGAAAGGGCGTTTCGTGCCCATTGACCTGGACGGTCATCATGGAGTTCTTGAGGTGCTTGGGCCGTGACTGGTTGAGAGTGACAGTGCCAAGTTGTGGGTAGCCGGCGTGGTCGGTGGTAGCGGGGTGGTCCCAAGATGGTGGCCCCCATCGGTCGCACGTGTTGGGCGCCGTTGAAGATGGCGGCCAGGATGGCGGCCCCCATGAGTCGCACGTGTTGGGTAGGGTTAAAGATGGCGGCCCCCACGAATAGCACGAGGCGGATGAGGCGTCAGAAGAGGGCATTACTGGCAGGCACGCAGCCACGCTGCGGGGTCTGCGGGCCTGTGAGTATGTGAGTTGGGCCTGCGATTTTGGAACTTTGGGTCGGGCCAAGCAGACTTTGGCAAAATGTCCTTTCTTGCCGCAGTCGCTGCAGGTCGCGTTCCGAGCTGGGTAACGCTGCCTGGGGTGCTGGTTCTGACTGCCGAAATAGCAAGGCGGCCCCCCGGGTTGGGCGGGCAGCCACGCGGCACAGGCCTGGGGCACCCTCGGGTCGGGTGATGGACGCGTCTCCGGCGCCCACGAGGAAATTGCGTGGTCGGAGGGGACGCATTTAGGCTCTGGAAGGCTACCTCTAATGAGGTGGATAGTTTTACCGTCTCTTCTAGGTCGAGGGCGCCCTTTTCGAGCAGTTGCTGTCTGACATAGTTGGACCGGACACCAGCCACATAGATGGCCCGGAATGCGAGTTCCATGTGCTGTGAGGCCGTGACGTCTTTGTAGTTGCAGTTTTGAGCGAGTATCGTCAGGTCACGTAGATATTCCTCCAGCGATTCCCCGGGGCGTTGACGACGTGTGGTGAGGAGATGCCGCGTGAACACTTCATTCACCTGCCTCACGTAATGTCTTTTCAGGATCATGACCGCGTCTGCATACGTGGTCGCGTCTTCGATTAGTGCAGAGATTCTGTGGCTCACCCGGGCATGGAGGAGACTCAGCTTCTGTGCCTCGGTGATGGCGGGCAAGGAGGAGGCGGCGAGGTAGGCCTCAAAGCAGCGGAGGCAGTGTGAAAAGATTCCTTTTGCTTCAGCTGCCTGTGGGGCGAGTTCCAGTCGATCAGGTTTGAGGGCGGCTTCCATTGCGATATCTTAGCTTATTAAATTGATGCAACCATCAATTCACACAAAACGATTAGTAGAAGTGAACAGTTTTTTTAATAAGCTAGATCTGTTCCTGCCTGTGACTGCTCTGTACTGAGTGCCGCCTACAGGCTGCAGATCTATATACCACCCCCGAGGGAGCGGAGCCACAGGCGGAGCCCACAAGGCATCAACATAATACAATAAAACACAGTGGTGAATTGTAGCTGCAATATGTTCACCACAAATATGAATTCAGTTGGTAGAGGAGAGAGAGAGTGGGGGAATGTGCGGAAAAGGCTGGATAGTGCCATTGCTACTGAGAAGGTTTCTTCCAGAGATCCCACAGATTAGCCGCTCTGAAAATCTAATAGAAACATGTGGCTGTTTGAGGAAAAGTACCGACTTGCTTGCACAGACACTTGCTGAGGATGTTCTTCATGACATTTTCTTTGTATCCCATAAAAGCGTGATCCTCTGAATATGCCTGCGATGAATGTAGAAATTGTTATATATTATATTTTATACACTGTTGCAGTAATGTTATTAAAAACCCAGGTTTAACATACATAGAGTGAGTATGTTTGCTAAACTGTAATTAAGGAGTTGTAGAAGGTGTGGACATGATTCATTCCAACCTACTTGGTTACAGATAAAGGGTTAATGAAATGTTGTTATGATTTTTGGCGATTCTCCAGAGAGTAGATAATTTATGAGGGGTTGTAATTAGTCCAAGCTAAGCAGGTGATGTTACATCTTAGTGAGATACAGGTGAAGTAATTAATGGGAGGAGCAAGGTCTGTCTGTACTTTTTCTGTTTGCCATATGATTTGAGTCTGACAAGACAGAAGGATTTTAAGTTGAATAGCAGTTTTGCCAAATGCAGTTAGGTTGAGCAGAAGTGTACTGAATATGCTCTTGAAAGGAACTCTCTCCAAGATCTGGCAACGATTCCAAAAGTGCCATGGTCTCTGTCATGGAGGGGTCCATGCAATGTCTCAGCAATATGTTGACCACGAACACCAAGCATTCAGCCTCCATCTTTGGAAGAGTGGCAATTCTATTGGAGATGTTACTCCAGGTGCAGAGGCAGAGGTTCCTGGATTGCACTTGGGCTTGCAAGCCTACATACAAGCAATGACTTCAGGATGAGCTTGTTGGAGTGGGGGATAATGAGGCACCCAGTTTCACTGCCAGGAGCTTGTTCATCATTGGTAAGCAGGGAGGTGCAAATATGACTCATGCTGGCAAAAGAGCCAGGCATCTCTGTGGGCTCCTCTCATGGCGCTCCTCCGGACAAGGGCGGCAGCTCCCCTATACCTGTGCCAGTGACCAAAGAATTTTCTGAGTTTGCACCCACTGAGGAATACTCAGCCATGTCGCTGCATGCACCCTTGCTGGCAGAGCCACCTCAGGCACCACAGGCCAGAGGACCACTGCCAAAGTCATCAGGTCCAACAGATCAGCAGAGTCAGCAATCCGCCTCATGCTGCTGCCAGTTGTAGCCATCTGGGATGGCCACGTCCCGATTATGAAATGGACACTTGCAAAGAATGCAGGGAAAATTGGACAATACTAAGAAACAAGCAGGCGCAAGCTCTGTCTGTTGATTAGGACCTTAAACTCTCAGGTAGGACAGAAACTGCCAAGCAATCTACATACTAATGAGCCATCTCCGGGGACAATACACAATGTTAAGGCAGACACCCCGGCGCCAGAAGAGGCTAAAACAAAGCAGACCAACAGTCACCTAGGACACGCCCAACGATCATGGAACCACCCCTCTATTGGAGGAAGGTCGATACGGATGATTGGGAAAGACCCAATTAGTTGACGCCAAGTTCAAGGCCCGCCCAAAAGCGCGCAAAGCCCTTTTTAGTATAAAAGGTATTCCCCAAGGGTGAATCTTCCTCCTTTGGCTTTGGCTCTCAGCGAAGAGAGAGACCAGCCTAGCAGCTACAGCAGACCAAGTAAGTTCCAAGTCAACGCACGCTACGAGATAGACGTTCCTAGTTGCTACCCTGTAAACAGCTCAACTCAGCAGCCTCAGAACCGAGCAACGGCCATTGTTCCTCTGACTGAATGGGCACCCAAAGCTAAGTATAGTCTTTAGTAATAGTGGTAGTTTAGTTTGTAGAGTTTATGCATGAGTAGATTTGACTGTGTGTAAATAAATGAGCATTGCTTTTGAACTTACTAACTGATGTATCGAGTCATTGATCAGTATTCGGTTCTGAACCTTGTGGCGGTGTCAAAAGATACCTGGCCACTCTTGAACAAACGTAATTAAACAGAGCAAAACTAAGAACCAACCAAAGAGAGCAACACAGTGAGTGGGGGAAGCATCAGGATGTAGCAGTCGCAAGTCTAGTTTTAAGGAACCTTGAGCACAGGATGGTTTTTCGCAGGTGGTTTTCATTTCTTTCATCAAAATATTGCTTTGTGTCTGTGTTACTTTGTCAAACATGTTCTGATCTATTTGTTGTCTGGTACTCTGCAGAGCAGATAACAGTTTTCTGTTGCTATGACTTAAGTGGTCTCATGTCTTTTCTTGGTGCTGGCCTCAACAGACCATGATATTGGAATGCAGGGGCAACACGCTTTATTTGAGAGATATCTTGAGGTGACATTCTGCTCCAGGTATTGTCTTCTCCGACATGTAGGTTAATGAGGCGGTGCACTTGATTAGCGACAATGAAGGTGAGGCCTTGGCAACTTAGCTGACTGTTCACTGAATGAGTGCCCCCCTGGTGTCCCAGTACACCTGCAGATTCAGAAATGCTGCACCCTTGTTCTCACCCTCTGACTGTCCATTCGAGTCATCATTGGATTCTTACTCTGAGGCGAATGCATCTGCCTCAGTGTGCTCCTGCTCCAGTGGTATTTGCCCCCCCCCCCCTTCCACCAGATAGTTCCAGGCATCAGAACCTGATTTTAAGTAGACCTCTTGCCCTCTCCACCATCACCCTTATGGAGGCATGACAGAGATTGTCTCTTGTTATGGGCCAGGGTTTAGAGAGCCCCAAAGTGTATCATGGAGTTCACCTGACCCACAACTTTGAATAGATTGTGGTTACGGGGAGCACATGGCCCTACTCTGCAGGTGTGATGCAACAGAACTTTACAGTACTTTTAAATTAAAACAATGTTTATTTATGAAACCAGTTAACACTTTATAAACCCACAGTAAACATCTTAACAACTATCAACACCAATAAATCCCCCAAAGAATACCATACTCTCT
Organism: Scyliorhinus torazame; assembly: GCF_047496885.1. Taxonomy (NCBI): domain Eukaryota; kingdom Metazoa; phylum Chordata; class Chondrichthyes; order Carcharhiniformes; family Scyliorhinidae; genus Scyliorhinus; species Scyliorhinus torazame. Next base: position 229,738,742 of record NC_092714.1, read on the forward strand.
AAGTAACTCGTAATCCTTCCTTGCAACATCCATAAGACAAACATAACCCTCTTTACAGAAAGACATCAGGTTTAACTTCACTACTGAGAACAGTTACCACTTTGAAATCACCAAATGAACATTCATAAGCTTGCAGAGATTCATACACATCTTTCTGTGATTACAGCTGTTCCAAAACTAAAACGAAACTAAAAACACCCTGTAGCAAACAGCCTAAAGCGAAAGTAAAAGCAGACAGAGAGCCCAGCTCCACCCACACTCTGACATCACTGATAAACACCCATTTCTTTCCTCTACTGATATTTTTCTAAACATCCATTTCTTAAAGGTACTCTCACATGATAGCTCCCCCCAACAAAACAAATACACCATCAACTTCAAGATGGTTTCATTTTTCACCTTTTCACTTTCCTTTAAGAAATATGGACAATGAACATATGTTTTTTTTTAACAAAACAAAACACGCAAACATTTCATAATAACATCGTCCATTTTTGTTCTTCTTCCTCCAACTGGAATCCTTCTCGATTGACAGTCTCTTTGGACAAGAAGATCTCTGCACGATCGATCCATTTCTCGATGCCCGGCATTTCTCTTTAAAGTCAGATACTTTAGTTCAATCTGATCACAGAGTCCCTTGTAATTCTCCAACATGCGAGTATTGGTTATCACAACTTTCAGGCAGTCAAATACCACCTGAAGCTCCGCTGTCCACTGAAATTTTCGACGTTTCTTCAGCAAGTCCATCAGTGGAGCAACCACGCTGCACAAATTTGGCATAAATGTTCAATCAAATGCACTCATGCCAAGAAATCGCATTATTTCCCTTCCTCTCAAGGGTATTGGAAACCCCTCTATAGCTTTTGTTTTCACATCCCGTGGGACCATTCGACTCTGTCCAATTGTATGGCCAAGGAAAGTGACTTGGGCTTTTCCAAATTCACTTTTGGCTAAGTTTATTACCGAACCCACCTCCTGAAGCCGATCGAATAATTCCATCAGATGTTTTAAATGTTCTTTCCATGTCTGGCTGAAAATACCAGATCGTCGATGTATACCACATAATTGGGTAATCCTGAAACAACTTTGTTAGTTAACCATTGAAATGTGGCTGGGGCGTTTTTCATGCCAAATGGCATAACTTTGAATTGGTATATACCATCTAGAGTCACAAAAGCTGAGATCTACTTTGCCCTGTCGGATAAACGTACCTGCCAGTAACCTTTAAGTAAATCCAGTTTGGAAATAAAAACTGATTGTCCCACTTTCTCAATGCAATCTTCTAAATGTGGGATAGGATAAGAGTCCATTCTTGTAACTGCATTAACCTTTCTATAATCCACACACAACCATTGGGTACCATCTGGTTTAGGTACCATCACTATGGGTGAGCTCCATTGTATGCAACCCACTTCAATTATTCAATTTTTAAGCATACTCTCAATTTCTTTGTTAACCTGTGCCAATTTTAAAGGGTTAAGTCTATATGGATGTTGTTTGATTGGAACAGCATTTCCCACATCTACATCATGTATAGCCATTTCAGTGCTTCTCAACTTATCTCCACAAACTTGCCCATGTGATATCAATAACTCTTTCAGGTCGGTCCGTTTTTCCTCTGGAAGGTAACTCAACAATTTGTCCCAATTTTTAAGAACATTCTCGTTTTCCAATTTAATCTGAGGTTTGTCAAATTCAAAATCATCTGGATTTGGTTCGTCACTTTGAGTTAGAATCATTAAAACTTCCCACTTTTGCTCCCTTCCCTTTCAAAGTACCTTTTAAGCAAATTCACATGACACACTCGGTGAGTTTTCCTTCTATTTGACATTCTTACCACATAACTCACTTCACTTAATTTCCTTTCAATCTCATAAAGTCCACAAAGTCTTGCGTTTAAAAGTTCACTCACCACTGGTAACAATACTAAAACTTTGTCCCCACTGGCAAAACTACAAACTTTGGATTTCTTGTCCGCTATCCGTTTCATCACATTTTGTGCAACTTTTAAATGTTATCTAGCCAATTCACCTGCTCTAGCTGTTTAGCACAGGGCTAAATCGCTGGCTTTGAAAGCAGACCAAGGCAGGCCAGCAGCACGGTTCAATTCCCGTAACAGCCTCCCTGAACAGGCGCCAGAATGTGGCGACTAGGGGCTTTTCACAGTAACTTCATTTGAAGCCTACTTGTGACAATAAGCGATTTTCATTTTCATTCATTTCATTCTATTTAATCGTTCCCTGAAATTTGACACGTAATCCAATAATGTAAGTTCTGATTTCTCACTCACCAATTTTTCCTGAATCAATTCAAGTGGTCCTCTTACCTCATGAGCAAAAATTAGTTCAAAAGGACTACATTTGGTTGACTCATTAGGTGCATCTCTAATTGCAAACAGTACGAATGGAATGCCTTTATCCCAATCCTCTGGATAATCATGACAATAAGCCGTCAACATTGTCTTTAATGTCTGATGCCACCTTTCCAACGTTCCATGTGATTCTGGATGGTACGCAGTTGATTTAAATTATTTTATTCCTAAGCTATCCATAACTTCTTTGAATAACCTTGAGGTAAAATTTGATTCTTGATCCAATTGTATTTCTGTGGGTAGTCCATATCTAGTAAAGCATTTAAGTAACTCCTCCACAATTTTTTAGCTGTAATATTATGTACTGGAATGGCCTCTGGAAACCTAGTACACACATCCATTATAGTCAAAAGATATTGATTCCCACTTTTCATTTTAGGAAGCTGTCCTACGCAATCAATTAAGACCCTTGTAAAAGGTTCCTCAAATGCTGGAATGGGGGCGCTAGTTTTATCACTGCTTGAGGTTTCCCTATCACTTGACATGTGTGACATGATTGACAAAATTTAACTACATCTTTATGTAGTCCAGGCCAATAAAAATGTTTTTGTATTTTAGCTTGAGTTTTCCTGACTCCCAAATGACCTCCCAATGGTACCTCATGTGCAACTCGCAACACCTCCTTTCTCTACCCTACCGGCAATACTGCTTGATGAACTTCTGCCCACTTTTCATCCGCCTGCATATGTAAAGGTCTCAATTTCCTCCTCAAGACATCATTTTTATGGTAATAACACTCCAGTATACACTCAGATTCCTCTTCTGTGTAGGCTTTCTGATACATCAGTTTTATTCCTATATCTTTCTGTTGTAACTCAGCCACTTTTCCTGAACTAAAAATATCCACCTCAACCTCCACCTGTTCTTGTTCTTTTTCAACCATCTGATCAAAAATCGTTTCTGATAATTGCACTTCAACTTCATCTTCACTCTTTGATTTCTCCTCTTGTCTTAACCTTTGACTTTGCGACCTTGTTACTACACAATCTGGAAAAATCCCAGGATACTCGTCCTTCAACACTTCAGTTGTCCGATTTTCCACTGGCTTATCAACCACAGTAGACATCACTCCCACCTGCGATCCAGCTGGAGCATTACCCAAGATAAACTGTACGCCTGGACAAGATAGTTTCTCTATTACTCCTCCTACCACTTCACCACTCTTCATCGGACTTTCCAAACGTACCTTATATAATGGAACACGACTCTTCTCACCCTGAATTCCACATATTACCCCTTTTCTGGCAACATTCTTCCCAAACTACATAATTCCTCATCTCTTACCATTAAAGATTGACTAGCTCCCGTATCTCTTAAAATTGTGACTTCTTTACTTGCTCCTTCTGGTACACATGAGTAAACTTTACCCACACAAGTAAATTCTTTGAAGACATCTGGCACCTTCTTATCAATCACCTCTTGATCAGGCTGTACAACCTTTTGCACCTCCTTCGCTTCACTTGGGCTTTCCTTTACCACTTTAACAAACCCCACTGTCTTATCCTGTTTTACCACATCAGCCTTCCCAGTGCTTTTCTTCAACCATCAATACTGTGACTTTACATGGCCTAGTTTATTACAGTGAAAACATTTGAAACTTTTCATTTCTTTTCCACCCTCCTGGATTTCCTTTTTAATCTGAGGTACACTCTCCTTATTACCTCCCATCAGATCACCTTTACCTTTACCACTTGAGTATTTCTCATGTCCCCAGTTTCTATCCCTCACAGGCTGAAACTGATGTTGGAAAGCAAGCTTTGATTTTTGAACTAATTCATAATCATCTGCAATTTCTGCTGCTAATCTCACAGTTTTAACCCTCTGCTCTTCCACATGAGTTCTCACTATATCAGGAATTGAATGTTTAAACTCCTCCAAAAGTATAATTTCTCTGAGAGCTTCATAAGTTTGGTCTATTTTTTTTGTGAGGGCCACGAAGAATCCAGCACGAGTTTTAAGGATACAAAGAAATAACATTTATTTACAATAACATATAAATACAACAGCAGCAGCAGCAACTTCACTTGCTGCCCACTCCTTCCTGCTGGTTCCAAACTGGCCAGCTTTATTTATACAGGGAATCTGCTAATGATTTCTCCACCCCCCTCATTGGGGAAGCTTATACTGCCACAGGATTGTGGGATTGTCATTAGTCCCCAGCCAATGGTAAGCAGGCAGGTTATAACATCCCTCCCCCCCCAAAGTCCAAGGAATCCACCGAAGACCCTGGCGAAGGAGGGCGTCGGACTCGTTTTGCCGCAGGCCGGACACCATTTGCATGAGGCGCTGGATTGGGCGGCGTGTAACGAGATGGAGACCGGCGCTTCCGTGATGAACGGCGTAACGGTTGTACATCCACGGCCCGTGGGCCCGAGGACTCCCCCTCTGATGCGTCCTGTGTCTCCATCTCGGAGTCAGAGTCTACTGCCTCTGTCATCTCGGCGTCTCTGTCTCCATGCGGTTCTGTAACAACCTGCGCAGGCTTTGAGTGAGGCACCAGAGGAAGGTTGTGAGGACTACTTTCCATTGTCTCTGTGGCTGTAGAATTGAGCTCCGGGGGCGGGGAATCTTTGGAAGGGATAGTCTTCTGGACCGAACGTAGTCGACATGTTTGCGCTGGAGATGACCCTGGGCTTGCACCTGGTAAGATATAGGGCCCGTTTGGCGAAAGATTACGCCAGGGACCCACTGGGCACCACCAGCAAAATTCCGAATGAACACTGGGTCACCGGGCGCAAACTGCCGAATCGGCCAATGCCGAGAAAAACCATGTCCCTGCCGTTCTTGTGTGCAGCGTACTTTTGCGCCAATGTCCGGGGAAACCATGCTAAGGCGGGTGCGAAGTCTCCGGCCCATTAGGAGTTCTGCGGGAGCTACCCCAGTCACCACATGGGGGATGGTCCTATACGAAAATAAAAAGCGAGCCAGTCTCGTGTCCATTGTCCCAGAAGACTGCTTCTTTAGGCCTCGTTTGAATGTCTGCACTGCGCGCTCCGCCAACCCATTTGAAGCTGGGTGGTAAGAAGCAGTGCGGATATGGCGTATACCGTTCATCTTCATGAACCTCGCAAACTCCTCACTTGTGAATGGAGTGCCGTTATCCCTGACCAGCACCTCGGGGAAGCCATGCGTACTAAAAGACAAACACATCTTCTCAATTGTTGCGCAGGACGTTGTGCCGAGCATCTTATGCACCTCTAGCCATTTAGACTGGGCGTCGATTAATAGAAGGAACATGGATCCTTGAAAAGGGCCGGCCCAAGGCCGCCCTGGCCATTCCCAGTGATGTAGGGGTGCAGCCGGCGGAAGCTTCTGATGCTCCTGGCAAATGGAGCAGTTTTGGGCCACCTTCTCAATGTCGGTGTCGAAGCCTGGCTACCAGACATAACTCCGGGCCAACATTTTTATTTTGGTCACACCTGGATGCCCATTGTGCAAGTCTCTTAGTATCAGCTCTTGTCCTTTTTCCGGGTCAATCACAGGTGTCCCCCACAAGAGGATGCCGTCTTCCATGCTGAATTCTGACAGCTTGCAGGAAAATGCCCGCAACTCGCCTGGGAGCTGTCTATGCTGCCCACCATACAGGACTATGTGCCGAACCTTTGACAGGACTGGCTCCGTCTGGGTCCACTCACGGAACTGTGATGCCGTGACAGGCAAGGTGTCCATAAAATTTAGGGTTGCAACCACCTCACCGGTCGTGGGGGTTGACATGGGGCCGGTCGATAAAGGCAATCGGCTCAGTGCGTCGGCATTCGCTATCTGCGTTCCTGGTTTGTGCTCCAGAGAATACTCATATGCAGCGAGGAACAAAGCCCAGCGCTGGATCCGTGTGGAAGCAATGGGCGGTATTGGCTTATCCTCTCTGAAAAGTCCCAGCAGAGGCTTATGATCAGTCATGATAGTGAAGTAGCAGCCATACACGTACTGGTGGAAACGTTTCACCGCAAAGACCACTGCCAGGCCCTCCTTCTCGATCTGCGCGTACATTTTTTCCGCTGCAGTCAATGTGCGGGAGGCGAAAGCTATCGGCCGCTCGGCCCCGTTCTCCATCTTGTGGGACAGGGCCGTCCCAATACCATACGGGGATGCATCACATGTGACGAGCAAAGGCTTTCCAGGATCATAGTGGGTTAGTAACCCAGACGACGACAATTGTTGTTTTACCCGCCTGAAAGCGGTTTCTTGCGGCTGACCCCAAACCCAGGTGTGATTTTTCTTTCGCAGAAGGCGCAACGGGGCCAGCGTAGTTGCCAGATTGGGGAGGAACTTCCCGTAATAGTTTACGAGGCCGAGAAAAGAACGAAGATGCGAAGTGTCAGTCAGGGCGGGGGCCTGTTGAATCGCACGCACCTTCTCTGTGACAGGGTGCAAACCTTCGCAGTCCACCCGATAACCCAGGTAGACTATTTCCTTCGCCTGAAAGACGCACTTTGTGCGACGTAAACGGACTCCAGCCTCTGAAAAGCATCAAAGGACAGCCTCCAGATTTTCCAAATATTCCTGCTCCGACGTCCCTGTGATCAAAATGTCATCGAAGTAGACAGCGACATGCGGTAAACCTCTCAAAATGCCCTCCATTACACGTTGAAAAATAGCGCAGGCAGAGGATACTCCAAAGGGCAAACGTGTATATTCATACAGTGTATTAATCGTTACATATGGTCGGGAGGCAGGGTCCAACTCCAACTGTAGGTAGGCGTGACTCATATCTAATTTTGTGAACGAGAGTCCGCCTGCAAGCTTCGCGTAGAGATCCTCTATGTGAGGCATTGGATATATCGGTCGAGTCGGGAAGCCGTATCCACTGTAAGTTTATAGTCGCCGCACAAGCGAACTGTGGCATCTGGCTTCATTACAGGTACAATTGGTGCTGCCCAGTCAGTGAAACGGAGGGGCCTGATAATACCCAAAGTCTCCAAACAAGTGAGCTTCCCTTCTACCTTCCCGAGCAAGGCGTAAGGCACCAGGTGCGCCCGGAAATAGCGCGGCGTGGCTCCTGGTTCGACTTGGATACGGGCTACGGCACCTTTTATTTTCCCCAAACCAGGCTGTAATACATCTGGGTATGGTCCTAGCACCTCAGTCAACCCTCCAGAAACTATTTGGAGGATGTGCTGCCACTGCAACCGCAAATGGCGCAACCAGTCCCAACCCACCAGGTTGGGCCCATGGCCGCACACCACGATAAGTGGGAAACGCCCCTCCTGTCGTCCATAAACAACAGGGGTCATCGTAGTTCCTGCAATGTCCAATAGTTCCCCCGTGTTGGTGGCCAACCTGGCCTGTGTGTTGGTTAATGTAAGGGTCTGTATACCCTGCTTGATGCGGTCGAATGTCCTCTGGGTGATCACGGAGACCGCTGTGCCAGTGTCCAACTCCATCTCAAGCGGGTGACCATTGACCTGTACTGTCACCTTAATGGGGGCCACACGGGGAGCTGTCACACAATGCAGCTGCAGGCAGTCGTCCTCCGTCTCCACGTCCTCAGGAGCAGTCGCCGCAGGTTCATCCACATGGAAGGTAATACCCATGTGGGTACCCATGTGGGCTGGTCCCAGTTTCGGTCGGAACAACGGCGCCTCTGGAGCCCCCAGGACCGGCGTCCGCGACGGGGTCAGCGCCTACAAGTCTGACACGGAAATGGCTCCCTATCCATTGGTTCTGGAGAAGGCTCCCTTCGGGGAGGAATGTCCAACGGCCACTGGCATCGATCCAGACATCGCCTCGCCCAAGGTACCGCAGGAGTGCGGGGGGACGTTTTCGGACGGAAAGGGTTGCGCCCCAAGGCATGCACCTCCATTCCCTGTAGCTCCTGCACTCCTCGTTCTGCGCTCTCTCGGGACAATACTATTTGAATGGCCTGTTGAAAAGTCAATGTTGGCTCAGCTAACAACTTTCTCTGGGTGGCCGCATTGTTAATACCGCAAACCAAACGGTCGTGTAACATTTCTGACAAGGTCTCACCATAGTCACAGCACTCCGCAATCCTGCGTAGACTGGATAGAAAGTCGGCAACGATTCTCCTGGGGTCCTCTCAGCGGTATTAAACCGGTAACGCTGGACTATCGTGGACGGGGTTGGGTTAAAATGTTGCCCCACTAAATTCACAAGTTCATCAAACGTTTTGGTGTCCGACGCAACTGGGTATGTAAGGCTCCTAATCACCCCAAACGTATGCGGGCCGCAGGCGGTGAGCAATATGACCACCTGGCACTCGTTTTCGGTGATATTGTTTGCCCGGAAATAGTAATGCATCCATTGTGCGTATTGGTTCCAGCTTTCCAGTGCAGCATCAAAAACATCCAAACGTCCGTACAGAGGCATGGTATAATAGAAAACAACTTCCAACTTATATCCAACAAAAATCCATGGAGGTGGCTTCAGCAGTGTAGACAACTATTCACTTTAACCCTCGTCACCAGTTTTGTGAGGGCCACGAACAATCCAGCACGAGTTTTAAGGATACAAAGAAATAACATTTATTTACAATAACATATATATATATATATATATATATATACAACAGCAGCAGCAGCAACTTTGCTTGCTGCTCACTCCTTCCTGCTGGTTTCAAACTGGCCAGCTTTATTTATACAGGGAGTCTGCTAATGATTTCTCCACCCCCCTCATTGGGGAAGCTTATACTTCCACAGGATTGTGGGATTGTCATTAGTCCCCAGCCAATGGTAAGCAGGCAGGTTATAACAATTTTCAAAGCCCTTATCCACCTATCAAAATTACTCTGTTTGAGCCTTTCAAACTCCATGTATGTTTGACCAAATTCTTTCCTTAAATTTCTAAACCTTTGTCTGTCGGCTTCAGGCACTAGTTCATATGGACCCAAGATGGATTTTTTCACCTCCTCATATGACCCAGATACCTCCTCCGGTAGTGATGCAAACACTTCACTACCCCTACCTACCAGCTTTGTTTGAATCAGTAATACCCACATGTCCGGTGGCCATTTCATTTGTTTCGCCACCTTCTCAAATGAAATGAAAAAGGCTTCTAACTCCTTCTGATCGTCAAACCTTGGCAATGCTTGGACATATTTAAATAGATCCCCACCAAGCCTTCGGCTATGACACTCTTTCTCACTATCCTCATCACTAGCATCCAACTGTACGTTTCCCTTTACGTCTGCCAATTTTAACTGACTGTCATGTTTCATGGCCATTTTCTGAAGTTCAAACTCTCTTTCTTTATCTTTTTCCCTTATCTGTATGTCCCTTTCTCTTTCTTTTTGTTCTGCCAGGGCTATTCTTTCTGTTTTCCTTTCATCTCTCTCTTTTTCCTCCCTATCTCTTTCGTATTCAAGCTGCTATAATTCTTTTTCATGTTCCCTTTGTTTAATTTGCAACTGAATTTTTGCCATTTCGAATGAGTCAAACTCTATCTCAGGCAACTTTAAATGCTTAGCCACCGCCATAATCACCTCACCTTTTCGCATTTTGTCAGGTAATGTTAACTGCAATGTTGTTGCCAACTTTAAAAGCCTGTTTTTAGTCCCTGTCCGTAAGGTACTTACTGCGTGTGACCATCTCCACCCCCAAAAACTCCAGAGCTTCCGAAAGAGCCATTGCCCACAACACACTCCCTACTTAAACTGAAATACCACACCTGAAAAGCAACCACAATATGCTCACCCCTCACTGTCTTTAAATGAAAAATGAAAATGAAAATCGCTTATTGTCACAAGTAGGCTTCAAATGAAGTTACTGTGAAAAGCCCCTAGTCGCCACATTCCAGCGCCTGTTTGGGGAGGCTGGTACAGGAATTGAACCCGTGCAGCTGGCCTGCTTGGGTCTGCTTTAAAAGCCAGCTGTTTAGCCCAGTGTGCTAAACCAGCCCCTGTTCACTAAGCCAATCCAATAGATAAACTTTTATCCCAGACGAGCCTCTAATTTGTTGTAAGGGTTTAGAGAACCCCAAAGTGTAACATGGAGTTCACCTGACCTCCAACTTTGAATAGATTGTGATTATGGGGAGCACACGGCCCTACAATGTTTATTTATGAAACCAGTTAACACTTTATAAACCCACAGTAAACATCTTAACAACTATCAACACCAATAAATCCCCCAAAGAATACAGTACTCTCTAAGTAACTTCATCTTTCCTTGCAGCATCCACAAGACAAAAATAACCCTCTTTACAGAAAGACATCATGTTTAACTTCACTACTGAGAACAGTTACCACTTTGAAATCACCAAAGGATCATTCATAAGCTTGCATAGATTCTTACACTTCTTGCTGTGATTGCAGCTGTTCCAAATCTAAAACGAAACTAAACACATCCTGTAGCAAACAGCCTAAAGCGAAAGTAAAAGCAGACAGACAGCCCAGCTCCACCCACACTCTGACATCACTGATAAACACCCATTTCTTAAAGGTACATCCACTACAGATATTCTTCTGAACACCCATCTCTTAAAGGTACTCTCACATGACACTCTGTCCTCTGCCTTTGTCTTCAGGTCCCTGAGTGGCTTCATGAGCCATCTTTTCAAATGACATCACTTGTCACCCAGCAATCATCCATCGAGGTGAGCTAGAGCCATGAACAGCCTTGGCATTTGTGAGTGACACGAAATGTAGCATCATAACAGCTGCCAGAGTGCCTTGCTGAATCTGTGTCCTGTAGTTGAACGCTATCTGAACATTCATGGAGTGATACGCTTTCCTATTGACAAAGGCATCCAGTTAGCTGGCTGGCACCTTGATGGCCACATGGGTGCAGCTGATGGCACCCTGGATGCTGGGGAACACTGTCATAACCGCGAATCCTGTGGCCCGGTCAGCCTGACTGGCTTGGTCAATCCTGAAATGGATGAAGGCTGTGGGGCGGCGCAGTGGCACAGTGGTTAGCACTGCTGCCTCACGGCGCCAAGGGCCCGGGTTTGATCCCGGCCCCGGGTCACTGTCCATGTGGAGTTTGCACATTCTGTGTCTGCGTGGGTCTCACAACCCAAAAAAGTGTGCAAGGTAGATAGATCGGTCACGCTAACTTGCCCCTTAATTGAAAAAAAAAGAATTGGGTACTCTAAATGTTTTGTTTAAATGGATGAAGGTTGTTACCCGCCTGAACAGAGTGTCAGTCACCAGATTGATGCTGCTCTGCACAGCTGACTGGGCAATTCCGCAAAGATCATCCACTGATACTTGGAAAGATTCAGAGGCAGTAACGTTAAGGGTTACAGTGAGCGAGAGAGCCACGAGGATTGGGTGTCCATCCGCACAGTTGGAGACTCTCTCTGTCCCAAACATCTGACACATGGAAATGATGGTTCTCCTTAAAAGGCGGAGTCTCCTGCATCATTGTACCTGTGTTATGTTGAGATAGTTGGATCAGTGCCTGCACACCCTGGTTGCTGGTGAGTGATGTTTTTTGCGGGCCTGTCCTCCTTGCCCTCCCTGCAGGCCCTGCACACCTTGTGCCTGTGCCTCTCCTCTGAGCTGATGTCTGTGACCACCTTGTCTCCTCCCTCTTTGGCCCCTCACTTCCTCAGAACAGGAGGTTCCCCCTGCTGAGTACACAATACCCATCTGTTGAGAAGCTAATGAGGCTGTCCCGTGCTTTGTAGGTGCCAATGTGTTGCAGTTCTCGGAGAGATCCTGCAATACTAAAGAGTTCTAAAAAGCCCAGAAAATATGCACGAACCTCGAAAAAAAAGCAGTGAAAATGGTCACAAAACCCGAGTCTAAGCCCACACCATACCCTCACTAACTCCTGCCAACTCAGCCTGCCTTTGCTCCTTCCTCTTTTTATCCCACCCTTGGATGACAAATTGATAAAAACGGTAGATTGAGGCCATGAGGCCCATCGTGTCTGCACCAGTTCACCAAATGAGCATTATGGCTTTAGTGCCATTTCCCTGCCTTTTCCCTGTGTCTTTTCATGTTGTTTCTCTTCAAATAAACATCCAATGCCCTCTTGAATGCCTTGATTGAACCTGCCTCCACCACACTTCCAGGCAGTGCATTCCAGACCTGAGCCACTTGCAGTATGAAAAAGTTTTTTCTCACATCACATTTGCTTCTTTTGCAAATCATTTTAATTCAGTGCCCTCTCATTCAAGATTGTTTGACAAGCGGGAACGGTTTCTCCCTATCTACTCTGTCCAACCCCCTCATGATTTTGAACATCTCTATCAAATCTCCGTCTTCTCTCCAAGGAGAACAGGCCCAACTTCTCCATTTATTCCTCCTCGCTGATGTGACAGTTGCCCATTCCATCATATCACACAGCCACGTTATTTTTTGCCCGCTTCTTGATCTATTGTTTTCAATTTTTTCTAACAGGGTTGAATAAAGAGCCCAAAGTTTGTCATTTTCTCATCTGTTTTCTAATTGTTCAAGGAGCTTTTTATTAGTCACATTTCAGATATAACTCACTTTCAATGTACGTTGAGAACACCACAATTCAAATACAAACTCTTCAGCCTTCATGTTTCAACTTTCAGATTGGCAGTGATGTTCAATAAAAAAATCATCTGTATATATTCCGCTTAATGGTTGCACAAAATCTCCTTCAGGCTGTTAAAAGGTTCTATGCTGTCATCCATTTAATTTCTTTGTTTCTTTTACCATCTATTGTTACAAAAGGGCCAAGTCAACAAGTTAATGCAGTTATGCAATCATGTAATATTCACTTTGAGGTCAGTTTTTTTTGGAACTTTACTTTACTTGTGTTAACATTAACATCATCCCTCTGCATTGATTCTCAACCCATATATCCAAATTTGCCTGATTAACATTCTCAAATACCTCTTATAATCGGTTTTGTATTTCCTGGAATCATAGAATTTACAGTGCAGAAGGAGGCCATTTGGCCCATCAAATCTGCACTGACCCTTGGAAACAGCACCCTACCTAAGCCCACACCTCCACCCTATCCCCATAACACAGTAACCCCACCGAAACTTTTTGGACACTAAGGGCAATTTAGCATGGCCAATCCACCTAACCTGCACAGCTTTGGACTATGGGAGGAAACCGGAGCACCCGGAGGAAACTGACACCGACAGGGGGAGAAAGTGCAAACGCCTCACAGACAGTGACCCAAACCGGGAATCGAACCTGGTACCCTGGAGCTCTGAAGCAACTGTGCTAACCACTGAGCTACCGTGCCCCCACCCCCTGTTACTCATATTAAAACAAAATTCAGTGTGTACCCAGTCTTACTTTTCTTCTGGTCTTTATATATTTTGCTTTATATTTTGAATCGCAACAAATATTTTTTGAAGTATAGTTTACCAACATAATGAGAATTATTTTGAATTTGAAAAAAGCTTCCTGTTGAGTTCCCTGCGTTGTTAAATTAGTGCCTTTTGTGCACTTACTTAATACACAATAGACATGAAATTAGACTCCATAGTGCCATTGGAGCCACGTTACAGAAGCCCCAAATAAAATAGTGACCAGGGATAATGCAGAGGGGCATGCCCTGACTGTAAGGGCACTAGTGTAGGTATTTCATGGATGCGCCCAATTCTGAGTGGGTAAATCGTGATGTCAAATAGCATGTGCCACACGCTCTGCCATTTTGGATTTACAGGTCCTGTTAATGCCCTCTCACGATCACTTCCATCTCAACATGCAGTGAATATGCACGAGGAACACCACCTCTTTCCACCCCTCACTCCCAACTAGGGTCATTTGAAGAGTTAACCATCCAAATTCCGGGGGAGGTGTTTTTGACCTGCTTTTGCTGGTGCAGAGTCAGTGCAGTGTTCTGTGTTATTTGAAGAATTTTACTAACTTTTTGGATTTTCAAGGAAGTGGCGTTTGATCCTGATATGGTGGCCAGAGGAGTTTGTCAGGAAATATTCTGCTCCAGTAAAAAGGAGTAAGGTTTCCAGCCCCTCTCGTGCTACAGCATGACATCAAAATGGAGAAGAGGCAGCAGCAAGGAAGGTAAATGTCATAAAGAACAAAGAAATGTACAGCACAGGAACAGGCCCTTTGGCCCTCCAAGCCCGTGCCGACCATGCTGCCCGACTAAACTACAATCTTCTACACTTCCTGGGTCCGTATCCCTCTATTCCCATCCTATTCATGTATTTGTCAAGGTGCCCCTTAAATGTCACTGTCGTCCCTGCTTCCATCACCTCCTCCGGCAGCGAGTTCCAGGCACCCACTACCCTCTGTAAAAAACTTGCCTCATACATCGACTCTAAACCTTGCCCCTCTCACCTTAAACCTATGCCCCCTAGTAATTGACCCCTCTACCCTGGGGAAAAGCCTCTGACTATCCAATCTGTCTATGCCCCTCATAATTTTGTAGACCTCTATCAGGTCGCTTCTCAACCTTCGTCGTTCCAGTGAGAACAAACCGAGTTTATTCAACCGCTCCTCATACCAGGCAACATTCTGGTAAATCTCTTCTGCACCCTCTCTAAAGCCTCCACATCCTTCTGGTAGTGTGGCGACCAGAATTGAACACTATACTCCAAGTGTGGCCTAATTAAGGTTCTATACAGCTGCAACATGACTTGCCAATTCTTATACTCAATGCCCCGGCCAATGAAAGCAAGCATGCCGTATGCCTTCTTGACTACCTTCTCCACCTGTGTTGCCCCTTTCAGTGACCTGTGGACCTGTACTCCTAGATCTCTCTGACTTTCAATACTCTTGAGGGTTCTACCATTCACTGTATATTCCCTACCTGCATTAGACCTTCCAAAATGCATTACCTCGCATTTGTCCGGATTAAACTCCCATCTCTCCGCCCAAGCCTCCAAACAATCTAAATCCTGCTGTATCCTCTGACAGTCCTCATCGCTATCCGCAATTCCACTAACCTTTGTTGGCCTTTGTTGCAAAAGGACTTGAGTACAAGAACAAGGATGTCTTACTGCAGCTTTACAGTGTCTTGGTGAGACTACACTTGCAGTATTATGTTCAGTTTTGGTCTCCTTACCTAAGAACAGGTTTACTTGCATCATGAATTGTCCTGGTAACAGCCATAACACAAATTTAACAAGACCTAATAGGATGTAATATGTCCAGGAATAGGTAGAAATCTGCCTAGCAACAGCAGTAACCAATCTATAAAAAGCAGATGAGATGCATCTTTCCCAGTAATGAGATTAGCAGATACAATCAGGTGTGAATACCTTATTAGTAGATCGAGATGATTGGGAGATCACTGAGGCAAATACATGCTAACTTCTAGAGTCAAAGGATTTGAGGGGGGAATACTGCCAATTACACAGAAAGCAGAATCAAATGGGAACAAAGGTATAATTTCCAGGACCCTCAGAAGTAAGGGAGGCCAGTTAATATCTAGCAGCCTCAGAAGCAGACAAACCAGTTTCTGTGTAGCTGCCTGGGGGCCAGGTTTTACATCTAATAGCCTCTAAGTCTTAGAGTCAAGGAAGTGCAGAAACCTTTGTAAAGGGAGTTTTACATATTTTCTTTGGACTAGGAAAATACGATTTCCCAGCCTTGATCATCAAACATGCATCGTGTGGTAAAGAAGCTGGATTTAAGTTATGGACCTATTTAATCTGCATGTTGTTTGGAGACAGGGGATCTCTTAAAGAGTTCAGTGTTCATAGATATATTTTGGAACAAAGGGTACATTCTACATGAATTGTATGTATGTTTAGTGGTTCACATACTTAGTTGTCTTAGAGTAGTGTGTCCTGTTCATGTGAATGCCGTTTGTTTAGTTTAATAAATAGTCTTTAATAAATTTTACAAGATAACTGGACTGCTATTCTCACTGGGGCTTCACTTGACGCCTCACACCATTCCAAAAACAAACCAGTATAACAAATTGGGATACACGGTGGTGGCACGGTGACACAGTGATAAGCACTGCTGCCTCACAATGCCAGGGACCCGTGTTCAATTCCGACCTCGAGTGACTGTCTGTGTGGCGTTTGTGCATTCTCCCCCTGTCTGCGTGGGTTTCCTCTGGATGCTCCAGTTTCCTCCCACAATCCAAAGATGTGCAGGTTAGGTTGATTGGCCATACTACATTGCCCCTTGGTGTCTAAAAAAGTTAGTTGGGGTTACCGGGGTAGAGTGCGTGTGTGGGCCGAAGTAGGGTGCTCCTTCGGAGGGTCGGTGCAGACTCGATGGGCTGAATGGCCCCCTTCCGCACTGTAGTGATTCTAAGTACACTCGCAGCTAACCTCAGTGCGGCTTGTAACAGTTACCATAGCGGGAGTGCAGCGAAGTTTCACCAGACTGATTCCTGGGATGGCTGGATTGTTGTTCGAGGGGAGATTGGGTTGAAAAAGCCTGTTTTCACTAGAGTTTAGAAGAATGAGAGGAAATACATTGAAACGTATTAAATTCTGACAGGGTTGGACAGACGGGATGCAGAAATGTTGTCTCCTCTGGCTGGGGGGAGGATCTGCAACAAAGGGTCACAGTCTCAGGCTATGGGTTGAGACTGAGATGAGGAGAAACCTCTTCAGCCATATACACCATATTTGTATCAGAACTTTAGTCTGATTGCTGGGGAACAAAGGACACCCACTCTATACCGGGCTAACGACTGCCATCTATCATTCAATCATATGAGGACAGTGCACCTATAATGAGAACCATTCAGCACCAAGAATGTTTGGCAGAAAAACATCAGCATTCTGAAGCAATAGTTGCTGCCTGGAGCATTCGGCTGGGTTGGCGTGGGGGCGGGGTGGGGGGGAGGGGGGTGGGGGTGGGGGGTCTTCAAAGCCTGTGACAAGTTCATGATGGCCTGCTGCATACTCCACAATACAACTATCATGAAGACACAGAAGGCACAGCCTCTATCGGCAGGCATGAGGAGGGCACCTCAAAGGAGGAAGACGAGGAGAAGGGGTTCACCCTTCATTCTGGAGGGTGGACGGGCAGGAGCAAATACTCACAATGCTGTTTCTCCAAGGTGTCATCACAGTTCCTACACTGTTTCCTACCTTTCAATCCCCCCTCTAAAGGACCACCACAGTACCCTTACAACCAAAATCCTGAAATAAAAGCCCACTCGCAAAACAAATATTCTGTGTCAACTTTATTGAATAATCCCCTGTTGTTCGGGCTTGCGATTGAGCCATTGGTCATCGTGTTGAGGAGTTTGGAGGTGTGTAAAGGAATAGTGTGGGGTGTCGAGCATAGGATATCTTTGTATGCAGGCGACTTGCTGTTGTATCGGAACCAAGTGTGTCTATGGGGGGCATATTGGAGCTGCCTCGAGTGTTTGGGTCTTTTTCGGGATGTAAACTAAATTTAGACAAAAGTGAATATTTAGTGTTGCCTCAGGCAGGGGTGGGGGGGCTACCATTCCACAGGGCGGGGACTCACTTTAGATATCTGGGGGTGCAGGTGGCACGGGATTGGGGGGGGTGGGGCTGCATGGGTATAACATTACTAGTCTGTAGGGAGGGTGAAAGCGGATCTGACAAGGTGGGATGGTCTCCCTCTGTCACTGGCAGGTCAGATACAGGCAATTAAAATGAACGTGTTGCAAAGATTTTTGTGAATTTTCCAGCGCCTGCCAATCCTCCTGCCCCAACCCATATTTCGCCCCAGTTCCTTCAATCCCGCAAACCGCCCCCCCCCGGATCCTCCAGCCAAAGGCATTTTTCAAGGAGGTTGAAAAGATGATTACCTCGTTTATATGTGGGGTGGGGTGGGGGGGGGGGTGGGTGAAGATGGCTAGGATTAGGAAGGTGCTGTTGCAGAGGGGACGACAGTCAGGGGGGTTGGGTTTTCCCAATTTGCTATATTATTACTGGGCGGCGAAGGTGAGGAGCTGGATTAGAATGGAGGAGAGTCTGTATTGAGGGTCGGGTCTGAGGGCGTTGGCAACAGAACCACTCCCGTTGGCCCCAGGGAAATACTCAGGGAGTCCGGTAGTAGTAGCGATGTTGAAATTCTGGAGGCAGTTACACTAGCACTTTAGGCTGGGGGCGGGGTCAAATGCCGATTCAGGGGAATCACAGATTTGAGCCAGGGAAGTGGGATGGGAGTTTTCGGGGATGGGAGGAGAAGGGAGTCAGGGCATGAAAGGATTTGTTTCTGGGGGGCCGGTTTGTGGGATTAATGGAGCTGAGGGCGAAATATGGGTTGGACAGGGGGAAATGTTTAGATATATGCAGGTCCGAGATTTCGCTCAGAAGGTGAGACGGCGCTTTCCAGTGGTGCCGGCCTCCACACTGTTGAAGGAGGTGCTGACGACTGGGGGAATGGAGAAGGGGTGGTGTCGGCAAGTTCTGAGGCGATTCTGGGAGAAGAGAAGGCACCACTGGAGAGGATTAAGGCAAAGTGGGAGGAAGAGTTGGGAGAGGACTTGGAGGAGGGGTTATGGTGTGAGTTGCTCCGGAGGGTGAACGCCTTAACTTTGTGCGTGAGATTGAGGCTGATACAGCTGAAGGTGGTGTGTAGGGCTCACCTCACAAAGGCGAGAATGAGCCGACTCTTTGAGGGGTAGAGGATGTTTGCGAACGTTGCCGGGGGTGGGGGGCTGCAAACCACGTTCATATGTTTCGGTCCTGTCCAAAGCTGGAGGGGTATTGGAGGGAGGTGTTCAGGGTAATTTTGAAGGTGGGGTTTCAGGGTAATTTCGAAGGAGGCCATCAGTGTATCGGATCGGCCGGGGTTGGAAGCGGGTGCGGAGGCAGATGTTTTAGCCTAGGCCTCGCTGATCGCCCGAAGGCAGATCCTGTTGGGGTGGAGGTCAGTTTCTCCACCCTGTGCCCTGGCGTGGTGGTGGTGGGGGGGGGGGGGTGAGAATCTGTTGGAGTTTTTAACACTCAAGAAGGTGAAGTCTGAGTTGAAGGGGAGGCTGGAAGGGTTCTACAACTCATGGGTTTTGTTCATTATGCACTTTCAAGAATTGGATGACATCGAACATTGAGGGGGGGCGGTTGGAGTGGGACGGGGGTTGGAATGTATATGTTATTGGTGACTATGTATGGGTGGATGGTGGATTCCTGAATTCTTTTCTTTGATGCTTGTATTTAAAATGTTGAGGGTTGTTTGGGGGTTGGTGGGGGGGAGGAATTGTTGGCCTGGGGATTGACATTGTATTTGATACCATTGATTGTTTGTTGGTGGGTGTAAATTTGGATGAAAATGTGATAAAAGTGAATAAAAATACTTTTCAAAAACTTTACTGAATACCAGTTCTAATAATACATATCAAATTGAAGCAATCATCTTGGCGTAATGCCGTAGCAGCTGCCTTGTGGGTGCCTTGCCTGTCTTAGCTCTCTTCTGCAGTAACTGCAGAATGGAATGGAAACTTTCACTGGGGATGACTGCAGGTGACCTTGGAGAATGACCTCGAGCAGCTCTGAGCCTTGAGGCCCAACATTCAGACTGCACCATGTCTGCATAGATGGCAACATTCTGTGCTAGCAGACAACAGCAAGGCCACTGGCAGTAGTGGAAGTTTTGTCAGTTTGGAAGAAGGTACGGCAGGTTTATGCTCCACAGAGCCACTGGAACTCCCCTAGGGAAGCACTCCAGCAATCCTAGTCATGCATTTGAAGACATATTGCTGGACTGCTGTGAGAGCCTGTAAAACCCGGTGATCACTGATCCACAGCCACAATGACACATTCTGTGACTAATGCCAGGAATGGGCGGGTTGTCTTATGAGGAAACGTTGGAGGGGTTATGCTTATATCCACTTGAGTTTAGAAGAGTAAGAGGTAACTTGAGCAAAACCTTTAAGATCCAGAGGGCAATTGATGGGGTGGATGTGGAGCAGATGTTTTCTCTTACCGGAGAATCTAGAATCAGGGGTCACTTGTTAAAATTAAGGGGTCGATCATTTACGATGGAGATGAGGAGAAATTGTTTCTCTCAGAGGATTGTGAGTCTTTGGAACTCTTTTCCTGAAAAGTCAGTGGAAGCAGAGTCTTTAAATATTTTTTAGACAGAGCTCGGTAGATTCTTGATTAACAAGAGTATTCAATGATGGAGCTGGCCATCGCTTCAATGCTGGGAAGGATGGGCTCCAAACTGTGCACAAAACCTTGTACCTTGTTGAAGCTGGACTCCCCCATGCTACTTGGCAGTGACCACAAATTCTGCAGCAAGTTGGTGACATTTACTGTGATTGTCTGAATTTGATATGCAGTTCTCTCAGTTGCTAACTTACTCCAAAGTATTGAGTGCCAGCGGTCGTATACAGACTAGGAAAGTAATGCAGTCTGTCTGTGTAAGAGCCTTAGAGCCATGGTTGATTTTGCTATCCTTCTCTCCATCCGCCCTGTCTATAATAAAGTAGAACTGGATTCTATGTTGTACTGTTTTTTTTGCCGAATTCTTCTGTGACTGATCAGCCACTGTTTCCTCCTCCCTAAAGATTAAGGAAACAAGTAGATAATCATATCAGTTCTACGGGCGTGGTCAATGTGCAGATAATCCAAATCAAATCATAAAAGCAGAGGTAACGTTAAATCAGATGAGTCTGTTGTTTCTCATTACACTTTAAATTGGAATAATTGAAAGGACTGGCCTGTTTTGTTTCCTTTATCATCTGTTGCCATTATCAAACCTGTTACCCGGTGTCTGTAAAGTAAATAGATTAAGTTCGGCAAGGCATGTTCAAAAAGTGAACATTTACATTGCAAATTTAAATTTCCACATCAGCGTTTTAGAATCCAAATGATTTACTGTAGTTTCTCATGTGCAGCATTCCCTTAGCTAACTGTACATACAATATTATCAGAAGCCATTTCCATTAATTTGCTACAAGAAGTGATGGCGCAATAGGAATCCAAATGTAACAGTGAGCGTTCACTGGTAATTAATCTGCTCCTTTCCGACATGGACAGTCTGCCATTCCACTATTTCTGAACTCATGAAGAATGGCAAGAGCTCCACATGAAAGTCGATTTTCCTCTACAAATAATAAGAGTATTTTCACATGAATCCTTTTCTCAGTCATGGATCACTAGCAACAATAGGTTTTAGTCCACATGACAGAGGCATGAGAATTGGCATTTATCCAGGAAATGTGAAGGGCTATTAATTTTAATAGGGACAAATATATGATAATTAACTTTCTCACTGTTTTGCAGAGGGTAACCGTGGAGCGGTGCAAAGGTCGCAGGAAATTATTGTGACATATGCACTGGTGTTATTCTACACGTTTCTGTTCCTCAGACATGGGGCGGGATTCTGTGATCCTGAGGCTAAGTGTTGATGCCGTCGGAAACGCCGTCGTGTTTCTCGACGGCGTCAACACGGCCTCAGGATCAGCAATTCTGGCCCCTACAGGGGACCAGCGCGGCACTGGAGCGGACCATGCAGAAGAAAGGAGGCCCCCAGCCAGAGAGGCTGGCCCGCCGAGCGGTGGGCTCCGATCGCGGGACACTCCCGGAAGAGGGATCTCCAGGCATCTACCGGCCGCACTGCACCCCCGTTTGGGTATAACGTGTCTGATGGATTGCGCCCATAATGTTTTAAGTTTCTGACGTGTTCAATGTTAACTCGAACTGCATTCATATGATGCCCTGATGCCAGCATTGCATTCTGTTTGTGACATAAAGACAGTCACTGTTCTTTGATGTAATTCATTAAATGTGAAGAGAAATGGGATTTTCCTGTAAGGAATGCTAAGTTGCTATATAATGCAAGTAATTTTTTTCTTCATTACAGAAAAGTCTGTGGCAGTAAAACTCAGTGACACAAATATACATAGATAAGATTAAATTCTCCTTTTGGAGCTGGGGGGATATATTGAAAGCTAAAAATTGATGGCAAATGCAGGAGTCAGAGGCAAATGTGAAATGCACAATAAGAAAGACAGGATATGGAAATGGAGCTCTAAGCTAGAGCAAGGAAAGGGCCATTGTGCAGACTGATAGGCACTCTACCATCCCCTGAGGAACAATAAGGTTAAATGCAACAGGGTGGAAAATAAGCATGTATAAGTTGCCTCTTACCCGCTCTAATTTAAGAAAGCTGCGTGTTTTGAACGTCAGTTTGGTCTGTTGCATTCTTCTTTGAAATAAGACTGTCAGCAGTAGTCACACAAACAGTATCAACACTGAGTTGATCACGTAAAGAAATCAGTATTTTAATAGGAAAGACAAGTTTATTGCACTGCGACCACTTTAATGTGTCTGTTTTGCTGGTCCCCACCGAAATCAGACAGGAGCCTTATGGGTAACATGAGTTATGGACCTATGATATCATTAGGACATCTGCATGATCTTAATGCCTGACAAGACGGTTCATCCGCTACAGACACTTTGCTTAATAAAACCTGGTGCAAATCAGTGGAGGCCGAGTCAGGTCAGTTTAAACTATCTTTGTAGAGCCAAGAGGAGGAGTGCTCCCCTGGCCCCTGGAAAGAAAGTTTGGACCACTTGATAGCCACAGGGTCATTTGAGTTTCACAATCTCACAACCTGTGAGGTGCCTCTTGTTGTTCATTTTGGACAGGCAGCTGGCCAATGAGACCCAACTCTTTAAAACGGACCAGGTTTTCAACTGCAGGGCAACGGTGTCAGGCTGTTGTGTCCCACCACATTCCACCAGGAATTAAAACTCCCACTCAAGGTTACCTTCCCAAGCTCTGGCTAATAACAACCTTACAATAGCCTGAGAAATAACCTGAATGCCGATATTAAATGTCCGATGAAATCAGCACAATCGGCAGCTATCTGAATATCTTGTATGTAATTTAAAGTACACCTTTCCTTCCCCTTTCCTCCTATAGATGCTTTGATTTGTCCATAACTTCTCTTGGCAAAGTCGCTCAACAACAAAGATACAAATGTTGGATCTTGAAGGTGTGCCAAAGATGGAAGGAAGCAGTGATAATGAGAAAGTGCATCTAGTATAGTCTGAAAGGGTACAAGATTGAAAAAAAAGTATCCCTGATGGCTGACCTTAGTAAATTTAGCATTTATTCTGTGTTAACTGCTAGCTATATGAGTCTTCCCATTGATTACCAGCATCCCCTAAGCTCAGTATGAAAGCAACTTCAGCAAAGTGTCAAAGCTGCCCCTTTTGAAGAACTCTGCTTCTCAAGTTTATCAAAGTAACAGGCCCAATATACTTTCAGCGACATGGTGTTCCAGCCACTTTTCAATCCCTGTGTTTTGCAATGATGTAATGGTAATTTTGCACTATGGCAGGAAAGGAAATGACTTGCATTTACAGAAACTTATGGATAAAAAGAAAGCTATGCTTTTTACAAAATGGTCTGGCATTCCAATACCGCTCTTTGTATTGCATGATTATTTGAGCACACAGCACTCAGATCAACGAAAGTTATTTGGCTAAGTGTAGACCTCCTGTACTCAGAACATCAACAATCTGAAAAGTCAGACTGCAATAAATGGAAAGAGAATCTTTGTAGACCAGCTTGAAACTTCAGCACCTTCTCTGTTAGACAGCTGGACGGTTAAACAAAACTGGACTCCTATATATTCAACCCACTGCTGATGTGTCGTTGTGTTTCGAATCAAATGGGTTCTTACTAATTAGTAGTTTAGTGAAGGGCTTCAAAAAACTTGGATGCAAAGGTACCTTCCTCAAATGAGATGAATGTCAGCTGCCAGCAACAAACAAATCACAAATTTCATACTTTGTTATGGGGGACCATGTAACATTTGGCTCATGTTCAAAATCTGCAATTTACTTTCCTTTTGTGCTACTCTGTACCTTATTAACATCTTTTTCATCAGCAATAAGTGCTAATTAAATTGTACAACATGTGGCAGAAATTTCAGTTGAACAGAGCATGTAAATTCTGGTTTGTTTTTAGCTTCACCCTGATTGAATAGTACTCACTGGCATGCACAGCAAAACGTTCGTAACACACCTCTACAACATAAGAACTCGAAATACGGTAAAAAGGCTATTATTCTGCTGCATGAGTCAGATATTAGTTAGTAATGGACTTGAACTCACAACTAAAGCAACCTTAGAATCTGTCTTAGCCACTGTGCTGTGAAACTACTAGCTGCAAGAACAATGCCTGTATAACTAAAGTTATACAGTACTATGCAATCAGGAAATAAGCAAACACCACAAGACCCTTTATGTTTTAAAATTGCATTTTTACAATTTGTGCATATACCCATTCTGTAATTAAAAAAAGCTTACATTTCTGTAATAGGTCATGTGGCAATTTTACCCTCGTATTTTATTCCAAACATTTTATAGATGCACTGAATTGGCGTTGAGAATATAGGGCATCCAGTTGTTATTATGTCATGGCTCTTGTGCATTGTTAAGTTGGTATGGGAATTCTTACCTATAGGATTTAGTCAATGGAGCTTTGCTTTTTTGTAAAAAGTTGCACTTTTAAATAAAAGTATTCTGCTGAGCAGTGTGACAACAGCACCATTTTTTAAAGAGCTTGCTGTATTATTCAGGAAATCCTAGGCTGGTCAGGTTGATGGCAACAATCTTTCAAATGGCACAATTAAAGATGATTTGTCAGAAACAGATAGGATTAATGAAGAGGAGATAGCCTTGAAACACTTGGAACTAATGCAGCCAGATGATAGATGACACTTCACCTCATCCCCCACCTCCCCGCACAAAAAAATGTAGGAAGTTCTGGAAATACACAACAGATCTGTCAACATTTGTGAAAGTAAACCACAGGTTAACAGGTTGTATGCAGACCTATTGTCAGAACACCAGACGGGTTTGCTCCCAGAACATCAACCTGCCATTTCTCTTTCACAAGTACGGGCAAGGCTGCTGTGTGCTTCCCAGATCCAGCATGTGCTTTCTTTTTGTCGGTAGATGGTGCAAAGAAAATAGGCATTATACTGCTTCAAATGTATTTCATATAAAAACACAGAAGAAACTGTTGGTAGATTGAAAGCATTCAAGAATTGATTGAGGGGGGATTGGTTGAGTGTGGGAAGTATCAATGAATCAAACTGTTTCATTGTCCGAAAAGTAAGAAACCGAAGGAAAATACAGTTGGGTATTATTTGAAACGGGAAGAGGTCACTAGCGGATTATGTGAAGCTTTATCTTGCACAAGTTGGGTGGAAACATGTCAGGCTCAGTTTGAAAACTGGCATGTAACTGTCCAGTTGCACAAACCATTTTTCTCTCCCAGATCTTGAGCATCTTTAAAGATTGAAAATTAGTGTGTGGTTTACGCTATCACTCTGGCGGGGCCTGATAGAGCTGGTAACTGGCTCTGCAGAAATCAGGGCACCATCTATAGAGGGCGCCCTTATCAGCACTGAAACATAACGGTCCCTAGCCTCTACCACGGAGATATTGCGGGCTCTCCCCACCCCACCACCGACAGTCATCGTCGGTATTCACTGCTCCCCTCCCCCCCGACAATTATCGGCAACATTCCCCTCCCCCTGCACACCTGACAATCATTGCTAAAATTCCCTCCCCACCGCTCTACCACCATGGAAGTATCACCGGTATCCTCCTGCAACACCCCCCCTCCCCCCCCCTCTCGCCCGCGTGGGATGGGGAAAATCGGGAAACACGGGGCTGGATTCTCCGTTTTTGGGACTAAGTCTCCACGCCATTGGAAAAACGGTGGTGTTTTACGCCAGGAAACCTGCCGTCAAAAGGCCACAGATTCCCGTTTTGCTGGGTGTTAGCAGGGAGCCATCGGAGAGCTCGCATCACCAGTTGCTGATACAGCCCTCAGCATTTCCGGGTCAGAGGCCGTGCATGGGCACGGCGGCAGCCTGTAGCGGCCGCGCCGTGCTCCATGGCGGACTCAGCCCGCAGACCTGGACTGGCAAAGTAGTGCCCCTCATCGGCCTTTCACGCGCCGCTGACCACACGCCCACATTGCCCCCAGCCACAAATGAAGCCCCCCCTGCCCACCGATCGGCCCTCCCCAGACTGTGGCGAACCCAGACTGAGTCCGCAGCCACCACATGAGGATTCCGGATGGTGTGAGCACACGTCGTCGGGAATTCTGCCAGTCGGCACGGAGCATCGCGGGGTGGACCTCAGGCAATAGCCTGAGGCCATGGATACTCGGCGCGGCGTAATTCACAAGTACGCCGATTTTCGGGGGTGGCGGTGCAGCTCCCGATTTCGCCACCAAAACGGATTCTCCGCCTCGTCGCCGAACTCGATTTCAGCATTGGGGAGCGGAGAATCCAGCCCGCGATCTCTCCAGAGAGAATCGCCTTTCCCGATTCTCTCCGAACTTTCTGCCCACGTTGCCAATCCTGACATGTGGGCTCAAAATTGCCCCCTTTGATATTCCAGGTTCAGAGGAGATACAGAACATTTCCACATGTTTATACAGCAAAAGATATGTACGAACAACTGATTAAGATTGGCACGTTAATTAAAATTAGGATAAAAATAGTAGTTTTTGCTGCAACTAATTCATTCCTTGCTAGAATATAAACCTTCCCAAATAGCCTGCAGTTCTGAGCAGGAGAATGCAACCTAACAAAAACAGAATAATATTACTAACAGTGCTTAGAATCTGCACAGTAAAGCACTGAGATGATGCAATCTTTCATATAATGTTGGCATCGCACTAGCAAAGGGACATTGATACATTAGAAATCACTGAGAAATGTAAGGTAATGTATATCACTACTAAGAATAGAAATTGTGATTACACAGTGAAGGGTAGATCATTAAGCACGGAGCAGCAGGAAGCAGACTTGAGTATGCTACTTCACCAGAAATAGCAAGCATAGACACATTGCAGACAGTAATTGCTAAGTCAAGAAGAATACGAGAGCGTAAACTAGGTTTTGAATTATATGAACGCATGGACAAGGAGAAGGAGTAGGCCATTCGGCCGCTCGAGCCTGCTCCAGCATTTAATAAAATCGCGGCTGATCTGAGGGTAACATTAAATCTGCAACCCATCTACCTCCGCTAAGCTATCACTGCCTAATTTGCTAAAAGCCTCTGCCTTAAAAATATTCAGAGACTCTGCTTCCACCACCTTTTCAGGAAGAGAGTTCCAAGACTCACAACCCTCTGAAAGAAATGTCTTCATCTATCTCCATTTTAAATGAGCGACCCCCTATTTTTAAACAGTAACCCGTTTCGAGATTCTCCCACAAGAGGAAACATCCTCTCCACATCCACCCTGTTAATTCCGTTCAGAATCTTACATGTTTCAATCAAGTTGCCCTCTTTTTTCACAACCTTGAGGCCTCACTCTCTTTAACCCTCCTCCTATTGGGATTGGTCCTCACCCCATCTGGGCACAGCTTTTCTCAAAGTCCCTCAATGTAAGGCTAATGGTGAGGCCCACTCAAGCGGAAAGTAGCACACACCCTGGAAGGATTCTACCATTATTCAGTGAACCCTCGACCTTATCCCCTTCTAGAGCAATGGACAAAGGGATGTAGTCCCGACCCTCGTTCACCCATGAGCCGGGGAGTCAACGCGCTGACAGCAGACAGACAGGAGTCAGACATACACAAACGTTGAGGTGCATCAGAACTCTCCCCACTGCGAGTTGTCATCACGCTCCTGCATTAACATGCTAAGCATGCACATGGACTTCCCAGGCATAGTCCCGGGATGGGATGTTTTTGTGGCTGACCTCCACCCTTGGCCGTGCAGGTGCTCACAAAGGTTGTGGGCAGCTTCTAGAGCTGTTGGACAACATGATGGCCCTAATGTGCAAACCAGGAAGCAAGATGGGCATCTCCTGTCCTCCTGCACATGTGCACCCTCGCACTCACCTGGCCTCTATTCTCCAGCTCATCTTTGACCTCTCCCTCCACTCCCTCCTGGAGTTCCTCCTCATCAAAGGAGAGGTATCACACCTCCTTGTCTTCATCGAGGACGTCGCCCCGCTGCTGTGCTAGATTATGGAGATGTGGGAGACCCTCTGGAGATTTTGCTGCAGGGCCCCAACAGACCTCTCAAGGGCACCCATCCCTCGAATGAAGCAGCGGAAAAGGGACAGACAGGCAGGTGGGATGACCCCCTCGGTCACCTGCTGCCTGGACCTGTTAACGGCAAGCTTCCTTGACTTTGAGAATGTGGGCAGCTGACATTGTTAAGGCTCAGCTCATGGTGGCCAATTAGTTTGACAAGCATGACTCTCGGGAATATTAGAGAGTTCAATTACTCTCTGTAGTTGAGATAGGCACCGTTCATAATTAGGCTATGTCATGCCACGATATCTTGTTGCCATGCCTTTGCACTCTTACGACTCCTGGGCAGTCACTGCATTTTCTCTAAATGCTTGCCCACTTCCACCTCCCCCAATGCCCCCCAACCCTTCCCGGCTGGTAACAATCCTGCCTTCTATTTTGGGGCCTCATCCAAGCAGCCTCTTAGGCTGCCCTCCTATGTCTCATCACACCCTTGTCACCACCTCATGAGCCCCGCACCCACAGAAGCTCCATACCCCCATTCCATTAACAGCTATAGCCTAAGCGCTCATTTTCCCTTCCATCACCACCAGGCAGAACTCTCATTCAGGGTTGTGCACAGTTAATAAATCAGTCAGGCATCAGAATCATTCAGGGCTGTGAACACTTTCTGAAACAGACAAGCTGAAGGCTTCAGGACAGCACACAGCAGCCTTTACCCCCATCCCAGAGGAGGAACGTGAACACAGCCCTCTCACTCCCAAAATGCCCCCTCAAACACCCTTGAACCAGCCCCCTTCTGCAGCTGCCCAGAGGATCCCTGTCCTCTTGCACACCCTGATACAAGGTGGAGAGGGGTTCTCACCTCCTTCCTCCCATTCAGAGGTCACGGTGCCTGGTTCCCGTTTATAAAAAACAGAAGTGAATTGCTCTCGTGAGACACCATCATGTTGGTGGGTGACAAGATTCAATGAAGTCTGAAGATTTGGCTTTCAACTCGCTGATGATATTGAAATGGATTCAAATCCGTTTCTCAGCCTTCCTGGGTGTGAACCTGATCATGTCATTGGGAAGTGCCCAGGAATATTGGATCCTGAAGATCCCAGGTTTGACCTCACAAGATTTTACAGCCATTTTCCTGCTGACGGAAAATAAGTTTAGAATTTTGTTCTCTCAACTTTGAAGGCGGGTTAAAGACGGCTCGAGTTTATCACTGAGCTATTCCATAAATCTCATGAATGCTCATTAAAAGACTAACTCACAAGAATTACGTTACCCCTCAAAATTAAGTACCCTGCCAGCAGATATTTAGAACAGTCGGATTTAAGACTGCACATAAGTGCCGTGCACCTGGATAACTTTATATCATCCATGATTTGGGAGTCAGTATATGTTGCTTTTGCCTTCCTTTAACACTGGAACTGCAAAATATCAAGGGGGGGAGCGGGATTCTCTGGCCATGTTGTGTTCAGTGCAAAGTCCGCAATGTCAGGAAAATTGCAGAAGAGCCCTGAAACACGCTGGGCGGGATTCTCCAAGCCCGTGACAGGTCGGAGAATCGCCGAGGGAGGCGAGCAAATCCCCCCACCCTGCTCCGACGTCGGGCCGCCTATTCTCCGGTCGGGGACATCACGGCACTGGTCGGGGGCCGTTGAAAGCGGCTCCCGTGGCGATTCTGCGCGCTTGATGGGCTGAGTGCCCGCCGAGTTCTGCCGAGTCCCGCCAGAGCGTCATCCGTGTATGGTCCTACCCAGCGGGACCTCGGCATTTTGGCTGCGGGGGCCATACTGGTGGGAGGGGTGGGGGGAGCCGACTCGGGGGGGGGGGGGGGGGGGGGAGGCTCCACGGTGGTGAGGCCCGCGATCGGGGCCTACTGATCGGCGGGCGCGCTAATTCTGTGGGGCCCTATGTTCCTCCGCGCTGAGCACCTGTAGGGCTCCACCATGTTGCCTGCGGGCTAGCGCGGAGACAGCAGTGACGTGCATGCGTGGACCCGCGCCGGCCATGTAGGGCAGGCTTTTGGTGCCGGAGCAGCGCACAGCTCTCCGGCGCTGTGCTAGCCCCCGAGGAAGGGGAGAATGACTTGGCCTGGAGGCCCGTTGATGCCGGCGTTGCTCGTGCCGGTTTTAACACCGGCGTCAACACTTGGCCGGAATTTCAGAGAATCCCGGCCGCTATATGCAGCATGCAAAATAGTTTGCGATTCTCCTGGCCCACTCCAGATTGTATGATCAGGATCTCACTCTGAAAGGCCGATCATAGCTAATTTGCATTCATTTAATCTCCTTAGTGAGATTAATGCAAAGGCCTCCTGGTATGCTCCTGCCATTGCCCCCCCCCAATCCTACCTCCACCCCCCAACCCCCCCCCCCCCCCCCCCCCACCGCCCCCCCCCCCGCTCCAGCAGGAAGTCAGCTGGCCGCAAATTACTACTGGTCCTTAGAAGTTGGGACCAGGTGCCATGGACTCAAGAGGAGGAATAAGAAGGTGAGTACTCCTCTCCACTTACCTCCAGGGAGCACAAGCTCACAGCAGCATCTGGCCAGATGCTTTGAGGGGATCCTTCAAGGGAACTGGGGGTTGGGAGGTTTAGGCAGGACTGTTGTGGGCCAGGTCAGGTGTCTCCCTGGGATGGGGGTCAGGGGTCACTTTGGATCTGTGAAGACAAAGTCTGCTTTCTTCCATATTTAACATCGCATAATGGGGCAAACAGCAATTGCAGCCTGGCTGTCCTAAAATTCTCTCATGGGACAGAGCCATTCTGCAGCTTGTTTCTTGGAGAAGCATTTTACTCCCCTTGAAGTTTCAGTAGACTCTGTGGTTTCACTGTTGCAGTATGCCCACTTTTATCCCCTCAAGCTTCAGTGCTTACATAGAATTTCACACCCCATTGACTTTTCCTGGCCTCTTGATTTACAGCTGATGGCTATCTAAAAGGAGGGATTAGCTTTGTTTGTTTTTATAGCACTTCATGGCCCATTTGATGTGCTTCCTCTTTTGCATCGGTGTCCTGTCTGATCACATATTTTCTATAGCAAATGTTTTTTCTGCTCTAAAGTGCTACTTAGAAAGACCAGGTGCACTGTCTGTGTGTTTTTTGTTCATAGTGGAATGTTTTTTACTCTTATGTGCTTCCTGGAAAGAGCAGGTGCACTGTCTGACAGCAATTTTATTAGATTGGATCTTTTCAGACGTCCGATGACTGAACAACATGTCTGCATTGGAGGTATTTTTCCACCATAGAAGCAACTCAGGCACCACTCAGACATAAAGTGCAAGTGTTCCTCAATAAGGACCTTCTCACAGCCATTGTTGAATTATCTCAGTAGACGTGACGACTACGCCTACGGGGTAGCCTGAAAGGCCATTGTAGCCCACAGGTGGCAGGGACATTGCTGGACAGTTCCCTGGCACTGCCAGGGAAGTGCCAAGTTGGCATTGCCAAGGTGCGGGGTCTGAAGGGGAGACTGGGGGAGGGTGCCTTGAAGGGGAAGCACCTGAAGGGAGGCCCTGAAAGGGGAGCCTTTGGCGACCCCATATTGGGGGCTCGCTCACTTCGGGGAGGGGGCTGATGACAGCGATGGGAGCGGGTATTTGCTGGCAAAAAGTGGGGGCGCAATATCTGAAGATCCTGCCATACCGGCATCTTTGGATGTTGCACATCATATTTTTAGAACAAATTACACAAGGTTCAAAAAAAATGACGAAATGTGGGAAGATCACGATGGGAATCATGTCAGAACAGCCAGTGCAATTTGCACCAATCTTTCTGCCTGAAATGACACTTTGTCATTTTTTCAGAGAATGCAGACGCAGATGGGCACAGGAGGCCAAGGCAGGGCACAGGAGGCACCACCAGTAGGGAGAGTTGAGATGGAGGCAGGAAGGATGGTTGGGGGGAGTCGGGCAAATACAAGAGGAGAGGATGAGGTGGTGGCAGGATTCAGGTATCAGTGGAAACACAAGAAGGGGAAGAAGAGGCCATGGCAGGACTAGGGTGGGGGAAACACAAGAGGGGAGGGGTGAGATATAGGACTAGGGTGTGTCATGGTGTCATGGAACAGAGTGGCAGAGTGAAAGACTGTCCTGGGGCTGAGGCCACGATGTCCGGGACATATTTTGGAGACTGATCTGTGCAGATTATATTAGATGGCAAGCGTTTCTTGGTCCCGGTCTTGGGCCAGGGAAGCACTTTCTGGACAGTGACGGTCGTGCACAGTATGGTGTGCAAGACATGGTAAGTCAGCTGAGGTATTTGGTCCTGGGGGTTTCAGTCATGATATTGTGAGGCAAAGGGCACAATAACGTTCAGGGGAGGCTGCTGGACCCTATAACTTGGTAGCTGAAATGTCATGGGCCGCTATTGGATCGTCTCATTGGTGAAGGAGGGCAGGTCCCAAAATGTAAGGATGCATGTGCCCTCGGGAAGGGGAGGGGTCATACCAAGCAACAGCATGAGATCAAGGAAGGGGTGGTTGTTGGAGATTAGGATTGTTGACATGTATAATGATGGGGTCAAGGATAACAGGGGGAGGCTGGATAATGATGGGTGCAATGGGATTTTGGAGGTGGTGACAACAGAGGATGATAGGAGGAACTTGGTAGGGGTTGAGGGAGGTTGGAACCTGGCCCCACTTTCAAAAGTTAAGAGCATCATTCTTGCACTCACAGATGAACAAAGCAGTTGGAAATACAAGATTGAAAAAATCAGTAAGGGAGAGTTCTCAGGGCATGTGGGAGTAGTTCAGTACAACAATTGAAAGGGCACCCTATTAATATCCTGCCCAAACCATAAAGAGCATGGCTCAGCTGAGTGCTGGATCTAATGTACAATGAACAAGCTTTGCTCCTTTACTGATGTTGTGCATTCAACCACAAATCCATTAAGTTTTGATGCTGCAGTGCAGTTGGTCCCAATGGCCATCAGATCCTCTAAGAGGTATGTGAAAAGGGAAGAAGGATTAAACAATCAAGGGTCACGGCTGCTGCACCAAAACAAAATGGATCCTACAAGCCTCAATATTCCTAATGTGTAGTTAATGGCATTTAAGGAATCCTGGTTACAGGCATCAATACTATTATCAAGGCTACTGGAGATGAGTTGACAATAGCCTTACTGAGGGCTATGGCACATGGATCTTTTGAGCCCAATGATGACCCTTGTTCTGAATGTACAGTTACGTCTGAGTGGAATTCTCAGCCACGTGGCTACCTACAGGATGCTATCATCCTGCCAAGGGTATCCTGGATTTGCAATTATAGACTGAGGGCAGCACAAGGGCTACAGTGACTGGATTCCTGCCTTGGAAATGGAGGGAGAACTTTCAAGAGGAACTACCATTGATTGCTCAATTGTATCTGTTCACAGATGCAGGGAGAAGTGGGGAATACAGGCCAGAGGCAATGCTGGTAGCTATTATTAGAATGAGGAGACGAAGGCCAATTACCAATTGATGACACAGAGTGCATCTGAAGAGAGAATCAATTATGCATATTCCACAACAAGGCCCTTAATAGAACAAACTATTGGTCAATTAAAGATCTGTTTTGGATGTTTGGACCAGTCAGGCGGGGCTCTCCAATACTGACCACAGAGAATATCCCACATCTTTGTTGTTTGCTGCAGCCTGCATATACTTGTGCTGTAAACGGGGGATGTATTGCCTGAGGGAGACATTGAGTAGCTAGAAGTTTGCAGGTGTTCTTCCACCCTGCTGCCCAATGGGAATCAGGCTGACCACTAGAGTTAGTCTACAGAATGGAAAATTCCGCCCATTGATGAATCTAGTCTTGACCGAAATACTTGTGTGAAATGAGTGAAAGGAAAGACATTGATCTCAGCCGTTTCCATTTTAGGGTGAAGAATGAGCATTGGAAAGAACAATTTTAAGTTGCAATCTCATGCATTCAATCTCTCCCGAATATGCAGCAACTTCCGATTTTCTCAGATGCATGCCTGGAAGAAGCGGGAGGCCACCTGACTGTGCTATTCATGGCACTAATGCCTGTTTCAGGACATTGGTCATCACCTGGGAAGATTATGTTCAGCTCAGAACTTCTTTGTCCCAGAGGCTTAACCAAAGGTCCTTACAGGGGACATTGGAGGTTGTCAACATTAAGATAAGTTAACTCATGTTTACATAGATCCAGAAGGAACACTCCCATTTTCTGTTCTCTGGAAGACAGTTTCCTTCATTGATGAGGAAAACTAATAGGACAGGATGAGTATGAGGTAAGGGTAGGCAGTGTGGTTAAGCTACTTTACCAGAGGGGAGGGCAAGAAAGATGGAAAGAGGGCGTCATTCTCCGACCCCCCGCCGGGTCGGAGAATGGCTGTAGGCCGCCGTGAATCCCGCCCCCGCCGAAGTCTCCGGTACCGGAGATTAGGCGGGGGCGGGAATCGGGCCGCGCCGGTTGGCGGGATCGCCTGCTCAATTCTCCGGCCCGAATGGGCCGAAGTCCCGCCCAGAAATTGCCTGTCCCGCCGGCGTAAATTAAAGTAGGTATTTACCGGCGGGACCAGGCGGCGTGGGCGGGCTCCGGGGTCCTGGGGGGGGGCGCGGGATGATCTGGCCCCGGGGGTGCCCCCACGGTGGCCTGGCTCGCGATCGGGGCCCACCGATCCGCGGGCGGGCCTGTGCCGTGGGGGCACTCTTTCCCTTCCGCCTCCGCCACGGCCTCCACCATGGCGGAGGCGGAAGAGACTCTCCCCACTGCGCATGCGCGGGAAACTTTCAGCGGCCGCTGACGCTCCCACGCATGCGCCGGGAAACTGACAGCGGCCGCTGACGCTCCCGCGCATGGGCCGCATTTCCGCGCCAGCTGGCGGGGCAACAAATGCCATTTCCGCCAGCTGGCGGGGCGGAATTCCCTCCAGCGTCGGCCTAGCCCCTCAATGTTGGGGCTAGGCCGCCAAAGATGCGGAGCATTCCGCACCTTTGGACCGGCGCGATGCCCGTCTGATTGGCGCCGTGTTTGGCGCCAGTCGGCGGACATCGCGCCGTTGGGGGAGAATTTCGCCCAGAAGGTGGAAGGAATTGCAACAAAATGAAATTTTGGTGCCTAATGGTTTACACTTGATGTTGTGTTATTTTCTGAAATAGACTGTCATCCAACACAGTGAATTCAGTTTCAATTAAACCATTCAAAAAGTTAAATAGACAGATTTCTGATTCATTGAAAAGTGCAATATTATTAATTTGAAAGCGATGCAAATGATTTTCACACTTCTTAAGGTTAATAAAATAAATTTATAAATGCTAAATATCTGACATCATTTTGGAGATACATAGCAGGCTCATCAGGAACTAAGAAGGGAAGGAGTATGTTAATATTTTGTGTGTGGTCTGTTCATCAGATGTGTTATGTATTTTCCAGGATTTTTTTTGTTCTTCCAGCTCATCAACATAACTCTAAATAATTGAAGAGGGAGGAGGATAATTTGTTCTGTGTGTTAGTTACTGTGTATGCATCAGAAATGTGACTGTGTGACTGTTAGAAGAGGCAAGGACCTCACTGGGCAAGTCATAAGACAGATGAGAGGAAGAGTGAGGCATAGAGATGGGGGGACTCTGGAGCAAAGCACTGCATAGGGTAAACTTCACCCCCTTATGCGCAGGGTTAAGCCTAATGCAGATAAAGGTGGTGCACAGGACACACTCGACAAGGACACACATTGAGTGGGTTGTTCCTGGAGGTGGAGGACAAAAGCGGGAAGTGCCGGGGGGTTCAACCAACCTTACCCACATGTTCTGGTCCTGCCCCAAGCTGATTAGGTTCTGGATCGCCTTCTTCGAAGCCATGTCCAAGGTTGTGGGGTGAGGGTGGAGCCGTGCCTTTTAGTGCCGGTCTTCGGGGTCTCGGAGTATCCAGAGCCCTTTATGGAGAGAGGGGCTGACGCCCTGGCCTTTGCCTCTCTGATAGCCCGCCGGAAACTCCTCCTTGGATGTCGGACGACAGTGCCACCCAAGGCCACAGACTGGCTGTCTGAACCAGCGGAATCCCTGAAAACAATAAACAGAATACCATCTGTGGGTTGAAGGAAGGGTTCCACGACACATGGAAACAGTTCACCCACATCGAGGACCTATTTATGACCAGCAACTGGGTGGGGAGGGGGGTAGAGGGAGAACAGAGAGGTGGGGTGGTGAGGGAGAACAAGAGCAGAGGGATGGGGGGATGGGGGGGGGGCGCCCATATCACAGAGAAAGTGATAGTGCGTGGGGGTCTACGAACAGCACTACAGCAACACACCCCAAGAAGAGGGCAGAGTCCCGAGAAAGGCCTTACCACCTTCGGTGGGTCTTGTCCGAGGTGCTGTATGATGGGACTACCCACTGCCCTCTTGTGACATCACAGGGTGGGGGAGGGCATAGGGGGGTTTCTGTGAATCTACCGTACCTGTCACAATCTGTAAATATTAACCACTGTTGCAGGATGCGTACCACAAGTATATAGTTTAATCGGATAGTGTCTGGGTTGAATTTAAAGATGTATAATATTTGTTGTTTTGGTAGAAACAACTGTATAATTGGATTATGTGTGTGATGCGTTTGTTTGTTATAAAATGAAAACCTTTCAATAAAAACATTTTTTTTAAATAAAAGTGACTGTGAAGGTTTACTATGATTGATATTTCTATCAAATCATAAACAGGTTCTCATTTACAATTTCGCAAGACATGATAGCCAGCAACTTTTTCTCTCCGTAGAATGAATGAATCTTTTAATGTTATAATCAGAGCAGAGCAAGAAAAATAGCTTGGGGAGGAGAATGGTAAGCGTTGCACTAGTTATTACAGCATATTAATTTAGCTGTGGGACGCGTTGACCAATCTACACTACTAAAGTACTGAGTAGTTAGTTTAAAAAGCCTTGCCTGGTCCCGTGTCTGTTCTTCTTTTCTGTTTTATTTGTTTTTATATAAGGCGGGAACCGGAAGTTCGACCTCTGGCAAGTCCCCCCGCCCCCCCCCCCCCAACCAATAAATTCTGGTGGAGAGGAAACCCGAGACACTACACGTGTAGTGTCTCCCACCCGCCCTCCTCCTCTAACCTAATAATAAGACCCATTGGTGTAAGGTAAGTGCCATATTATATTATTATATTATTAGCATTGTGCAGGTCAAGGATCGGTGGTGGAGGAGCAGTCTCTGTCAGCGAGAGAACCTGAGAACATCTCAGACACTCAGAAGGTAAGTAAGTGATTTTTACTTTTATACCTTTTTTCAAATTGTGTGTGTCGGGGGGAAACTGAAGTGACATCACAGAAAAGCTGTGAGCTGAGTGGCTGGTTGGGATTCTAACCTAAATTTTAAAAAAAAATTTGAGTATTTGGGAACTAATTAAACATAATAACTTAATTATAATTTAGAGGATATCTAAGCCAGAGATCGGAGAGTATTATAGTTAGCTATCGCATTTCTATTAGAAATCTAGTGCTAGGAAACAGATAGTTGACAGTAACTTTGCAATTAAAAAAAAAAAAGTATTTTAAAAAAAAAGACAAATTTTAATTTTAATTAATTGACGCAATGTCAGTTAGAGGGGTGCTGTGCTCTGACTGTGAGATGTGGCAGGTCCGGGAGGCTTCCAGCGTCCCGGATGTCTTCATCTGCAGAAAGTGCACCCAACTGCAGCTCCTCACAGACCGCATGGTTCGGTTGGAGCAGCAATTGGATGCACTTAGGAGCATGCAGGTGGCGGAAAGCGTCATAGATCGCAGTTATGTAAATGTGGTCACACCCAAGGTGCAGGCAGAGAAATGGGTGACCACCAGAAAGGGCAGGCAGTCAGTGCAGGAATCCCCTGTGGTTGTCCCCCTCTCAAACAGATATACCCCTTTGGATACTGTCGGGGGGGATAGCCTATCAGGGGAAAACAGCAGCAGCCAGAGCAGTGGCACCACGGCTGGCTCTGATGTTCAGAAGGGAGGGTCAAAGCGCAGAAGAGTAATGGTAATAGGGGACTCTATAGTCAGGGGCACAGATAGGCGCTTCTGTGGACGTGAAAGAGACTCCAGGATGGTATGTTGCCTCCCTGGTGCCAGGGTCCAGGATGTCTCCGAACGGGTAGAGGGAATCCTGAAGGGGGAGGGCAAACAGGCAGAGGTCGTTGTACATTTGGTACTAACGACATAGGCAGGAAGGGGCATGAGGTCCTGCAGCAGGAGTTCAGGGAGCTAGGCAGAAAGTTAAAAGACAGGACCTCGAGGGTTGTAATCTCGGGATTACTCCCTGTGCCACGTGCCAGTGAGGCTAGAAATAGGAAGATAGAGCAGACAAACACGTGGCTAAACAGCTGGTGTAGGAGGGAGGGTTTCCGTTTTCTGGACCACTGGGAGCTCTTCCGGGGCAGGTGTGACCTGTATAAGATGGACGGGTTGCATCTAAACCGGAGAGGCATAAATATCCTGGCCGCGAGGTTTGCTAGTGTCACACGGGAGGGTTTAAACTAGTATGGCAGGGGGGTGGGCACGGGAGCAATAGGTCAGAAGGTGAGAGCATTGAGGGAGAACTAAGGAATAGGGACAGTGTGGCTCTGAGGCAGAGCAGACGGGGAAAAGTTGCTGAACACAGCGGGTCTGGTGGCCTGAAGTGCATATGTTTTAATGCAAGGAGCATTACGGGTAAGGCAGATGAACTTAGAGCTTGGATTACTACTTGGAACTATGATGTTGTTGCCATTACAGAGACCTGGTTGAGGGAAGGGCAGGATTGGCAGCTAAACGTTCCAGGAGTTAGATGTTTCAGGCGGGATAGAGGGGGATGTAAAAGGGGAGGCGGAGTTGCGCTACTTGTTCGGGAGAATATCACAGCTATACTGCGAGAGGACACCTCAGAGGGCAGTGAGGCTATATGGGTAGAGATCAGGAATAAGAAGGGTGCAGTCACAATGTTGGGGGTATACTACAGGCCTCCCAACAGCCAGCGGGAGATAGAGGAGCAGATAGGTAGACAGATTTTGGAAAAGAGTAAAAACAACAGGGTTGTGGTGATGGGAGACTTCAACTTCCCCAATATTGACTGGGACTCACTTAGTGCCAGGGGCTTAGACGGGGCGGAGTTTGTAAGGAGCATCCAGGAGGGCTTCTTAAAACAATATGTAAACAGTCCAACTAGGGAAGGGGCAGTACTGGACCTGGTATTGGGGAATGAGCCCGGCCAGGTGTTGGTGTTTCAGTAGGGGAGCATTTCGGTAACAGTGACCACAATTCAGTAAGTTTTAAAGTGCTGGTGGACAAGGATAAGAGTGGTCCGAGGATGAATGTGCTAAATTGGGGGAAGGCTAATTATAACAATATTAGGCGGGAACTGAAGAACATAGATTGGGGGCGGATGTTTGAGGGCAAATCAACATCTGACATGTGGGAGGCTTTCAAGTGTCAGTTGAAAGGAATACAGGACAGGCATGTTCCTGTGAGGAAGAAAGATAAATACGGCAATTTTCGGGAACCTTGGATGACGAGTGATATTGTAGGCCTCGTCAAAAAGAAAAAGGAGGCATTTGTCAGGGCTAAAAGGCTGGGAACAGACAAAGCCTGTGTGGCATATAAGGAAAGTAGGAAGGAACTTAAGCAAGGAGTCAGGAGGGCTAGAAGGGGGTCATGAAAAGTCATTGGCAAATAGGGTTAAGGAAAATCCCAAGGCTTTTTACACGTACATAAAAAGCAAGAGGGTAGCCAGGGAAAGGGTTGGCCCACTGAAGGAAAGGCAAGGGAATCTATGTGTGGAGCCAGAGGAAATGGGCGAGGTACTAAATGAATACTTTGCATCAGTATTCACCAAAGAGAAGGAATTGGTAGATGTTGAGTCTGGAGAAGGGGGTGTAGATAGCCTGGGTCACATTGTGATCCAAAAAGACGAGGTGTTGGGTGTCTTAAAAAATATTAAGGTAGATAAGTCCCCAGGGCCTGATGGGATCTACCCCAGAATACTGAAGGAGGCTGGAGAGGAAATTGCTGAGGCCTTGACAGAAATCTTTGGATCCTCGCTGTCTTCAGGGGATGTCCCGGAGGACTGGAGAATAGCCAATGTTGTTCCTCTGTTTAAGAAGGGTAGCAAGGATAATCCCGGGAACTACAGGCCGGTGAGCCTTACTTCAGTGGTAGGGAAATTACTGGAGAGAATTCTTCGAGACAGGATCTACTCCCATTTGGAAGCAAATGGACGTATTAGTGAGAGGCAGCACGGTTTTGTGAAGGGGAGGTCGTGTCTCACTAACTTGATAGAGTTTTTCGAGGAGGTCACTAAGATGATTGATGCAGGTAGGGCAGTAGATGTTGTCTATATGGACTTCAGTAAGGCCTTTGACAAGGTCCCTCATGGTAGACTAGTACAAAAGGTGAAGTCACACGGGATCAGGGGTGAACTGGCAAGGTGGATACAGAACTGGCTAGGCCATAGAAGGCAGAGGGTAGCAATGGAGGGATGCTTTTCTAATTGGAGGGCTGTGACCAGTGGTGTTCCACAGGGATCAGTGCTGGGACCTTTGCTCTTTGTCGTATATATAAATGATTTGGAGGAAAATGTAACTGGTCTGATTAGTAAGTTTGCAGACGACACAAAGGTTGGTGGAATTGCGGATAGCGATGAGGACTGTCTGAGGATACAGCAGGATTTAGATTGTCTGGAGACTTGGGCGGAGAGATGGCAGATGGAGTTTAATCCGGACAAATGTGAGGTAATGCATTTTGGAAGGGCTAATGCAGGTAGGAAATATACAGTGAATGGTAGAACCCTCAAGAGTATTGAAAGTCAAAGAGATCTAGGAGTACAGGTCCACAGGTCATTGAAAGGGGCAACACAGGTGGAGAAGGTAGTCAAGAAGGCATACGGCATGCTTGCCTTCATTGGCCGGGGCATTGAGCATAAGAATTGGCAAGTCATGTTGCAGCTGTATAGAACCTTAGTTAGGCCACACTTGGAGTATAGTGTTCAATTCTGGTCGCCACACTACCAGAAGGATGTGGAGGCTTTAGAGAGGGTGCAGAAGAGATTTACCAGAATGTTGCCTGGTATGGAGGGCATAAGCTATGAG
This sequence comes from Scyliorhinus torazame, assembly GCF_047496885.1. Classification (NCBI taxonomy): domain Eukaryota; kingdom Metazoa; phylum Chordata; class Chondrichthyes; order Carcharhiniformes; family Scyliorhinidae; genus Scyliorhinus; species Scyliorhinus torazame. Next base: position 229,779,924 of record NC_092714.1, read on the forward strand.
GAGCGATTGAATAAACTCGGTTTGTTCTCACTGGAACGAAGGAGGTTGAGGGGCGACCTGATAGAGGTATACAAAATTATGAGGGGCATAGACAGAATTGATAGTCAGAGGCTTTTCCCCAGGGTAGAGGGGTCAATTACTAGGGGGCATAGGTTTAAGGTGAGAGGGGCAAGGTTTAGAGTAGATGTACGAGGCAAGTTTTTTACGCAGAGGGTAGTGGGTGCCTGGAACTCACTACCGGAGGAGGTAGTGGAAGCAGGGACGATAGGGACATTTAAGGGGCATCTTGACAAATATATGAATAGGATGGGAATAGAAGGATACGGACCCAGGAAATGTAGAAGATTGTAGTTTAGTCAGGCAGTATGGTCGGCACGGGCTTGGAGGGCCGAAGGGCCTGTTCCTGTGCTGTATATTTCTTTGTTCTTTGTTGTTCTTAAATTCATGAGGCCTATTTTGTTTTTGTGCCCTGGGTGGACGCCTAAAACAGGCATCAGATTCCTTTCACAGGCAAATTACCAGCCTAAAGCCTTTTAAAGGACCCCTTTGACAAATTGAGCAAGTATCCTTCAGCGTGCCCCCTTGGTCAAAACCAAGGAAAAGAAAGAAAACTAAAGCATTTATCCGGTGCTTTTCATGGCCACCGAATGTCTCAAAGCGCTTTCCAGCCAATGACATATTTTATGAAATGCAGCCATTGTTGTAATGTAGTAAATGCGACAGCTACTCCCACAAGTAAAATCCCACAAACAACAGTGTGATAACAAGCAGATAATCTGTTTTATTTTCTGATGGTGATTGAGGGATAAATGTTGGCTGGATGAAACTGAAATTTGACACAGTCCCATTGGCTGCTCTCCACTTTGAGAGAGAAAGCTGACTGGTGGTGATTTAACCTGTGGGTCACTACTCCTCAGGCGAGGGACAAGGTTGAGAAGGTGTTTGTGGTAACCTCAGTCGGTACAGGAATTGAACCCATGCTGTTGGCGTCGCTCTTGCATCACACCCCATCCGTTCAGCCAATTGAGCTAACCGACCTCTGGCACACTGGGGATAACTCCCATGCTCAAGAAGGCAAATGGAACTTCAGTTTAATATCCCATCCGAAACATAGTGGGCTGGATAAAAAACGCTGGCGTTTCACTCTTGACTTTCCTTTAAAAAGTCAAGAGCGATTCACTTATCTGCAGGGGGCTAGCAGGGCCCCGGAGTGCTTCTCGCAGCTCTGGCTGCGGATACGGGCACCCTCACTTCCGGTCGGGAGTCCACACATGCGCACAGCGACGGCCTCCAGCGACCGCGCCGTGTGCCATGGTGGACTCAGACCGTGGACTGAAATCAACAATGTAGGCCCCGGCCCGAGTTGGCGCGCGCCCGCGTATCCGAGCCGCCCAACCGCTGCCCCGGCTGCCCATGAGGCCCCCCCCACAGTGCTCGATCCCCCCCGCCCCCCCCACCAGGACGGCCGTGACTGAGTCCGCAGCCGCCACCCAAGGTTCCCAACTGGCAATACGTGGTTAGAAGCACGCCGTCGGGAACTTGGTCAGTTTTGCCTGGAGAATTGCTGGGGTGAACTCTGTCAATGGCCCCCCAGCCGCGCCGTGTAATCAGCGCGCGAGCGATTCTCTGGGGAACGGAGAATCGCGGGAGCTGCGCCAGGCACGATTCCCACATAAACATCGATTCTCCACCCCTGCGCCAAATGCGATTTCGGCGCTGGGCTGCGGAGAATCCTTCCCAGCGCCTCTGACAGTGCAATGCTCCCTCAGTGCTGCAGTGCGGTGTCAACCTCCATCTTAATTTTCTTTCCCCGAAAGACGATTCTGTGATGACAGAAAGAATGCTCCCATGACCCATTTCAAAGGGTTCTTGATCAACTTCCGCCCCCATCATTGCCTTCTTTAGCCACTTCAAAGGGCACACCTGCAAGGACGTCAGGGCTTTGGGGGGGGGGGGGGGGGGGGGGGGCGCGAATGTTGGGAAACCCACATGATCACTGTCAAAATTTAAATCAGGCTTCCAATTGCAAGGCTAATGAAATATCCTGCCTCCCCAGAATGGGCCACTCGCAATACACAAAACCAGCCAGCATAAAAACAGCAATGGCTACATTTACGGCCATTCCCTATTTTAACATTTTTAACTCCACCCCACCCTCCGAACACTGTCCCACTCCTCATGGGGGCAGAGCGTAGCATTGAGTTCATTGTTTTTGAATTTTCAGCAAAATTAATCAATGTACTTGCTCTTTTTGCATCATAAATTTACCCTTCAAATATTTTAGATGAAAGGGGAAATCTATTTTGAGATGCACCCAATTTACATATGTAATTATTTAAGGAAAATTAGCATAATTGAGAAGTACATTATCCTTAGTGGCATAATAAGTGCATCTGTCAAGTTCTGCAAAGATAGGAGTTTTTCATTTCTGAATTATAACCAAAAAATGTTTAATTGTCATTGCCCTTCTTCATTTTAATATTTTATGCTGTTCCACAAGGTAAAAAGACACAAGTTCCTAAGATAACAGAATGAGGAAGATTCACACTCACAGTTTTAAAGGTTCATGCAGAAAAAGCGGGTAGAAGGGTGAATCCAACATTCTTGGCGAGGATTGTACAAGTTCTTCACTGGTCAATAGACAAATTTGGAGGAGTTGCCTTAAATCCAGAGATTTATAAATAAAACTGCAGAAAGCAATGCACAGGCTAATACATTGCACTGCACAATACCATCCAGTCCAATTAACATATTCATACAATGCCCTTTCTAAAGCATGAATTATTTATACACTTAGCCTACTGTATAACTACAGGTCATTGACTAAATTACAGTCCAATTCAACTAATTATCATAATGAGCCACACCTGCTTTTCTCTTCAATTGAATTTCACATTGTTACTTCCACTGACTCCTGCTTTCAGATAAAACAACGTAACATTTTCTAGAATTTTGGGAACATTCCCTTCATTTGTCAGTAATAAAATAAACCATTTGTACCCAAATAAAAATTGATTTTGCATATAGAAAGCAGGAGTTATTAAAAATTAAGTTTCATGTTCCTGTCACAAGCCAATAAATTCTACAGGATCTATTGATCAAAATTATAGTCAAATCGTACGTATAAATCTAGTTTAGTTTTCCCAGAATTTTCAGAAAATCTGGCTGCAAGCCCAGTAACAAACTCAACAAAAAAGCTCTGGCGGCACAGTGGTTACCGCTGCTGCCTCACCATGCCACAGATCCGTGTTCGATTCCCACCTCAGGTATTGTGTGGAGTTTGCACATTCTTCCCGTGTCTGCGTGGGTCTCCTCCGTGTGCTCCGGTTTCCTCCTACAGTTCGAAGATGTGTAGGTAAGGCAGATTGGGTATGCTGAATTGCCCCTAGGTGGGATTACGGAGATAGGGTGGGGGATTGGGCCTAGGAGGAGTGCTCTTTAGAGGGCCGAATGGCCTCCATATGCACTGTAGGGATTCTATGATTCTATAATTTAACGTAGAAGTAACAGAGTTGTTGTCATGGGTGACTTCAACTTCCCTAATATTGACTGGAGCCTCCTTAGTGCAAATGGTTTGGATGGAGCAGATTTTGTCAGGTGTATACAGGAAGGATTCCTGACTCAATATGTAGATAGGCCGACTAGGGGGGAGGCCATATTGGACTTGGTGCTCGGCAACGAACCAGGCCAGGTGTCAGATGTCTCAGTGGGAGAGCATTTCGGTGACAGTGACCACAACTCCTTGACCTTTACCATAGTCAAAGAGAGGGAAAGAAACAGACAGTCTGGGAAGGTATTTAATTGGGGGAGGGGAAATTATGCTCCTATTAGACAGGAGCTGAGGAGCATAAAGTGGAAACAATTGTTCTTGGGGAAATGCACAACAGTAATGTGGGGGTTGTTTAAGGAGCACTTGCTGCGAGTGCTGGATAGTTTTGTCCCACTGAGACGAGGAAGGAATGGTAAGGTGAAGGAGCCTTGGATGACAAGAGTAGTGGAGCTTCTAGTCAAGAGGAAGGAGGAAGCTTACGTAAGGTTGAGGAAGCAAGGATCTGACTCGGCTCTAGAGGTAGCCAGGAAGGAACTCAAAAACGGACTGAGGAGAGCTAGAAGGGGACATGAAAAAGCCCTGGCAGGAAGGATTAGGGAAAACCCCAAGGAGTTCTACACATGTGAGAAATAAGAGGATGATCAGAGTGAGAGTAGGGCCGATCAGGGATAGTGGAGGGAACTTGTGCCTAGAGTCTGAGGAGATGGGGGAGGCCATAAATGAATATTTTGCTTCAGTATTCACTAGAGAGAGGGACCTTGTTGCTCATGAGAACATGTGAACCAGGTTAATAGACTCAAACAGGTTGATATTAAGAAGGAGGATGTGCTGGAAATTTTGAAAAACATCAGGATAGATAAGTCCCACGGGCCTGACAGGATATACCCAAGGTTACTGCGGGAAGCGAGGGAGGAGATTGCTGCACCGTTGGCAATGATCTTTGCCACCTCACTTTCCACTGGAGTAGTACCGGATGATTGGAGGGAGACAAATGTTATTCCCCTGTTCAAGAGAGGGAATAGGGAAATCCCTGGGAATTACAGACCCATCAGTCTTACATCTGTGGTGAGCAAAATATAGGAAAGGATTCTGAGAGATAGGATTTATGATTATTTAGAAAAACATAGTTTGATTAAAGATAGTCAGCATGGCTTTGTGAGGGACAGGGCATGCCTCACAAGCCTCATTGAATTCTTTGAGGATGGGACGAGACACATTGATGAAGATCAGGCTGTGGATGTGGTGTATATGGATTTCAGTAAGGCATTTGATAAGGTTCCCCATGGTAGGCTCATTCAGAGAGTTAGGGGGCATGGGATATAAGGAAATTTGGCTGTCTGGATACAGAATTGGCTGGCCGAAAGAAGACAGTGAGTGATAGTGGATGGAAAGTATTCCGCCTGGAGGTCGGTGACCAATGGTGTCCCGCAAGGATCTGATTTGGGACCTCTGCTCTTTGTGGTTTTTATTATAAATGACTTGGATGAGGAAGTGGAAGGGTGGGTTAGTAAGTTTGCCGATGACAGAAAGGTTGGGGGAGTTATAAATAGTGCTGAGGGTTGTTGCAGGTTACAACAGGACATTGACAGGATGCAGAGCTGGGCTGAGAAATGGCAGATGGAGTTCAACCTTGATAAATGTGAAGTAATTCATTTTGGAAGGTCGAATTTGAATGCTGAACACAGGGTTAAAGGCAGGATTCTCGGAAATGTGGAGGAACAGAGGGATCTTGGGGTCCACGTACATAGATCCTCAAAGTTGCCACCCAGATTGATAGGGTTATTAAGAAGGCGTATGGTGTGTTCGCTTTCATTAACAGGGGGATTGAGTTTAAGAGCCGCGAGGTTTTGCTGCAGCTTTATAAAACCCTAGTTAGACCACACTTGGAATATTGTGTCCAGTTCTGGTTGCCTCATTATAGGAAGGATGTGGCTGCTTTGGAGAGGGTGCAGAGATTTACCAGGATGCTGCCTGGACTGGAGGGCATGTCTTTTGAAGAAAGGTTGAGGGAGCTAGGGCTTTTTTCACTGGAGCAAAGAAGGCAGAGAGGTGACTTGATTGAGGTGTACAAGGTGATGAGAGGCATGGATAGAGTGGATAGCCAGAGACTTTTCCCCAGGGTGGAAATGGTTGTCACGAGGGGACATAATTTTAAGGTGATTAGGGGAGATGAAAAAATGAAATGAAATGAAATGAAAATCGCTTATTGTCACAAGTAGGCTTCAAATGAAGTTACTGTGAAAAGCCCCTAGTCGCCACATTCCGGCGCCTGTTCAGGGAGGCTGTTACTCTGTGATGTCAGAGGTAGGTTCTTTACAGAGTGGTGGGTGTGTGGAATGCACTGCCAGCAGAGGTGGTGGAGTTAGTGTCATTAGGGACATTTAAGCGACTCTTAGACAGGCACGTGGACAGCAGTAAATTGAAGGGGAGTAGGTTAGGTTGATCTTAGATTAGGATGAATGGTTGGCACAACATTGTGTGCTGAAGGGCCTGTACTGTGCTGTACTGTTCTATGTTCTATGTATGTCAAATAGAAAGACAAATTCCTGACCATGTGCCCACATGGTTGTAGCAGCCTTCTGTCTCACAAGCTGGTGGTTTGTGCCACAGTAGTCAACTCTGTGATAAACATTGCTTGGGGGAGCTCATGAGCCCCACACTGGCATGGCAATCTCTACTGCACTTTCTGCAGAGGTTGACAGTGGGTTATGAGGCCCACGATTCACTGGCTGCTGTTCTCTCTGGGCTCTCTTCGCAGCCAGCTGAGCTTTTTATTTCTGCTCGCCTCTTCCAATGCCCATCCAAACAGTCAGCTCCAGAGGTCACAGTGGTCAGAAACTGTCTCCCAGCTATCAGCGTCAATATCCACCATCCTCATATCTTGCTTTTTGGGGTTCTTGTAGCAGAGATATGGATGCCCAGGAGGTTGTGTCCCAGTGATGAAATCACTGTACAGCATATGGCCATCATCCATCTGATGAATGTTGCCTAGCCAGTGCAGACATTCATTGGCTTAACAATGAGTGTATGCAAATAGAAGTAGTATACATCAGGACCTCTGAGCTGGTGACCTTGTCCTGCCAAGAGTTGCTGAGAATACATCTTAGATTTGAGATAACAATGATTATCAAAGATTATTCGGCCTTTCCTCCTGCCTAGATAAGCTGTTGAGGTCTCACTACTCTACAGGAGTGGGCTGAGGACCCAGGCTTAGTAGATTCAGTGTTCTCAATTAGGTTGCTGCCGTTCCACACTCTCTTACTCAGCTGAGACATAGCTGCAGCTTCTGTGATGCATGTGTTGGTTTCAGCATCAAGTGACAGACTGCTGGTGATTGTGGAGCCTAGATATGCGAAGCTATCAACAACCTCCAGCATCATATTGTCAATGTTGATAGATGGCAATATGGCAACATCTTGGACAATGACATTTGTCTTCCTGATGTGGATGGTCAAATCAAACCCTTTACGGACATGAGAGACTCTGTCCATTGCCCTTGCATGTGACCTTCAGTAAGGAATCTTCGTTCAGCTTCGCCAGCATAAAGCAACTCTAATAAACATTTGCGCGCCTTTCTCGTGGATCTCGGTTGAGCAAGGCTGAACAGCTTTCCATTAGTACTGGTAAGCAAGGAGGCAGCTTCTGTAGGTGACCCGAATGCATATGACAATCGCAAAGAGAAAGATACAGTTTATGAAACACAAACCTCATTTCTCCAAAATTCAGCCACTACCCCAATTTAATATCCGATTACATTTCCAACAGTCTATTTCTAAACGCATCCGAGTCAGAACATTTTGGTAAGCATGTAAATTGACATTGTAGGCAAGCACATTTAACAAGACAGCCCAATGCATGTGTGTTTCATCTTTACCTCTGACACATAGACTTGTTACCCTCTAACTACTGATTCTATGTTTGTTTTACCCAAATGTCACTTCCTCCAGGTAATTTAGCAGTCTTGGTCCAATAAGGTGCAGCGCCTTTTATTCATTATCAACATAGCGCAATCACTGCCAGCTTGGGAGTGCTCTTACATTGAGTCAAAATGTGCAGATTCAAGCTTGACTTAGTCCCATTAGTAAATTATCTAGTCTAAAATTGACTGTAGTGTGGAAAGAATGCTGTACTGTCAGGGATAGCTCATGTCTGGCAAAATGAAAAATAAAGGACTTGCTGTGTGCTTTCGTTGTTCAGGTAGATGTAAAGGATCCCATGGCACTCTTCACAGAAGAGGCAAACGTTTTGGCATTCTGGCCAACATTGCTCCCTCAGCTAACTCTACCAACATCTCATTAGAAGCATGTAAATTGCTATCATGTTTACCTACATAAAAGTGGGTGTACTCCATACGTAATTCATTGGTGCTTCGGAAAAACGCAAGTCCTATCTTAATTAGGTGCAGTCAAAGTTAATATGCTCATTATTGTAAAATTTGTTTAATTAAGTGGTAACTGTTGTCCACTGTCTCAAATTTGCATATTCACTAAAAAGTATTGTAATCATAACATTAGTTAGTTGTGATGTACCTTCAATTACCACGAGACGAGAATGGTGGAACAATCGAGGCTTTATTGAACAAGATGTTGTGCCTCCTGTAGCTGGAACCAGAATGGCTGCAGCGCAGGAGAGCACACACTTTTATACGCCGCCTGCTGGGCGGAGCCAGCAGGCAGGGATTTACCGTCGTACCTGTAATATATGGGCAGTGCCGTAATACATACAATATACCACTAGTGGTGTTTACCACATTCACCCCCTGTTAAAGAAAGAGTCCGGTGGGGATGATGGAAACATTACAAATTAAGTCTGTCGGGGGCTTTGCCCCTCCGCCGCGATCGCCTCAGTCCTGGTGGTGATGTGGGTACCGACGTGGTCACCTGCGACTCCGGGAGCGTGTTGTCCTTGTCTTCGTCACCACTGAGTGAAACCAGTGGGAGGACGGATCCTGCTGGGGTGGGAGCTGTGGTGAGGTTCGCTGGAGGGAGGGTGAGTGGCGCAAGGGTGAATGAGGCAACCGGGGGGGGGGGGGGGGAGCGGTGTCAGGTCGGGGGTCATGGGTGGGGACCCAGCGGGTGCCAGGTCCCGGAGGGATACGGTGTCTTGACGCCCGTTGGGGTGTGCCACATAGGAGTACTGCGGGTTTGCATGTAGGAGGTGGACTTTCTCGACTAGGGGGTCCGATTTATGGCTCCGCACATGCTTCCGGAGGAGGACAGGTCTAGGAACTGTCAGCCATGTTGGGAGCGAGACCCCGGAGGTGGACCTCCTGGGGAAGGCAAACACAAGTTCATGAGGGGATCTCATTAGTGGCGGTTCAGAGGAGCGACCGGATGGAGTGGAGCGCGTCGGGGAGGACCTGTGCCAGCGGAGACCGGGAGATTTTTAGACCGCAGTGCCAGCAGGACGGCCTTCCAGACCGTCCCATTCTCCCTCTCCACCTACCAGTTTCTCCGGGGGTTGTAGCTAGTCGTCCTGCTCGAGGCGATGCCCTTGCTGAGCAGGAACTGATGCAGCTCATCGCTCATGAAAGAGGATCACCGATCGCTGTGGATGTAGGTGGCGCAACCGAACAGAATGAACATGCTGTGCAGGGCTTTAATTACCGTGGCAGAAGTCATGTTGGGGCATGGGATGGCGAAGGGGAACCAGGAGTACTCATCAATAATGTTGAGGAAGTACACGTTGCGGTCGGTGGAAGGGAGGGGCCTTTGAAGTCCATGCTGCGGCGTTCAAAGGGGCGGGAGGCCTTCACCAGGTGTGCTTTATCTGGCCGGTAGAAGTGCGGCTTGCACTCTACGCAGACTTGGCAGTCTCTGGTGACGGTCCTGACCACCTCAATGGAGTAGGGCAGGTTGCGGGCCTTGACAAAATGGAAGAACCGGGTGACCCCCAGGTGGCAGAGGTCATTATGGAGAGCCCAGAGTCGGTCCACTTGTGCGCTGGCACATGTACCGCAGGATAGGGCATCTGGGGGCTCATTGAGCTTCCCCGGGCGATACAAGATCTCATGGTTATAGGTGGAGGGCTCGATCCTCCACCTCAAGATCTCGTCATTTTTGATCTTGCCCCGCTGTGTATTATTAAACATGAAGGCAACCGACCGTTGGTCAGTGAGGAGAGTGAATCTCCTGCTGGCCGTGTAATGCCTCCAATGCCACACAGCTTCCACAATGGCTTGGGCCTCCTTCTCGACAGAGGAGTGCCGGATTTCAGAGGCATGGAGGGTGCGGGAAAAGAAAGCCACGGGCCTGCCCACCTTGTTGAGGGTGGCGGCCAGAGCCACGTCCGATGCATCGCTCTCCACTTGGAAGGGGAGGGACTCGTCGACCGCGTGCATCATGGCCTTGGCGATGGCCACCTTGATGTGGTTGAAGGCCCGGTGGGCCTCAGCCATCAGGGGAAAAACTGTGGACGTGATGAATGGGCAGGCCTTGTCCACATAATTAGGGACCCACTGGGCGTAATATGAGAAAAACCCCAGGCAACGTTTCAGGGCCTTGGGGCAGTGGGGGAGAGGGAGTTCCAGGAGGGGGCATGTGCGGTCGGGATCGGGCTCGAGGACTCCATTTTCCACTACATAGCCAAGGATGGCTAAGCGGTTGGTGCGGAAGGCGCATTTCTCCTTATTGTAGGTGAGGTTAAGGAGTTTGGCGGTATGGAGGAATTTTTGGAGGTTTGCGTCGTGATCCTGCTGATCGTGGCCGCGGATGGTGACGTTATCTAGGAACGTGAAGGTGGCCCGCAGCCCGTACTGGTGAACCATTCGGTCCATCTCTCGCTGGAAGACCAAGACCCCGAAGGGAACCGTAAGGAAGTGATAGAGGCGGCCATCTGCTTCGAATGTAGTGTATTGGTGGTCCTCCGGGTGGATGGGGAGCTTGTGGTAGGCGGACTTCAAGTCTACTGTGGAAAAGACTCGATACTGCGTAATCTGATTGACCATGTCAGATATACGTGGGAGGGGGTACGCGTCGAGCTGCGCGTACCGAGTGATGGTCTGTCTGTAGTCAATGACCATCCTGTGCTTCTCCCCAGTTTTTACTACCACTACTTGAGCTCTCCAGGGGCTGTTGCTGGCCTCGATGATCCCCTCCCGCAGAAGCCGTTGGACATTCGACCTGATGAAGGTCCTGTCCTGGGCACTGTACCGTCTGCTCCTGGTGGCAACGGGTTTGCAATCCGGGGTGAGGTTCGCAAACAGGGAAGGTGGATCGACCTTAAGAGTCATGAGGCTGCAGACGGTGAGGGGCAGGGGGGGGGGGGGGGGGGGGGCAGGGGTCTGCGGAATTTCAAAGTCAGGCTTTGGAGATGGCACTGAAAATCCAGGCCAAGCAACAGGGCAGCGCAGAGGTGGGGGAGGACGTAGAGCCGGAAGTTGCTGAACCCTACGCCCTGGACGGTGAGGGTCGTGATACAGTACCCCCGGATTTCAACAGAATGGGATCCGGAGGCCAGGGAGACAGGGAGACTTTCTGGGTGGCGGGGTGTACCGGGAGGGAGCAGCGCCTTACCGTAGTGGGGTGGTTGAAACTCTCTGTGCTCCCGGAGTCAAAGAGGCAGGTCATCTCGTGTCCATTGGTCGTCACCATCGTTGTGGCGGTTGCGAGGTTGCGGGGCCGAGACTGGTCCAGGGTGATGGAGGCGAGCTGCAGAAGATGCTGGGAGGTCCCGGGCTGATCAGCGGTGGCAGAGGTAGCAGTAGGCGGCGAGTGGCCAGATGAGCAGGGGGCCTGAGGCACGGTCCAAAATGCCGCCGAAGATCACGGCATCCATGGGGCGCACATGGCATGAGGTAAACATTTCTCGACCAGAAGATTCAAAAGATTTTCTGATGACAGTCGTAAAAATATGATTCAATCCATTGATTCTGACACTTGAGGAATATCTTGCCAGCGTGAGAAGATATTCTCAACACGGTTTTAGCATTGTTTAGAGTTTGCACTAACATCCACAACATGTACGTGACAATTAGCCCAGCCCCTGGTTGTTCTGAAGAAACATGAAACCATGAAGACAAGGGGCGCGATTCTCCCCTACCCGGCGGGGCGGGGGTTCCAGCGTAATGGAGTGGCGGGAACCACTCCGGCGTCGGGCCGCCTCAAAGGTGCGTAAGTCTCCGCACCTTTAGGGGCCAAGCCCTCACCTTAAGGGGCTAGGCCCGCGCCGGAGGGGTTTCCGCTCCGCCAGCTGGCGGGAAAGGCCTTTGGCGCCACGCCAGCCGGCGGCGAAAGGTCTTCACCGGGCGACACATGCGCGGGAGCGTCAGCGGCTGCCGACGTCATCCCCGCGCATGTGCATGGGAGGGGGTCTCTTCCGCCTTCGCCATACTGAAGACCATGGCGAAGGCGGAAGAAAAAGAGTGTCCCCACGGCAAGGCCCGCCCGCGGATCGGTGGGCCCCGATCGCGGGCCAGGCCACCGTGGGGGCACCCCCCGGGGCCAGATCGCCCCGCGCCCCCCCACAGGACCCCGGAGCCTGCCCGCGCCGCCTTTTCCCGCCGTTCAAAAGGTGGTTTAATCCGCGCCGGCGGGAGACGGTTGACAGATGCGAGACTTCGGCCCAGCGCGGGCCGGAGATCGTCGGGGATGGGCCCGCCGACTGGCGCGGCGCGATTCCCGCCCCCGCCAACCGGCGCGGCGCGATTCCAGCCCCCGGTGGGGGGTCGGAGAATTGCGCCCAAGGTGTGTGTATTTTACCAGGCAAATGTGAGAGGCTATACGTGTCTCAGCAGCCGACTGCACAATTTCCATTGGAATGAATGGAGATAAAAATATCAGGTGGTTTCTATATTGGGAGAGGTGGGGGATGATCCATAATTCTACTTTTACATCAAGGCAACAAGCTAAAAATCTACTCTGATAGCTCAGGTTTACATTTAAGTAAAAGCTATGTATAAATTGGAGAGGGTGAAATTCGCCTTGAGTGGTACAAGGGTTCTTTAGGCAGTGGCAACCGTTCTTAGACTTTCTGGCAGAACGATAGACATTGGTCAATGGCAGCAGCAGCTCGGGGGGGGTGTGGGGGTTTACTTTATTTTTGTTTATGTTACTTACACTGGAGAGTTTGAGGGGGTGTATACACCTGCTGTGTTAAGTCGGGGTGTTAATGTTAATTTATTATTTATGTACAGGGGGAGGGATTTGGGGGTTGCTTTTTTAGATAGTGTTTTGTACTTAACCCTGTTGGGTTCTTTTTTTTCTCATTTTGTTATTGATAATTTATGAAAACCTGTAATAAAAATTATTTAAAAAAAAAAATTAAATGCTATGTGGGTTCAATTACCTCTTCCTAAAGGACAATTTCTTTCACAAATCACACTATATCAGAATCCCAGTGCAGAAGAGGCCCTTCGGCCCATTGAGTGTGCACCGACACATGAAAAACACCTGACCTACCGACCGAATCCCCATTTGCCAGAACTTGGACCATAGCCTTGAATGTTATGGCGTGCCAAGTGCTCATCCAGGTACTTTTCGAAGGATGTGAGGCAATCCGCCTCTACCACCCTCCCAGGCTCTGCATTCCAGACCGTCACCACCCTCTGGGTAAAAAGACTTTTCCTCTTTTCCCCCCTAAACCTTCTGCCCCTCAACTTGAACTTGTGTCTCCTTGTGACCGACCCTTCAACTAAAGGGAACAGCTGCCCCCCATCCACCCTGTCCATGCCCCTTATAATCGTGCACACCATATAAAATTAGGTAATTTGACATTCTGAATTCTCCCTCAGTGTACCTGAACAGGCCCCGGAGTGTGGCGACTAGGGGATTTTCACAGTAACTCCATTGCGGTGTTCCTATTTGTGACAATAATAAAGATTATTATTATTATAAATGTTACTGCAGCAGAAAGAATAATATTAGACAGCCAAAGGCTAATGGGGTCTATAGGTGGTCGAAGGAAATAGACAAGTTATAATAAAAGTTCCTGGATGTGGAGTTTCTAGAGCAATCCTGAAGACTGTTGCTTGCCCCCACCCCCTGTCATGATATTCAGGTAAACATCATAGCACATACATACTGATGGACAGATCAACGGACCAATCAACACACACACACCACAGCCAATCACAGGCAAGAGCATATACAGTACAAAACAGGGAACACGACACTTCCTGAGGATTCCAGCAGGAGACAGCTCAGGGCACAGAGCACATAGCAAGCCACTCAGACATTCACCATGTGCTGAGTGCCACTACAAGATAGTATTAGGAATCAGTCCACAGATTCTAGGGTTATGATCGAACCTCAGTAACCAGTTTACCACTGTAAATAAATGTTAGCAATAAAACTGAGTTGTACCATTCGCAACCGTGTTGGTTCGTCTGTGTAGCAGAGTACCCAACACATCATAGTACCAAGAGTAACTGTGGGACCTACCTACGGATCCTCCGGAATCTGCCATCCTGCGCCATGGACACCGTCAGCACACCGCAGCCGCTACAAGTCGGAAACCTCGGCGTTAATTGGAAGCTGTTCAAACAGCACTTCCAGCTTTTCCTGGAAGCCAACGAAAAGGAGAGCGCTTCGGACACCAGAAAGATCGCCATCCTCCTCACCACCGCAGGTCAACACGCCATCCATGTCTACAACTCCCTGGTGTTTGCGGAAGGTGAGGACAAGACCAAGTACAAGACGGTCCTTCTCAAACTCGACCAACACTTCAACGTCGAGGTCAACGAGTGTTTCGAGAGGTATCTTTTCCAGCAGTGCCTGCAGGGTAAGGATGAGCCCTTTCAATCCTTCCTTCTGCATCACCGTATCCTCACGCAGTTCTGCGGTTACGACACCACCTCCGATTCCATGACTCGGGACCAGGTCGTTTTTGGGGTCACCTCGGGCACCCTACGCCAGCAGCTCTTAAAAATAAAGGGCCTCACCCTAGCCTCCACAATCGAAGCCTGTGTCCTGCATGAAAACACGACTAGCCACTACTCCCAATTTCAGGCGGCCGAATCAGCATGGCAGGGGTCGTACGCGGCCGGATCGGTGTGGCAGGCGTCATACGAGGCCGAACGGGTCCAGGCAATCGAGTTCCTCCCGGTCCACGGCCCGGACGAGGGCGGCCATTTTGTGCGCTTTTCGAGGCCTCCCACGTTTGTGCGTGCCAAAAACAACGTCGACACAGAGGGATGTGATGCGCAGGCGCGCTTGACACAAGACCGAACTGCACATGCGCGGTGGCGCAACGAACGCCATGACGTCACGATGTGCGGCAACTGCGGAGCCGCACATTTAAAGCGGCAGTGTCCCGCAAGAAACCGACAATGCCTCCGCTGTGGCAAGATGGGCCACTACGCTGCCTGCTGTTGAGCAGCTCAACCTGCCAATGTTCCCCAATTCCGACAACCTCGCAGGGACATGCGGACCATTCAGCCTCCTTACTACGAGTCGTGCCCAGACGATATCCAGACCAGTGACACAGACGACCGGGACGCCTTCCGTGTTGCGGTCATTGATGGGAACCGGATGTCTCCAGCCAGGACCCACCAGCCGTTGCAAGTGAACACTGTCAATCCGGGTGATGAATGGTGTGCCACCCTAACGGTCAACCGATCACCGATAACATTCCGTCTGGACACTGGCGCCTCCGCCAACCTCATAGCATGGTCAGCCTTCTACGCCATGAAGGTCAGACCACCAATCCGGCCATCCCGTTGCAAGATGGTTGACTACAATGGGAACGTTATCCCGGCTATGGGATCCTGCCAGCTCCAGGTGACACACAGCGCACACACGGCCACACTCTCATTCGAGATAGTCGGATCATCAAAGGACTCCCTGCTAGGCGCACAGGCATGCAAGGTTCTCCACCTCGTGCAACGAGTCCACGCTCTGTCTCCAGAAGGCCCATCTGACTTCCCGGATGCAGAATTCAGAGCACAGCTCCAATCACTCCTCGCCCACAACCAGGAGGCATTCAAGGGCATGGCAACACTGCCCTACACCTACAGAATTCGGCTCAAACCGGACGCTACCCCGGTCATTCACGTACCTCGCAGGGTCCCAGCGCCACTCAAAGACCGCCTCAAGCAGCAGATGCAGGATCTCTAGGACCAAGGGGTGCTATCCCGGGTCACGCAGCCCACGCCATGGGTCAGCTCCATAGTGTGTGTTAAGAAGCCCTCCGGCGAGCTCCGGATCTGCATTGATCCAAAAGACCTCAACAACAACATAATGAGGGAACACTACCCCATACCCAAACGGGAAGAGATCACGAGCGAAATGGCCCGGGCTAAAATCTTCACAAAACTGGATGCCTCGAAAGGTTTTTGGCAGATCCAACTGGATCAGTCCAGCCGAAAGCTGTGCACCTTCAACACCCCTTTTGGCATGTTCTGGTATAACAGAATGCCATTTGGCATCATCTCGGCATCCGAGGTCTTTCACAGGATCATGGAGCAGATGATGGAGGGCATCGAAGGGGTACGCGTCTACATGGACGAAGTCATCATCTGGTCCACCACACCACAAGAGCACATCAATCGTCTCCAGCGCGTCTTTGCGCGCATACGGGAAAACGGCCTGCGCCTCAACCGAGCCAAGTGTTCTTTCGGCCAAACCGAGCTGATGTTCCTGGGGGACCACATTTCCCGGTCAGGGGTCCGTCCGGATGCAGACAAGGTCAGCGCCATTACAGCCATGCCGCAGCCGGCAGACAAGAAAGCAGTGCTACGCTTCCTAGGCATGGTCAACTTCCTGGGAAAATTCATTCCCAACCTTGCCTCCCACACGACGGCTCTCCGCCACCTCGTCAAGAAGTCCACGGAGTTCCAGTGGCTGCCCACACAACAGAAAGAATGGGAGGAGCACAAAATTAAGCTCACCACAGCCCCGGTATTGGCGTTTTTCGACACATCTCGTGACACTAAAATTTCGACTGATGCCAGCCAGTCCGGTATTGGGGCGGGTCTCCTACAGCGGGATGACACTGCGTCATGGGCCCCGGTCGCCTATGCCTCACGGGCCATGACCCCCACAGAACAGCGCTACGCGCAGATCGAAAAGGAGTGCCTGGGTTTGCTGACCGAAATAGACAAGTTCCATGACTATGTGTATGGTCTCCCCCAGTTTACCGTTGAGACTGACCATCTCCCCCTGGTCAGCATCATAAATAAGGACCTGAATGAGATGACTCCTCGCCTCCAGCGTTGAAGCGCAGGTGGCCTTCACATCGGCAAATCTGCCAGCTGACGACTCCAGTCTGGCCCGTATTCGCCGGGAAACTGCGGCTGACCCCCTTCTACAACGGGTGATGCGCCACATGATGGGTGGGTGGCTCAAAGGGCAGTGCCCGCAGTTCTACAATGCTGTGCATTACTTGGCCGTCATTGATGTTGTCCTTCTAAAGCTGGACCGGATTGTGATTCCGCACAGCATGCACAAGCTGGTCCTCGACCAACTACACGAAGGCCATCTGGGGGTCGAGAAGTGCAGACGGAGGGCCCGAGAGGCGGTATACTGGCCGGGCATCAGTGACGACATTGCCAATATGGTGCTCAACTGCCCCACCTGCCAAAAGTTTCAACCGGCGCAGCCTCCTGAGACGCTTCAGCCCCATGAGCTGGTGACGTCCCCCTGGGCGAAGGTGGGTGTAGACCTTTTTCATGCGCTTGGCAGGGACTACGTAATCGTCATTGATTACTTTTCCAACTATCCAGAGGTCATACGCCTGTACGATTTAACATCGTCCGCTGTCATAAGGGCTTGCAAAGACACGTTCGCTCGCCACGGCATTCCGATTACTGTCATGTCGGACAATGGGCCCTGTTTTGCCAGCCAGGAATGGTCGTCCTTTGCTGCTTCGTATGGCTTCACACACATGACGTCCAGTCCTCTACATTCCCAGTCCAATGGAAAGGCGGCGAAGGGCGTTCACATCGTCAAGCGGCTCCTCTGCAAGGCTGCTGCTGCCGGATCAGATTTCTGCTTAGCCCTGCTTGCCTATCGCTCGGCCCCACTAGCCACTGGCCTCTCACCAGCCCAGCTGTTGATGGGTCGCGCCCTCAGGCCCACTGTGCCATCCATTCTGGTACCCACAACCAACCATGCTCCGGTACTACACAAAATGCAACAGCAGCGCGTTCGTCAGAAGATGGCATATGACATACGGGCAACTGATCTTCCCGCCCTGGCGCCTGGAGACGACGTCCGCATCCACCTACCAGACGGTGGCTGGTCAGCACCTGCCGAAGTTCTCCGACGCGTGGCTCCCTGCTCATTCCTGGTTCGCATGCCTGATGGATCCATTCGTAGGCGCAATCGCCGGGCTCTTCACCTACTTCCACGCTCGCTACGGGAACTTACACCGACACCGCGCCCTCCTGTTGTTCCTGATATTGACTTCGTGGAGTTTCCTGCCACCATGCCCCTTCCGTCGTCGCCCGTGGCCAGGCCCATTCCTCAGCCGGTGGATCCAGACCCACCCTTGAAGCAGTCAACCTGAATTCGTCGCCCACTTAGACTGGACTTATGAGCCTGTTTGTACATTGAACTCATAATACCACTGTGTTAATATGTTTTTGTTCTTCCTTGTCGTTACAGGAGTTCGTTTTTGTCGTTCAACATTTCCCCGTTCTTTGTTTATGGTACAACCTCGTTGTTATGTCGCACCCGACATCGCCCCTTGCATATAGGTTAGCCCCATGTACATGCTGTAGATATTGCACACACACACATTCAGCTGCACTCAGTACACATCTCTATTTATAACCACATAGGCACATGTTCTTGTACAAAAGGGGGGATGTCATCATATTCACGTAAACATCATAGCACATACATACTGATGGACAGATCAACGGACCAATCAATACACACACAACACCACAGCCAATCACAGGCAAGAGCATACACAGTACAAAACAGGGAACACGACACTTCCTGAGGATTCCAGCAGGAGACAGCTCAGGGCACAGAGCTCATAGCAAGCCACTCAGACATCCACCATGTGCTGAGTGCCACTACAAGATAGTATTAGGAATAGGTCCACAGATTCTAGGGTTAGATCGAACCTCAGTAACCAGTTTACCATTGTAAATAAATGTTAGCAATAAAACTGAGTTGTACCATTCGCAACCGTGTTGGTTCGTCTGTGTAGCAGATTACCCAACACATCACCCCCCTTCAGCCTCCTCACATTCACTTTCCCCCCACCCTCCAACTACCGACCACCCAAGATCCTAATCATTCTTCAGCCGCTACCTGAGGACAACTACCTGCCACCCCAAATTCAAACCTGCTTCGGCAGTAGCTGTCCAGAGACATCCCACGATCACTGATCTAAATTAAAGGAGATCCAAGATCCAACAGGTAGCCTCTGGTCCAGCTCTTCTGGTGCAGAAATCATTCCCTGATACCAGTTCGCACTGGCAGGCAGCACAATCCAATTTTAACTCCATCCTTACATTTGGGAGAGAATATTAGTTGATTTGACTTTAACACAGTTGCATGCTGTGATAAAAAGCGACAATGTATTTATAGCAAATGACTAAAGCACACCATATCAATTATCACTTTGTCAGTGCCAATGTACAGACAATTAGGCTATTTTGTTCCTGTAAAATTATACCTTATTAAGCTTTTTGTAGTTATCAAAAAAGCACAACAGGATTTTGGTTTTATTTCACATGCTGTTCTCCCAGACACAAGAGACATCTGTTTTCTGAGGATTAAAATAGTTCAACCAAAGCATAATATATTCTGTCACAAAAAATCAATCTAATAATGGCCATATTTTCCACTTGGTGCTAATTTTCATGGTAAGTAAATAAGGGTAAAAGACTGGTTGAATATGACTATGGACTAAATGTCAGTATGTCCAACTATGCACTTCTTTCAGGCACCAGGGAGGTGAAAGTGGTTTTGGGTTTCAGCACAAAAAGGACCACAGCAAATTGACAGCCAATGTTGCATACTGCTGTACTCTGTTTAGAGCTTGGGAAGTGTGTCCTGCAATCAGCATCACTGTGAAGCAATCTTGAAACAGCATCCTGCAGTCAGCATTGTAGTGAAGCAGTCTGGGAAGAGTGCACTGCAGTCAGCATCACAATGAAGCAGTTGGGAACAATGTCTGCAGTCAGCATCATCGTGAAGCAGTCTTGGAACAGTGTCCTGCAGTCAGCATTGCAGTGAAGCATAAGAGCATATGAGATAGGAGCAGAATTAGGCCATTCAACCCATCCAGTCTGCTCTGCCATTCAATCATGGCTGATATGTTTCTCATCCCCATCCTTCTGCCTTCTCCCCATAACCCCTGATCCCCCTATTAATCAAGAACCTATCTATCTCTGACTTAAAGACACTCAGTGATTTGGCCTCCACAGCCTTCTGCAGCAAACAGTTCCACAGATTTACCACCCTCTGGCTGAAGAAATTCCTCTTCATCGCAGTCCCTTCAGTCTGAGACTTTACCCTGGGGCTCTAGTTTTTCCTACTAGTGGAAACATCCTCTCCATGTCCACTTTATCTAGGCCTCTCAGTATTCTGTAAGTTTCAATCAGATTGGCCCCACCCCCAACACCTTTCTAAACTCCAATGAGTACAAACCCAGAGTCCTCAACCGCTCCTCATATGACAAGCTCTTCATTCCAGGGGTCATTCTTGTGAACCTCCTCTGGACCCTTTCAAAGGCCAGCAAATCCTTCCTTAGATATGGGGCCCAACACTGCTCACAATGCTCCAAATGGGGTCTGACCAGAGCCTTATACAGCCTCAGAAGTACATTCCTGCTCTTGTATTCTACCCCTCTCGACATGAATGCTAACAATGCATGTGCCTTCCTTTTAAAAAAAATTTTTTTTTAAATTCTCCTCCATTTTCACATTTTCTCCCACATTTACATCCATCAACAATAAACAATAATCAGCAAGATATGTCAGTCCCCATAATAACAACAACGATCCCATCTACCCACCAACCCCCAAACCTCAACCCGCATGTTTACATAAACAAATGACAAAAAGGAATCAGGGATTACCCGTAGTCACCCTTAATCTTACACAGCTCCCGCGCCCCCCCCCCCCCCCCCTCCCCCCACCCCAGGTCTCCAGCTCCTCCCGTCCACTGCCTCTTGTAAAACTCCTCCCCCTACCCTCGGTTCCTTCCCCCCCAACTTTCCACCCCGGCTAGACCACTCGGACCCTGTTCTGCCAGGCTCCGATGGCCGCAGCCCCTCCCCCCACCTCACTCCCGTTCACTGGCCGGCACACACCGGCCAGCGTGGAGGCCCCCGCCCGGGTCCCTTTCCCACTTGCCCGGCCCCAGGAAAGCCCAAAGATCCCCTTTTAGCACACAAACCCCGCATATCCACCTACACCCCAAAGAACTCTCATTTCGAGTGAAAGTCCCGTCCCTTCCCTTGTCCAAATATATACCACATTGGCTCCTTTAATCTCTACATCCGCGCGCAGTGATACAAAAAAGAAGAAAATACAGTCATGAGGTTACATCGGCACATGGCCATTTCTCAATTTGTCAGTTCTGCCACAGTCCTTCTGCTTTCGCAAACTCCTCCGCTGCTTCCGACGTTCCAAAATAAAAGTCCCTGAGCTTGTAAGTCACCCTCAGCTTCGCTGGATATACAATGCCGCACCGCACCTTGCTAATGTACAGTGCCCTCTTCAACCGGTTGAAGGCAGCCCGCCTCCTTGGCAGATCCACCGTAAAGTCCTGGTATACACGTATACCAGCTCCAGCCCACTGCACCACCCGCTTCTGCTTGGCCCAGCTCAGGACCTTCTCCTTCACCCTGTACCTACGGAAACACAGAGTCACTGCCCTTGGCGGCTCACTCGCCTTTGGTACAGGCCTCCACGACCGATGAGCCCGATCCAGTTCATATCGGGAGGGGTCCTCCCCCTCCCCCAATAGTTTTGCCAGCATCGCGGCAAAATACTCAGTCGGCTTCGGTCCTTCAATTCCTTCGGGCAGCCCCACAATCCTCCAGTTCTGTCGCCTGGATCTATTTTCCAGGTCTTCCATTTTTCCTCGCAGATCCTTGTTAGTATCCATCACCTTCCGCATCTCTTTCCCCATCGAGGCAAGTTGATCACCGTGCTGCAATAACGTCTCCTTCACTTCCTTCAGCGCCTCCCCTTGCTCTCGCACCTCCGCCACTGCGCCCGCCACCTCCGTCCTCACCGGGGAAACCGCCTCCTCCACCAGCACACTCAAAACCTCCCTCATCTCCTTCCTCACCGTCTCCATGCATTTCGCAATCTGCGCCAACTGCTTTTCAAATTCCGCAGCCACCACCTTGGTTATTTCTTCAGCCGTAAGCAGTGCGGCCTTCCCTGGTGCTCCAGCTTCCATTTTTCCTGGTGACCCCGCGGTGACCTTTCCACTCCCCGACGGACCTCCAGCTGGTTTTTTCTCGGCCGTTTTTTTGCTCACCCTTGACATTTTTCTTTGGGTTTTTTTCCCCTCCTGTGTCTTCTCAGTGCCTCCTCCGTGCCTTCTCCCTGCTTCTGCCGCCTCCGTGGACCCTGGGATCGGGCTTAAAGCCCCGAAATTGCCGTTTCCGAGCGGGGGCTCTCCATTGTGCGGCCGCCTCCCGCCGTCACCGGAGGTCCCTCTGCATGTGCCTTCCTAACTGACGACTGAACCTTCACGTTAACCTTAAGAGAATCTTGAACTAGGACTCCTAACTCCTGTTGCTAACTTTGGCTGTGTTTCTTCATTTGGCTCTGTTTAATTACGTTTGCTCAAGAGTCGGCAGGTATCTTTCGACACCGCCACAAGGTTCAGAACCAAATACTGATCAATGACTCGATACACCAGTTAGTAAGTTCAAAAGCAATGCTCATTTATTTACACACAGTCAAATCCACTCATGCATAAACTCTACAAACTAAACGACCACTATTACCAAAGTCTATACTTAGCTTCGGGTGCCCACTCAGTCAGAGGAACAATGGCCGTTGCTCGGTTCTGAGGCTGCTGGGTTGAGCTGTTTACAGGGTAGCAACTAGGAGCGTTTATCTTGTAGCGTGCGTTGACTTGGAACTTACTTGGTCTGGTGTAGCTGTTAGGCTGGTCTCTCTCTTCGCTGAGAGCCAAAGCCAAAGGAGAAAGATTCTCCCTTGGGGAATACCTTTTATAGTAACAAGGGCTTCTTGCTCCTTTGGGCGGGCCTTGAACTTGGCCTCAATTAATTGGGTCTTTTCCAATCAGTCGTATCGATCTTCCTCCAATAGAGGGGTGGTTCCCTGATTGCTGGGCGTGTCCTAGGTGACTGTTGGTCTGCTTAGTTTTAGTCTCTTCTGGCGCCGGGGTGTCTGCATTGTGTATTGTCCCCGGAGATGGCTCATTAATATGTAGATTGCTTGGTAGTTTCTGTCCTGTCTGAGAGCTTAAGGTTCTAATCAACAGACAGACCTTGCACCTGTTCATTTCTTAGTATTGTCCAATTTTCCCTGCATTCTTTGCAAGTGTCCATTTTGTAATCGGGATGTGGCCATCCCAGATGGCTACAGACCCTCCTTGTGATCCTCAACGCGAAGCGTGAAGGATCACACTACAACGTCGTCTTCATCCTCTGACCAACTGGGGCACCCATACTTAGGCTGTACACTGTCCTATCCTATGCAACACAATTTTGCCTAAACCATTTTAAATGCATTCATTATTATAAAACTCGACGGGGCGCTATGGCATTAATACATGCATTACAGAAAAATAAAAAAACTGGAACCTCGAACTATTCTCAATAAACTATCCTTATTCAAACAATCCAAAAATCTATACATCTTAACCTGTACAAAATAGCAGCACACACATTTCTCTGGCCTGGCAGTCAGACACAGAGGTTTACATCTCTTTATTCTACAGAATACATAAAGAAAATGGATGCATTTTAATCCGTCCCAATGGGTTCGGGGGTCTGGTGAAATCCGAAAATGGGGGACCTAAACCTGTATACTGGGGTGCGAGAGCGATATGCTCTCTTTCGCCATTTCCTAACTCTAAACGTTTGCACGACACTGCAAAGTATCGCCAGCACTAAGAGAGCTTCGATTGCATACGAGAGTGAGTACCAGGTGATAAACCTATCACACCAGGTCAGGGTATTGCTAGCTGTCGCTGGGCTAGTTATCTCGGGGTTCCATGTATTACAGGGGTGGGAATCATTTATGGTTTGTGTGGTAGGGGTCAGTGGGTAGTGTCCGCGTGCAACTGAAGGGATCCCGCTAAGATCCATGTGAACACAAAGGCTGTCTTCATCTTTGTCGGTTGTCTTCTTTGTCTTCCTCTGGGCTTCCTGGGTTTCTGGAGTTCTGTGAACACAAGCATAATTTCTGTTTTTATCTTGCTTAAGATCTCGTATGTCTGTCTGTCTGTCCTTTATTGCCAATTTCCCTTTATAATTGGTCACCATCTGTGACTCTCTCATTTTTTAAAAAAACCGAATATTTGGACTAGACATCTAAGAAAAATACTGCCGTACTGTGAGCCGTCTCGCAGCCTGTGTGATTTACCATCCCAGTGTTTGAGGATGTAAATGGCATAGGGAAGCAACCTAAGGGTTGCCAAAATCAAACAAAAGAATTTTGAACGTAACAAGCCAAACTGGGGTGCGTATGGGCCGCGGCGGGTAAGATTTGGATGGAATCCCCGGGTAGGACGGTGACCAATGCCATGTGTGCTCTACCCGAGTGTAGCTGACCAGAGGGGGGTCCTCAGGCAGGGCGGAGACCAATGCCGTTTCTCCACTGCCTGAACAACCGGCAAGAACGGGTAAGAATGTGGTCGTCGTGGCGGGCTTCCTCTCGAATTAGGAGAGCAACTATGAGTCGTATTCTGTCGACAATCTAGTTCCTCTGAACTATTGTCTGGGGACAAACTTGCTCCATTAACAGCCGGCAGGCGTTAAAGGAGTGGTGACGTGGGGCCGTGAAAACTTCCAAGTTTACGAACAATACTTAACGTCAACACTAACGAACAAACATTCAACAAACATGGTGCAGGTTCCATCAGAAAGGACACTGTATCTCTCCAGCGGTTCCTTTTTTCTCCATCATCTGGACACCCCTCTGCTCAATAACGAACAGGGTCGCAAAGGGATTTGTTTGGTGGGAGTCAGACTCTAAGTCATCAACTTCGCCCGGCTGCCAAACTCTTGACTGTAGTAACCGTGCTAAAGCTGCTTGGGGGTGAATTGGGGTCCATCTCATCATTCCGGATGAGCCTGAACAAATTGTCTCGGTGCCAGAATCGTATGTCGAGGTTGGAGCTACTATGCTTCAATCCGTAATCGTCGGGCGGTGGGTCTGGGTCAGGGTCTTTGATGTATGTAACCTCAAATGGGTCAGTAGAATCATGCTCAGATTCACTGGGAGTGGGGCCTGGCACAGGGGTATAGTTGTAACGTGGTGTGCTGTGGCTATCGTCATCGTGATCGCTATCACTGTCGCTGTCGCTGCTGGTTGAAGGAAGGGAGAGGCGGAGTCGTGCCTCTGGGGGCGGAGTTTAAGTTATGTCTGAGGGCGGGCTGGAGTGGTTGGGGGAGGGTAGGAATGCGTCATCAGTGGGCGGGGCGTGCTTGTCTGCTGCTGTGAGCAGGATGTGGTGTGTGTGGTTATTCTGCGAGCCGTAAGCCTTGAGCTGGTTTATATGAAACCACGCAGACTTACCATTGGGATAGGTTATTTTGTATACTGAGGGGTTGACTTTGTCCGAAATGGAGTACGGTGCGGAAAAGTTTGGGGAAAGGAATGAACTGGGGTTGTAAAGGGAAAGCATGACTTTTTGCCCTACTGTAAACACAGTGGCGTGTACTGTTTTGTCGAAACAAGCCTTGCTCTGTTTCTTCCTGGTTCCAAGTCTCACTGCTGCTGCGAGTTGGGCTGCCTTTATGTTCTGTATCAGTTGTTTAACCGCATTTTCATGCGTGAGGGCTTTAACTGCGGGGCTGGCCAAATCCAGTCCTAATAAATACTCAGTGCCTTTCATGGGGCGTCCGTTCATGAGGGTGTTGGGGGTGTATCCTGTGGACGTGGATACCGTGTTTCTTAAAAACATTAAAGCAAATGGGAGTACTGATTCCCAGGTGCTGTTATTCTGCTGTACCATTTTCCTGAGGGTGGCTTTCAATGTCCTATTCATTCGTTCTTCAATACCACTTGACTGGGGGTGGTATGCGATATGGAACTTTTGTCTAATGCCGAAAAACGTGAGGACGTTTTTCATTACACGTCCTGTGAAATGGGAGCCTTGATCGGACTCTATACTGCGTGGGAGGGCCCATTTTGTAAAGATGTGGTGTGTTAATATTTCGGCCGTTGTCTTGGCCGTATTAGTTCGTGATGGAAATGCTTCCACCCATTTTGTGAAGGTGTCTATGACCACCAACACATACTTGTAACCATTTCTGCACGGGGGTAGGGGTCCTCTAATCTATCTGGAGATTTGTCCAGGGTCCATTAACGGGGCGGGTCTGACTAAGTTGAGCCTTTTTCGCATATTTGTCCGGATTGTCCTGGGCGCAGATTAAGCAATTCTCAATGTAGTGCGTTACATCGATTTTTAAATCAGGCCACCAGCAGAGCGGTCTGAGGTGGGCTAGGGTGGGTTCAATTCCTTGGTGTCCAATATTGTCATGGAACTGACAAATGATCTGGTTCCTGTCCTGGCTGGGAACTATATAAATGCCATCCTTTAAAATCACACCGTCATGTGTGGTTATTGAGTTTTTAAACTTGTCGTACGGGGCTGGGAAGATTCCCTTTAAAACTTCCCTTAGTTTCTCGTCCTCTTTCTGAGCCTTCGCTAAATCCTGAATATTGGTCTGTGAGACCTGAACTGCGTGTACTGGGGTGCTTTTCGGAGGGTTCCAAAAATAACCATGCCTGGAGCCTGCCTTCGCTAGGGCGTCTGCTTTAACGTTACCAGGGGGGGGGGGAAGAACGGTAATGACTGCAAACCTTAATTATTCCGTCTTCTCTATCCGTCGCTGTCTCTAAGATATGGCGGAGTAATGGGGCTGAGGGTAGGGGTTTACAAACAAACAAAGAACAAAGAACAAAGAAATGTACAGCACAGGAACAGGCCCTTCGGCCCTCCAAGCCCGTGCCGACCATACTGCCCGACTAAACTACAATCTTCTACACTTCCTGGGTCCGTATCCTTCTATTCCCATCCTATTCATATATTTGTCAAGATGCCCCTTAAATGTCCCTATTGTCCCTGCCTCCACTACCTCCTCCGGTAGTGAGTTCCAGGCACCCACTACCCTCTGCGTAAAAAACTTGCCTCGTACATCTACTCTAAACTTTGCCCCTCTCACCTTAAACCTATGCCCCCTAGTAATTGACCCCTCTACCCTGGGGAAAAGCCTCTGACTATCCACTCTGTCTATGCCCCTCATAATGTTGTATACCTCTATCAGGTCGCCCCTCAACCTCCTTCGTTCCAGTGAGAACAAACCGAGTTTATTCAATCACTCCTCATAGCTAATGCCCTCCATACCAGGCAACATTCTGGTAAATCTCTTCTGCACCCTCTCTAAAGCCTCCACATCCTTCTGGTAGTGTGGCAACCAGAATTGAACACTATACTCCAAGTGTGGCCTAACTAAGGTTCTATACAGCTGCAACATGACTTGCCAATTCTTATACTCAATGCCCCGGCCAATGAAGGCAAGCATGCCGTATGCCTTCTTGACTACCTTCTCCACCTGTGTAGCCCCTTTCAGTGATCTGTGGACCTGTACTCCTAGATCTCTTTGACTTTCAATACTCTTGAGGGTTCTACCATTCACTGTATATTCCCTACCTGCATTAGCCCTTCCAAAATGCATTACCTCACATTTGTCCAGGTTAAACTCCATCTGCCATCTCTCCGCCCAAGTCTCCAGACAATCTAAATCCTGCTGTATCCTCAGACAGTCCTCATCGCTATCCGCAATTCCACCAACCTTTGTGTCGTCTGCAAACTTACTAATCAGACCAGTTACATTTTCCTCCAAATCATTTATATATACTACAAAGAGCAAAGGTACCAGCACTGATCCCTGTGGAACACCACTGGTCACAGCCCTCCAATTAGAAAAGCATCCCTCCATTGCTACCCTCTGCCTTCTATGGCCTAGCCAGTTCTGTATCCACCTTGCCAGTTCACCCCTGATCCCGTGTGACTTCACCTTTTGTACTAGTCTACCATGAGGGACCTTGTCAAAGGCCTTACTGAAGTCCATATAGACAACATCTACTGCCCTACCTGCATCAATCATCTTAGTGACCTCCTCGAAAAACTCTATCAAGTTAGTGAGACACGACCTCCCCTTCACAAAACCGTGCTGCCTCTCACTAATACGTCCATTTGCTTCCAAATGGGAGTAGATCCTGTCTCGAAGAATTCTCTCCAGTAATTTCCCTACCACTGAAGTAAGGCTCACCGGCCTGTAGTTCCCGGGATTATCCCTGCTACCCTTCTTAAACAGAGGAACAACATTGGCTATTCTCCAGTCCTCCGGGACATCCCCTGAAGACAGCGAGGATCCAAAGATTTCTGTCAAGGCCTCAGCAATTTCCTCTCCAGCCTCCTTCAGTATTCTGGGGTAGATCCCATCCGGCCCTGGGGACTTATCTACCTTAATATTTTTTAAGACACCCAACACCTCGTCTTTTTGGATCACAATGTGACCCAGGCTATCTACACCCCCTTCTCCAGACTCAACATCTACCAATTCCTTCTCTTTGGTGAATACTGATGCAAAGTATTCATTTAGTACCTCGCCCATTTCCTCTGGCTCCACACATAGATTCCCTTGCCTATCCTTCAGTGGGCCAACCCTTTCCCTGGCTACCCTCTTGCTTTTTATGTAAGTGTAAAAAGCCTTGGGATTTTCCTTAACCCTATTTGCCAATGACTTTTCATGACCCCTTCTAGCCCTCCTGACTCCTTGCTTAAGTTCCTTCCTACTTTCCTTATATGCCACACAGGCTTCGTCTGTTCCCAGCCTTTTAGCCCTGACAAATGCCTCCTTTTTCTTTTTGACGAGGCCTACAATATCACTTGTCATCCAAGGTTCCCGAAAATTGCCGTATTTATCTTTCTTCCTCACAGGAACATGCCTGTCCTGTATTCCGTCCACGGAAACAAATCCTCTTGTTTCCCAGAGTGGTAGGAAGTCTGTCAAACTATTACAGACATACAAGCTGTCCGAATAGATGTCTGCTGGGGTCAGGAACGAGTCTGGTTGGTCGACAATATATGCAATCGCTGCCAGCTCTGCTGCTTGTGAGCCGAAGTGTCCTGGTAACTTCAATGAAATTTCATCTAGGGCACGTCCCTGCGCGTCCTCTACATATATACCGCAACCGGTAATTCTCTCTCCATTTAACACTGTGGAGGAGCCATCCACATAGATCTTCAGGGGTGCGCACGTGTCTGTGGGCTGGGGTCTCTGGGGTGTACTACCTGTTTTCCTGGGAGGTGTTTTGGGAATAAATGGGCCTGTGTTCTGTTTAGTGGTGATGATCTCACATTCATGAGCGGTGCCTGCATACTGCAAATTATCGGTAAGGAAGGTTTGGGTTTTGGTTCTCTTTACCGTGATGTCCCGTCCCTGCAAAAGAAGGGTCCAATGGGCTGCACGGATTTGGCTGACTGTGCCATCCTTAAGCGGCCGTCTAACAATAGTTGTGTTGGGATGTGTTCTGTGAGGATGGTGATGGGGTTGAGTCCTGTAATGTAGACGAAGTATTGCACTGCCCAACAAACTGCGAGCAGGTGCCTTTCACAGTCAGAAAATCCTTGCTCTACGGGGTCTAACACGCGTGAGGTGTATGCTACAGGGCGTAACTGGTCATGGCGTTCCTGGAGGAGCACGGCCGAAAGGGTTCGGTCAGTGCTTGCAACTTCGATTGCGTATGGGGAAAGTAGATCTGGGACCTGTAGTGCGGGGGCTGTGCTGAGTGCTCTTTTTAAAGCATCCACGGCATCTGTATGCTGTGGAAGCCATTCCCAAGGTGCCTGCTTCTTGAGAAGGTCGGATAGGGGCGCTGCTTTAGTGGCGAAACCATCGATATGGTTTCGGCAGTAGCCAACCAGACCTAAAAATGATTGGAGGGCTGAGACATTGTGGGGAAGGGGCAATTTGACGATTGAGTCAATTCTTTTTTGCTCGATCTCGCGTTTACCATGAGTGATCACTGTTCCCAAGTAAATCACTTTTTCTTTCAGAATCTGGGCCTTCTTGGGGTTGACTTTACAACCAATTTAATTTAGGAGTGCTAGGAGCTCGGCGAGAAGTGACATGTGCTCTCCCTTTCTGTCTGTCTGTAGTAACAAGTCGTCAACATACTGGACCAGACAATCTGGGCGGGAAAATTTTGCTAAACCATTTGCCAGCTGTCGGTGGAAAATGGAGGGGGAGTTGTGGAAGCCTTATGGAAGGCACGTCCACGTGTATTGAGGCCCTTGGAATGTAGAGGCGAATTTGTATTGGCACGCTTTAGCCAATGGAATGGACCAAAAGCCATTACTAATGTCCAAAACCGAAAAATTTTTTGACTGGAGTCCCTGTTTGAGCATGGTCTCGGGACTAGTGGCTACGGTGGGGGCTGCTGCTGGGGTTACTTTGTTCAGTTCCCGGTAATCAATGGTCAGTCGCCATGATCCAACCGGTTTCCTGACGGGCCAAATCGGTACATTGTTTGTGGAGACTACTGATCTGAGTACGCCTTGATCCAACAAACTCTCTATTACTTTGGGGATTTCTCCCTCTGCTTCCTGGAGAAATCCGTACTGCTTCTGGGTTTAGGGTCGGGACCTGTAATGTTCACAAAGCCAGTCAAATTACCACAGTCGTGCTTGTGCTGTGCAAATGCTGCTTTATGTTCCTGCAGCACTGCCCTAACCTGTTTGTCTGCACTAATGGCTCGAGGGTCGAACCAGAAGTCTCCTACTGAGCTAATCCTGTTTACGTTCTCACCTACTGTGAGCGTGGCGGGGGCTCGTGCTGCCTTTGCCATTTTCTAAACACACTTGTTAACTGGGTTGAAAGAAAGGGTATGGGAGCTTATGAAATTGATCCCAAGGATATGTTCTTCTGTCTGGGGCAGATCAACTAAAACTACGGGGTGCTTAGTCGTGATGTTCCCTATTTGTATTGCTACTGGGGCTGTGATGTGTCGCTGTTGTAAATGGCCTGTAAAACTGCTGAGTGTGATGGTGTCTGTTGTGGGCCACGTGTCTCGCTGGAACATCGTAGAGGAATTGAGTGTGGTGCGGGACCCTCCTGTGTCCCAAAGAAATTCTACGGGTTGTCCACGGACTTTGCCTGCTCCTACCTGTCTATCGGATTTGTCCCAAAGGGTGTCGCAGACCCAAGTTGGGGAGCCCGAACACCGTCAGCCGGTGCCGTTCATGTCTGCATTCTCTGAACTGGCGCTAACGCTATGGATCGTCTTTGCCCTATTCCTGTTTAGGTTGCCTGTCTGTTGGTTTCTTTGCTGCTTCTGGGGCGCATTGCACTCTCGTGCAAAGTGTCCTAGCTGTCCACAGTTCTAACATTCCTGAGCTTTGGGCTGGGGTTGGCTGTTCCTGCCCTCATTTACCCATGCGGGGTTCTGGTGTGCTTTAACTGGGTTCATCTCTGCCTGCTCTTCATCGGGTGTTATCAATGAGGGTTTGCCTGCAATTGATTGCTCCCAAGCGCGGGACAATCTCTTCAAAACCCATTTTTCATTGTGGGCCTCATCTGAGGGGTCATAATTTGCGCAAGCTTTTCGTCCTGCTTCTGTGGCCTAGGAGACTAGAATTCAAGTCCATTTGACCATATTATCTGGGGACAAATGGGCGCGGGCTAACTCTCCAAAAACTGCGGTGAAGTGAATCCACAAATGTCCAGCAAACGCTGTGGGGTGCTCTGTCTTCTTTTGCCGACACTTATTTAGGCCTTCTAAAGGGGTCTCCTCTGTTAAAGCCGATAGCATCAAGGATCGCTGTGTGCATCTCTTGGAGTGTGCCTCCTTCTACATTCTGTGGGTTGGGAAGGGCTGCTACGACTGAAGGTTCGAGGCTTAGAACTGTGAGCTTCACTTGCTCCTTTTCGTCCAGGCCGTACATGGTAGCCTTTGTTTGACTTTCGCAAAAAATTGGTGGGGGTCTGAAGTGGGAAGGAACGGTGTAATTTTCCCACACGCGTCCCGTAATTGGGTCACGGTTAACGGGGTTGTGTAAAGGAAATCTGCTTCTCCTTCTCCTGCGGCCCTGCGGTGTGTGGTTACAGGGTTCATGGGGGTGTGTTCTGCCTGTTCGGTTGGGGGTTGGAGCGCTTTCCTTCTCTGGGGTTTTTACTGCGTACATGTCCCATGTACATATCTATGGGCAGTCTCGTTCAATTCCTGCCAGTCGGGGCCGTTTTCTTGATCTAATTGGGGTCCGAATGTACTTTGAAATCCATTTTGAACGGAAATCAGAGATTGCAATTCTGCAATTTGCTTCCGGCACTTTGCGTGGCCTATGGAGCTCTGCCTTTGTTCTGTTGTGGAAGTATGGAGTGCTTGTAGGGCTGCCTTTACATCATTGCACTGTTTCTGCAATTTCTCCACTTGCTGTTCTGTCTCTTGTCTTACCAAGACTGCATGTTGCGTGTCCTGGTAGGTCTTATCATATTGCATCTGAAAACTGTTCAAATGCGCGAGACAAGACTGATGTGCCTACTTGGCATCATCAACCTCTCTGTCCCTTGCTGCTAACTGCTCTTTTAAATCTCGATTCTCCTTCTCGACCTCACTCACATCTACCTCGCTACTTCTGTCTCTCTCCTCTATCTCTCTAGGGAGCGTCCTAACGACCTCCTCTGTGCCTCGCAATTGTGCCAAGCAGGACACGATTGCCATCGGCTTGCGAGCTTTCCCTAAGCTCTTCTTGTGGCTTTCTGACAGGTTCTCCCACCAAGTATGTCTTATACTCCCGGGTCCTATTTCCTCATTATCGCAGAATTCTCTCCAAAGAGGCCATCCTTTCCCTTTGAGATATTTCCTGATCTCATCTTCCCAAACGGGACACTGTCCTACTCTACTGGTCGCTGCGACCTCGAATTCTTGGGGGTTCATAAGGTGTTCCATTGCCTTCATTGCCATTTTCTCTATCTAGGTTCTCTACTGAATTTGGAACATGGGGTGATAAAGTGGTGATGTAAACATGGGTACGGCTTACGCTAATTTCCGGCCTACAAAACACCCGACAGTTTTTCGCAACAAAATCTCTCAGGTTTACCTTATATCCCTGTTAGTACGCATGTATTAACACACTTCCGAATCTTGGAGGTTTCATCATTACTGTTCTTATGCTTGTGGTTTTTCTTTCTGTTCCCAGTTGGATTCTCAATTCAAATTTTGGGTTCTCTCGGAATGGTTAGGCCACTTCTAAATCGAGTTCCGGCGGAGTCGCCAGTAAATGGTGCTAACTTTGGCTGTGTTTCTTAATTTGGCTCTGTTTAATTATGTTTGCTCATGAGTCGCCAGGTATCTTTCGACACCGCCACAAGGTTCAGAACCAAATACTGATCAATGACTCGATACACCAGTTAGTAAGTTCAAAAGCAATGCTCATTTATTTACACACAGTCAAATCTACTCATGCATAAAGTCTACAAACTAAACTACCACTATTACTAAAGTCTAATCTTAGCTTCGGGTGCCCACTCAGTCAGAGGAACAATGGCCGTTGCTCGGTTCTGAGGCTGCTGGGTTGAGCTGTTTACAGGGTAGCAACTAGGAGCGTCTATCTTGTA
Source organism: Scyliorhinus torazame (assembly GCF_047496885.1). Classification (NCBI taxonomy): domain Eukaryota; kingdom Metazoa; phylum Chordata; class Chondrichthyes; order Carcharhiniformes; family Scyliorhinidae; genus Scyliorhinus; species Scyliorhinus torazame. The sequence goes on from NC_092714.1 coordinate 229,813,216, forward strand.
GCGTGCGTTGACTTGGAACTTACTTGGTCTCATGTAGCTGCTAGGCTGGTCTCTCTCTTCACTGAGAGCCAAAGCCAAAGGAGGAAGATTCTCTCTTGGGGAATACTTTTTATCCTAAAAAGGGCTTTGCGTGCTTTTGGGCGGGCCTTGAACTTGGCCTCAATTAATTGGGTCTTTTCCAATCAGTCGTATCGATCTTCCTCCAATAGAGGGGTGGTTCCCCGATTGCTGGGCGTGAACTAGATGACTGTTGGTCTGCTTTGTTTTAGTCTCTTCTGGTGCCGGGGTGTCTGCCTTAACATTGTGTATCTAAATGTTTCCCTTTTGTCCCCGGAGATGGCTCATTAGTTCATAGATTACTTGGCAGTTTCTGTCCTGTCTGAGAGTTTAAGGTTCTAATCAACAGACAGAGCTTGCACCTGCTCGTTTCTCAGTATTGTCCAATTTTCCCTGCATTCTTTGCAAGTGTCCATTTTGTAATCGGGACGTGGCCATCCCAGATGGCTACACTCCCTTTGTGCTTCTGATTTTCCCATTTAGAAAATAATTTGTGCCTCCATTCTTCTTAACAAAGTGCATAACCTTACACTTTTCCACATTGTATTCCATCTGCCACTTCTTTGCCCACTCTCCTAGCCTGTCCAGGTCCTTCTACAGATCCCCTCCTTTCCCAATACTACCTGCCCTCTGCATATCTTTGTAGCATCTACAAACTTAGCAACAGTGTTCCTTCTTCCAGATCGTTAATGTATATTGTGAAAGTTGTGGTCTCAACACCAACCCCTGAGGCACACCACTAGTCACCAGCTACCATCCTGAAGAAGACTCCTTTATCCCCACTCTCTGCCTTCTGCCAGTCAGCCAATCCTCTTTCCATGCCAATATCTTACCCTTAACACCATGGGCTCTTAACTTGTTTAACAACTTCCTATACGGTATCTTGTCAAGGGCCTTCTGTAAATCTAAATGGATCATGTCCACTGGTTCTCCTTTGTCTAACTTCCTTGTTAACTCCTCAAAGAATGCTAGCAGACATGACCTGCCCTTGATGAAGACATGCTGCCTCTGTCCTATTCTATCATGCACTTCCAAGTACACTGCAATCTCATCTTTAATAATGGACTATAAAATCTTACCAATGACCAAAGTCCGGCATACAGGCCTATAATTTCCCATCTTTTGCCTTCCTCTCTTGTTAAACAGGGGTGTTACATTAGCCATTTTCCAGTCCTCTGGGACCCTCCCTGCCTCCAGTGATTCCTGAAAGATCATCACCAATGCCTCCACAATCTCCTCAGCTATCTCCTTTAGAACCTTGGGGTGTAGTCCATCTGGTCCAGGTGATTTATCTACTTTCAAACCTTTCAGTTTTCCCAGAACCTTCTCCTTAGGGAGGGACACTACACTCACTTTTACCCCCTGATTCTCCTGAAATTCTGTTATCCCACTGGTTTCTTCCACCATGAAGATTGATGCAAAGTAACTATTCAGTTCCTCTACCATTTCTTTGTTTCCTCTTACTATTTCTCCAGCCACATTTTCCAATGTGGTCCAATGTATATTCTTGCCTCTCACCTTTTATATATTGAAAAAAACTCTTGGTATCTTCTTTTATATTACTAGCTAGCTTACACTCATATTTCATCTTCTCCCTCCTTATTTCATTTTTTGATGTCCTCTGCTCGCCTTTAAGGCTTCCCAATCCTATAGTTTCCTAATAATCCTTGAATTATTTTTCTTTTGCTTTTCTGCTGTCCTTGACTTCCCTTGTCAGCCATGTATGCCTTTGCCTCCCCTTAGCATGTTTCCACCTCCTTGGGATGAATTTTTGTTATGCCTTCCGAATAAACCCCCCATGGCCATTGTTGTTCCACTGTCTTTCCTGCTAAGCTCCCGTTCCAACCAACACTGACCAGCTCTTTCCTCATGTCTTTGTAGTTACCTTTATTCAATTGTAAAACCGTTACATCTGGGGTGGGATTCTCTCAGCCCGGGGCCAGCCATCGCGAATCGCGCCACACAGCCCCGATGCTGGGACGCGATTCTCCGCAGAGTGGAGAACAGGCGCCATTGGCGCCGGCGTGGTTGGCGCTGAGCCGGTCGCGGGCTGCTCAGCAGGGGCCCCCCGGTGATTCTCGGCCCGGGATGGGCCGAGCAGCCGTAACAAAAAACCCGAGTCCCGCCGGCGCCGTTCTAATCTGCGCTTAGCCAGCGGGACCTCGGCGTGGAAGGGTCCAGGGGCTGCCTGTGGGGGGGGGGCTTCCGACCCTGGGGGGGGGTGGCCTCTGTTGTGGCCTGACCCGCGATCGGGGCCATTCGATCAGCGGGCCGGCCTCTCGGGCTGGGGCCTCCTTTCTTCCGGGCCTGCCCCTGTAGCCCGACGCCATGTTGCGTCAGGGCCGGCGCGGAGAAGGGAGCCACTGCGCATGTGCGCATTGGTGCTGGTGCCACTGCACATGCGTGGACCCTGCGGCGCCCAGTTGACGCCGGGATCAGCAGCTGGAGCGGTGAGGGTTACTCCAGTGCTGTGCTGGCCCCCTGTAGGGCCCAGAATTGCTGATCCTGAGGCCATGTTGACCGACGGCGTTTCCTACGGCGTCAACACTTAGCTCAGGATCAGAGAATCCCGCCCCTGATTCCAGCTACTCCCTCTTAAACTGCAGGGTGAATTCTCTCATATTGTGGTCACTGCCCCCGAAGGGTTCTTTCATCTTACATTCCCGAATCAAGTCTGCCTCATTACACATCACCAAATCCAGAATTGCCTGTTCTCTAGTGGGCTCTGTCACAAGCTGCTCCAAAAAACTACTCTAATACATTTCACAAATTCCTTTTCTTGGGATCCACTACCAACCTGATTCTCCCAGTGCAGCTGCAGATTGAAGTCCCCATGATTATTGTAATATTACTTTTCTTAAATGCCTTTTCTATCTCCTGATTTATTTTCTGCCCCACATCCTGACTACTGCTAGGGGGCCTGTACGTAACTCCCACCAAGGTCTTTTTTCCTTTGCGATTCCTCAACTCCACTCATACAGATTCTATGCCTCCTAATCCTATATCACTGCTTGCTATCAATTTAATTTCATTCCTTACTATCAATGCAACCCCGCCCCATTGTCTCTGCCCATCTGTCTGTCCTTTCGTTAGTCCACACATCCTTGGATATTTAGATCCCAGCCCTGATCCCCTTGCAGGCACGGCTCTGTGGTGCCAACAACATCATCCTGGCCGATTTCAATGTGCGCAACAAGCTCATTTACCTTGATCTGTATTCTGTGCGCATTTAGGTACAACACCCTCAGTCCTGCATTGTCCACCTCCCTTCTCATATTTGTCCCCGTTTCAGTTGGAAGCAGTCTGGGAACAATGTCCTGCAGTCAGTTCTTGTTGAATAAAACAGAGAGTGTCATCACAGGAAAACCAGAGGAGCCAAGGAAATAACAGAGTGTGAGAAATAGCAAGACTGAGAGTGGAGCTGACAAGTTAAAAAGTGAGACTGAGAGTGGAGCCAGATGGATAATATAGCATGAGAAAGAACAAAACTGAGAGCAGAGTGTTAACTTGGAGTTTGGAGCTCCTAATGCGATATCAGGATTCAAAAGTTGTGCGAGGAAAGTAGAAGCAGATAAGGTGAATACAGTCAGGTAATTATTTACTATTTGTCTTGATAATAGTTTACAAGGTCTCTATTTTGTGGTCTACAGTTTTTTAAGCGCTATATTCTGTGGTGCCTTCCAAAAGGTTTAATTTAAAGGGGTAAGACATGGCAAGAGAACTCATAGCTGTGGTGTGCTCCTCCTGCTCTATGTTGGAAACTGAGAATATTTCTAGTGCCCAGGGTCAGCATGTGTGCAGGAAATGTCTCCAGCTGCAGCTCCTGGAAGCCCACTGTGGAGCATCTACAAGGGGGATGGCTTCAAGTGGATGGAGAGAAGAGAATTGTAGTCATAATTGGGGATAGTATAGTTAGGGGTATAGGCACTATTCTCTGTGACCAGGATCAAGAGCCCCGAAGGTTGTGTTGCATAACTGGTGCCAAAGTTTGGGATATCACGGGCTGGATTCTCTGGTCACCGATGTCGAAATCGCGTTCGTTGCCGACCCGAAAATCCAAATTCCGTCCAGAAACAGGGGCGGCGCGGCCGCTGCAGGCCGCCGCCGTGCGCATGCGTGGCTATGGACCCGGCAATTCTCCAGGCAGTATCGGAAGCTAGAGCCGGGTGCTCTACGCTGCCTTCCTGCCAGCCCCCATAAAATGGGGAATCGGTGACCGTTTTGCGCCTTTCGCACACCGGCGTGGGGACATAGTCTCCAAATCGGAGAATCCAGCCCCTTATCTGGACTGCAGAGGAACATGGAGTGGGAGGGAAAAGATCCAGTTATCGTGGTCCACATAGGCACCAACAACATAGGTAGAACAAGGTCAGAGGTTCTGCTGAGGGAATATGAGCAGCTTGGGTCAAAATAAAAAGCAGAACCAAAAAGGTAATAATCTCTGGATTACTATCTGAGCCCTGAACTAATTTGCTCATAATTGGGAGGTAAAGATTGTTGTGGGAGAAATGGGTTTGAATTCATAGGACATTGGCACCAGTACTGAAGAAGGAGGGACCTGTTCCGATGGAACGGTCTTCATCTGAATCATGTTGGGACCAGAGTCCTGGCAAATTGCATAACTAGGGCTGTAGACGGTGCTTTAAACTAAATAGTGGGGGAGGGGGGGGGGTGCTTTCAGTTGCAGGGGAAATTAAAAAAACAAAATAAAAGGAGGAAGTAAGAGTGGAGGTTAGCGACGTGGCAAATGGTTACCAGAAAATAAAGCTGAGGGACAGAGCAGGTGAACATCTTTTTGCAACAGCATTATAAAAGAGTAGGGCCATTTTATGACTGAACAAATTTAAAAGCTTTGTATCTAAATGCACAAAGCATTTGGAACAATATTAATGAGTTAACGCTGCAAATAGACAAAAGGATATGATTTCTGGCGATTACTGACACATGGTCACAAGGAGACCAAGTCTGGGAATTGAATATCCAAGGATACTTAGTATTTTGGAAAGATTGACTGAAAGGAAAAGGAGGTGGTGGAGCTCTGCTGGCGAAGAAAGGGATCAGCGCTGTAATGAGAAATCATGTAATCGCTGGAGATCAAGATGTGGAACAGCCTGGGTAGAAATAAGAAATAGCAAAGGGAAGAAGTCCCTGGTGGGAGTAATCTATTGGTCCCTAAACAGTAGTTCTGCAGTGGGGCACAGTATAAACCAGCAAATACTGGGGGCTTATAAGAAAGTTATGGCAATAATCATGGGTGATTTTAATATGCACATAGATTGGACTTACCAAATTGGCAATGGTAGCCTCGAGGGAGAATTCATTGAATGTATTAAAGATTGTTTCTTGGAACAATATGTTGTGGAACCAACCAGGGAACAGGTTACTCTGGGTTTACTGTTGTAGAATTCAACAAAGGAGGACAAAGATATTGATTAAGAATGGAAAATAAAGTACAATGTAAACTTTTAGGCAGCATAAAGACTGACTGTAAAAGCTTCTATAGGTATGTGAAGAGAAAAAAATTGGTGAACACAAATGTAGGTCCCTTACAGTTAGACACAAGGGAATTTATAACAGGGAACAAAGGAATGACTGGTCAACTAAATACGTGCTTTTGTTCTGTCTTTCCAAAGGTGGACACAAATAACATACCAGAAATGTTGGGGCACACAAGGTTTAGTGAGTGGGTAGAACTGAAGGAAATCAGTAGTAGGGAAATCATAATAATAATCTCTAGTGTCACAAGTAGGCTTACATTGACACTGCAATGAAGTTACTGTGAAAAGCCCCTAGTCGCCACATTCCGGCACCTGTTCAGGTTCACTGAGGGAGAATTCAGAATGTCCAAATTACCTAACAGCATGTCTTTTGGGACTTGTGGGAGAAAACCAGAGCACCTGGAGGAAACACACGCAGACATTGGGAGAACGTGCAGACTCCACACAGACAGTGTGGAGTCAAAGCTGGGACCCTGGTGCTGTGAAGCAACAGTGCTAACCACTGTGTTACTGTGCCACCCATTTTGTAATGGTATCATTGTCTGAAGGTTTCTTTAATATCACAGTGATCTGCGGGATTATCATTCTTGGACATTGTTCCTGGTTATAACTTGGCATCTTGTCCTCAATGCAGTACACCTGTAGAGTGGTAGAGCAGCTGAAATGGATCTTATTTATTCTCAGTTACAGCTCATCATTATGCCCTTGTGTGTTAGGGGAGAAGACATCATATGGAGGAAGAGCACGAGGGTGGCACGGGTGGCACAGTGGTTAGCACTTCTGTCTCACAGTCCAGGGATCCGGATTCAATTCCAGCCTTGGGTCACTGTCTGTGTGGAGTTTGCACTTTCTCCCCATGTCTGCGTGGGTTTCCTCCGGGTGCTCCGGTTTCCTCCCACAGTCCGAAGATGTGCAGGTTTGGTGGGTTGGTCATGCTAAATTGCCCCTTAGGGTGGGGTTGCAGGAATAGGGTGGGGAATTGAGCAGAGGTAATGTAGTCTTTTGAAGGGTCTGTGCAGACTCAATGGGCCGAATGGCCTCCTTCTACACTGGGGTGCTGTAGCATCAATAAAGACCCACAGGCATAATCTGTGCCCTGCAAACACGGCAGAGTGCTTTCACTGCAAAAGGCTCGGACTCTTTGGGAAGATGTGCTGGACTTAAACCTCTAAATTTATAGGTAATAATGAGAAAGTCTTCACACACACTGGCATTGAGGAATTCTAACAAGAAGAGGAACAAAAACGCTTCCTGGCTGAGGTCAAATGCCCCAAGTACACATTCTGGAATGCAGATAATTGTGTCAATGAAACATCACACCAACTTCAGACTGGACACAGGAACAAGTGTAATGGTTTTATCAGAAAAGAACCGTGGTTAGTAACACAACACACAAAGCCAACTGAAACCCAATTATATGGCCCAAGAGGGATCAAACTCCAAGTCAAGGTTACATTGAGGCAAACTTCCAGTTCAAAGGAAAACAGATACTGAAAATATGCCTTCTGAGTGAAAAAAACCTCTGTCAACCTTAATTTCATCACAAAGGTTGAGAAAATCAATCAGCAAGGATCTAACGCTGACTTCGAAAAGAACTTTCCAAAGCTGGACTTAAGACTAAATATAGCATAACACTGCAGAAAGAAGCTAAACTTGAACATCTTTTCACACCTAGGAAGGTACCACATCCACTGATTAAATAAGTCCAGCTGCAATTTGAAGAAATTACCAGGATGGGAATAATTTCTCCATTACTAAGTCAACAGAGTTGTGCTCTGGAATGTTACTGGTTCCGAAACCAAATGGGTCCCTTCGCGTTTATGCGCACTTGACTCAACTCAACAAAGCCATGGCGAGGTGAATTCATCCAAAGTCCTCAATGGACGACAGCTTGACTAAACTGCCCAAGAGCATGATGTTTACGAGACTTGATGCACAGTAGCCGCTTTTGGCAGATACCGTGTAAGGGGAGGCGGTGGCATAGTGGTATTGTCATTGGACGAGTAAACCAGGGACCCAGAGTACTGCTCTGGGGAGCCCAGGTTCAAATCCCGCCACTGCAGATGGTGAAATTTGAATTCTATATGAAAAAAAATCTGGAATTAATAGTCTAATGATGACCGATTGTCGTAAAAAAAATCTGGTTCACTAATGTCCTTTAGGGAAGGAAATCTGTCGTCCTTATCTGGTCTGGCCTACATGTGACTCCAGACCCACAACTGCCTCCTCAAGGGCAAGTATGGATGGGCAATAAATGCTGGCACAGCCTGCGATGCTCACGTCCCATGAACAAATTTTTTAAAAAACAGATGAAAAATCAAAATTTCAACAATTCCAGAATATGTTTATTCAGCTGGCCCTACCTCATAGTGCCCGTGAGACAGCTACTGAGGAAAGCTCAGGCATAGTGGTGGGACGCACAGCAGAAGTGGGCATTCCGCCAAATTAAGTCCCTGCTGCTCTCCTTAACTCATTACAACGTGTCACTACCGACCACAATGACAGCTGATGTCTCATCCAAAGGACTGGCGCCAGTCTGGTTACAAAAATAACCGAATGGGTGCAGTAGACTAGCCTTGACTCGATTGTTGGCCAATACAGAAATGAGACATGCGGTTATAGAGAAAGAAGCTCTCGCAGCTACGAGGCCCTGCAAGAAATTCTCTGGCTGTATCATTGCACTGAAGGCCACCATAGAGACAGACCATACCCTCTTAGTCTCATTACTTGACAAAATGGAACTTGCCAGCAAGCACTTGGAAATCCAGAGTGTCCAGTTGTGATGAATGCCCTTCACGTACGGAACAGTATTTGGCCAGGGAATGTCCAGGGCACATTGCCCAGAGTCACTGTAGACCATATCAACGTAATCAATAAGATCAAGTTCTATTCTCAGTTTGTTGCAACACAACTGCCAGCAGGCTCAAAACATCTACAGCAAATCAGCCAAGAGCAGATACATGTTGAGGACTGCATTTACATTCGCCAATACCGAATAGAACAGGCATTGTCAAACTCAGGGGCGCGACCCGCGGGTGGGTCATGGGTGGGTATTGGGCAGGTCACGGAGCCGTCTGTCGTGGCGCCCCCGATCGTGCAAATCTGCGCACAACAGCCGGCTGTTAATAACGACAGCTGCAAGCGGCTTTCAAAAGGGCCGCAAACATGTAAAAACAATGCGGCCTGCGCATGTGTGCCAGATCATCGGCGCACATGCGCAAAACAATGCGCATGCGCGGCGATGATCGGGCACGCATGCGCAGTGCAGTCACTTTTTAAAAAAACTGTCGCAGCTTTTTGTTTTAAAAGTTCGGGGGGGGGTTTATTCATTTTATTCATTTATTTTATTCATTTTATTTTAATTTTTTTCATTTATTTTATTCATTTTATTTTTATGTTTTTTACAAGTTCGAGGGGGTTTTATTTGATAAAACTTTACAGGAAAAAATGCATAACATTGGACAGATGGAGACTCCATACTTTCCGACACCGGAAGGCCAATAGGTTCATCCAATAGGTTCCATTGGAGGAGCGTGAACGAGGGCCAAAGGGACCCAAAACCATTTCCTCCATTTTTGTCAGTAGCAAACAAGGTAAGAGAAAATGGTGGGTCGCGCAGGTCAGCCAGCGTAGGCCGCGAAGGTCGGCTGGCGTGGGTCGCAAAGATCGGCTGGTGTGGGTCGCGAAGGTAGGCCAGGTTGGTTCCTGAAGGTTGGCTGGTTGGTAAAAATGCGTCCCCGGAAAAAAAGTTTGAAAAACACTGGAATAGAAGGATGGGCACAGCAGTGTCCCGGTGGGAACTGTGATGAAAACCTATTTCAAACAAAGGAAACACTTTGCCATAATTTTCTAATGTATGACAAGTGACAGGTGATTCCGGTCTCACTTTGCCAAGAGATTTTAGAAAGAAGGCACTGGACCCACATGGGCATCAGAGCATGATCCCAGTGGGTGTGCGGTGGCCAGTAGTATTGAGATCTGCAGAAGAAATGAATCTCAATGTCAGGTGTGCACAGTGTACAGACAATGGGCGGGATTCTCCGCAATGGACGCGATGTCCGCCGACCGGCGCCATAAACGGCGCGAATCAGTCCGGCATCGCGCCGCCCCAAAGGTGCGGAATTCTCCGCATCTTGAGGGGCCGAGCCTTCACCTTGAGGGGCTAGGCCTGCGCCGACTGATTTCCGCCCTGCCAGCTGGCGGGAAAGGCCTTTGGTGCCCCGCCAGCTGGCGCGGAAATGACTTTGCCGTGCGACGCATGCGCGGGAGTGTCAGCGGCCGCTCACGGCATCCCCGCGCATGCACAGTGGAGGGGGCCTCTTCTGCCTCCGCCATAGTGGAGACCATGGCGAAGGCGGAAGGAAAAGAGTGCCCCCATGGCACAGGGCCGCCCGCGGATCAGTGGGCCCCAATCGCAGGCCAGGCCACCGTGGGGGCACCCCCCGGGCCAGATCGCCCCACGCCCCCAGGACTCCGGAGCCTGCCCGTGCCGCTTTGTCCCGCCGGTAAGAGAAGTGGTTTGATTCTCGCCAGCGGGACAGGCATTACAGCAGCAGGACTTCGGCCCATCGCGGGCCGTAGAATCGCCGGGGGAAGCCCGCCAACCGGCGGGGCGCGATTCCCACCCCCGCCGAATATCCGGTGCCGGAGAATTCGGCAACCGGCGGGGGTGGGATTCACGCCAGACCCCAGCGATTCTCTGACCCGGAGGGGGTCGGAGAATCCCGCCCCATATCCCCACTCAATTTGCCACGAGACTGTGGAAACATCTAGGGACAGAACTGTTTCTATACAACAGGAAATCCTTCCTCGTGTTCACTCATTACATCTCCAGGTGGATCGAGGATAAACATTAACAGACGGTCTACTGAGTTGATTATTTGGACTTTGGAGGAATTCTTTGCAGCACACGGCATTCTAGACCACATGGCTTCCGAGAATGGCCCACAATTTTCGAACAACTACTTCACCAATTTGTCGAGAAATACGGATTCCTACATCTCACCAGTTCACCACAGTATCCCTAATCCAACAGGGAAGCAGAATGGGGTGTCCGCACTATCGAAACCCTCTTCACTAAGAACAGGGATATTCCAATGGCACTCTTACCAGACGGGCCTACTCCACTGCGATGAGGAAATCAACGGAAATCCTCTTTAATATATACTTCAAAAGGTACTATAAGTAGGAGAAATATAATCTTCATTCCTCAAAGACAACCATCAACCTTATATTTGGAAGAACTAGATGTTGAGCCACAAACTGATCAAGCATCAGATACTGCAACACTCACCAAAGACCAACGACATCAAGAAAAAGTAGTTCAAAAAGAGACGATTGATCAGGAAGAATCGGGAAGCCTCCTGACAGGCTGAATTTATGAAGTCTTGGGGGTGATGGGGTAGTATGTAAATATAAACATAAAATATATATGTAGCATTTGGGTGATCTTGGTTGAAAAGGTTAAAGTGTTGGACTGGGAAAACAGTACTGCCCGCATGATGATGTGAGACACATGACCAAGAGTCGGGAAGGAGAATGCTTATGGCTTACACTTAGTAACACCTAATCATGCATATCTATATATGGTTATATTTATCCAATAAACCAGTCATAGTTCAGACATGCCAATATCTCAGCAATCATTTCTTCACCTGTCACAACCAATATACAATATTTAAAAGATCATTAACAGGAGCTGCGATCTCCAAAGCGGCACATCAAGTACCAAGTAAGTGTTTCACACTGAGCGATGTCACAAGCTGCCCACCTCTAACACCCTTAGAAACATATCACGGTGTCTTTGTGTTTTCCAGCCCCCTTGAGATAAAGGTCAACATTGGCCTTTCTGATTGATGTTTAATGATTTATCTAGGTTGACTACAAAATCCCTTTTCTCCACCACAATCTTCAGTTTCTCTTTGTTCAAGTGTAATTTTTTAATTATTGTAGAAATTCAGTAGCGTTTGTCACTTAACAGGTTGCTCATTAAAGGTACTGTAGATTTCCAGAAAATATTTGAGAAATTGTATCTCAAATCGACCCATGGATTACAGGCACAGTTTAATTAAAAGAGAATGGTTTTCTCACCAAAACCATTTGTTGCTAATTGGCTGTTTGACTTTTAATTTGGCTCTGTTTCATTACGTTTGTTCAAGAGTCGCCAGGTATCTTTCGACACCGCCACAAGGTTCAGAACCGAATACTGATCAAAGACACGATACACCAGTTAGTAAGTTCAAAAGCAATGCTCATTTATTTACACACAGTCAAATCTACTCATGCATGAACTCTACAAACTGAACTATCACTATTACTAAAGCCTATACTGAGCTTCGGGTGCCCACTCAGTCAGAGGAACAATGGCTGTTGCTCGGTTCTGAGGCTGCTGGGTTGAGCTGTTTACAGGATAGCAACTAGGATCGTCTATCTCGTAGCGTGCGTTGACTTGGAACTTACTTGGTCTGGTGTAGCTGCTAGGCTGGTCTCTCTGTTTGCTGAGAGCCAAAGCCAAAGGAGAAAGATTCTCTCTTTGGTGAGTGCTTATGTAATCAAAAGGGCTTCGCGCACTTTTGGGCGGGCCTTGAACTTGGTCTCAATTAATTGGGCCTTTCCCAATCATTCATATTGATGTTCCTCCAATAGAGGGGCGGTTCCCTGATTGCTGGGTATGTCCTAGTTGACCATTGGTCTGCTTTGTTCTAGTCTCGTCTGGCGGCGGGGTGTCTGCCTTAACATTGTGTATTTAAATGTTTCCCTTTTGTCCCCGGAGATGGCTTATTAGTATGTAGATTGCTTATCAGTTTCTGTCCTATCTGAGAGCTAAGGTTCTAATCAACAGACAGAGCTTGCATCTGCTTGTTTCTCAGTATTGTCCAATTTTCCCTGCATTCTTTGCAAGGGTCCATTTTGTAACCGGGACGTGGCCATCCCAGATGGCTACACATCCTCCTTGTGATCCTCAACACGAAGCTACTACTACATCATCTTCATCCTCTGACCAAACAGGGCACCCATACTTAGGCTCTACACTGTCCTATCCTATGCAACACAATTTTACCTAAACCATTTTAAATATATTCATTATCATAAAACTCTATGGGGCGCTATGACACTAATACATGCATCACAGAAAATAAAAAAACTGGAATCACTAACGATTCTCAATAAACTATCCTCATTAAACAATGCAAAAATCTACAACATCTTAAACGGAACAAAATAGCAGCACACAAATTTCTCTGGCCTGGCAGTCAGACACAGAGGTTTACATCTCTTTATTCCACAGAATACAGAAAGAAAAATGGATGCATTTTAATCCGTCCCAATGGGTTTGGGGGTCTGGTGAGATCCGAAAATGGGGGACCTAAACCTGTATACCGGGGTGCGAGAGCGATATGCTCTCTTTCGCCATTTCCTAACTCTAAACGTTTGCACGACACTGCAAAGTATCGCCAGCACTAAGGGAGCTTCGATTGCATACGAGAGTGAGTACCAGGTGATAAACTTATCACACCAGGTCGGGGTATTGCTAGCTGTCACTGGGCTAATTATCTCGGAGTTCCATGTATTGCAGGGGTAGGAATCGTTTACAGTTTGTGTGGTAGGGGTCAGGGGGGTAGCGTCTGTGCGCAACTGAAGGGATCCCGCTAAGATCCATGTGAACACGAAGGCTGTCTTCATCTTTGTCGGCATTCTTATTTGTCTTCCTCTGGGCTTCCTGGGTTACGGAGTTCTGTGAACACAAGCATAATATCTGTTATTATCTTGCTTAAGATCTCGGAGTCTGCACGTCCTCCCCGTGTCTGCGTGGGTTTCCTCCGGGTGCTCCGGTTTCCTCCCACAGTCCAAAGATGTGCGGGTTAGGTGAATTGGCCAATGATAAATTGCCCTTAATGTCCAAATTGCCCTTGGTGTTGGGTGGAGGTGTTGAGTTTGGGTATGGTGCTCTTTCCAAGAGCCGGTGCAGACTCAAAGGGCCGTATGGCCTCCTTCTGCACTGTAAATTCAATGATAATCTATGATTAATCTAGGACAAAGGTTCGGCACAACATCGTGGGCCGAAGGGCCTGTTCTGTGCTGTATTTTCTATGTTCTATGTTCTATGTTCTATGTTCTATGTCTGTCTGTCTGCCCTTTGTTGCCAATTTCCCTTTATGATTGGTCACCATCTGTGACTCCCTCATTTAAAAAAAAACAAATGTTTGGACTAGACATCTAAGAAAAATACTGCCGTACTGCGAGCCGTCTCGCAGCCTGTGTAATTTACCATTCCAGTGTTTGAGGATGAAAATAGCAGAGAGAAGCAACCTAAGGGTCGCCAAGTCCAAACAAAAGAATTTCGAAGGTAACGAGCCAAAATGGGGTGCGTATGGGCCGCGGCAGGTAAGAAATGGGTGGAATCCCCGGGTAGGACGGTGATCAATGCCATTTGTGCTCTACCCGAACGTAGCTGACCAGAGGGGGGTCCTCAGGCAGGGCTGGGACCAATGCCGTTTCTCCACTGCCTGAGCATAGATCATAGAATTTACAGTGCAGAAGGAGGCCATTCGGCCCATCGGGTCTGCACCGGCTCTTGGAAAGAGCACCCTACCCAAGGTCCACACCTCCACCCTATCCCCATAACCCAGCAACCCCACCCAACACGAAGGGCAATTTTCAACACTATGGGCAATTTAGCATGGCCAATCCACCTAACCCACACATCTTTGGACTGTGGGAGGAAACCGGAGCACCCGGAGGAAACCCACACACACACGGGGAGGATGTGCAGACTCCGCACAGACAGTGACCCAAGTCAGGAATCGAACCTGGGACCCTGGAGCTGTGAAGCAATTGTGCTATCCACAATGCTACAGTGCAACTAAGTGCAACCATCAAGAACGGGTAAGAATGTGGTCGTCGTGGGGGCTGCCTCTCAAATCAGGAGAGTAGCTATGAGTTGTGTTCTGTTGACAAACTAGTTCCTCTGAACGGTTGTCTGGCGACAAACTTGTACCTTTAAACTGGTTTCTGTTGACGAACTAGTTCCTCTGAACTATTGTCTGGGGACAAACTTGTTCCATTAACAGCCGGCAGGCGTTAAAGGAGTTGTGACGTGGGGCCGTGAAAACTTCCAAGTTTACGAACAACACTTTTAACATTAACACTGACGAACAAACATACAACAAACATGGTGCAGGTTCCATCAGAAAGGACACCGTATCTCTCCATCGGTTCCTTTTTTCTCCATCACCTGGACACCTCACTGCTCAATAGCGAACAGGGTCGCAAAGGGATTTGTTTGGTGGGAGTCAGACTCTATGTCATCATCTTCTCCCGCCTGCCAAACCCTTGGCTGTAGTAATCGTGCTAAAGCTGCTTGGGGCAAATTGGGGACCATCTCAGCATTCCGGATGAGCCTGAACGAATTGTCTTGGTGCCAGAATCGTGTGTCGAGGTTGGAGCTACTATGCTTCAGTCCGTAATCTTCGGGCGGTGGGTATATGTATGTAATCTCTGATATATGTAATCTCAAAGGGGTCAGTGGAATCATGCTCAGATTCGCTGGAAGTGGGGCCTGGTGCAGGGGTACAGTCGTAACGTGGTGTGCTGTGGCTATCGTCATTGAGATCGCTATCACTGTCGTTACTGTTTGAAGGAATGGAGAGGCGGAGCCGTGCCCCTGGGGGCGGAGTTGAAGTCGTGCCTGAGGGCGGGCTGGACTGGGTGGGGGAGGGTAGGAAAACTTAATCTGTGGGCGGGGCGTGCTCGCCTGCTGCTGCGAGCAAGTTGTGGTGTGTGTGGTTATTCTGCGAGCTGTAAGCCTTGAGCTGGTTTATATGAAACCACGCAGACTTACCATTGGGATAGGTTATTTTGTATACTGAGGGGCTAACTTTGTCCGAAATGGAGTACGGTCCGGAAAGCGTTGGGGAAAGGAATGAACTGGGGTTGTAAAGGGAAAGCATAACTTGTTGCCCTACTGTAAACTCAGTGGCATGTACTGTTTTGTTGAAACAAGCCTTGCTCTGTTTCTTCCTGGTTCCAAGTCTCACTGCTGCTGCGAGCTGGACTGCCTTTATGTTCTGTACCAGTTGTTAAACCGCATTTTCATGCGTGAGGGCTGTAACTGCGGGGCTGACCAAATCCAGTCCTAATAAATACTCAGTGCCTTTCATGGGGCGTCCGTTCATGAGGGTGTTGGGGGTGTATCCTGTGGACGTGGATACCGTGTTTCTTGAAAACATTAAAGCAAATGGGAGAACTGAATCCCAGGTGCTGTTATTCTGCTGTACCATCTTCCTGAGGGTGGCTTTTAATGTCCTATTCATTTGTTCTACAATACCACTTGACTGGGGGTGGTATGCGATATGGAACTTTTGTCTAATGCCGAAAATCATGAGGACGTTTTTCATTACACGTCCTGTGAAATGGGAGCCTTAATTTGACTCTATACTGCGTGGGAGGGCCCACCTTGTGAAGATGTGGTGTGTTAGTATTTTAGCTGTTGTTTTGGCCGTATCAGTTCGTGATGGAATTGCTTCCACCCATTTTGTGAAGGTGTCTATGACCACCAACACATACTTGTAACCATTTCTGCACGGGGGTAGGGGTCCTATATAATCTATCTGTAGATTTGTCCAGGGTCCATTAGCGGGGCGGGTCTGACTAAGTTGAGCCTTTTTCGCATATCTGTCCGGATTGTTCTGGGCACAGATTAAGCAATTCTCAATGTAGTGCGTTACATCGATTTTTAAATCAGGCCACCAGCAGAGCGGTCTGAGGTGGGCTAGGGTGGGTTCAATTCCTTGGTGTCCAATATTGTTATGGAACTGACAAATGATCTGGTTCCTGTCCTGGCTTGGAACTATATAAATGCCATCCTTTAAAATCACACCGTCATGTGTGGTTATTGAGTTTTTAAACTTGTCGTACGGGGCTGGGAAGGTTCCCTTTAAAACTTCCCTGAGTTTCTCGTCCTCTTTCTGTGCCTTCGCTAGATCCTGAATATTGGTCTGTGAGACCTGAACTGCGTGTACTGGGGTACCTTCGGGGGTGGGGGGGGGGGGTTCGAAAAATAACCATGCCTGGAGCCTGCCTTCTCTAGGGCATCTGCTTTAACGTTACCAGGGGGGGAAGAACGGTGATGGCTGCGAACCTTAATTATTCCGTATTTCCTATACTTTGCTGTCTCTAAGATATGGCGGAGTATTGGGACTGAGGGTAGGGGTTTACCATCCGCGGAAACAAATCCTCTTGTTTCCCACAGGGGTAGGAATTCCGTCAAACTGTTGCATACATACAAGCTGTCTGAATAGATGTCTGCTGGGGTCGGGAACGAGTCGGGGTGGTCTACAATGTATGCAATCGCTGCCAGTTCTGCTGCCTGGGAGCCTAAATGTCCTACCAACTTCAATGAAATTTCATCTAGGGCACGTCCCTGCGCGTCCTCTACATATATACCGCAACCGGTAATTCTCTCTCCATTTAACACTGTGGAGGAGCCACCACATAAATCTTTAGGGGTGAGCACGTGTCTGGGGGCTGGGGTCTCTGGGGTGGACTACCTGTTTGCCTGGGAGGTGTTTTAGGAATAAATGGGCCTGTGTTCTGTTTTGTGGTGATGATCTCACATTCATTCGGGGTGCCTGCGTACTGCAAATTATCGGCAAGGAATGTGTGGGCCTTGGTTCGTTTTACCGTGATGTCCCATCCCTGTAAAAGAAGGGTCCAACGGGCTGCGCGGATTTGGCTGACTGTGCCATCCTTAAGTCGGCCATCTAACAATAGTTGTATCGGTGTGTGTTCTGTGAGAATGGTGATGGGGTTGAGTCCTGTAATGTAGGTGAAGTATTGTACTGCTCAAAAAACTGCGAGCAGGTGCCTTTCACAGGCAGAAAATCCTTGCTCTACGGGGTCTAACACACTTGAGGCGTAATTGGTCATGGCATTCCTGGAGGAGTATGGCTGAAAGGGTTCGGTCGGTGCTTGCAACTTTGCTTGCGTATGGGGAAAGTGGATCTGAGACCTGTAGTGCGGGGGCTGTGCTGAGTGCTCGTTTTGAAGCGTCCACGGCATCTGTAAGCTATGGAAGCCATTCCCAAGGTGCCTGCTTCTTGAGAAGGTCGGATAGGGGCTCTGCTTTAGTGGCGAAACCGTCAATATGGTTTCGGCAGTAGCCAACCAGTCCTAAAAATGACCGGAGGGCTGAGACATTGTGGGGAAGTGGCAATTTGACGATCGAGTCAATTCTCTTGTGCTTGATCTCTCGTTTATCATGTTTGATCACTGTTCCCAAGTAAATCACTTTTTCTTTCAGAATCTGGGCCTTCTTGGGGTTGACTTTACAACCAAATTCTTTTAGGAGTGCTAGGAGCTCGGCGAGAAGCGACATGTGCTCTCCCTTTGTTTCTGTCTGTAGTAACAAGTCATCTACATACTGGACCAGATAATCGGGGCGGGAAAATTTTGCTAAACCATTTGCCAGCTGTCGGTGGAAAATGGAGGGAGAGTTGTGGAAGCCTTGTGGAAGGCACGTCCACGTGTACTGTTGCCCTTGGAATGTAAAGGCGAATTTGTACTGGCACGCTTTAGCCAATGGAATGGACCAAAAGCCATTACTAATGTCCAAAACCGATAATATGTTTGACCGGAGTCCCTGTTTGAGCATGGTCTCGGGACTAGTGGCTACGGCGGGGGCTGCTGCTGGGGTTACTTTGTTCAGTTCCCGGTAATCAATGGTCAGTCGCCATGATCCAACCGGTTTCCTGACGGGCCAAATCGGTACATTGTTTGTGGAGGCTACTGATCTGAGTCCGCCTTGATCCAACAAACTTTCTATTGCTTTGGGGATTTCTCCCTCTGCTTCCTGGAGAAATCTGTACTGCTTCTGGGGTTTAGGGTCAGGACCTGTCATGTTCACAAAGCCAGCCAAATTGCCATAGTCGTGTCTGTGCTGTGCAAATGCTGCTTTATGTACCTGCAGGACTGCCCTAACCTGTTTGTCTGCACTAATGGTTCGAGGGTCGAACCAGAAGTCTCCTACTGAGCTAATCCTGTTTACGTACTCACCTACTGTGAGCGTGGCGGGGGCTCGTGCTGCCTTTGCCATTTTCCAAACACACTTATTAACTGGGTCAAAAGAAAGGTTATGAATGCTCATGAAATCGATCCCAAGGATATGTTCTGCTGTCTGGGGCAGATCAACCAAACTACGGGGTGCTTAGTTGTGATGTTCCCTATCTGTATTGCTACAGGGGCTGTGATGTGTCCCTGTTGTAAATGGCCTGTAAAGCCGCTGAGTACTGATGGTGGCTGTTGTGGGCCACGTGTCTCACTGAAACATCGTGGAGGAATTAGTGTGATGCGGGACCCTCCTGTGTCCCAAAGAAATTCGACGGGTTGTCCCCGAACTTTGTCTGCCACTACCAGTCTACCGGACTTGTCCCAAAGGGTGTCGCAGACCCAAGTTGGGAAGCCCAAACACCGTCAGTCGGTGCCGTTCATGTCGGCATTCTCTCAACGGGCGCGAACGCTATGGATCGGCTTTGCCCCATTCCTGTTTAGGGTGCCTGTCTGTTGGCTACTCTGCTGCTTCCAGGGCACATTGCACTCTCGTGCAAAGTGTCCTAGCTGTCCACAGTTGTAACATTCCTGAGCTTTGGGCTTGGGTTGGCTGTTCCTGCCCTCATTTACCCATGCGGGGTTCTGGTGCGCTTTACCTGGGTTCATCTCTGCCTACTATTCATCGGGTGTTATAAATGCGGTTTTGCCTGCAATTGATTGCTCCCAAGCGCTGGGCACTCTCTTCAAAACCCAATTTTCATTGTGGGCCTCATCTGAGGGGTCATAATTTGCGCAAGCTTTTTGTCCTGCGTCTGTGGCGTGGGAGACTAGAATTCGAGTCCATTTGATCATATTATCCGAGGACAAATGGGCGCGGGATAACTCTCTGAAAACTGCTGTGAAGTGTATCCGCAAGCGTCCAGGAAATGCTGTGGAGTGCTCTGTCTTCTTTTGCCTACACTTATTTAGGCCTTCTACGGGGTCTCCTCTGTTAAAGCCGATCACATCAAGGATCGCTGTGTGCATCTCTTGGAGTGTGCCTCCTCCTACATTCTGTGGGTTGGGAAGGGCTGCCATGACTAAAGGGTCAAGGCTTAAAACTGTGAGCTTCACTTGCTCCTTTTCGTTCAGGCCGTACATGGTAGCCTGTTGTTTGAATTTCGCGAAAAATTGGTGGGGGTCTGATGTGGGAAGAAATGGTGTAATTTTCCACATGCGTCCCGTAATTGGGTCATGGTTAACGGGGTTGTATAGGAAATCTGCTTCTCCTTCTGCTGTGGCCTTGCATTGTGTGGTTACAGGATTCATGGGAGCGTGTTCTGCCTGTTCGGTTGGGTGTTGGGGCGCTTTCCTTTTATGGGTTTTTTCCTGCATACATGTCCCATGGACATATCTGTGGGCAGTCTTGTTCAATTCCTGCCAGTCGGGGCCATTTTCCTGATCTAATTGTGGTCCAAATGTGCTTTGAAACCCATTTTGAACGGAAAGCAGAGATTGCAATTCTGTAATTTTCTTCCGGCACTTTGTGTGGTCT
This sequence comes from Scyliorhinus torazame, assembly GCF_047496885.1. Lineage (NCBI taxonomy): Eukaryota > Metazoa > Chordata > Chondrichthyes > Carcharhiniformes > Scyliorhinidae > Scyliorhinus > Scyliorhinus torazame. The sequence goes on from NC_092714.1 coordinate 229,833,352, forward strand.
ACGGAGCTCTGCCTTTGTTCCGTCGTGGAAGTATGGAGTGCTCGTAGGGCTGCTTTTAAATCATTGCACTGTCTCTGCAATTTCTCAACTTGCTGTTCTGTCTCTTGTCTTACCAAGACCGCACGTTGCGTGTCCTGGTCGGCCTTATGATATTGCATCTGAAAACTGTTCAAATGCGCGAGACAAGACTGATGTGCCTTCTTGGCATCATCCACCTCTCTGTCCCTTGCTGCTAACTGCTCTTTTAAATCTAGATTCCCCTTCTCTACCTTGCTCACATCTACCTCACTGATTCTGTCTCTGTCCTCTATCTCTCTGCGGAGCGTCCTAACAACCTCCTCTGTGCCTCGCAATTGTGCCAAGCAGGACACGATTGCCATCAGCTTGCGATCTTTCCCTAAGCTCTTCTTGTGGATCTCTGACAGGTTCTCCTGCCAAGTATGTCCTCTACTCCCGGGACCTGTTTCCTCATTATCGCAGAATTCACTCCAAAGGGGCCATCCTTTCCCTTTGAGATATTTCCTGATCTCATCTTCCCAAATGGGACACTGTCTTCGCTGAGAGCCAAAGCCAAAGATGAATGATTCTCTTTGGTGAGTGCTTATGTACTCAAAAGGGCTTTGCGCGCTTTTGGGCGGGCCTTGAACTTGGCCTCAATTAATTGGGCCTTTCCCAATCATCCGTATCGATCTTCCTCCAATAGAGGGGTGGTTCCCTGATCGCTGGGCATGTCCCAGCTGACCGTTGGTCTGCTTTGTTTTAGTCTCTTCTGGCGACGGGGTGTCTGCCTTAACATTGTGTATCTAAATGTTTCCCTTTTGCCCCCGGAGATGGCTTATTAGTATGTAGATTGCTTAGCAGTTTCTGTCCTGTCTGAGAGCTAAGGTTCTAATCAACAGACAGAGCTTGCACCTGCTTGTTTCTCAGTATAGTCCAATTTTCCCTGCATTCTTTGCAAGTGTCCATTTTGTAACCGGGACGTGGTTATCCCAGATGACTACACATTCCTTGTAAGACGCTCCATTGAAAGCTATAGGATGGCACTCGAAATCTGCTCTTATGGATCTATAGAAATTGTGTAGGTCCCCATTTTTATTGTATTTTTCTTCTTTTAAAATGTCAAAAAATTGAAAATTTCCTTTCGGGAAAAGCTTACAAGCAATATGGAATCTGGAGAATGGTTTTGATATTTTGTTGCTAAGAGGGAGCTGTGTTTAGCCTGATCTGTTCCTTTAGGGCCACTGTTCAGATACTCCCTGCATGGAAGTTGGCCACGTAGGAACATCCTGTGGTTAACTGGTGGCAATGTATTGAAGGATATTTCTGCAGATGTGGAGCTGCTTGGAAATCCAACAGAGATGGATCTGATCCTCAAAGCCAGGAAAGCCGCGAGTAATAATTTACTTGTTTCATCCATGAAGTGTGACAGATGTGAGCAAGAACAAAACCTTCAGATACCACTGGATCTTCTGTGGCATGATTCATAGGTGGTTACATCTGGAGTCACTAACCTGATGTGTGGAGTCTGCACATCCTCCCTGTGTATCCGTGGGTTTCCTCTGGGTGCTCCGGTTTCCTCCCACAGTCCAAAGATGTGCAGGTTAGGTGGATTGGCCATGATAAATTGCCCTTAGTGTCCAAAATTGCCCTTAGTGTTGGGTGGGGTTACTGGGTTATGGGGATAGGGTGGAGGTGTTGACCTTGGGTAGGGAGCTCTTTCCAAGAGCTGGTGCAGACCCGACGGGCCGAATGGCCTCCTTCTGCAATGTAAATTCTATGATCTATGATCAATCAGTAATATGTAGATTCAGATAACCTGGCCTACTTAGAAAATGCTGGATGTCAGTTTAAAGTGCATTTTAGGCACCATGTCAAAAGAATGCTTTCAGTCTCTTTACAAAAGTTGTTTTTCAAGGGTAGAATGTAATGCTGTCACAGAGGCATACTGGAGGCACGGTTTGTGGGGGTGGTGGGTTGCTGTATAATGGGCTTGGAAAGTGCAGGGTGGAGACCATGTTGCACTCCTAACTCCACCCAATAAAGATCAGGGTGGGAAGAATTGAGAACAGCCTTCCTCTCCTGTGTCCAATTGTGGTGCTTAAGAGAGCCTCATCCCATGCTGATGCTTATTCAAGCAACAGCAGGTGGGGCCACACCACATGTGAAAGCCACGAGGTACACCCTGGTGGGGAAGGTCCCTCCTTCTTGGGCACCCTCTGTCTAGTTGAAAAACCTGTTGGAGGCATGAAAGGAAGCTGAAGGGAAAAGAAAACCTGCCCTTTACAGTGATACCTGCTCTGGACAACTGTCCTCCTCCAGCTCTCACCAAAGCCTATCTGACTGGCCTGGCAATGCTGCCCTGCTTACCTGTATTCTTGGGTTCCAACACAGGCTTGGGCCTATTGTAGTACTGGCAGTGGCTACCTGTCTTCGTACTGGAGAGCTGCCGCCCTCTGATTGGCCACAACTCTAGGAGGTGGGAACTCCATCCTGCTGTAGAAAGTGCTGCAGGAAATTCCTCCTGCAGGAGCTGGGAATCCATTGGCAGCCAGTTAGGCTACCTGATTAGAATTGAATCCCAACAGGTTTCCTGGAGATGACAATGGCAAGGTTGCCACTGGTCTTCTGCCCGTGAACTGGCTCACTGCCATGCTCATTAAATTCTTCCCCAAATGTGACAGGTCGGACGATGCAACTGGAATGAAGAGTACAAACCAGACCAAGGTTTTTTAAAAAAATATTTACAATCCAACAATAGTATCTGCTAATCTCCAATGTGTGGAGATGAGGAGAAATTTCTCCACTCCGAGGATGGTGAACCTGTGGAATTCCCCACCACAGAAGGCTGTGGAGGCCAAATCACTGAATATATTTAAGAAGGAAGTAGATAGATTTCTCGGCTGTAAAGATGTCAAAGGGTATGGGGAGAGAGCTGGAGTATGACATTGAGATAGAGGATCAGCCATGTTTATACTGAACGGTGGAGCAGGCTCAAAGGGCCATATGGCCTACTCCTCCTCCAGTTTTCTGTTTCTTTGTAAATTAGTAATAAACTTAGAAGTGGACCTTGTAGCAAGCATCAGTGAGTGGAAAAATGTTTTGTTGCTTGTTTAAATTATGAAAAAATGTCTATCAAATATATTCACAATATGGTTTATTATCTGAGTCAGAGGAATGTAGAGTAAACATAATTAATTTGGATTCCACATCGTTTCCAGCAAAGCCAAATGTGCAATTGGACAATAGAGGACGAAAAATACATGTAGTTTCAGAAAGAATGGAAACTATAAGCTTTTACATCACACATTATTTTTTTATGCCAGTTGTGAATTGCGGGGGAAATTTAAGTGCTTTAAGTGCAATAACTCTGGGCAGACTCAGTTCCCCTGGGAACTGAATTGAGACAGCCTCAAATCATTTGTGATGCTGAAGATAGCTAAGACAACCCTGCAGACAGATAAAAAGCAGCATCATTGCTAAAACATTCATGCACTACAGTATTAACTAGATCAAATTCTGCTCATTTTTTAAAAAAAATGCCTTCAAAGAACTTTTGCAATAAAGCCTGGAAAAGCCAAATTACAATTTGTGGGTGGCAATGTCAATAAATTGGATGTTTCCACATTTGCCAATTCACAGCATTAAGTATTACTTGGTCAGTTTTCGTAATGCCGAGTTACACAATACAGTTCCCCCTTTGTTACTCCAGCAATTGTCATGACACACAAGTCAGAAATATGTTCACTGTTCTATTGGATGATTTATTTAGTTCTCATGCTGTCTGTAGTGATACTATGGTACCAATTATGACAGTGCTCATTAAAATCTACACTGGCGGTAATGTCTTGATAATGTTATCAGTTGCAAAATTTCCCTGCAAGTTAGTTTGCAATTGATAAGAAGGATTCTGCTATGTTACTCAAAGTAAACTGGTGTTAATTCTTGCAGAGCTCCGTCAGTTGGCGATTACATTACTCCTTCTCCAGCCTTGATCTAGATTAAAATGGTGAGGCTGATGAGGGAGATCATTGCGTGGTGAAGAAATTGTCATCATAGAATCCCAGCCTCTGACCTGACACTGCAGCCATGCAACCTATGTGACTGGTCCAATTAGGTTTCTGGTCAATGGCAAGCTTTAGGATGTTGGTTTAGAGGGATTTAGTGATGGTAAAACCATTGATTGACTCTCTATTGTTAGACATTGTCATTACCTGCCACTTGTTTGGTTAGGATTTTGCTTGCTACTTTCAGCTCAGGGACATTGTTTAGGTGTTGCTGCATATGGTCATGGAAAACTTCATTATCTGAGAAATGGTCAATGAAGCTCAACATGGTGTATGAAGTGCTTTGAGACGTTAGTCATGAGGAACGTCAACTCCATCCTTCCAGATTGCCTTGATCCACTGCAATTCGCTTACCACCACAACCGGTCCACAGCAGATACTATCCCCCTGGCCCTACTCATCCCTGGAGCATCTTGACAACAAAGACTTCTATGTCAGACTCCGATTCATTGACTACAGCTCCACCTTCAACACATAATCGCAGCTAAGCTTATATCCAAACTCCAAAACCTAGAACTCGGCTCCTCTCTCTGCAACTGGATCCATGACTTCCTGCCACACAGACCACGATCAGTAAGGATAAATAACGACACCTTCTCACTATATTCCTCAATACTGAGTCCCCGCAAGGCTGCGTAATTAGCCCCCTACTATACTCCTTATACATGCACGACTGTGTGGAAAAAAGTCGGCTCCAACTCCATCTACAAATTTTATGATGACACAACAGTAATGGGTCGGATCTCAAACAACGAAGAATCAGAGGGAGATAGAGAACTTAATGGCAGGGTGCAATGACAACAATCTCTCCCTCAATGTCAGCAAAACTAAAGAGCTGGTCATTGACTTCACGAAGCGAAGTGTCAGACACGCCCATGTCTGCATCAATTGAACCAGTGTCCCCAAAGCATTAGCCTGGGCTGCTGGATTACTAGTCCAGTGAAATTACCACTATGCCCCATCTCCACTAGTCAATATTCCATAAGAACATAAGAACTAGGAGCAGGAGTGGCCATCTGCTATTTCTCCCGCCATGTCTTTTAGTACCCTGGGATGCATTCCATTAGGGCAGGAGACTTGTCCCCTTTAGCCCCATTTGCTTGCCCAACACTACCTCCTTAGTGACAATGATCGTTTCTAGCCTTCTTGCCAATAATTATTGGCATGTTATTTGTGTCTTCCACTGTGAAGACCGACACAAAATGCCCATTCAATGCATCAGCCATTTCCTCATTTCCCATTATTAAATCCCCCTTCTCATCCTCTAAAGGATCAATGTTTACCTTAGCTACTCTTTTTCGCTTTACATATTTGCAGAAACTTTTGCTATCTGTTTTTATATTCTGAGCTAGTTTACTCTCAAAATCTGTTACTTTCCTTTATAGCTTTTTGCGTGGCTTTCTGTTGACCTTTAAAGATTTCCCAATCCTTTAGTTTCCCACTAATCTTTGACACTTTGTATGCCTTTTCTTTCAATTTGATACCCTCCTTTATTTCCTTAGATATCACTGGCTGTTATCCATTTTTCCGACAGTCCTTCCTTTTTACTGGTATATACTTTTTCTGAGCACTGCGAAAAATCTTTTTGAACATCCTCCACTGTTCCTCAATTATCCCACCACAAAGTCTTTGCTCCCAATCTACCCCAGCCAATTCGTCCCTCATCCCATTGTAGTCTCCTTTGTTTAAATAAAACACTGGTGTTGGATTTTACCTTTTCACACTCCATCTGTATTTTTATTCAACCATGCTATGATCGCTCCTTCCGAGAGGATCCCTAACTATGAGATCATTAATCATTCCTGTCTCATTACACAGGACAAGATCTAGGATAGCTTGCTCCCTCGCAGGTTCTATTACACATTGTTCGAGGAAACTATTGTGGATATTCCACATGAGCAGTAAAAATATAGCCAAAATATAATTATCAAATTAGGATAAACATATTTAATAATTATATCAGAATACCTGACAGTTATGATTGCCCGTCAAATGCTTTAGTTTTTGTTTCATAATGTAATCTTGCTTATTTAACAGAGACTAACTGTGTAGCTTATAGCATTGCTCATGGTGAGTTAGAGAAAGAGCTATTGATAACAATGTGAAAGTATGACTGGACGAGAGTTAGAAGAAGGTAATTGGGCACAAAATATGTTCTATGCCTAGGGTTTTTAAGATACTATAGATAGGAAATAAATTTGTTGTACTGTTGTTCACACTAAAACAATTAAGGAATGGACAATCTATAGCATTTCAGTACAAAAATCATCTTAGATCAAAGCTGAGAGATAGATATTTGGATTACTTATTTCAAACATTTGAACTGCATTTCTTTTATTTCCTGAGTTGCAGAACTCATTACTGCATTATTGTGGCCATACGGTTTGTGGCAGTACAGACGTACTGGTGGCACTTTGGTTAGCACTGCTGCCTCACAGTGCCAGGGACACGGGTTCAATTCTGGCCTTGGGTCACTGTCTGTGCGCAGTCTGCACTTTCTCCCTGTGTCTGCGTGGGTTTCCACCGGGTGCTTCGGTTTCCTCCCACAACCCAACTATGTACAGGTAAGGTAGATTTGCTGTGCTAAATTGCCCCTTCGTGTCCAAAAAAGATATGTAGGTTAGGTGAAGGGGACATTGGGATAATGTGTGGGACTAAGCTTGGGTAGTGCTTTTTCAGAGGGCCGGTGCAGACTCAATGGTCCAAATGGCCTCCTTCTGAACTTGAGAGATTCCATAATTTTACGATTCCAGGAGTAGGTTCACAGATGGACAGCACTGAATGTGCATTGGGCGGGGAGATGCACAGAGCCAGTGACAGCTCAACCCATCCCAGCCTCCTCGTTACAAGCAGGCTCTAGGCATCACCTGAGCTTGAAGGAAGCCACGTGTGATTTCCAATTTTATTTTGAGTATTATTTATCTTTTCCATTAGTAATCAATTCCATGCTTGTGCCATTGGGAATTCACAACATAGCTTTATTTTCAGACATGACTACTTCTCTTGTTTCCCTGACATTGTTCTTTCATGCAGAGATAGGAAAATTCTGTTTTGTGGTAACCTATGCAGCAAAGATAATTTTCGGTGCGTGGCAAAGTAAAGGCTGTGATCCAAAAATAAAGTCGGAATATAGGCAGTGAAGTGTGCAATGGAAATTCATTAGTGGCTCAAATGACCTAGAGTAGAATTAAAATGATTCCAGCGGAATCAGTACACTTTGACCACAGTTTATAAAGTCAGAGGGTCCAAGGGCAGCCAAAAGAGCAGTACAAATACATTCCTTGTATCATTGTTATATTAGAGCTTCTGACTGCTTCCACATTGTAAAGCAGACCTCTTTTTGTATGTTCAACTCATTTATACTCAATCTGAAGTGATAAATAAATACCTCTGCCTGCTCGGCATAAATTTAGCTGTTTATCTTTTGCCATTTCATACTTTGCTTCATGTAACAATTTCCTCGGGGAGAACAATTTATACAAATAAAAGGTTAAAGGATAGCTTGTTAATTAGGCTTTGCTTCTTCTAACTGACCAGTCTGTGCTAGTTGCTACTAAGTATAATTTATATCCAATAGCTTCATATTTTATGGCTACATTGTCAACATTTTATTCTCCATGATATTTCTGTTAACATGTTAGTTATGGTAGGAAATATCAAGTAATGTAATGCATTAATGTATAACTTTGTAACAAAAACATAGTTGAGTCATCCACTTGGTTCAACCGGCAATAATTATATGGACAATCTTAGAGAAAATGTACTGTTCTTTTGACAACACTTTGAGAATTCTGCAATCAGCAGAATGAAGGTTGGCAATATAAGCATTGTAGATTTTAAATTTACTATTCAAATTATCTTTGCATGAGTAATGCATGAGCAAAAATAAAACTGCCCTCAAAATTATCCTTCCCTGCAAGAAATTATGAATATATAAATATAAAATAAATATTATGTTCATCGTCTGCATAAAGAAATGCTTGATTCAAAGAAATCTGAGTTCATTTTAGTATATTTAGTTAACCTTTTTCTGCAAAACAATATTAGAAATCATTTAAATATTAATAATCTGCATTTCTGTTTTGAAGTTAGAATGTGCAATCCAGTATGCAAAAATGATTTCAAACCAAGAACTAAAAATGTGAATGTCCCAAGAAAGGGGCAAGGCGGCTCACTGAATCTCCTTATCCAGTAGAGAATGCAGCCTGTTGAGACATGTCAAGGGAGGAATGAGCAGAAAAAACAGTTGGGTCATATGATAATGTGTGCAGGATTAAATTAACAGAAGCCAAAAGTCTGATCACCTCAGCAATCAATTAAATTCTGAAAATATATTTACTATGGGCCATAACCGGGCATAAGTGAGATTGCTAAGGGTATCATAAATATAAACGGTATACAATGTGCCCAAATCAATCACCAGTTGTGGAGTTAAGGGAATGATTCAATTAAAACTGTCCAAGTTCATGCCTAGATTTGACTGTTTCCTGCTTATCACATTGTATTATTAAACTTAAGGCTAGACAATGGACAAGAGCAGGCTTTACTTATCATTTAACCCAATGAATTTGAATTAATTGTCAATCCAGCCACAAACTGTACTTAAAAAGCCGTGACAGAGAAACAAAACCGTGGGCAGCACGGTAGCATAGTGGGTCCCAGGTTCGATTCCCAGCTTGGGTCACTGTCTGTGCAGAGTCTGCACGTTCTCCCTGTGTCTGTGTGGGTTTCGTCCGGGTGCTCCGGTTTCCTCCCACAGTCCAAAGATGTGCAGGTTAGGTGGATTGGCCATGCTAAATTGCCATTAGTGTTCAAAAAAGTTTGGGTGGGGTTATTGGATTATGGGGAGGGTGTGGGATTTGGTAGGGTGTTCTTTCCAAGGGCTGGTGCAGACTCGATGGGCAGAATGGCCTCCTTCTGCACTGTAAATTCTATGTATCTAAAACTGTGAATGGTCAAGGCCAGTCTGAAAGGAAGCCTGAATCAGTGGACCTGACTGAAGGTGCAGAGAGATGCTGGATGTAAAAATTTTCCAACTTATCAACCAACCCATGGAAATGGCTAATAAGGTACAGCAGTAAGCAACATACATTTGTGAGAGAAATTGAAGAGTGGTAGATCAGTAGTTATTATTTAGAAAGTTGTATAGCACTATAAATTGTGATTGGGAAATTATGTGACCACAATCTCTATTCGTACTACTGAAAGAGAAGTTGGTTGCATGCGATAATTAAAAAGTGGACTGGTCATCTTCAGATAAGCTAAATCCACAAGGAAATGGCAACAACATTAGGATGACTAATAAAAATGTAGAAAGGAGAAGGAGAAGGAGAGTAATCGCTTGCTTTTACAGAACTTGAATACTGCATAAACAATTTAACAATTGGTTTAGCATCGGTTGTCATTTGAGGAAGAGTTGGCTCTACATTGACAGGAAAGTATCATGCCCAGTATAACTTTTGGTTAAATACTTTTTGGAAACAACCAAGCTATTAAAATGTCTGTTACAAATCATGGGCGAAATTCTCCCCCAACGGCGCGATGTCCGCCGACTGGCGCCAAAACTGGCGCCAATCAGACGGGCATCGCGCCGGCCCAAAGGTGCGGAATGCTCCGCATCTTTGGGGGCCGAGCCCCAACATTGAGGGGCTAGGCCGACGCCGGAGGGATTTCCGCCCCGCCAGCTGGCGGAAATGGCGTTTGTTGTCCCGCCAGCTGGCGGAAATGGTGTTTGGTGCCCCACCAGCTGGCGCGGAAATGATGCGCATGCGCGGGAGCATCAGCGGCCACCGACAGTTTCCCGCGCATGCACAGTGGGGAGAGTCTCTTCCGCCTCCGCCATGGTGGAGGCCGTGGTGGAGGCGGAAGGGAAAGAGTGTCCCCACGGCACAGGCCCGCCCGCGGATCGGTGGGCCCCGATTGCGGGCCAGGCCACCGTGGGGGCACCCCCCGGGGTCAGATCGCCCCGCACCCCCCCCAGGACCCCGGAGCCCGCCCACACCGCCTGGTCCCGCCGGTAAATACCAGCTTTGATTTACGCCGACGGGACAGGCAATTTCTGGGCGGGCTCCAACCGGCGTGGCCCGATTCCCACCCCCCGCCCAATCTCCGGTACCGGAGACTTCGGCGGGGGCGGGGGCGGGATTCACGGCGGCCAACGGCCATTCTCCGAGCCGGCGGGGGGGGGTCGGAGAATGACGCCCCAGGTGTCTTTTGGCAGTTGAGCTACAGACAGTAGCAAGTGTAAAGGGATAAAAGAATATTGGGGGAAAGCAGGAATAAGTTACTGAGCTGGATGATCAGCCATGATTATAATGAACGGTGGAGCAGGCTCCAAGGGCTGAATGGCCTCATCCTGTTCTGCACGCAATTCTCTGCTCCGACGGCAGTGTCAGCGCCGGAGTCAAAATGGGAGTGTTTCACTCCGCGGTTGGCGCCCGTTCCGGGACCCTATTCTGTGCCGTACGAGGGGGCTAGCAGGGGTGCGGCGGGAGGCGTCGGAGTCGCGGTGCCACGCGATCGACGTGGCGCCACTTTGCACATAAGGCACATAAGCTCACAGGCCGCCAATGGAACAACATGGCGCCACGCAGAGCAGCGCCCCAGTTCAACGACCACGACCTGGAGACGCTCCTGGATGCCCTCAAGGAGAGGAGGGGGCGTGTGTACCCTGGACCGGGCCAGAGGGTCTCACCCAACGTGACCCGGCGTTTGTGGAGGGAGGGAGGCGTGGCCGTCAGTGCCATCGCGTTTACACCCAGGACTGGCGAGCAGTGTCGCAAAAAGCTCAACGGCCTAATGAGGGCAACCAGGGTGAGTACGAGTACCCAGCAATTTGCCCATGGCACCAACCGCCCTACCCCCCACATGCGTGACACCCATCCCCTCCCCAGGGGGACGGTACAACCACAGCCGTGATCCACATGGCTGCAGCCACCCATGCGAGCCGCGTTGGCCGTGTGCCCTGTGCACCCATGCCAACATAGACCCAACCGCATGCATCGGACCGCGTAACGATGCTGTCATTCACCCCCCCCCCCCCAGGACAAGAGCGCCCATAACCAACGAGAGTGTGCCAGAACCGGAGGGGGTGAACCTGACCTGTGGCCCCTCACCGTGCATGAGCAGAAGGCACTAAACATAGCTGGTCCACCCGAGGACCGGGAGATTGCCCATGCCGAGATCGGGGGCGCGCCACCAAGTGAGATGCCCCCCCCTGCCTGGCCCCTTTCCCCTCAGCACTCTCCCCTCAGCACTCTCCCCTCAGCCCTTTCCCCTCAGCACTCTCCCCTCAGCACTCTCCCCTCAGCCCTTTCCCCTCAGCACTCTCCCCTCAGCCCTTTCCCCTCAGCACTCTCCCCTCAGCACTCTCCCCTCAGCCCTTTCCCCTCAGCCCTTTCCCCTCAGCACTCTCCCCTCAGCACTCTCCCCTCAGCCCTTTCCCCTCAGCCCTTTCCCCTCAGCACTCTCCCCTCAGCCCTTTCCCCTCAGCACTCTCCCCGTGGCACTCTCCCCTCAGCCCTTTCCCCTCAGCCCTTTCCCCTCAGCACTCTCCCCTCAGCCCTTTCCCCTCAGCACTCTCCACGTGGCACTCTCCCCTCAGCCCTTTCCCCTCAGCTCTTTCCCCTCAGCACTCTCCACGTGGCACTCTCCCCTCAGCCCTTTCCCCTCAGCACTCTCCCCTCAGCCCTTTCCCCTCAGCACTCTCCCCGTGGCACTCTCCCCTCAGCCCTTTCCCTTCAGCCCTTTCCCCTCAGCACTCTCCCCTCAGCCCTTTCCCCTCAGCACTCTCCCCTCCGGCCTTTCCCCTCAGCCCTTTCCCCTCAGCACTCTCCCCTCAGCCCTCTCCCCTCAGCCCTTTCCCCTCAGCCCTTTCCCCTCAGCACTCTCCCCTCCGGCCTTTCCCCTCAGCCATTTCCCCTCAGCCCTTTCCCCTCAGCCCTTTCCCCTCAGCCCTTTCCCCTCAGCACTCTCCCCTCAGCACTCTCCCCTCAGCCCTTTCCCCTCAGCCCTTTCCCCTCAACACTCTCCCCTCAGCACTCTCCCCTCAGCACTCTCCCCTCAGCCCATTCCCCTCAGCCCTTTCCCCTCAGCACTCTCCCCTCAGCACTCTCCCCTCAGCACTCTCCCCTCAGCCCTTTCCCCTCAGCCCTTTCCCCTCAGCCCTTTCCCCTCAGCACTCTCCCCTCAGCCCTTTCCCCTCAGCCCTTTCCCCTCAGCCCTTTCCCCTCAGCCCTTTCCCCTCAGCACTCTCCCCTCAGCCCTTTCCCCTCAGCACTCTCCCTTCAACACTCTCCCCTCAGCCCTTTCCCCTCAGCCGTTTTCTCTCAACACTCTCCCCTCAGCACTCTCCCCTCAGCACTCTCCCCTCAGCCCTTTCCCCTCAGCACTCTCCCCTCAGCCCTTTCCCCTCAGCACTCTCCCCGTGGCACTCTCCCCTCAGCTGCTTTCTCTCAGCCCTCTCCCCTCAGCCCTTTCCCCTCAGCACTCTCCCCTCAGCCCTCTCCCCTCAGCCCTTTCCCCTCAGCACTCTCCCCTCAGCACTCTCCCCTCAGCCCTTTCCCCTCAGCCGTTTTCACTCAACACTCTCCCCTCAGCACTCTCCCCTCAGCACTCTCCCCTCAGCCCTTTCCCCTCAGCCCTCTCCCCTCAGCCCTTTCCCCTCAGCACTCTCCCCTCAGCACTCTCCCCTCAGCTGTTTTCTCTCAGCCCTCTCCCCTCAGCCCTTTCCCCTCAGCACTCTCCCCTCAGCCCTCTCCCCTCAGCCCTTTCCCCTCAGCCCTCTCCCCTCAGCCCTTTCCCCTCAGCACTCTCCCTTCAGCCCTTTCCCCTCAGCACTCTCCCCTCAGCCCTTTCCCCTCAGCACTCTCCCCTCAGCACTCTCCCCTCAGCCCTTTCCCCTCAGCACTCTCCCCTCAGCACTCTCCCCTCAGCCCTTTCCCCTCAGCACTCTCCCCTCAGCCCTTTCCCCTCAGCCCTTTCCCCTCAGCACTCTCCCCTCAGCCCTTTCCCCTCAGCACTCTCCCCGTGGCACTCTCCCCTCAGCCCTTTCCCCTCAGCCCTTTCCCCTCAGCACTCTCCCCTCAGCCCTTTCCCCTCAGCACTCTCCACGTGGCACTCTCCCCTCAGCCCTTTCCCCTCAGCACTCTCCCCTCAGCCCTTTCCCCTCAGCACTCTCCCCGTGGCACTCTCCCCTCAGCCCTTTCCCTTCAGCCCTTTCCCCTCAGCACTCTCCCCTCAGCCCTTTCCCCTCAGCACTCTCCCCATGGCACTCTCCCCTCAGCCCTTTCCCCTCAGCACTCTCCCCTCAACACTCTCCCCTCAGCTCTTTCCCCTCAGCTCTTTCCCCTCAGCACTCTCCCCTCCGGCCTTTCCCCTCAGCCCTTTCCCCTCAGCACTCTCCCCTCAGCCCTTTCCCCTCAGCACTCTCCCCTCAGCCCTTTCCCCTCAGCCGTTTTCTCTCAACACTCACCCCTCAGCACTCTCCCCTCAGCCCTTTCCCCTCAGCACTCTCCCCTCAACACTCTCCCCTCAGCTCTTTCCCCTCAGCTCTTTCCCCTCAGCACTCTCCCCTCCGGCCTTTCCCCTCAGCCCTTTCCCCTCAGCACTCTCCCCTCAGCCCTCTCCCCTCAGCCCTTTCCCCTCAGCCCTTTCCCCTCAGCATTCTCCCCTCCGGCCTTTCCCCTCAGCCCTTTCCCCTCAGCCCTTTCCCCTCAGCCCTTTCCCCTCAGCCCTTTCCCCTCAGCACTCTCCCCTCAGCACTCTCCCCTCAGCCCTTTCCCCTCAGCCCTTTCCCCTCAGCAGTCTCCCCTCAGCACTCTCCCCTCAGCACTCTCCCCTCAGCCCTTTCCCCTCAGCACTCTCCCCTCAGCCCTTTCCCCTCAGCCCTTTCCCCTCAGCCCTTTCCCCTCAGCACTCTCCCCTCAGTCCTTTCCCCTCAGCCCTTTCCCCTCAGCACTCTCCCCTCAGCCCTTTCCCCTCAGCCCTTTCCCCTCAGCCCTTTCCCCTCAGCACTCTCCCCTCAGCCCTTTCCCCTCAGCACTCTCCCCTCAGCCCTTTCCCCTCAGCACTCTCCCCTCAGCCCTTTCCCCTCAGCCCTTTCCCCTCAGCCCTTTCCCCTCAGCACTCTCCCCTCAGCCCTTTCCCCTCAGCCCTTTCCCCTCAGCACTCTCCCCTCAGCCCTTTCCCCTCAGCACTCTCCCCTCAACACTCTCCCCTCAGCCCTTTCCCCTCAGCCGTTTTCTCTCAACACTCTCCCCTCAGCACTCTCCCCTCAGCACTCTCCCCTCAGCCCTTTCCCCTCAGCACTCTCCCCTCAGCCCTTTCCCCTCAGCACTCTCCCCGTGGCACTCTCCCCTCAGCTGTTTTCTCTCAGCCCTCTCCCCTCAGCCCTTTCCCCTCAGCACTCTCCCCTCAGCACTCTCCCCTCAGCCCTTTCCCCTCAGCCGTTTTCTCTCAACACTCTCCCCTCAGCACTCTCCCCTCAGCACTCTCCCCTCAGCCCTTTCCCCTCAGCCCTCTCCCCTCAGCCCTTTCCCCTCAGCACTCTCCCCTCAGCACTCTCCCCTCAGCCCTTTCCCCTCAGCCGTTTTCTCTCAACACTCTCCCCTCAGCCTTTCCCCTCACCCCTCTCCCCTCAGCCCTTTCCCCTCAGCACTCTCCCCTCAGCTGTTTTCTCTCAGCCCTCTCCCCTCAGCCCTTTCCCCTCAGCACTCTCCCCTCAGCACTCTCCCCTCAGCCCTTTCCCCTCAGCCCTCTCCCCTCAGCCCTTTCCCCTCAGCACTCTCCCCTCAGCACTCTCCCCTCAGCCCTTTCCCCTCAGCCGTTTTCTCTCAACACTCTCCCCTCAGCCTTTCCCCTCACCCCTCTCCCCTCAGCCCTTTCCCCTCAGCACTCTCCCCTCAGCTGTCTCCCCTCAGCCCTCTCCCCTCAGCCCTTTCCCCTCAGCACTCTCTCCTCAGCCCTTTCCCCTCAGCCCTTCCCCCTCAGCACCCTCCCCTCAGCTGTCTCCCCTCAGCACTCTCCCCTCAGCCCTTTCCCCTCAGCACTCTCCCCTCAGCCCTTTCCCCTCAGCCCTTTCCCCTCAGCCGTTTTCTCTCAACACTCTCCCCTCAGCACTCTCCCCTCAGCACTCTCCCCTCAGCCCTTTCCCCTCAGCACTCTCCCCTCAGCCCTTTCCCCTCAGCCCTTTCCCCTCAGCCCCCTCCCCTCAGCCCTTTCCCCTCAGCCCTTTCCCCTCAGCCCTTTCCCCTCAGCACTCTCCCCTCAGCCCTTTCCCCTCAGCCCTTTCCCCTCAGCACTCTCCCCTCAACACTCTCCCCTCAGCCCTTTCCCCTCAGCCGTTTTCTCTCAACACTCTCCCCTCAGCCCTTTCCCCTCAGCCCTTTCCCCTCAGCCCTTTCCCCTCAGCACTCTCCCCTCAACACTCTCCCCTCAGCCCTTTCCCCTCAGCCGTTTTCTCTCAACACTCTCCCCTCAGCCCTTTCCCCTCAGCACTCTCCCCTCAGCCCTTTCCCCTCAGCACTCTCCCCTCAGCACTCTCCCCTCAGCACTCTCCCCTCAGCACTCTCCCCTCAGCCCTTTCCCCTCAGCCCTTTCCCCTCAGCCCTTTCCCCTCAGCCCTTTCCCCTCAGCACTCTCCCCTCAGCACTCTCCCCTCAGCACTCTCCCCTCAGCCCTTTCCCCTCAGCACTCTCCCCTCAGCCCTTTCCCCTCAGCACTCTCCCCGTGGCACTCTCCCCTCAGCTGTTTTCTCTCAGCCCTCTCCCCTCAGCCCTTTCCCCTCAGCACTCTCCCCTCAGCACTCTCCCCTCAGCCCTTTCCCCTCAGCCGTTTTCTCTCAACACTCTCCCCTCAGCACTCTCCCCTCAGCCCTTTCCCCTCAGCACTCTCCCCTCAGCACTCTCCCCTCAGCCCTTTCCCCTCAGCACTCTCCCCTCAGCACTCTCCCCTCAGCCCTTTCCCCTCAGCACTCTCCCCTCAGCACTCTCCCCTCAGCCCTTTCCCCTCAGCCGTTTTCTCTCAACACTCTCCCCTCAGCACTCTCCCCTCAGCACTCTCCCCTCAGCCCTTTCCCCTCAGCTGTTTTCTCTCAGCACTCTCTCCTCAGCCCTTTCCCCTCAGCCCTTCCCCCTCAGCACCCTCCCCTCAGCTGTCTCCCCTCAGCACTCTCCCCTCAGTCCTTTCCCATCAGCTGTTTTCTCTCAGCCCTTTCTCCTCAGCCCTTTTCCCTCAACCCTTTCCCCTCAGCCCTTTCCCCTCAGTACTCTCCCCTCAGCACTCTCCCCTCAGCCCTTTCCCCTCAGCACTCTCCCCTCAGCCCTTTCCCCTCAGCCCTTTCCCCTCAGCCCTTTCCCCTCAGCACTCTCCCCTCAGCCCTTTCCCCTCAGCCCTTTCCCCTCAGCCCTTTCCCCTCAGCACTCTCCCCTCAGCCCTTTCCCCTCAGCCCTTTCCCCTCAGCCCTTTCCCCTCAGCACTCTCCCCTCAGCCCTTTCCCCTCAGCCCTTTCCCCTCAGCCCTTTCCCCTCAGCACTCTCCCCTCAGCCCTTTCCCCTCAGCCCTTTCCCCTCAGCACTCTCCCCTCAGCCCTTTCCCCTCAGCACTCTCCCCTCAGCCCTTTCCCCTCAGCCCTTTCCCCTCAGCCCTTTCCCCTCAGTACTCTCCCCTCAGCACTCTCCCCTCAGCCCTTTCCCCTCAGCACTCTCCCCTCAGCCCTTTCCCCTCAGCCCTTTCCCCTCAGCCCTTTCCCCTCAGCACTCTCCCCTCAGCACTCTCCCCTCAGCCCTTTCCCCTCAGCACTCCCCTTCACCCCATACTGCGACCCACACCCCTCCAGCTGCCTAACCATGATGGTGTATTGTGTGTCGCAGGGCCACGCGGTGGCCGACCCGGAGCACCTGGCAGACACCGCCCGCATCCAGCGCCTGGACGGCCAGCCGACGCAGATCAACCGGGCGAACCTGGCAGACACCGCCCGCATCCAGCGCCTGGACGGCCAGCCGACGCAGATCAACCGGGCGAACCTGGCAGACACCTCCCGCAGATGGCCAGCCGACGCAGATCAACCGGGCGCACCAGGCTTACACTGCCCCCGGCCAGCGCCTGTGCGGCCAGCCCACAGGGACTCTAGCAGCGATGGGGATGGCAGCTCCAACAACAGCTCTCCGGCCCAGTCCAGTGACGACAAGACGATCCAGGACACCGGCACACAGGGGACAGACAGACACGACACAACGTCACAGGACACAAGCACACAGGGGACAGACAGACACGACACAACAACATAGGGGACAGACAGGCACGACACGACAACACAGGACACAAGCACACAGGGGACAGACAGGCACGACACAACAACACAGGACACAAGCACACAGGGGACAGACAGACATGACACAACGTCACAGGACACAAGCACACAGGGGACAGACAGACATGACACAACGTCACAGGACACAAGCACACAGGGGACAGACAGACATGACACAACGTCACTGGACACAAGCACACAGGGGACAGACAGACATGACATGATGACAGAAGACACTAGCACACAGGGGACAGACAGACATGACATGATGACACAGGACACAAGCACACAGGGGACAGACAGACATGACATGATGACACAGGACACAAGCACACAGGGGACAGACAGACATGACACGACACATGGCATTAGCACACAGGGCACAGACAGACATGAAAGAACACAACACGACACCACCACGGAGGGGACGGACATTCGGACATGACACCCCAGGGGACCCCCGACCGCAGGTCCGATGAAGACACTGAGGTTGCATCACAGCTGTCCCCTGCACCCTCCGCCACCGCAGATACTCTCACCTCGGTTGGCCATTTTAGTTGTGAGGCGTCTGGTACACTAACTGGTGCGCACCACACAGCTGCTCCGGTACACCAGGTGGAGGTAGGAGCAGCCAAGGGGCAGGACGGTAGGAGGGCAGCCCAGCCCCGGCAAACATCTGCCACCCAGACGGGCCCCGGGTTCCTGGAGTTCCTCCGCCCACGCATAGACCCGATGCAGTCAGGGACCCAGAGGCGTGAGAATGTGACGGACGGTTTCCAGCACCTGCAGACGCAAGTGCAGGAGTGCATCCGCATCCAGGAGCAGGAAATGATGCCGGTCATGAGTGCCACACAGGCCAACACTGCACGGGTGGCGTCCGCGGTAGAGACAATGGTGGTGACGGTGTTGGGCATGGGACTGAGTTTGCAAGGCCTGGGCTTTCTGTGCACGAGGCCTCCGCGGCCCAGGACAGGGCTGCCCTCTCACAGGCAGCCATGAGCCAGAGCCAGCTGAACATCACAGAGGCGCTCAACAACCTGGCGCGGTCTCAGCAGGCCATCGTTGAGAGCATCAGCGCCATTGCCCGGGTGATGGACGGCGTTGTACAGAGTCAGACAGGGATGGCGAACACCCTGAGCTCCATGGCTGCGAACATCCAGACCCTGGTTGATACCAGCGCGGGCCTCCAGGACTGGCAGCGCCAGGTGATGGTGGTGCCCCGGGTGCTGGATCCGCTCACACCCCCATCCCATGGAGAGCCCCGGGGGTCACCGGGCACCCCGAGGGAGGAGGAGGTGCTGGGGCCCGTTCCGGCTCCCCCCTGCTGGGGGGTGCCAGAACCCCACGCCACCTCGGATTCCCCCCCTCCCCTACTGTCTTTGGTGCATCTGGTGGGCAGCAGGCAGAACAGGGTGGCACCACGCCATCCCAATTGCCCGAGGTGCGGCCTGGCCCATCCAGGCCGAGCCGCCCCAGGAAACCGCTGCCAAAGGGCTAGAATCACAGGAGTCCACCTCCAGTTCTGCTGTACCGTCCATGGGAACACCGAGACATAGTCATAGGGCCCGTAAGGCCAGAAAGGTAGACACTGATGAGTAAGTTGGCACGGGTGCAGGGCACAGAATAGTTAAATGGGCTCGGGCACATGTACAGGACGTCTGTTATTAAAAACATTCCACACCTATGTGAGCTGCCTCTGTACTCTGTCCGATGCGGGCGGGGGCGGGGCGGGGATTGTGTGCCAGTGTGTGTGAGGGGTGCTGCGATAGAAGTTGAGCTTCGGTGCATGTGACGTGCCCCCCCCCACGGTTCTCCCACGCCAACCCGCCACCAGCCATACGTCAGGGCCACCCAGGTGGAGGGTCTTGATGTCGCCATGAGACAGACATTGTCAAACTATGTATGGCTCGGAGCCCATCACAGGGTGGGCTGTCATCATCCTCCATGCCTTGTACCAGACCCGCTTACACCATCAACCGTGTGCCCCCATCCCGTTGTGCCGCAGGTGAATGTGTCATGGAGTGGTCGTATGCATGCGGGTGATGTGGTGGTGGGAGAGGTGAGGGTGATCTGTTGGTGGGGGAGGCGAGGGTGATGTAGTGGTGGGGGAGATGAGGGTGATGTGGTGGTGGGGGAGGCGAGGGTGATGTGGTGCTGGGGGAGGTGAGGGTCGTCGTTGGTGGGGGAGGTGAGAGTCATCGGTGATGGGGGAGGTGTGAAACTCTGCTGTCTGTGCCCATGCACATCACTACTGACCCCCACCGTGAACATGCAGCTACCAGCAACACCCGTACCTGCTGGCCCAGACAGCGGCGCTGGGCAGCCTCCTGTTGCCGTCCATCCCCCATGTCCCGTGCATCTGCTTCCCCCTCGCCATCTCCCTCATCTGGAGAAGAGTTCCCCTCATCCTGACCGTCCTCCTTCTCCTCCAGCACATCGCCCCCCTGCTGGGCTATGTTGTGCAGGACGCAGCAGACCACGACGATGCGGCCGACCCTCCCCGACGGGTACTGTAGGGCCCCCTCAGAGCGGTCCAGGCACCAGAAGTGTATCTTCAGCAGCCCAAAGCACCTCTTGACCACACTCCTGGTCGCTGCATGGGCATCATTGCAGCGGCGTTCTGCGTCGGTCTGTGGCCTCCGTATAGGCGGCACAGGCCACGACCGCAACGGATAACCCCTGTCGCCCAGCAGCCAGCCCCACAGGCAGAGGGGGGTGTCCCTCGAACATGCCGGGGATGAACGATTGGGACAGTATAAAGGAGTTATGCACACTGCCAGGGTACCTGGTGCAGACATGCAGGATCGTCATCCAGTGGTCACAGACCACCTGCACGTTCAATGAATATGTACCCTTCCTGATCAGGCACATGGCCCTTTCCTTCGAGGTGGGCCGCATGGTGATGTGCACTCCATCAATCGCCCCCTGCACCATGGGTATTCGGGCAACAGCGGCGAAACCCGCTGAGCGGGCTTCCTGGTCTGCGCAGTCCACAGGAAACTGTATGTGCCGGTCCGCGATGTCGTACAGGGCGTGAGTGACTGGAACGACCCCTTCGCGAAGAAGTTGAGGGCGACCGTCACCTTGACGGCCAATGGGAGGGCATGTCCACCCCTGGTCCCACGTGGTGCCATGTGTGCCATCAGGTGGCAGATGTGGGCGACGGTTTCCCGGCTCATCCGGAGTCTTCTCCTGCACGCCCTGTCCGGGAGATCCTCGAAGGACATGCGGGGCCGGTACACACATTGTCGCACTTGATGCCTCCGTGGCCGTGGCACCACCTCCTCCTCCTCCTGCTCCTCCTCGGTATCCTTGTCATGTGGCTCCCGCACGGCGTGGTGCTCCTCCTGCGACTCTCGGGCGTGTGGCCCTGTGGCCTGGGAGGCTTGCACGTGCCCCACTGCAGCCTGATGCTCTACAACAGGCTCCGCCACCTCCCTGTCACGCCCGTGCTCCAGCTCCCACTGGGCCTCATGCAGGGCAGCAACCCCCACCACAGCGGCCAAAAACGCTGGGAGATGGCTAAATATTGTACGATCTGTAGGGGGTGGGAGTAGACAGGATTTCAGCATTAGTATACCCCCCTCCACAACCAGGTGCCATGGGTTACTTGGCCGACCCGGTTGCCAGCACGCGCCCCACCCCTGCCCCTCGGTGCCATGAGACCTGTCGGCCGTCCCCCCTGCCAGGGCCACCGTTTGGTGGCACGGCCCTCACCGGGGGGCTGCCGTGTGTGCCGCACTGGACCTACCCGCTGGTGAGAGCCACCAGTTTGGTGGGGGTGTGGGGGGGTCTGGCACATGTCAGGACGACCGGGCCGCCCGCACTGCGACAGCGAACGGGTTGGGTGGACAGCCGCGTGTCCGCCATCATGGGGTCTGGCCATTGAAGCCCGCAGCCTTTGTCGCCCCCATCGCTCCTTCCCCACCCCCACCCCTGGGTGTGTGGAACCACCCCCCCACACCCACCCCCGGATGTGTGGGACCAACCCCCACCCCAAACCCCGGCAGCCCCCCCCACACCGCCCGCAGACATGGCCGTGCCGCTCTCCCTCCCGGGCTCCCCACCCCCAAAGACCCCCCCTCCCCGGGGGCCGCTTCATGCCGTCACCCACATCCTCCTGCAGCGTCAGCCAGCACGACTGGTTGACGCTGTTTTGTAGCATGTTAGAACGGCGCCGGCTTGACATCGAGTCACGCCGGCGGGACTTCAGCCCATCCGGCCCGGAGAATCCCTGCTCCATCATAGAATCGCCGCTACGGCCGTTTTCGGTGATTCTCCGTGCGGCCGGGCGCCATGTGCGGGCGCCCGTTTTGGCACGCATCGGAGAATGGTGTCCTGGGGCGTCATTCTCCGACCCCCCGTCGGGTCGGAGAATCGCCGGGGGCTGCCGTGAATCCCGCCCCCGCCGGTTGCCGAAGTCTCCGGCACCGGATATTCGGCGGGGGCGGGAATCGGGCCGCGCCGGTTGGCGGGCCCCCCCGCTGGATTCTCCGGCCCGGATGGGCCGAAGTCCCGCCGATAAATTGCCTGTCCCGCCGGCGTGGATTAAACCACCTACCTTACCGGCGGGACAAGGCGGCGCGGGCGGGCTCCGGGGTCCTGGGGGGGGCGCGGGGCGATCTGGCCCCTGGGGGTGCCCCCACGGCGGCCTGGCCCGCGATCGGGGCCCACCATCCATGGGCGGGCCTGTGCCGTGGGGGCACTCTTTCCCTTCCGCCTCCGCCACGGTCTCCACCATGGCGGAGGCGGAAGAGACTCCCTCCACTGCGCATGCGTGGGAAACTGTCAGCAGCCGCTGACGCTCCCGCGCATGCGCCGCCCGGAGATGTCATTTCCGCGCCAGCTGGCGGGGCAACAAAGGCCGTTTCCGCCAGCTGGCGGGGCAGAAATCCCTCTGGCGTCGGCCTAGCCCCTCAATGTTGGGGCTCGGCCCCCAAAGATGCGGAGCATTCCGCACCTTTGGGGCGGCGCGATGCCCGTCTGATTGGCGCCGTTTTAGTCGGCGGACATCACGCCGTTTCGGGAGAATTTCGCCCCTGGTGTCGGAGCAGCGTCGCTCGATTCACGTGGCGCCACGGCGATTCTCCGACCCGGCGGGAGGTCGGAGAATCCCGTCCCTGCAGGTCTCTATGTTTCAAAGTCATAGTCAAATACCTAACTAAATATGGACATCCAAAACCATTCGTGGAATTCACACATCTCTGTTTTTGTTCCAACAAAAAAGACTATGGAGATACCAGACTGCCTTTCTACATGTGTCATACTGGAGAAAAGGAAGGATCGAAATTCAATTGGTGGCAGATGGAAGTGAATAACCCCTATCATTGATCCATTGTATCATGACGACTGTCTCAAACTCAGAGGTGAGAACCCACAACACAGGATGTGAAATCAACATAAAAATCACCCAGGATTTGAAAACTGACTTGAACTTGTGAAAAGTCACATGAGAGCAGCCATTTTCTTGTCTGCTTTTGAAACCAGCTAAGAGCTGTTTGCAGTTATCATCAGTTGTCAATTGGATAGAAAGTCAGACCATAAACTAATTGTAAGTCACCAAGAAGCCAAGATAATTAGCAGCAATACCTTGAAAAAAAGCAATTCCAACAGAGAGGATTCCCGCCCCACAAACATGCTCCAATTTAAAGTTTACCTGAGAACCAACTACATGAAACTTCACAACCTGCTGCGGGCATCCACTTTACAAGACCCCCCCCCTTTCAACTTTAAAGCATTGAAAGCCTCCAAAAATGCAGGAGGCTAGTATTGGAGAGACCAAGATATCTGTTATCTTTAGAAATGCATGAACTTTATCTATTTCTAATCTGTGTGTGTATGAATGTACCTCACATTGCATTTCATTTGGGGGAGTGTGTGAATAAATAACTAATCCAACTGAGATTGCCACACTGAGGAAGTTACAGGTTATTATGGTCATGATCAATTAAGTTCTACACAAAGCACTTGGAAAGCAAAAATGAACAAGGGGACAAGTAGAACATGTGATATTCATGTATTATGGGTATAATATGAAGAGGCTGATTCTATTAATGTTACCAGCACCTATAAGCCCAGTGCACTACTGAAACCTTCGTAAAGTGTAAAAATACAATGGGAATGGAAATGTGTTTAAGGGCACCCTAACTGTGGAAGAAGGCTTTGGATTTATTTGTTCTTTATTGGGAAGAGAGAATTGCTGGCAAGGCCAACATTTGTTGCCCAGCCCTCATGGATCTTGAACTGAATGACCATTTCAGAGGACATTTAAGAGGAAACCACATGAATATTGTGGATCTGGAGTCAACATGTAGGCCAGACCAGGTAGTGATGGCAGATTTTGTTCCTTAAAGGATGTTTGTGAACCAGATGGGTTTTTCTGACAATCAATGATAGCTTCGTGGTCACCATTACAGAGATGAGCTTTTAGTTCCAGATTTTATGAATTGAATTTAAATTCTACGAGCAGCAGTGGTGAGATTTGAACCAATTATTACGAACCCAGACCAGACCCCAACAGTGGCTAGGATACTGGAATGAAACTCCAATATTTTAGTTTATTTGTATGACTGTGCATAAAGAATAATTCACTCCAGAAGTGATTGCATGAAGAAATAGGGATTGGGTATGTTTTAAAGCAAGACTTAATTTGAATGCAATATTAAACTTTTTAACTTCACATCCAGAAAGAACAGCTTAAACATTGCTATTCAATTCCCTATTAAACAACAAGAAAATAAATATACAGTTCTCAATCTATCTTAACATCAGCACAGTATAGAGTAATACTTGCTTTATGAAACAAATTTGATTCCTGCTAGCACCCCTTCAGACTCTGGCTGAATATCTTCAAAAAACTGGTTCAGCTTCTTCCTTGCCCCCTGACAAGAATACTGTTTTATAATTAACCTACTATGAGAGAATTGTGGAGTCAGTGTCAGACAGATCAGAATTGCCTCTTCTCTCTCCGTAGCCTTCTCCAAAACTTACTCTCTAAAGCTGTTTCAAAATATGTCTTGCATCCCTTGGCTCCACGCACATCATCTCCCCAAATGTGAAAAACAAATTACTCTGCAGACGGAAAGTACCTTAATTCCCCTGGGACTTTCCCCAGTCATTGGCCCAGACTGAAAACTACATTCTTTTGGTCAATTTCACCTTCTGGCTCCGAGAAGCTCCCAGGTC
This sequence comes from Scyliorhinus torazame, assembly GCF_047496885.1. Classification (NCBI taxonomy): domain Eukaryota; kingdom Metazoa; phylum Chordata; class Chondrichthyes; order Carcharhiniformes; family Scyliorhinidae; genus Scyliorhinus; species Scyliorhinus torazame. The sequence goes on from NC_092714.1 coordinate 229,857,910, forward strand.
TGTACAAAACAAAATATTTTTTTTCAGAACATGACCACTGCAACCAAACACATTATAACCCTAGGCTTTTAACGCTTAAGTTGTCCAAATATTTAGAAGCCATATTCCTAAAATCCTCCAATCGCCACACCATGTCCTCAGAGGATGACTCTGGGCCTCTGGACTACTAGTCCAGTGACATCACTGCACCACTATCTCTCCCTAAATTTAGTTGGAGTCCAATTAAATTGTGGCAAAAGCATAGAATGGTTTAGACTGGATGAGAAATCATCAACGAAACTCCTTGGAATTCTGGAGTCTCACACATTGCCAATTTGAAAACCTCCGGGGGGGGGACACTAATGACAGCATTTTAATACAGACATTGAGCCATAGCCAGGGATTTGGCAACATCACATGGAAAAGAGGGGATACCCCACATAACTATGGGAAGAAATCAAAAAGGGGCCAATGTCATGATGCTAGAAAGGAAGAAAGAAAATGAGACTATGAGAGGTGGAGTGGAAGAAGATAAAGAAAAAACAACTTGGAGGACAACCTGAATAAAAGTGGACTTGGAGTGGTCAAATTGGGGACTGACCCATATAATTATGTTGCTTTAAAATTGTATCGGTTGTTCAAAATATGAATTTAAGTACACATGGGGAACTCGGGGCGCAATTCTCCCATCAGGAGACTAAGTCCCGACGCCGGAGTGAAAACCGGAGTGTTTCACTCCAGCATCGGAGGCCGTTCCCAGCCCCCTATACTCCCACCCCCGGGGGGCTAGGAGCGGCGCCGCGTCATTTATGCGTGCCGGGCCTAGGCGGCGCGTAAAAGCGGCACCGCGTAAATGACGCGACCGGCGCCATGTAAATGACGTCACTCGCGCATGCGCTGGTTGGCCGTCCTCCCCGCGGCTGCCCCGCAAGAAGATGGCAGAGGAAAGGAGGTCCGCCTTCAGAGAGGCCGGCCCGCCGATCGGTGGGCACCGATCGCGGGCCAGACTCCTTTTGAGCCCCCCCCCCCCACCGGTGCTGGAACCCCCCTCGCCCCCTCACAGGCCGCCCCCCCCACCCCCAGCGTTCCCGCGCTGTTCCCGCCGGCAACAACCAGGTGTGGATGGCGCCGGTGGGAACCTGTTGTGTTGGGCAGGCCGCTCGGCCCATCTGGGCCGGAGAATCGCCGCTCGCCCATTACCAACGGCAAGCGGCGAGTCTCCCAGCGGCCAGCCGTGATTCGTGCTGCGCCGGTTTGGGGGGGGTGGGAGAATCGCGTGCGGGCGTCGGGAGGGCGTGGCGGGACTCGCGCGACGCCCGGGCGATTCTTCCACCCAGCGTGGGGGGGGAGAATTCCGTCATATGTGAGTGGAATTATTCGCAGATGATAGATACAATGAGAGGAGAATGAATGAGGAGACCATTAGAAAAAAATAAGGTGGGGGGGGGGAGAGAGACCAGACTGAGGTGCAGGATAAGAAGATAAATAAAATGAGGAAATGCAATCGAGCAGAATGCTGAGGGTTGGGAGCTTCAGCAACAAGTAAATTGAATAGACATGAAAAGCATGTAAGACCATGATGAGGTGCTGAGGAAACAGTTAAAGGGATTATTGGTAAACATGAATCAACAAAAAATGGACAATTTGAGGGATTGGCGACAAATCTCAGGGGGATCCAAGATACAATAAATTAATACAGGTGAAAAATTAGATGAATTTAAAAAAAAGCAAAATTTTCCTTTTAGAATCATGTGGAGTCTTTATGCTGCGTTTGTGATGAATCGGGTCAAGGTGACGTTGAGAGCAATCAAATTGGATAGTTTATCCAAGAGCAATTAAGGAAGTGGATCAATGGGACCAGTGAGTTTAATTATGACATGATGCATCGAATGGGGCTGGGAGTCTTGCCTTTTACCACCCACCACTGTGCACCACCCCTATACCTCCCAGCGACCCTCTGTCTCCCACATCCCACTCAATCACCCTGCCAAGTAGAGGATAAAAAGAATGTAATCCCGATGGTAGTGAACTTGCCGACCCCCCGCCGGGTCGGAGAATCGCCGGGGGCTGGCGTGAATCCCGCCCCCGCCGGTTGCCAAATTCTCCGGCACCGGAGATTCGGCGGGGGCGGGAATCGCGCCGCGCCAGTTGGCGGGCCCCCCCCCCCAGCGATTCTCCGGCCCGGATGGGCCGAAGTCCCGCTGCTGGAATGCCTGTCCCGCCGGCGTGTATTAAACCACCTCTCTTATGGGCGGGACAAGGCAGCGCGGGTGGGGTCCGGGGTCCTGGGGGGGGGGGGGGGGCGCGGGGCGATCTGGCCCCCACGATGGCCTGGCCCGCGATCGGGGCCCACCGATCCGCGGGCGGGCCTGTGCCGTGGGGCACTCTTTTCCTTCCGCCTTCGCCATGGTCTCCACCATGGCGGAGGCGGAAGAGACCCCCTCCACTGCGCATGCGCGGGGATGCCGTGAGCGGCCGCTAACGCTCCCGCGCATGCGCCGCCCGGCAATGTCATTTCCGCGCCAGCTGGCGGGGCACCAAAGGCCTTTCCCGCCAGCTGGCGGGGCGGAAATCAATTTGGGGCGGTGCGATGTCGGACTGATGTGCGCCCTTTGTGGCGCCGGTCGGCGGACATCGCGCCAATTACAGAGAATTTCGCCCTAGAAGTCAACTCTGGAAGGTGTTCCAAGTGCAGTCGATCAGAATAATTGAGGATGTGGAAATTAGCCATTACAGACGCGACATGAGGAGTATCTTGGACATTTGATAAAGAATGAGTCAGACATAGAGTACTGTACCATGAAGGGGACCACCTGGGTGTTCAGGTGTGATGTAGTGAGACAACATATTATCCTGGCTAATGAATTCACCTCAGCTGATGAATCAACAAGATTAATTTAGAACTTTGGGAGAAAGGAAGAATAAACAGAGCTGAACACCCTGTCAGACAGATTATGTTTTGCATGTGGCAAGCGGAAGAAAATATCAAAATAGGAGGCAAAAAACCCAGTTTCCTGTCAACCATCACATTCTCTGCTGTCTGCCTCATTTTCTGATGGTTTTTTTTCAATTCAAGGTATTTGGCATGCTGTCATCTGTATGTTCTTGGTCGCCCTGTTAATTTACCCTCTCCCTCACCATGTGACTTCAATTTTGCTCTCTGAGTTTTCATCTGATGATGAACATTTTACCTACATTTGTACATTATTATGATCCCAGTTCATGTTATTAGTGGACAGCAAGATCCCAGAATGGAATCTTGGCTCAAAACACCGTGGATTCACCGATATCGCGACCGACGCCGGCGTCAACCGGCCTCCAGGCCCAGTAATTCTCCTCTTCTTCAGGGGCTAAAACGGCACCGGAGTGCTGTACGCTGTTCCGGCGGCAAAAGCCGGCCCAACATGGCCAGCGCGGGTCCGCGCATGCGTGCCACGGCCGTCTCCGCGCCGACGCATGCGTGTTGTTGCTGTCTGCGTGCCAGACCCCGGGCAACATAGCGGAGCCCTACAGGGGCCCAGCGCGGAGGAATATAGGCCCCCCTGGAATGAGCGCACCCGCCGATCGGTAGCCCCCGATCGTGAGCCTGGCCAGCGTGGAGATCCCCCGGAGTCAGATCCCCCTGCCCCCCCACCAGGACGGCTCCTCCAGCCAGAACGCTGAGGGTCCGCCGGGTGGGACCATATGTAAAGCATGCCGGGGGGACTAGGCCAAACTCTTCCCGTCAAGTGTGGAGAATCGCCGCGGGGGCCGCTTTCAATGGCCCCCGACCGCCGCCCTGGCGACCGCGCAGGCGCGATTGCCGCCGATTCTCCGGTCACCGGCTTTTAGAATCCCGTTACTTTAGTTTTTTTCTAATGCATGGAGGAACAGTCTCAGGACCACTAATTACTTTCAACAACAAGAAAAAAAAACATTCATTAAACATGAAAAATATTGGATTATGATACATTTTTACTTCCACTTTATCTTAACAATTACATACAGGTTTTAGGATTAACACGGATTGCAAAGTACATCTTAATCTACAATGGTCTCATTAACACAAAGTTCTTTTAAACATACAAGATGAGGGCAAATACACTGTTTACTCTGAATCACAAGTGAATTAATCACACGTGAATTAATGTCTGTGGATGTCTCCTCATAATCCCACCAGATGATTATCACGTGAGAGTTTCCGAACTCCACTCCCAAAAACACGCTTTAAAATTTTCTCTCATAATTATGCTTTCCCTTAGCGTTTTACAATCCAAAAACAAAATTGGGGTTTCACCACTTAGGCCACTGAATTGTGAAGGGATATGACTGGATCAAAGCTGCAGATGGTTTTAAGAATCTGTCAATCACAGGCTACTACTTAAAAGCTATGAATGGCTTGCAGATAATGGATCTGTGGGAATGAGATGCAAGCACAGCTGCTCTCCCTTGAGGAATGGACATGTGATGCTGCAAGGTAAGTATTACAGCAATACTGCTTCCCATTGCCCCTGCCTGGACTGTTCTCGAGGTTCCATGCTTTTGTTGGGAGGATGTCTATGTGTGGGGGGGTGTCTGTGTTTGGGGAAGGGGTCTGAGGAGGGGGTTCCTTTAAGGTAAAGGGTTCCTATGGGGGCCCCCCCTATTGCAGGAGTCCCTGGTGGTCCCTATATTACAGGTGTCCCTGTGGGAGATCCCTTTATGACAGGGTTCTCAGAGGGGTGTCCCCCGATTACAGGGGCCGCTGTGGTGGTAGCGGGGAGCATGTGGGGGTCTGGTAGAGGAGGTGTGGGCAAGCAGTGCATTGTTGAGGTTGGGTGACCCTCAGATGGGCTTGGATGGTCTCTACCAGTGTGGCCCTGGCATTGAGCCCCCTTGGCCCACCATGACATCTACCATGTAAGGTTCACAATTGCTGAGACCACAAGTGATCCATGCCCACATGATTCCCGGCCACGGGGCCAAGAGAATCATGGGAGGCCGGAGAACAGGGCGCCTGGCCCTCTAAATAGATGACCCATTTACATTTATTTACACCCCCCCGCCAGCACACATGATGGACCACATTTACGCTGACAGTGGGGGGTCGGAGCATTACGTTCGGATTGGAGCCCATTGCCGATCCCGATTTTCCCCCATCGCCTGATACTCTGTTCCATCAGGGAACACATTCAGAGCATCCCGGAACAGAGTATCCCGCCCATTATCTTTTCTACGAATATGTCCAATTTTAACATTAAACTGCTGTAATGATAAACTGCAACAGAATAATTCAGGTTTTAAACTTTCCCTTCCCAGTTGCAGTTCTTGGACTGCCTGGTCCATCGCAGAATTCTCTCCTTGCCCTGGTACCGGTGTAATTTCACTATTACTGCCCTTGGTTGGTCCCCGGCTTTGGGCTTTGGTCGCAGCGACCGATGTGCCCTGTCTATTTCTGGTGGGTTGGGGAAGGTCTCCCTTCCCACCAGGTTGCCCAGCATCTGGGCCACATAGTTTGTGGGGTCCCTACCTTCGATCCCCTCCGTTAAGCCCACAATCCGCAGGTTTTGTCGTCTCGACCGGTTTTCTTGGTCCTCAACATTTCCTTTTAAACTGCCCTGCATCGCGACCAACCTCGCCACCTCTTTCTTCAGGGCAACGATCCGGTCACTCTGATCAGTTGTGGCTCTTTCCAGGTTTTTGATCATCGCCTCTTGGGCCTCCAATCTCTTTTCTGCTTTGTCTTTGGCGAGCTGCATGTGCGCCAGTGCTTCGACCACTGCATCCTTCACCGCTGCCTGGATGTCCATTTTCGTTTCCTGCCAAGGCCCCTCAGTGCTTCCGAGAAGAATGCCATCCAGCTAGCCCCTGTTCAGGGAGGGCTTTGTGTGTCGCTGGTCTGCCCTTCTCGCTCCAGTGCAACCTGCACTCCGCCGCCTTGTGCACTGATCGGCTTGTCCGATTGTTTCCGCTCCAGGCTCCTTCCACTCCTGGTCTCTGCTTGGCCCCTGGACTGACTTTTTCTGGGCATTTTCCCCTTCTCTCTTTTCCCCCCTGTTTTACTAAGGTTGGGGGAAAGAGTTGTTGAGTATTCTGGCGAGTTTTCAGTGAAAAGTGGCTATTTGCAGGTCCGCGGGAGGAGACCCACCTGACGGGCGACTGCTCTGCACATCATCGTCACCGGAAGTCCTCAGTAATAGTTAATGTAAGGTCACCCGAGTTTGAGGCTGGGTCCAGAGTCAGAACCTGACGAGGGCGCGAGGCACTGTCCGCCACTCTCTCAGCTAAGTGTTCATCCATCATTCATGTGTATGGAGGCACAGTCATACCTGACACTGGTGGATGGGGTGCCTGCCATCTCTCTGGGCTCCTGAAAATATCACAAAATATTCCGGCCAGTGATGTAAGAAGACACATGACCCAGATCCACAGGTCAGAGTGGTGTTTTGCAAAGTCATGAAAAGACCTAAGCAGGGAGATCGCTTTTAGCTTGTACCCTTTACAGTACATGTGTTAATAGTTCTAGTAGCTAGTAAAAACTTCTGTTCACCAACTGAAGACTATGAAGACTTATCTAATACCTGTTCTATAACTAACACCCTCCCAAAATTAATTGCTCAGCTAGCAGTGCTGGCCCTGGGTCACTGTCCGTGTGGAGTTTGCACACTCTCCCCTTGTCTGCGCGAGTTTCCCCCCACAGCCCAAAAGATGTGCGGGTTAGGTGGATTAGCCACGTTAAATTGCCCCTTAACTGGGAAAAAGAAATTGGGTTCTCTAAATTAAAAAAAAAGAAAGGTAGAAGTAATGTGGAAGAAGGAAAGAATAACCAAAGCAGTAAAGCAAACTGGACAGAAGAGTCGAAATGTATCATGGGGTTAGACAAGGAACAAAATAAAATTAATACCAAAGCATGGGAAGGAAGAAATTAAGTTGAAAATGAGCAGAACAATAGTTGGGGGAAGTTATAATATGTGTGATCAAATTAGCAGAAGACAAAGGCCCTGATCTACTCAGCAATTGATTAAATTGAAAACTAATTTACCACACACTGAAACCGGGAGCGACTTAGACTGATGAGGTGGCACAAACAGAAAAGAGGGTTTTGCACTATGTAAGGCAATGCACAAACTTATTAGCAATCATCAGGAAATAAGCAGGAGATTTGAAAGTGCAATGATTTGATTAAAGTTTTTGTTATAACCCGACTGGAGGCCATGGGGTCTGCAACATCAGAGCCCCTGTGGCCTCAACTTAATATGATCTCCCCAGGTGAGGGACCAGAGATACACCCTTAAGCTAATGGCTCCATGGTACATAAATACCCTGGCCCTAGTGCGGGCCGGGCGCGGGAGACTCTTCGGTGCGTAGGAGTTGTATTACAGTAAGTAAAATAAATATTGAGTTTTCTCACAGTCATCGCTTCCATGTGGTTGGTCACCTGGAACTGTACACTGGCATTGAGGGTAAAGTGGCGCTGCAGGAGACTACATTTCTTCCATTCCCGGCTCACCTTGAGAAGGCCTTAGGAGGCCTCCATCTAGGCTGCAGGTATATCATTAATTGGAAAGTTAGGGGCGTTTGACGCTGAGACAGGTGACTGGGCCCAATATATTGAGCGAATGCGCCATTTCCTTCGACTCAACGACATTATAGGCGACAAAAGCCAAACGGTGACCCTCCTCATGCTCTGCGGGGCAGACACCGATAGCATCATCAAGAGATTAATTTACCTGGATTCACCTTACATCCGCCAGTTTCCGGAGTTGGTTCCCTTGATAAGCAATCATTTCAATGCAAAACCGCTGCTGATAGTCCACTGTTCTTTTTCACATGGCCATCCAGGGTGTGTCCGTGACCGACGCCTTGACCCAAAAACTCCCAGAGTGTTGTGAGTTCAGCCCAACTTTGTCCAAGATGCTCAGAGAACAGTCAGTTTGTGGCATCTGTGATGGTGATGCGAGGACCCAAGAACGCTTGCTGGGGGAAACGCATCTCGATTTATTGAAGGTGACCGACATAGCTTTGTCCTGGGAAATCACAGTGCACTGTACCCAGGGGCTTCGCGGCTGGGCTGTCCTCAGCTGGGTGTGGAGCACCATACCCCCCTCGTGCTGTAGTTCAGGACTCCCGCCATTGGGGATGCATTTCTCGAAAACCAGACTCGCATCAGTGTTTTTCCAGCGAGAGATGCCAGCACACCCCCATTCCGGAGACAGCCTACCTGCGGAATGGTGCCCGGAGAAACTGACGGGACAGGCACCAGCGGGGAAGCTCACCCACCCGCTGCTGCACTCCCGATGACTGTGCCCAGGGACGGGCCCGTTTTGTGGAGGACCAGGCAGAGGGTGACCACCAACTCGATTGTATTTCAGCGCCACAGGTGAAGGTCCGGATCAATGGTTTCCCCATCCAGTTTGAGCTCGATACCGGGGTCATGGTCTCAGTAGTCAGCCGCCACACGTACGACCAAGTCTGCTTGGACATCCACAGTTTGATATTGCAAGATACCGACTCAAAGCTGACGACGTACACAGGGAGATCGCGGACACCTCAGAGGTCCCCGTGGAGTACACCTGCCATTGGTGGTAGGGAAAGATTTGGGCCCCAGATTGCTGGGACAGGATTGGCTGAAGCACCTCCAGCTGGATTGGCAGGAGGTGTGCCGCATATACCCAGATGGGCCGGACGCGATGCTGGCACATTTCCCGGACATTTTTCACGACGGATTTGGCACCATCCGAGGGACCTCCACCAAGATTTTTGAGGACCAGAGGCCCAGCCACGCTATTTTCCGGTCCACCCCATCTGCTATGCGTTTAAGCCTAAGGTGGATGTGGGGTTGGACCATCTGGAACAATTAGGTATCATCTGGCCAGTGCAGTTCGCAGATCGGGCTGTGCCGGTTGTGCCAGTGATGAATCTGTTGGGTCTGTCCATCTCTGCGGACATTATAAGGTGACAATAAATCGAGCATCCCATTTGGACGGTTAACGGTGCCCAGGATTGAAGACCTGTATGCTCGGCTCAGTGGCGGGCGTACTTTCACCAAGCTCGACATGAACCACGCTTATTGACAGTTAGTTTTGGACCTGATTACCATCAATACACACCGGGGTATTTACACCAGGTTGCCTTTCGGAGTCTGCTCCACATGAGCCATGTTTCAGCGAGTGATGGAGAGCATTCTCCAGGGATTGCTGCAGGTTGTGGTTTATTTCAAGGACGTATTGATCACCAGTTCATCTGACCAGGACCATATGAAGAACCTGGAGGATGTGCTACTTTGGTTTGAGGCAGTCGGGGTCTGCTTATGGCGGGAAAAGTCTATTATGGCAAGTTCATTCCACATTTGGTGACTGTTTTGGCCCCACTGCATATTTTGCTAAAGAAAGGCCAGCGATGGTTTTGGGATCCGCTGCAACAGATGGTGTTCGACAAGGTGTAGCAGCAGCTCTCGTCCTCCTGTCTGTTGACTCATTTTGACCCATCAAAGCCCTTGTTGTTAACCTGCGATGCTTCACCTTACAGCACCAGGGTGGTTCTGGTGCACCAAATGGATGAGGGAACAGAACGGCCCATTGCATTTGCTTCACACAGCCTGACTACAGCGGAGTGGAACTGCACACAAATCAAAAAGGAAGGTTTGGCGTTGGCTTTTGGGGTGAAGCGATTCCAACAGTATGTGTACAGGCATATATTTATGGCCTATATGGACCGCAAGCCCCTTTTGTTTAAGGAGGATAGGGCAATTCGCCCCATGGCATCCGCCTGCATTCAGCTCTGCTCCTGGCGGCATATAGTATGTGTTGAAACATTATCCGGGCATGAGGATTCCACACATGGACGCCCTCAGCCGACTCCCATTGCCCACCAGCATGCCGACGCCCACCACTTCAGACAAGATGATTGCAGCTTTGCCCTTTATAGACTCCTTGCCAGTTACGGCCACGCAGGTGAGGGTGTGGACACAGATGGACCCATTGTTGGCCAGGGTCCACCACATAATGCTGTACGGGACCCAATATTGCACTCTCCAGGTGAATCTGCCTGTGTTCACCACGAAGGTGGATGTGCTCAGTGTGGTAGAAGCCATCCTGCTGTGGGACTACCAAGGGGTCATGCCCGAGCGAGGCCAGGGTGCAATCGTACACGACCTCCAGACATCTTCCAGACATCCGGGTGTCTCGAAGATGAAAATGTTGGCCCAGAGCTATGTATGGTGGCCGGGGATAGACACAGATATCAAAACATTGGCGAGACAATGTACATGGTGTCAAGAGCACCTGAATCTCCCCCTGCAATTCCTAGTGGGACCTTTGCGAGGACCCCTGTATTTACTTATCATGGACGGCCATTCTAAGTGGATGAACGTCCACCGCATGTCCACAAGAACATCACGAGCCACTACTGAGATGCTCCGACAAATGTTCAGTATGCACGGGCTTCCCGAGGTGTTAGTGTCGGACAACGGCACAACTTTCATTGGTGCGGAATTAGCTGGTTTCCTGAAGCTAAACGTGGTCCACCGTATACGGACCACACCTTACCATCCGTCATCTCGCGATGGCCGATCAGGCGGTACAGACCTTTAAGCTGGGAATGTGAAGACAGACATCCGGTTCCCTGGAGACCCGTCTGGCCCATTTCCTCTTCTCTTACTGAACCACGCCACATGCCATTGCCGGGGTGGCACCCTCAGATTTGTTAATGGGTCGTCGGTTGCGCACCTGGTTGAGCCTCGTCCTGCCAGAGGTTGTGAAAAGGGCTGCGACTGGCAGGAATACTCCGAAGGACGACGACCTAGACCCGTCAGGGAAGTTTCCGTTGGCGACAAATCTATGTCCGGAATTCCGCTGACATGGATTCATGGTTCAGTGATAAAGTGATCAGAGCTGATCTCATACTCCGTACGAGTACACAAAAGAATCGGACAGGCACGTGGACCACCTCCAAAGCTGTTTAGTCCCGCAGCAGGTCCTTGAGGGGAAAATCAAAACCCCCATGGCTGTTGGTGCCCCTTCCTCCACGGCAGCCGCCTTTAATAAATAAGAGGATAAGCCTCTCGACCTGGAAATGTGGGAGGTCCATTCATCCGACCCTGAATTGGACATGGAGACTCTGCCAATGACGGTCAAAATTAATATAGTGCCGGCCGCCGGCCCGAGCACGGTGGAACCACTCAGGAATTCGGCCCGCAAACGTCGCTCCCCGGTTCGTTACACCCCTCCAGGCCCAGAGTGGTGGACGTTAACGAGACAGCCCGCGAGGAAAGCGGGCACAAGATCTTCTCCCTCCTGCTGTTGAGATGGACGACCTGTCGGACGTGGAGGGGAAATGGTATTATAACCAGATCGGGGGCCGAGAGGTCTGCAACATCAGAGTATCTGTGGCCTCACCCGAATATGATCTCCCCAAATGAGGGGATGGAGCTACACCCTTCAGCCAAGTGCCCCATGGAACATAAATGCCCTGACTTGAGCATGGGCCCGGCACGGGAGACGCTTGGGGGAGTAGGATGATAAAATAAATGTTGAGTTTTCTTACAGCCATCGCTTCTGTGTGGTCGCTCGCCTGGAACTTTACAGTGATGATATTGTCTGAAGAGCTCATTCCTAGAATTAACAAATCATGATAATCTTACTGCAACATTGAAATAAATGCTAAAACAAGTACCTAGACTGCCAATCATTTTGCCCAAAATATTTAACTTCCCAGGTGTGGTAGTATGTATTGGGGGTCATGTGGGACTGGAAGCCCTAATGTCATTGGCTGACAGATCCCGGGTCCTGGCTGGCCGTTGACCTCATGCTCCGCCCTGAAGGCGAAGTATAAGAAGCCGGTGCCTTCCCCCGCATGCCAGTTTACTATCGGGCTGCTGGGGAACAGACACGCTTAATAAAGCCTCATCGACTTCACTCTATTCGTCTCACGGAGTCTTTGTGCGCTACAATTTATTAAGCGTGCCTAAAAAGGACTATGGAGCTCAGGATCATTCCAGAATGCCTGAGGATCAGCCCCCACGCAGTGAACGCGGCAGCAGCCTTCAAACACTGGCAGACTTGCTTCGAGGCCTACATCAGATCGACTACAGGCCCTGCACTCGAGGGTGAGCACGGAGACTTTCACCCTCATTGAAGACACCGACGATTTCCAGACGGCGTTCACAGCACTGAGAAGTCTCTACGTTCGCCCAGTTAACCAAATCTACGCTCGCTACCAGCTCGCGACAAGACGGCAAGCTCCCGGAGAATCGATGGACAAGTTCTACGCCGCGCTGCTGATTTTGGGACGAGCCTGCAGCTGCCCGTCGGTGAATGCAAACGAACATACGGACATGTTAAAGCGCGCTGCTTTTGTGGCAGGTATGCAATCATCCCAAATCCGCCAAAGACTTCTAGAAAAAGAGTCGCTAGGACTCTCAGAGGCACGGGCCCTGGCAGCCTCCCTGGACGTAGCCGCGCGTAATACCCGCGCCTACGGCCCCGACCGCGCGGCAGGCCATTGGGCCCCATACGTACCCGTCGCGGCAAACCCCCTAACCCCCCCCGGACACCCCACAGGCTTGCGCAGTCCAAACGCCGAGTCGCACCGGGGGCGCCCGCTGTTATTTCTGCGGCCAGGCGAAGCACCCCCGACAACGCTGTCCGGCCCGCGCAGCCATCTGCAAAAGCTGCGGGAAAAAGGGCCATTATGCGGTGGTGTGCCGATCCCGCGAGGTCGCCGCCGTCCCGGGGCCACAGGGAGCCCTACAGGCAGTCTATGCCTCCCAACCCCCCCAGCACGCCATGTGCGACCCGCAGACGCCGCCATTTTGGGTCCCGACCACCGCGGCCCCGGGAGAACTGGGAGCCCTGCATGCCGCCTACGCTCCCCAACCCCCCTCCCCGCAGTCCATGTACGACCCGCCGCCGGCGCTCCCGATTTGGGTGCCGGCCAACACTCTCCACGGAGAGGAGGGGGTTTTTTGCATCCCGAACGCCACCCTCACCCCCGTCCCGCGCCCCACGCCTGACCCGCCGGCGCAACCTACCTGGACCCCGACCACCGCTGTCCCCGGCGAGGGAGCTCCGCACGGTCCCAGCGCTCGCGGCCCCACGACTGACCCGCCGGCGCCGCCGGCCTGGGCCCCGACCACCGCTGTCCCCGGCGAGGGAGCTCCGCACGGTCCCAGCGCTCGCGGCCCCACGACTGACCCGCCGGCGCCGCCGGCCTGGGCCCCGACCACCGCTGTCCCCGGTGAGGCAGCTCCGCGCGGTCCCAGCGCTCGCGGCCCCACGACTGACCCGCCGGCGCAACCTACCTGGACCCCGACCACCGCTGTCCCCGGCGAGGGAGCTCCGCACGGTCCCAGCGCTCGCGGCCCCACGACTGACCCGCCGGCGCCGCCGACCTGGGCCCCGACGACCGCTATCCCCGGTGAGGGAGCTCCGCGGGTCCTAGCGCCCGCGGCCCTGGCGCTCGCAGTGAAGGAACTCCGCGCGGTCCTAGCGCCCGCGGCCCTGGCGCTCGCAGTGCAGGAACTCCGCGCGGTCCTAGCGCTCCCCAGACCCCCCAGCACACCATTTGCGACCCGCAGACGCCGCCATTTTGGGTCCCGACCACCACGAGGGGAGGAGGGGGCGCCGCCATCTTGGACCGCTCCCGACCTGTACGACGCATGGGGGCAGCCATTTTGTCCACCCCTGACGCCATCTTGTGACCCCTCAGCCACGTGCGATGTATGGGGGTGGCCATTTTGTCCATCCCCGATGCCATCTTGGACGGCAACAACGGACCCCACCCCACTACTACAACCACGGCTCGCTTCGGTTACGCTCGATCAGGCTCGGCCCCGGACTCTCCAGATGACGACGACAACGGTCCTAATTAACGGCCACGAGACGCCATGCCTAGTCGACTCCGGGAGCACGGAAAGTTTTATACATCCCGACACGGTAAGACGCTGTTCCTTAACTACCTATCCCAGCGCACAAAAGATTTGCCTAGCTGCAGGATCCCACTCCGTACAGATCCAGGGATTCTGCATAGTTACCCTAACGGTACAGGGGAGGGAATTCAAAATCTACAAACTTAACGTCCATCCCCAACTCTGTGCCCCCACCTTGCTGGGCTTAGATTTTCAATGTAACCTACAGAGCCTTACGTTTAAATTCGGCGGCCCCATACCCCCACTCACTATCTGCGGCCTCGCCACCCTCAAGGTGCAACCCCCGTCCTTGTTTGCGAACCTCACCCCGGATTGCAAACCCGTCGCCACTAGGAGCAGACGGTACAGCGCCCAGGACCGGACCTTTATTCGCTCCGAAGTCCAGCGGCTACTAAAGGAGGGCATAATCCAGGCCAGCAATAGTCCCTGGAGAGCGCAGGTGGTAGTAGTGAAGACAGGGGAGAAACAAAGGATGGTCATTGACTATAGCCAGACCATCAACAGGTACACACAACTAGACGCATACCCTCTCCCCCGCATATCCGACATGGTCAATCGGATTGCCCAGTATAAAGTCTTCTCCATCGTGGACCTCAAGTCCGCCTACCATCAGCTCCCCATCCGCCCAAGTGACCGCAAGTACACAGCCTTCGAGGCAGACGGGCGATTATACCATTTCCTACGGGTCCCTTTTGGCGTCACAAACGGGGTCTCGGTCTTCCAACGGGAGATGGACCGAATGGTTGATCAACATGGGTTACGGGCCACGTTCCCGTACCTCGACAATGTAACCATCTGCGGCCACGATCAGCAGGACCACGACGCCACCCTCCAAAAATTCCTCCAGACCGCCAAAGCCTTGAACCTCACGTACAACGAGGACAAGTGCGTTTTTAGCACCGATCGGCTAGCCATTCTGGGCTACATAGTGCGCAATGGGATAATAGGCCCCGACCCCGAACGTATGCGCGCACTCATGGAATTTCCCCTCCCGCACTGCCCAAAAGCCCTGAAACGCTGCCTGGGGTTCTTTTCGTACTACGCCCAGTGGGTCCCCCAGTACGCAGACAAGGCCCGCCCCCTAATACAGACCACGACTTTCCCTCTGTCGACAGAGGCTTGCCAGTCCTTCAGCCGCATCAAAGCGGACATCGCAAAGGCCACGATGCGAGCCATCGACGAGACCCTCCCCTTCCAGGTCGAGAGCGACGCCTCTGACGTAGCTCTAGCGGCTACCCTTAACCAAGCGGGCAGACCCGTGGCCTTCTTCTCCCGAACCCTCCACGCCACAGAAATCCGCCACTCCTCAGTGGAAAAAGAAGCCCAAGCCATAGTGGAAGCTGTGCGACATTGGAGGCATTACCTGGCCGGCAGGAGATTCACTCTCCTCACTGACCAACGGTCGGTAGCCTTCATGTTCGATAATGCACAGCGGGGCAAGAGTAAAAATGACAAGATCTTAAGGTGGAGGATCGAGCTCTCCACCTTCAACTATGAGATCTTGTACCGGCCCGGAAAGCTGAACGAGCCGTCCGATGCCCTATCCCGCGGCACATGTGCCAACGCACAAATTGACCGCCTCCAAGCCCTCCACGAGGACCTCTGCCACCCGGGGGTCACTCGGTTTTACCACTTCATCAAGTCCCGCAATCTCCCATACTCTTTAGAGGAGGTCCGTACAGTCACAAGGGACTGCCACATCTGCGCAGAATGCAAACCGCATTTTTTCAGGCCAGATGGAGCGCACCTGATTAAGGCTTCCCGCCCCTTTGAACGCCTCAGTCTCGATTTCAAAGGGCCCCTCCCCTCCACCGACCGCAACGCGTATTTCCTTAATGTAGTGGACGAATACTCCCGCTTCCCTTTTGCCATTCCCTGCTCCGACATGACCGCGGCCACAATCATTAAAGCCCTGAACAGCATCTTCACGCTGTTCGGTTACCCCGCATACGTCCACAGCGACAGGGAGTCCTCTTTCATGAGTGACGAGCTGCGCCAGCTCCTGCTCAGCAAGGGCATAGCTTCAAGCAGGACGACCAGCTACAACCCCCGGGGGAACGGGCAAGTAGAAAGGGAGAACGGCACGGTCTGGAAGGCCGTCCTACTGGCCCTACGGTCCAGGGATCTCCCAGTTTCACGGTGGCAGGAGGTCCTCCCGGACGCTCTCCATTCCATCCGGTCGTTATTATGTACAAGCACTAATCAAACGCCTCACGAGCGTCTCCTTGTCTTCCCTAGGAGGTCCTCCTCTGGAACGTCGCTGCCGACCTGGCTGGCAGCCCCAGGACCCATCCTGCTCCGAAATCACGTGCGGGCACATAAGGCGGACCCGTTGGTCGAAAGGGTTCACCTCCTCCACGCAAACCCCCAGTACGCCTACGTGGAGTACCCCGATGGCCGACAGGACACGGTCTCCCTGCGGGATCTGGTGCCCGCCGGCACCACGCACACCTCCCCGACACCATCAACCCAACCCCCCCCCCTTCCTGCCACCGCCGCACCCCGCGACCGCCCCCTTCCCAGGAGGATCAGTCCCCCTCCCCTTTGCACCGACAGCTGAAACCGTGCGGCTCCCGGAGGCGACAACACTGGTACAAGCACCACCACCACCGCCGGGATCGAGGCGATCGACACAGACGACCAGACCGCCCGACCGACTCGTGGCGTCGATGTAAAACAAAGATGGACTGTCCAATGAACATTTTGTTTTTCCTATACCCTCTGTAAATAGTTGTAACAGGACGATACTGTCCAATACTGTACTACCATGTAACTGTTCTATCCTCCCAGGACCAGCCCTGTAAACCCTTACCACCATACGAAGCATCACCCCGCCGGGTTCATTTTTGACAAGGGGTGAATGTGGTAGTATGTATTGGGGGTCATGTGGGACTGGAAGCCCTAATGTCATTGGCTGACAGATCCCGGGTCCTGGTTGGCCGTTGACCTCATGCTCCGCCCTGAAGGCGAAGTATAAGAAGCCGGTGCCTTCCCCCGCAGGCCAGTTTACTATCGGGCTGCTGGGGAACAGACACACTTAATAAAGCCTCATCGACTTCACTCTATTCGTCTCACGGAGTCTTTGTGCGCTACACCAGGCCATCTCCTCCACCCTGTAAAGATTCTTTCCCTAGAAGAAACAAAATAAAAAGGAGTAAAGGCCTATCGCCAACTCAAGAAAAATAATCAGTAAAATTCTTCTCAGAGACCCTAAGGCAATGAAGCAACATCCAGGTAATGGCACCTTGCAATACTTATACTGTTAAATTGAAGAAAATGATTCTTACTGATGTGTTTAGAAGATTAGAATATGAGAGCTACACTGATTTACAGGTATTTTCAGACAAAGGATTAAATATCACTTAATTACAGTATTTTGCCTATATAGACATATAAACATGTCACTACAGGAAGAGCAGCTTCTTAATTTTTAATATAGGAACTCTAATTGAAGATTAGATTTTTTTAAATAAGGAAGTCAGAGGGCATTTTTAGATCATTGGTAGGGGATTAACTTAATTATTTTGTTTCAATAAACTGATCCAGTACTAGCACTTACCCAAGGGTCTATTGGGATGCTGTCTTTATTATAAGTTTGTACATGTAAAAGGATTATATTAAGACTTCGAATAGTTTAAGAAAGTCTATAGTAACCTACATTTTCATTTTGTCTCAGTCACCGTTGCCTAAGATCGTCAAACACTCTGATTACGGACTCCTCTGCACTGCAACATTATAATGGTATTTTAATATTGGCTATGCACAGCTCAGTGGAACCAAATGAAAGTGCAACCCATAAACATTTTCTGTATTCCACAAATAAAATCCCCAAGGTATATTTTAGAAGAGCTTACTTTGCTGTAAATAACTCATTCACATCCCAGAAGGAACTCGGCATTTTTATGAATAAAACAACCTGCCAACTTGAGTGTTAGGGACGGGTAGTTATCATCCCACCCCACCTCCTGCTGTTGCGTTGTGATTGATATGTTGATAAGCTCAAATACTATTACAACTGCAGAGATTTATCAAGTTAGCTGCAAATCTGGAAGCAATTGTCAGCTGTGCATTGAAGGCTTAAGTGATATTTCTAAGCGGCTGGAAGTATAAAAAGGCAGCATTATGGCTCTTCTCAACAAAGACACAATGTTGTTCCTGCATGGTTGGTTTATATTGATCTGTCTAAAACTGATAAAGCTTGGCAAATGATCTAATTACAAAAATCAGAGGTCACTAATGGATTGCTGATAACTCTATGTACAATATGATAATGTGGTGCAATAGAATAAGCACAGTTTCAACCGAATGACCTTCATCTGAGAATTATGTACTGGGTTGACTGGACCATTACACCTCAGGGGGAAAAGGAAAACAGGGGGAAATCTGTGATGAGAAAAGGCCACCATTTTCTGATATCAGTTTTAAATTTATTTACTGCTATTTTCCAGTTATGTCACCTGACCCTACTGTTTTTTAACGTTTACTTTGAAGTAATATTTTGAGTTTAACTTATCTACCATTTCTTTTTTTTACAATATCCATCTTAATGACATGCCCTCTTAGCCATCTTCTCTCACACTCGGGATCAGACTCATTGCTGTTCTGTGCACCTGTTTTTAATCTTCCTTTGGCATGATGAGCAAAACTGAGCCCAATGCTTTAATTGCGGTCTGGCCAGTAGAGAGTAAAGTTTGTATATAGTTTTTTTGTAGATATGTCATTGAGCTGATTGCAAACCCAAACATCCTTTTAGTTTCTAAATTGACAAACAGTTTATTAAATTGCTTTGCCAGGTTTTCTGGGCATTGAAAGTGGAGTACATGCTCATAATCCCACATAAGGTTGGTATTGCTTTTTCATTAATGCTAGTTATACTACACATATGCATGAATGTAGCTATATAGCCAAGCAATCAGGTCAGCCATCTGACTTCTGAATGCATTAAAATAAGAGGTATGAAACTGACACTAGTATGGTGTCTGAGTTGACGTTACCTGTGCTTTGCACCAGAATTTATACAACCCAGTCTGATGCATGTTTGAATTCTCAATATGGGCTTGCAGCGCCAGACTCCATGCTTGGAGCACGTATTCCAAATTTGCCCTTTAACCCTCGGCCGAGGCTTTATGTCCACTCCCACTGGCAGGTTCTTCCTCTCCCGCCAATGATGACTGCCCGTCGTGCACTCCCCAGCAATGGAGGCTGCGAACAACAATGTCCCATTGACAGCAGTGGGACTAGAAGAACCCTCTAGCAGCTAATGGCAGGCCACCCCCGCAGACGTGAAACATGTCCTGCAGGGGAGGGGGGGCGGGGGGGGGGGGCAACCCCCGCCCAGATTATTTGTCAGTTGTTTGCCAATTTGTATTAATGATCTAAATCCTTTTGCCAATCTAGATAACTTTATTTTGCTTCGTACAATTACAGAAACGAAGAAGTTGGCTATAGATTTGGATATTGCATTTCAAACATTATGGCAAGACATTAGGATTGTTTGCTCCTATTTTTGGGTGATTCGAGTGCCCTTGAAGCTCCAAAATAGCACCCACAGTATGCATGTGGAATGCCATATTGGTGAGTGCATACACAATAAATGGCTGCTGGCAGTTTGCGGAAGAGTCAGGTTATGATGTCAGTGTTGATGCAGGCTAGTATGCACTTGGTAGAATAAGGCATTTGAAGGTGCATTTATTGACCTTGACCACTTGTGTGGGGTCATTGAATATCGTACGGCACTGCATTCAGACCCTCAGGATTTGGCAACCTAGCATTGACTTCTGTGGCTATCTACTCTCACTGCCATAGAGGGCCCCAGCCTCCCTTTCCATTGAGAATACAGGACACCTCTCCTCCTTTCTACCTTCTCCACCAAGACCACCAGTGCAGAGTCTGATAATCTTGGAGTCTATTCTCCCCTCTTCCATTCTATTCATACTGAAACAAGAAAGTGGGTTCTTTAAAGATAAGACTATATATAGATTTATCAGGTGGCTAAATATAGTATGCCTGACGTCGACTCCGCTGCCTACAAGTTATGGAACAAATACATCCTGTTAAGGTGTGTAATGATTAATAGTAGTTTCAGAAATACTTCCTTAAAGGTTGCTGCACATCATATCACAACATCTACTATGTCATGCAGTGTTCGGTAGCACAGTGGTTAGCACTGTTGCTTCACAGCGCCCAGGTCCCAGGTTTGATTCCCATTTGGGTCACTGTCTGTGCGGAGTCTGCATGTACTCCGGGTCTTCTGGGTTTCCTCCGGGTGCTCCATTTTCCTCCCACAAGTCCTGAAAGACATGCTGTTAGGTAAATTGGACATTCTGGATTCTCTCTCTGTGTACCCGAACAGGCGCTGGAGTGTGGCGACTAGGGGATTTTCACAGTAACTTCATTTCGGCGTTAATGTCAGCCTACTTGTGACAATAATAAAGATTATTATTATACCTAAGTGCATACTAGTCACTTCCCACACCACTACCAACATCTTGCCCAGCTAACGCACCATCCCTTTATGAGACAAAAACTAGTCTTAAACTGTAAAGGCCAGTTTTGAATGATTCTAGCCACTCTCCATATTACCCCCAACAGTCCCACTGATGTATCCAGCCAATCGCCTGTATGGGTAGCACTGGCTGGATGCTGAAATTATTGAAAGGAGGTTACAGTGCTGTCTGCATCACAATCAAAGGGCAGAGGTTAATTATCTATTGTGATCAACATTAATTTTCAAGCACTATTACATTTAGCCCTCTACAGGGTAAATGTTCAGACGGTGCACTCCCAGTGTGGAGCTGGTGCCAGGGAGGAAATCACAGATATATAGTGAACAATTTTCCTTCTAAGAGCATTGTATGTGCAATTTCTCAAATATAACTCAGTTTCTTCGTAATATAATGAGATAGTTTTCTGTACTTTTATTAATCATTTATTAAAATTTTTAAACAACCTTAAAAATATAGGTTTTCTTTCATATGCCAGGTATACAATCAATTTGTCATAAAATTCAAATGAATCTCAGTCTAATGAAGAAACAGAGAAAGAGCCAAGGGGCACTTTTTAATTGATAGTAATATTAATGCCCTTAATAATTAATTATTTTAGCTTTCACAATAAAGCGAGACAACAATAAGCAAACTTGACGATTTTTCTGTTTTGTACTCTGATGTGCATGGTGGGACATCTGACAGGGAACATTTCTGTGATAGGGAACCTGTCCAATTTCTAGCCATGAGGAATAGGACAGGGTCTGTTATAACCTTACAGTCTACCTGGGTTGTTAAGAAATGTGAACATACCTTAGCCTGGGCAGACTCCATTTTCCTGCAGGCCCAAGAGTTCTGAGCATGTGCAGAGCGTGACTGGATTACCACACCCAAGGTACAGGACAAGAATAGCTGGGTTACAGTCAGGGGGAAAAAAACAAACAGGCAGACAGTGCAGGGATCCCTCATGGCCGTTCCCCTTCAAAACAAGTATACCGTTTTGGATGCTGTTGGGGGGGATGATCTACCGGGGGAAGGCCCTAGCGGCCAAGTCTCTGGCACTGAGTCTGGCTCTGGGGCTCAGAAGGGAAGGGGGGAGAATAGAAAGCAATAGTTGTAGGAGATTCAATGGTTAGGGGAATAGATAGGAGATTCTTTGGTTGCGAGCGAGACACCCGGAGGGTATGTTGCCTCCCGGGTGCCAGGTGCCAGGGATGTCTCGGATCGTGTCTTCAGGATCCTTAAGGGGGAGGGGGAGCAGCCAGAAGTCATGGTGCGCATTGGTACCAACAACGTAGGTAGGAAAAGGGGTGTGGAGGTAATAAATGAGTTTAGGGAGTTAGGCTGGAAGTTAAAAGCCAGGACAGACAGAGTTGTCATCTCTGGTTTGTTGCCGGTGCCACGTGATAGCGAGGCTAGGAATAGGGAGAGAGTGCAGCTGAACACGTGGCTGCAGGAATGGTGTAGGAGGGAGGGCTTCAGGTATTTGGATAATTGGAGCGCATTCTGGGGAAGGTGGGACCTGTACAAGCAGGACGGGTTGCATCTGAACCAGAGGGGCACCAATATCCTGGGAGGGAGGTTTTCTAGTACTCTTCGGGAGGGTTTAAACTAATTTGGCAGGGGAATGGGAACCGGATTTGTAGTCCAGCAACTAAGGTAGCCGATATTCAGGACGCCAAAGCGTGTAATGAGGCAGTGGGGAAGGGAACGCTGACAAAGGAGAGTACTTGCAGGCACGGAGATGGGTTGAAGTGTGTATACTTCAACGCAAGAAGCATCAGGAATAAGGAGGGTGAACTTAAGGCATGGATCGGTACTTGGGACTACGATGTGGTGGCCATCACGGAAACTTGGATAGAAGAGGGGCAGAAATGGTTGTTGGAGGTCCCTGGTTATAGATGTTTCAATAAGATTAGGGAGGGTGGTAAAAGAGGTGGGGGAGGGTGGCATTGTTAATTAGAGATAGTATAACAGCTGCAGAAAGGCAGTTCGAGGAATATCAGCCTACTGAGGCAGTATGGGTTGAAGTCAGAAATAGGAAAGGAGCAGTCACCTTGTTAGGAGTTTTCTATAGGCCCCCCAATAGTAGCAGAGATGTGGAGGAACAGATGGGAAACAGATTTTGGAAAGGTGCAGAAGTCACAGGGTAGTAGTCATGGGTGACTTTAACTTCCCAAACATTGAGTGGAAACTCTTTAGATCAAATAGTTTGGATGGGGGGGTGTTTGTGCAGTGTGTCCAGGAAGCTTTTCTAACACAGTATGTAGATTGTCCGACCAGAGGAGGGGCAATATTGGATTTAGTACTTGGTAATGAACCAGGGCAAGTGATAGATTTGTTAATGGGGGAGCATTTTGGAGATAGTGACCACAATTCTGTGACTTTCACTTTAGTAATGGAGAGGGATAGGTGCGTGCAACAGGGCAAGGTTTACAATTGGGGGAAGGGTAAATACGATGTTGTCAGACAAGAATTGAAGTGTATAAGATGGGAACATAGGCTGTTAGGGAAGGACACAAGTGAAATGTGGAACTTGTTCAAGGAACAGGTACTACGTGTCCTTGATATGTATGTCCCTTTCAGGCAGGGAAGAGATGGTCGAGTGAGGGAACCATGGTTGACAAGAGAGGTTGAATGTCTTGTAAAGAGGAAAAAGGAGACTTATGTAAGGCTGAGGAAACAAGGTTCAGACAGGGCGTTGGAGGGATACAAGATAGCCAGGAAGGAACTGAAGAAAGGGATTAGGAGAGCTAAGAGAGGGCATGAACAATCTTTGGCGGGTAGGATCAAGGAAAACCCCAAGGCCTTTTACACATATGTGAGAAATATGAGAATGACTTGAGCGAGGGTAGGTCCGATCAAGGACAGTAACGGGAGATTATGTATGGAGTCTGAAGAGATAGGAGAGGTCTTGAACGAGTACTTTTCTTCTGTATTTACAAATGAGAGGGGCCATATTGTTGGAGAGGACAGTGTGAAACAGACTGGTAAGCTCGAGGAAATATTTGTTCGGAAGGAAGATGTATTGGGCATTTTTAAAAACTTGAGCATAGACAAGTCCCCCGGGACTGACGGGATATATCCAAGAATTCTATGGGAAGCAAGAGATGAAATTGCAGAGCCGTTGGCAATGATCTTTTCGTCCTCACTGTCAACAGGGGTGGTACCAGGGGATTGGAGAGTGGCGAATGTCGTGCCCCTGTTCAAAAAAGGGAATAGGGATAACCCTGGGAATTACAGGCCAGTTAGTCTTACTTCGGTGGTAGGCAAAGTCATGGAAAGGGTACTGAAGGATAGGATTTCTGAGCATCTGGAAAGACACTGCTTGATTGGGGATAGTCAGCATGGATTTGTGAGGGGTAGGTCTTGCCTTACAAGTCTTATTGAATTCTTTGAGGAGGTGACCAAGCATGTGGATGAAGGTAAAGCAGTGGATGTAGTGTACATGGATTTTATTAAGGCATTTGATAAGGTTCCCCATGGTAGACTTCTGCAGAAAGTAAGGAGGCATGGGATAGTGGGAAATTTGGCCAGTTGGATAACGAACTGGCTAACCGATAGAAGTCAGAGAGTGGTGGTAGATGGCAAATATTTAGCCTGGATCCCAGTTACCAGTGGCGTACCGCAGGGATCAGTTCTGGGTCCTCTGCTGTTTGTGATTTTCATTAATGACTTGGATGAGGGAGTTGAAGGGTGGGTCAGTAAATTTGCAGATGATACGAAGATTGGTGGAGTTGTGGATAGTGAGGAGGGCTGTTGTCGGCTGCAAAGAGACATAGATAGGATGCAGAGCTGGGCTGAGAAGTGGCAGATGGAGTTTAACCCTGAAAAGTGTGAGGTTGTCCATTTTGGAAGGACAAATATGAATGCGGAATACAGGGTTAACGGTAGAGTTCTTGGCAATGTGGAGGAGCAGAGAGATCTTGGGGTCTATGTTCATACATCTTTGAAAGTTGCCACTCAAGTGGATAGAGCTGTAAAGAAGGCCTATGGTGTGCTAGCGTTCATTAACAGAGGGATTGAATTTAAGAGCCATGAGATGATGATGCAGCTGTACAAAACTTTGGTAAGGCCACATTTGGAGTACTGTGTACAGTTCTGGTCGCCTCATTTTAGGAAGGATGTGGAAGCTTTGGAAAAGGTGCAAAGGAGATTTACCAGGATGTTGCCTGGAATGGAGAGTAGGTCTTACGAGGAAAGGTTGAGGGTGCTAGGCCTTTTCTCATTGGAACGGAGAAGGATGAGGGGCGATTTGATAGAGGTTTATAAGATGATCAGGGGAATAGATAGAGGAGACAGTCAGAGACATTTTCCCCGGGTGGAACAAACCATTACAAGGGGACATACATTTAAGGTGAATGATGGAAGATATAGGGGGGATGTCAGAGGTAGGTTCTTTATCCAGAGAGTAGTGGGGGCATGGAATGCACTGCCTGTGGAAGTAGTTGAGTCGGAAATATTAGGGACCTTCAAGCAGCTATTGGATAGGTACATGGATTATGGTAAAATGATATAGTGTAGATTTATTTGTTCTTAAGAGCAGCATGGTAGCATTGTGGATAGCACAATTGCTTCACAGCTCCAGGGTCCCAGGTTTGATTCCGGCTTGGGTCACTGTCTGTGTGGAGTCTGCACATCCTCCCCGTGTCTGCGTGGGTTTCCTCCGGGTGCTCTGGTTTCCTCCCACAGTCCAAAGATGTGCAGGTTAGGTGGATTGACCATGATAAATTGCCCTTAGTGTCCAAAATTGCCCTTAGTGTTGGGTGGAGGTGTTGTCTATGGGGAGGGTGCTCTTTCCAAGGGCCGGTGCGGACTCGATGGGCCGAATGGGCTCCTTCTGCACTGTAAATTCAATGATAATCTAGGATTAATCTAGGACAAAGGTTCGGCACAACATCGTGGGCCGAAGGGCCTGTTCTGTGCTGTATTTTTCTATGTTCTATAATAGGCTTCACATGCATTACTTGAGTTTTGTTTATTTTAATTGAAGGGCTTAGGCCATACAGGACATGGGGAGTGTGTCTGGGTGCTGTAAAAAAACAAGGATTGTAAGATTCAAGTTTGGGTGCGAGAGCATGGGGATTCCCAGGACTAAGCCGGGGGGTGGGGGGGGGGGGGCGGAGGAGAGAGCCCAGAGAGAGAGACAGGAATGGAGAAAGAGGGCCCAGTGAGATTTTCATAGAATTTACAGTGCAGAAGTAGACCATTCGGCCCATCGAGTCTGCACCGGCTCTTGGAAAGAGCACCCTATCCGAAGTCCACACCTCTACCCTATCCCCATAACCCAGTAACCCCACCCAACACTAAGGGCAATTTTGGACACTAAGGGCAATTTATCATGGCCAATCCACCTAACCTGCACATCTTTGGACTGTGGGAGGAAACCGGAGCACCCGGAGGAAACCCACACACACACGGAGAGGACGTGCAGACTCCGCACAGACAGTGACCCAAGCCGGAATCGAACCTGGGACCCTGGAGCTGTGAAGCAATTGTGCTATCCACAATGCTACCGTGCTGCCCTCTTTAAGGTGAGATAGGGTGAGAGATGATGACCTTGTGGTAAACCGCTGTTGTACTTATATTAGAGGATGTACGGTAGAACCTGCACTACAGGTTCGCCTGTGGCCCCTGACTGCTGGCTCCGTCCAGGAGCCGGGTTATAAATATGCGTGTTCTCCAGCTCGCAGCCAATTTCACCAGCTGCTGTGGGAGGCCACACATCAGATACCAATAAAGCCTCAGTTTGGATTCAACTTTCGTCTTTAGTCAAATTGATCGTGCCTCAATTTATTGCAATCAGTTTCGAAGGATGGACCTCCGTATTAAACCAGACTGCCTGCAGCTGGATCCGCACTCAAGCGACGCCAGAAAGGACTTCCAGCACTGGTTAGCTTGCTTTGAAGCGCATATCAACGTAGCGCCGACTCCTGTTCCGGAGGCTCAGAAGATCCAGATCTTATATTCCAGGCTGAGCTCCAAAGTCTTCCCGCTGATCCAGAATGCGCCAAACTACGCCGAAGCCATGGCTCGACTCAAGGACAATTACAAGCAAAAGACAAACACGTTCTTCACCAGGCACGCGCTCGCAACTCGTTCTCAACTACCTGGTGAGTCCATAGAAGACTTCTGGAGGGTCCTAATCCCACTAGTCCGGGACTGTGACTGCCAGGACGTTACAGCTAAGGAACACTCAGACCTCCTTATGAGGGACGCTTTTGTGACTGGAATTGGGTCAGATATCATACGTCAGCGGCTCTTAGAAGGGGCCACACGCGACCTCACAGAGACTAAATCGCTAGCACTCTCCATGATGGTCGCCCTGCGCAACGTCCAGTCCTACGCCCCCAACCGCGCAGTCCACCCCTCCTACGCCTCATGGACCTCACAGGCAGCCGCTCCAGTGGGGGCACCGCCCACCCAATACGCCTGCACTATACGCCAGCCAGCAAACCTCGGGGGGCCCCGATGCTTCTTTTGCGGCCAGCAAAAGCACCCCCGCCAACGCTGCACGGCCCGCGCTGCCCTTTGTAAAGCCTGCGGGAAGAAGGGCCACTTCGCCGCAGTGTGCCAGGACCGGTCAGTGGCTGCGATCGCCCCCACCCCCCCCAGTCATGGACAATGGGCGCCGCCATCTTCTCCCCCTCCCCAGACCATGTGAGATCAGCGGGTGCCGCCATCTTCCCCTCCACGCAACACGTGCGTTCCATGGGCGCCGCCATCTTGCTCCATCCCCGCAACGTGCGTTCGATGGGCGCCGCCATTTTGTAAACCCCAAGATCTCTGGGCGCCGCCATCTTGTCTACCCCTCAGCACAGGACACCACCAGCGTTCCAAGATCTGAACTCAACGGCCGCCCCATTATGCGACAACCAACCAAGGCTCGCCTCCATGTCACTCGACCAGTTTCGGCCGCATAGCCTGACCAACGCATCCACCAGCGTGAAAGTCGACGGCCATGTGACCTCTTGCCTGCTGGACTCCGGGAGCACTGAGAGCTTTATACACCCAGATATGGTAAGGCGCTGCTCCCTCACGATACACCCCGCCAATCAAAAACTCTCCCTGGCCTCCGGATACCATTGCGTAGCGATCTGGGGGTACTGTACGGTCACACTCACGGTCCAGGGCGTAGAATTCTACGTTTTCCGCCTCCATGTTCTCCCTAACCTCTGCGCTGCACTTATCCTTGGCCTGGATTTCCAGTGCAACCTCCAGAGCCTAACCCTTAAATTCAGCGGACCCTTACCACCCCTTACTGTGTGCAGTCTCGCGACCCTAAAGGTCGACCAACCTTCCCTCTTTGCTAATCTAACTCCAGATTGCAAACCCGTCGCCACCAGGAGCAGACGGTACAGCATGCAGGTTAAGACCTTCATCAGGTCCGAAGTCCAGCGGTTGCTTCGGGAAGGCATCATCGAGGCCAGCAACAGCCCCTGGAGAGCTCAGGTGGTTAAATCTGCGGAGAAACACCGAATGGTCGTGGACCACAGCCAGACCATCAACAGGTACACGTAGCTCGATGCGCACCCCCTCCCACGCATATCTGACATGGTTGAACAGATTGCACAGTACCGGGTCGTCTCAACGGTGGACCTGAAATCCACCTACCACCAGCTCCCCATCCGTAAATCGGACCGTCCATACATCGATCCCGACCGCATGCGCCCCCTCATGGAGCTCCCCCTCCCCCACTGCCCCAAGGCCCTCAAACGCTACCTGGGGTTCTTTTCATATTACGCGCAGTGGGTCCCACACTATGCGGACAAGGCCCGCCCACGCATACAGTCCACCCAGTTTTCCCTGACGGCCGAGGCCCAACAGGCCTTCGCCCGGATCAGAGCTGATATTGCCAAGGCCACAATGCATGTTGTAGATGAAACGCTGCCCTTCCAAGTAGAAAGCGACGCATCAGACGTCGCCCTTGCCGCCGCCCTCAATTAGGCAGGCAGGCCCATGGCATTCTTTTCCCTCACCCTTCATGCCTCTGAAATTCGGCACTCATCCGTCAAAAGAGAGGCCCAATCTATCGTTGAAGCTGTGCGGCATTGGAGGCATTACCTGGCCGGCAGGAGATTCACTCTCCTCACCGACAAACGGTTGGTAACCTTTATGTTCAACAACACACAGCGAGGCAAGATCAAAAATGATAAAATCTTGCGGTGGAGAATCGAGCTCTCCACCTATAATTACGAGATGAGGTATCGCCCTGGCAAACTCAACGAGCCCCCAGACGCCCTATCCCGAAGTACATGTGCTAGCGCACAGGTAGACCGACTCCGGGCCCTGCACGACAGCCTTTGTCACCCAGGAGTCACACGGTTGTACAACTTCATTAAGGCACAAAATTTGCCCTACTCCGTCGAGGAAGTAAGGACAATCACCAGGGACTGCCAGGTCTGTGCGGAGTGCAAGCCGCACTTCTACCGTCCGGACCGCGCACGCCTGGTGAAGGCCTCCCGCCCCTTTGAATGCCTCAGCATGGACTTCAAAGGCCCCCTTCCCTCCATCGATCATCACACATATTTCCTCAGTGTGATCGACGAATACTCCCGGTTCCTCTTCGCCACCCCTTGCCCTGACATGATGTCTGCCACCGTCATTAAAGCCCTCAATTTAATCTTCACTCGGTTCGATTTCCCCGCCTACATCCACAGTGACAGGTGATCCTCATTCATGAGTGATGAGCTGCATCAGTTCCTGCTAAGCAGGGGTATCGCCTCCAGCAGAACGACGAGCTACAACCCCCAGGGAAACGGACAGGTATAAAGGGAGAATGGGACGGTATAGAGGGCCGTCCAGCTGCCCTAAGGTCCAGAAATCTCCCGGCCTCCCACTGGCAAGAGGTCCTCCCGGATGCACTACATTCCATTTGCTCGTTACTCTGCACTGCCACTAACAATACACCGCATGAACGTCTTTTTGCCTTCCCCAGGATGTCCACATCCGGGGTGTCGCTCCCGACTTGGCTCACAGCTCCGGGAACCGTGCTTCTCCATAAACATGTGTGACTCCACAAGGCGGATCCGTTAGTGGAGAGGGTACACTTGCTCCACGCAAACCCCCAGTACACCTACGCGGCGTTCCCCGATGGCCGCCAGGATACTGTCTCCCTCAGGGACCTGGCAGCAGCAGGTTCCACCCCTACACCCCGTCGCCCCCGGTGCCACCCTCCCCTCCCCCGTCGCTCACAACACTACCCCCCCCCCCCCCCCAGGACTGTCCATCCTCCCCCTGCCCACGCCCGTCGATGAAGAGGATTTCGGCATGCTCCCAGAGTTATCTTCGACCAGGTCAGCACCAACATCGCCGTCTCCACTTCATCGCTCTCAAAGTACCATCAAGACCCCGGACCGGCTGAACCTCTGACCGGTCCACCGGACGCCAAGAGACATTTATTTTGCTCTGTAAATATTAAAATCATGATTGTATATAGTTATCCACCACACCCGCCCGACTCAATTTTAACAGGGGGTGAATGTGGTAAACCACTGTTGTACCTATATTAGAGGATGTACGGTAGAACCTGCATTACAGGTTCGCCTGTGACCCCTGCCTGCTGGCTCCGCCCAGGAGGCGGGGTATAAATATGCGTGTCCTCCAGCTCGCAGCCATTTCGCCAGCTGCTGTGGGAGGCCACACATCTGATACCAATAAAGCCTCAGTTTGGATTCAACTTTCGTCTTTAGTCAAATTGATCGTGCCTCAGACCTTTTGGGAAGGATCCACTGGTACAAGACCACAGGGAAGAGGAGGCCACGAATAGGAACAAAAGGGGATAAACCACTGTGGAGAGGAGCAAATAAAGCTCAAAGTAGCAAAAGTGCTGTTGTTGGCAGGTTCCAAGTAGTAAGGGCTTGGGAGCAGAAAAATAAATTGTGGGGTGATGCAGGCCATTGGAGTAAAAGTGATCCTTTGGAGCAGTAGTTCTGCTCAGCAAGGCTGAAGAGTTGGAGCTGTACTTCGGGAAGCCGGAGCAACGTTGACTCTGGAGAACAGATTCAACCATCAGGAGGTGAGCATTCGCGGAGGCAGTTCAAGTTAGAGTGACTTTTAGAGGGAATTCAGAGGTAAGGCGCGGGATTCCCCCTCCCACCAGCCAGCCCATTATGGGAAGCCCCACACTGTCAGGAAATCTCCTGGTGTGGGTGTGCTGCCAGGTAAACAGAGAATCCCGACAGCGGAGAATCCAGCCCTAGGTCATTGAAAATGAAGACTGGAAATCCTTCGAGTGGAAAGCAGTTTTAACAAGGTGATGTAATTCACATTGGAAAATGATGGTTTAGTGGTAATGGCACTGGAATAATAATCCAGAAGCCCAGGCTAATGTTCTGGAGATGTGGGTTCAAATCCCACCACGGCAGGAGTGACATTTGAATTCAATTAATAATCAGTAATTGAAAAGCCAGCCTCAGTAATGGTGATCATGATGCTATTGTTGATTTTTGTAAAACCCATCTGGTCCTCTAATGTCCTATAGGGAAGAAAATCTGCTGCCACCTGGTCTGGCCTACATATGACTCCATATCCACAGCACGGTAGCACAAGTGGGTAGCACTGTGGCTTCACAGCGCCAGGATCCCAGGTTCGATTCCCCGCTGGGTCGCTGTCTGTGCGTGGTCTGCACGTTCTCCCCGTGTCTCTGCGTGGGTTTCCTCCGGGTGCTCTGGTTTCCGCCCACAGTCCAAGGATGTGCAAGTTAGGTGGATTGACCATGATAAATTACCCTTAGTGACCAAAAAAGAAATGTTCGGAGGGGTTATTGGGTTACGTGGATAGGGTGGAAGTGAGGGCTTAAGTGTGTCGGTGCAGATTCAATAGGCCGAATGGCCTCGTTCTGCACTCTATGTTCTATGTGAATATAGTTGACTCTTAATTGTCCTCTGAAATGGTGTGGCATGCCATTCATTTCAAGGGCAGTTCGGGATAGGCAACAAATGCTGCCCTTGTTAGTGACACTCCTATTCCATGAAAGAATAAAGAAAAAAAACTGGACACTGATGTCTAGGTGGTTTGCTGAGAAATCCATGGGCTCCATCTTGGTCACCATTTATTGTGCAATGTGATGTGTTGGACCGCAGATTGCCTGTTAAGTCACATGTACCACATGTCTAAATGTTTGAGTATAAGAGAGGTATTACAAATTCTGTTGCTATTTTGATTTTGTATCGCAAAGTTTATTTTGTTTGTTCAAAAACCGTGAAATCTAGTGATTTTATTTTCTTGGATTTCAAACTTTGTCTAAACAAAACGTTACTGGTCCTTAACCGGATCACACCAAAATTTGGGGGGTCTGGTCCAGGATCATGCCAAGTTGCATTCCTCTATGTGCTACACCCAAGTGACCCAGTGCACCAGCGAACAGGGAAAGGAACTTTTGAGTATTTCACACCAATTAATTGAACACTTAGAACATTTTCAGTTCAATAAAGAGAAAAATGTAGATTCATTGCAGTTAACTCATTCATGGGGGTGTAGGCATCAGTGAAAGGTCAGCATTTGTTGCCCATCCCTATTTGTCCTTTAGAAAATGGTGGTAAGGGCAGCATGGTGGGGCAATGGGCTAGCCCTGCTGCCTCACGGCGCCGAGGTCCCAGGTTCGATCCCGGCTCTGGGTCACTGTCTGTGTGGAGTTTGCACATTCTCCCCGTGTTTGCGTGGGTTTCGCTCCCACAACCCAAAGATGTGCAAGGTAGGCGGATCGAACACACTAAATTGCCCCTTAATTGGAAAAAAAATTAATTGGCTCCACTAAATTTATATAAAAAAAAGAAAAAAAGAAAATGGTGGTAAGTCATGTCCTTGAACTGCTCCAGAACTTGTGGTCTGGGTGCACACAAAGTGCTGTCAGGGAAGGTCTACGTCTTTGATCCAGGGACAGTGTGTGGTAGTCACCACTGATGTATTATACTGTATATATTTATGGGTTTTACGGTAAGGCCCCTGTACTACAGGTACGGGGGTAGATCCCTGCCTGCTGGCTCTGCCCAGTAGGCGGAGTTTACATATGTGTGCTCTCCGTACAGCAGCCATTTCGTCAGCTGCTGTAGGAGGCCACACATCTCTGTAATAAAGCCTCGATTGCATTCTACTCTCGACTCGCCGTAATTGATAGTGCATCACAGTGAAGGACTGTTGATATCGTTCCAAGTCAGGATGGTGTGTGACTTCAAGGTGGTGGTATTTGCAAGTGCCTACTGCCCTTATCCTTCCAGGTGGTAGAGGTCACGGGCTTGGAAGATTCTGTTGAAGCAGCCTTGGCAAATGCAAGTATAAAATTCCTGCACAATACTTCGTATCGAATCATAAAACATTGCAGTACAGAAACAAACCCATTGCCCTATTAAATCTTTTTCATCACGTTTCATTCTTTAATAATGGCCATTTACAAGCAACTATCTACTTCCTTTTTGAAGGAATTTAGAGACCGGATTATTTAAAACAAACTGCTGGAATCCTGCTGATTTGGGGTTTGTGGTGTGAAAGTAGTCATCACCAGTAGCACTAAATAATTGTTGATTTGCTATGAGCCCGTTTTACACCACTGATGAAGGTCAATTTCGCACCCAATGTCTTGCTATTTAGATTATTCTGAGAAGGAGCAGGTTGAACTCAATGAGGGCAAGTTGCAGCAGGATGCCCGTTCTCATCACATACCTAACCAGTGTGAACCAATGCTCACTCTCAAGGTAGCTAGAATGGCCAGTTAACCACCAAAAATTTATACACAACATATTATGTTAAATTAGGTCGATTAACACTAAATCAGCAGGAAACAAAGGGTACGGTCGATGGATGCTTTTGCAAATGGAAAGTGGCTTCCAGTGGCGTTCCGCAGGGCTCAGTGATGGGGACTTTGCTGTATATATTAGTGATTTGGACTTAACTGTGGGAGGCATGTTAGGAAAATTTGCAGATGATACAAAAAATGGCTGTGTAGTTGATAGTGACGAGGATAGCTGTTGTCTCCAGAATGATATTGATGGTTTGGTTGAGTGGGTGGAAAAGTGGAAAATAGAAATTGATCTGGAGCAGTGCAAGGGCATTTGGGGAGGATAATCAAAGCAAGAGAATATTCAATAAAGGAAAGGATATTGAGAGGGGTAGAGGAAGTGAGAGACCTTGGAGTGCATGTCCACAGTTTCTGAAGGTGACATGACAGGTGGAGAAGATGGTACAGAAAGCATATGAAATGCTTTCCTTTATTGGGTGATGCATTGAAAAGGCAGCGATGTAACGCTGGGACTGTATTAAGCACTGGTTAAGCCACAACTGGAATTGTGTGTACTGTTCTGGACACCACATTACAGGATGGATATAATTGCTCTGTAAAGAGTCCAGAGGAGATTTAAAAGAATATTGCCAGGGCTTGAAAATGAGAGCCATAAGGAGAGATTGGATAGGCATGTGTTGCTTTCCATAGATCATAGGAGGCTGTTGGTGACCTCACTGAGGTGTACAATATTATGGGGGATAGGGTATACAGGAAAGACCTGTTTCCCCTAGCTGAGGGGTCAGTTACCAGGGGGCATAGATTTAAGGTGATTGGTAGAAGGAGTAGAGGGGAAATGAGGAAAAGACTTCTTCATCTAGAGGATGGTGGGCATCTGGAATTTATTGCTTAAATTGTTGATTGAGGCTGAAACGCTCAACTCATTTGAAAGGCCCTTGGATCTGCATCTGAAGTGCTGCAAGGATACAGGTCAGGTGCATGAAGGTGGGATTAAAATAAGTGACCAGTTTCCTTTTTTTTGGCCGACGCAGACAATGTGGGCTGAATGACCTCTTTCTGTGCCATAACCGTTCTATGGTATCTATGGTATCTATGGTACTACAATTCTTTGGCCTTTTTAAAACATTTCTGGCCCAGAGTTTTGTGCAGTCAATAGTGGGATGCCAAAATTGCTTCCATTAGTTTTTAATTTTACGGATCCGACAGATCCTGGTGGCTTCCATTTGCTGACTAAGTTGATTAGTTTATATTGACAACCCTCACAGAGAAAGTAGATCTTCTTTGTGAAATGCTGACAAGTTTAGACAAAGGCTGATAAGCTGCTCATCTGCTTCAGAAGCTGATGCTTATCATGTATGTCCTACATGCACAGTTTCATTATACCGTTTCCATGTTGTTTACTATCTTGCGTACACCTATGAAGTCCTGTTAGTTGTATCAATGACTAACTGTATGGCCACATTTGGGGACTACTGTGGTGAAGCGATTAACTCCTGAATAAGCCAATAACACTTTGTGCCATGAAGTGTGCGTGGTGCCTTTTACAAATAAGCAGACAGATTGGTTATTTACTGTCACATGTCATCTCTTTCATCACATGTGGTTTTAACAGCATTTGAATTCTACTAAACGTTTAACTGGTTTACCACAAAGTGTTCTATAGGATTAATATTATAGAAAAGTACACATGGAGAAATCAAAAGGAAATACCTGCACCATTTAAATCAATTACTCTCACAGCTGATCCCCTGACATCACTAGATGCCCGTTTCATAAGGGTACCCACTGGGCATGATGACCTGCCACCCTAAACATTAAAGAAAAAATCTGCAGACCAATCTTATTTCCAAATGAATATTAAAATAATGCATCCATTTGTTTGCAGCAGGTTGTTCTGAGACCACGGACTCCATCCACATTCTGCTCCCGGTGTCCACTTTACTCCTCTTCAATGAGCATCTGGAAATGCCCAAGTTTATTTACCCATGATCTAACTTGAGTCCAAAGTTATTTGAGGTTCCATGTCAATGAAAGATCTGCAAAACATAAACAAGACCATCAGGAGTTTTAGTAGAAACGCAAACAATCCACTGGTGTTAGCAAATGGCAGGTTAGCAGAACTCTGCTTTATTATCAGAATGAACAAGGTCCACCATTTCTTACCCTGACTCTTCAAAAAATTATATCTCCATAAAGAAGCATTTGAGATGTTCTTCTCTCAGGTTTCCCACTCTTTGAAGCTGGTATGGGAGACTCGATCCTATCAAATTTGTGAAATGAGGGTCGACAAAAGGGACACAAACTATGACTTGGCTTTGAGGGTAAAGGGGAGAAACTACTCACAAGCTTCTAATGTGGTGGAAGTATGGGGCAAGTCGTGGAGGTCCCAAAAGGAAATGATATCAGCTTGAACAGAGGGAGGGAAGATGAATATCAACTTAACCCATTTGGAGAGGGAGAAGAGTGTCAGAGTGAACTGACAAGAAAAAGGAAGAGAGAAAGGAGTGCCAATATGATTGAGAAGGGTTGTCAGAAAAAGACAATGCCACTGTGAAAGAGTGGAGAGTTGGTGAAACCTTACAGGGACTGGAAGTGATAAAGTACTTAAATGAACTGGGACAATGTGGTGTTGGCGCCACAGCTACATTTTTTGCTAAGTAATGATATGATAGCACTGTAGTGTCATTTGTGGTGGGTTTTGCTCGGAGTTTCCTGGTGGCTCTACCACTATATCACGAGGACACTTAGTCCCATTTAGTTAAATCGTGCCCTAAAGTCCCATAGCAAGCGCATTTAGCCACATGTTTACCGATGCTACAATCGGCGAGAAACACAATGCTATTAAACAACATTCGGGTTTGATCGGGGGCCTCAGCGGGGAATGGGTGGCCAGATGTTGCCAGATCTGCTGAGGTTTTCCAGCATTTTCTCTTTGGTTTCACGAGTGCCATTCCGCCTGGTCCCCGTTTGTGACGACCAGTGCTGAAAGGCATTCGCCCGAGGTCTCCGAGGCCAAGGGATTAGAGCCCAACTCCTCGGGTACCTCAGGAAACTACATATTAAAGTGAGACTAGCTGTCTCGCTTTAATATGCAGAGTTGCCATAAGTGATCCCGTCCACAATGGATTTATATCGCACTGTCTCACCGGATTGCATTAGATCTCGCAAGACGTTGCGAGCCGGCTAGATCCCTGGAACAGGGTCTCCCGTCTTCTATCAGTCATGCTCTGCTGTCGTGAGCTGCTTTATGGGCTCAGCATGGCTGTTTGATCGTGCCCTTAGTCACTTTTTTGGGTCCTGGGGACTTCCTCACCAGTTTAGCCCACATGAATTTTCTTAATCACTGGGAGCAGGGCAGCACAGTGGCACAGTGGTTAGCACTGCTGCCTCACGGCACTGAGGACCCAGGTATAATCCTGGCCCTGGGTCACTGTCATGTGAGTTTGCACATTCTTCCTGTTTCTGCGTGGGTCTCACCCTCACAACCCAAAGATTTGCAGGGCAGGTGAACTGGCCATGTTAAATTGCCCCTTAATTGGAAAAAAAAGAATTGGGTGATCTAAATTTAAAATAAAAAATCACTGGGGAGCTGAACTCAGAGGTCGGGCCACTATTTTGAAAGGTGGGGCGAAATTCTCCCGAAACGGCGCGATGTCCGCCAACTGGCGCCCAAAACGGCGCCAATCAGACGGGCATCGCGCCGCCCCGAAGGTGCGGAATGCTACGCATCTTTGGGGGCCGAGCCCCGATATTGAGGGGCTAGGCCGACGCCGGAGGAATTTCCGCCCCGCCAGCTGGCGGAAACGGCCCTTGTTGCCCCGCCAGCTGGCGCGGAAATGACATGTCGGGGCGGCGCATGCCAAAGATGTGCGGGTTAGGTGAATTGGCCAATGATAAATTGCCCTTAATGTCCAAATTGCCCTTGGTGTTGGGTGGAGGTGTTGAGTTTGGGTAGGGTGCTCTTTCCAAGAGCCGGTGCAGACTCAAAGGGCCGAATGGCCTCCTTCTGCACTGTAAATTCAATGATAATCTATGATTAATCTAGGACAAAGGTTCGGCACAACATCGTGGGCCTAAGGGCCTGTTCTGTGCTGTATTTTCTATGTTCTATGTTCTATGTTCTATGCGTGGGAGCATCAGCGGCCGTTGACAGTTTCCCGCGCATGCGCAGTGGAGGGAGTCTCTTCCGCCTCCGCCATGGTGGAGACCGTGGCAGAGGTGGAAGGGAAAGAGTGCCCCCACGGCACAGGCCCGCCCGCGGATCGGTGGGCCCCGATCGCAGGCCAGGCCACCGTGGGGGCACCCCCCGGGCTCAGATCGCCCTGCGCCCCCCCCCCCAGGACCCCGGAGCCCGCCCACACCACCTTGTCCCGCCGGTAAATAGGTGCTTTGGTTTACGCCGGCGAGACAGGCAATTTATTGGCGGGACTTCGGCCCATCCGGGCCGGATAATCGAGCGGGGGGGCCGCCAACCGGCGCGGCGCGGTTCCCGCCCCCGCTGAATCTCCGGTGCCGGAGACTTCGGCAACCGGCGGGGGCGGGATTCACGGCAGCCCCCAGCGATTCTCCGACCCGGCGGAGGGTCGGGGAATGACGCCCGTGATCTCCAAGTGAACTTATGAAACCCCCTCACCACCAAATCATGGGCAATGTCACCCCCAACACACCAGGGCACCACTGCCAAGGTGCCAGCCATGCCAAGGTGCCTGCATTCCAGGGGGAGGACCAGAGTGCCACCCTACGCTATCCCTGGCCACCCAGGGGCCTCCAATGGCCTGGGAAGCCCCCCAGCTGCCATTCCATCTGGTCTACGTTTGTGTGGACCACTCCCGAACGGCACCCGGCTGCAACATCCCTGGGCAGGCTGGTAGATCCCAGGAGGCTGGCAGATACTGGGGAAGTAGGCCTCAAGCCTGGTCCTGCCCATTGTGGGCGGGTTCCTGATCCCGACACCACGTGGGAGATGGGTAGATCCCACGAGGCATCGTGGCTGTCGGGAAGCTTTGCCCAGGATCTACCGGCCATGTCACACTCCCATTGGGGCGCAACGTGGCCGGTAGATCGTGCCCCAAATTTCACTTAATCATTACTTTTTAATATGCACAATCTATTAATTCTGTTCTAAGTAAATTAAACTATTTTACATGGTAACATGCCTCTTGAATCCTACCATCTCAGAAATCCTGAGATAATTTCCCCCCATCTCAGTAATCTTGATATAATTTTTCAACATTTGGATTTTCCATTTATCTTTTATGTACTTACATAACAACATTTATATCACCTCCACAATGAGGAAATATGCTTCAAGGCCCTTTGCAGAGGTAGAATCTAAAATGAATGCTGATACAAAGCAGAAAGGTATGAGGTCCAATAAATTATGCTGTGTATGCCTACAACGTCACAGAATCCAGAATCACACATTGCACAAGAGGCCCTTAGGCCCATTGAGTCTGCACTGACAGGTGAAAAACACCTGACCTGCCTACCTAATCCCATTTACCAGCACTTAGCTCATAGCCTTGAATGTATGATGTGCCAAGTGCTCATCCAGGTACGTTTTAAAGAATGTGAGGCAACCCGCCTCTACCACCCTCCCAGGCACTGCATTCCAGACCATCACCAAAAGCATTTCCTCACATGTCCCCTAAATCTCCTGCCCCTCACCTTGAACTTATGTCCTCTCATTACTAACCCTTCAACTAAGGTGAACAGCTGCCCCCTTTCCACCCTGCCCCAACCCTCATAATTTGTACATCTCGACCAGGGTGTTTCTCAGTCTTCTCTGCTCCAACAAAAACAACCCTGATCAAAACTTGCCTCTCCAAGTGGAGATAGATTCTCTCCTGTGGAATTTTCTCCAATAATTTCCTTACCAAGATGTGAGATTCACTGGTCTGTAGTTCCCTGGCTTATCTCTACAACCCTTCTTAAATAATGGAACCACATTAACTGTTCTGCAGTCCCATGGCACCTCCCCTGTGGCCATAGAGGAATACAAATTTTGGATCAGAACCCCTGACATCTCTTCCCGTGCCTCCCACAGCAGCCTGGGACACAATTCATTTGGACCTAGAGATTTGTCCACTTCTAAGCCTGCCAACACCTCCAATACCTTGTCACTCCCGATGTCAATTTGCTAATGAACCTCGCCATCTCGCTGAGCTTCATAGCTATATCCTTATTCTCTTGGGTAAAGGTGGATGTGAAGTATTCGTTCAACACCCTACTAATGTCCTATGGCTCCATCCACAGATTTCTCCCTTGGTCCCTAATGGGCCCTATTCTTTCCTTGGTTATCCTCTTCCCATTGATATAAATATCGAGTATCTTGGGATTTTCCCAACTTTTACCAGCTAAGGCTTTCTCATAACCCCTCTTTGCTCTCCTAATTGCTTTCTCAAGCTCCTCCCTGCACTTTCTGCACTCCACTAATGTCTCCGCTGATTTGCTGCCCTCGTACATACAAAACGTCTCTCTTTGCCTTCTCATTGTATCCTGTCGTTACATTGCAAAGACTGTGTAACTCCTTACTCCTGCATTAATCATCTTTTGAAGCCAATGTCAGTTATATTTTAAGCTCCAGCTAACTATTGAGGTACAAATGTATGTCACACATATCTTTCTGTAGTTTCTCTCTTACCTCCATGCCCTGACCATGAGTCCATGAAACATGCCTCCTGCTCCCACAACTCTATGCCCATCAAACTGCTGACCACCCTGTAATGATATGCATAAACAATTCTGTATGTTATCATGTCAGACCTACAACCAGCAAGTGACAGTGGAGATATACCATGTGATACTGCAATCTTGAGGAGCTTGGGGTTAGGAGCCGTCGAGGATAGTCGTGTTTTGTATTACCTCTCATATTATAGTTAACAACAGTTCATAATTCAGTAGTATTAGTATTGTTTTCCTTCCCACATTATTGTAATTATTATAATAATAATATTTATTAATGTCACAAGTAGGCTTACATTAATTTTTTTAAAAATAATTTTCGAGTGCCTAATTCATTTTTTCCAATTAAGTGGCAATTTAGCGTGGCCAATCCACGTACCCTGCACATCCTTTGGGTTGTGGGGGCGAAACCCACGCATACACGGGGTGCAAACTCCACACGGACAGTGACACAGAGCCGGGAATCGAACCGGGGACCTCGGCGCAGTGAGGCAGCAGTGCTAACCACTGCGCCACCGTGCTGCCCCAGGCTTACATTAAAAATGCAGTGAAGTTACTGTAAAAGTCCCCTAATCGCCACACTCGCCTTTCGCCGCCGGTTGGCGCGGCGCCAACAATCCAGCGCCGGCCTAGAAATCCGGGCGGCCCAACGCCGGAGTGGTTCACTCTACTCTTTGGCGCCAGTACGGCCCGCCCGCCGATTGCGGGAGAATCCCGGCCATTGTCTCTAATGAAGACAGACCCAATGTAGCCAAGCTAAATAAAATTTCTTCGATGAAAATCAGAAGCAATAATAATGAAGTTTTGATTATACTTAAAGAAGGATTTGGACAGGTTAGGAGAGTGGGCAATGAACATAAACCATAGAATATAGAATAATACAGCACAGAACAGGCCCACAATGTTGTGCCGAACCTTGTCCTAGATTAATCACAGATTATCATAGAATTTACAGTGCAGAAGGAGGCCATTCGGCCCATCGAGTCTGCACCGGCTCTTGGAAAGAGCACCCTACCCAAGGTCAACACCTCCACCCTATCCACATAACCCAGTAACCCCACCCAACACTAAGGGCAATTTTGGACACTAAGGGCAATTTATCATGGCCAATCCACCTAACCTGCACATCTTTGGTCTGTGGGAGGAAACCGGAGCACCCAGAGGAAACCCACGCACACATGGGGAGGATGTGCAGACTCCGCACAGACAGTGATCCAAGCTGGTATCGAACCTGGGACCCTGGAATTGTGAAGCAATTGTGCTATCCACAATGCTACCGTACTGCCCTAGTAGCATGGGGTTATAGTATGGGGTTCTATGAAGGAAGAACACAACAAAAGATTCATCAAAGTATTAAGAAGTATGTGCTCAGGTTGAAATTGATATGCATAAGCAATTCTCTATGTTAACATGTCAGACCTCCAACCAGCAGGTGGCAGGAGAGATATACCACGTGATATTGCAGCCTCGAGGAGTCTGCAGTTAGGAGTCGTCATGGATAGTCATGTTTTGTATTAGCTCTCATATTATAGTTATCAACAGTTCATAGTTTAGTAGTATTAATATTGTTTTCCTTCCCACATTATTGTAATTTAATAAATCATTAACGAGTCACGAACTAGACATTCTCTGGTGCGCTGACTCAGTCATTGCAACGCACTAGAACATAACACACCCAACTTCTCCATCTGGCTGCTATTTAGCTGATATTGTTAACTGCTCCCTCTCCTTGTGTGCTGTCCCTCTCTTCTTCAAATCTGCAGTCATCATCTCTCTCCTCAAAAAACCTTCCCTTCCTACTTTCTCTTTCCTTGCAAAATACCGTCTCATTCCAACCTACTTTTCCTCTCAAATCTATTCCCATCTTTACTCCAGCTTTATATTCCAAGGCCTGCAAACAGGTTTTTACCCTTGTCATAGCACTGAAATAGCTCTTAACCCAGTCACAAATGACATCGTGATTGTAGTAAAATATCCCCCTTTGTCCTCTCAGCCTGTCTGCAGCCTTTGACAAGACTGGCCACAACATCTTCTCCCAAAGCCTCTTCTCCATTGGGTGAGAATGCCCTTACTGAGGGCAGCACGATGGTGCAGTGGTTAGCACTGCTAATGCCTCACGGCGTCAAGGTCCCAGGTCCCAGGACGTCACCTGAGGCTCTCCGTCGATGCTCTGCCCCCGCTGGGTCCACTTCCCATCGGTGTCGGTCGCGTGTGTTCACAGTTTTCGAGGACCTCACAGAAAGGGGGGGGGGGTCATTTTGTTAGCCGGAGGGGCTGGGGGAACTGGTGGGGGATATTCTGGGGGTGGCGAGGGGGGTTACAAGAGGGGACTATCTGGCAGGCCGGGTCCGCGTGCGGCCGGTGCCATGTTGTACGGCGCGGCCGCTGCAGGTTGCCGCAGTCCGCATGCACAGCCACGGACCCAATTTTCCATCCGTTTCTGCAGGTAAAGCCGGGGGCTTTACGTGGCGCGGCTGCTAGCCCCCCACCGGGGCGGAGCATTAGTGCGGGGGCGCCACCGATTTTTGATAGTCAGACTGGACACATGCTCCGGGCATAGCCTCAAAATCGGAGAATCCAGCCATATGTTCTCCTGGTGGAGTTGAATTGCATTAGTTTCACAATCCCCTTGCAGTCGTAAAGCAGGATGCAATTCAGTGTTCCACGCCATGCAAATTGATGCATGGAGCATTGTGTTTGGATCGGCACCCGATATTCTCCCAATACCCGATTGTCCATCCCATTGGGGAATGCATTCTGGGGGCCCAGGATGAATAATATCGCGCATTGCCTTTGGTTCCTGACACAAACTCTGTTCTCTAGTTATAGGCTGCATTCTTCTCTCCGAGTCTGAACCAGATAATTTTTAGACTCGTGTCATAGTTGACCCTCCGATGAGCGCTGAGTACAAATCCACTCTATCATCAAGACCACGAGTAACATTGCCTGGCTCCACCCTGCTTCAGCTCAATTCCTGCTGAAATCCTCATTCCAACCTTACCTCGAGACTTAACTATTTCAACACTCTCCCGGCTGGCCAGCTTCCATGTTACATAAACGTGAACCCATCCACAGCTCTGCTGTTTGTATTCCGAGCACACACCAAGTCCTGTGCATCAATCACCTCTGTGCTCACTTCTGGTCCAGCAAAGCACCAATGTAAAAATTGTTATCCTTGTTTTTAAATCCCTTCACAGCTTCACGCTTCCCTGTCCCAACTTGACAATCCCAAGATATCAGCACTCCTCTAATTCCGGCCGATATTCAGCCTTGATTATAATTGTTTCACCATTGACAGTTTTATCTTCAGCTGTCTGGGCTCTATGTTCTGCAATTCCTACTCTTCCTCTCTATTTCTCTTCTCTCATTAGCTGCTCCTTAAAATCTACTCTTCGTTCAAGCTTTTGGGCATCTGTCCTAATTTCTTAGTGATTGGCTGTAAATATTTGTTTGATAACACTCCTGTGAAGCATCATGGGATGTTTCACCATGTTAAAGGTGCCGCATCAACACAAGCTATCGCTGTTGCAATAAATATTTCCTTGTATTGTAATTCTGTTTTTCCATCCTATGAGTGTGTGTAAACAACAACAGCTTATGCCACACTCGCGGTCCAACTCAAAACATGTTGGGACAGATTTTGAAGGCTCATGCCCAGCGAAATCAGGACATGGGACCCCAAATGTTTGAGGATGATTCAACACTATTACTAGGCCCATAAAAATCCTCTCCCAGCCTACTGATGGGTGGTCAGAGTGTTGCCCTGGCTCCTACGGTGGACCGATTTAAAATGCAAATCAACGTCCTAGGTAATATTCCGATTGCTAATTTAGGAGAGTACTGGGTGTAGAATGACACAAAATCCACCGCGTTTCTGCAGGCCAGTTAGCTGAAGAAGATCTCGCAGGTTAGTCTGTGTTTATTTTTCTGGAACCTGGACTTGCAGTACCACAAAACTAGCTTGGTCCACTGCCTACCCTCACTCTCTTGGGCAGCTGACTGAACAAAAGGTGATACCTACCTCACTGTTCACACCTAACATGCCTCCTTCTTTGCTTCGAATTCTAACTAATTAAAAAGGCTTCAGAAACAATTATGTTTCATTATACATTAACTCACATTAAGCCCCAGGTGCACAAGCAATGCAGAAGGTTGAAAAGAAGGTTATTGAAATTTAAAGCTTCACTAAAAAGGGAACAATCATGTCCCACGTGGATTAGGAAATTAGGACATAACAGACATTTGGTGCCAGATTGTCTGACTAATTGGATTTCTATCAGCTCTGTATGTATTGGCTGATGCAGCATTTGCATTTATGAAGCAGAATTGCAAATGCACCTCTT
This sequence comes from Scyliorhinus torazame, assembly GCF_047496885.1. Taxonomy (NCBI): domain Eukaryota; kingdom Metazoa; phylum Chordata; class Chondrichthyes; order Carcharhiniformes; family Scyliorhinidae; genus Scyliorhinus; species Scyliorhinus torazame. Next base: position 229,902,022 of record NC_092714.1, read on the forward strand.
GCAAATCGAACACATTTTTAGGTCTGGATGGTATTTGTAGCATATTGGAAATTATTCCTTTTTGACTGGGCTGAGAAGAAGTTAGTGGCCAGATGGCAATTTGACTAATTGATATACAAGTCTTGAACTGGACCACAACTCAATACGGTAAGGAATCAATCTTTCAGAAGAAAACAATTCCGTCTTTAGTGCATTAAAACAAACTTTGGTTTGAAAATGAAAAGGCAAGTATCACTTCTCAAGCAACCAGACATTAATCCTGCCAGTTCTGCATTCCCTTTGTCCCCACCGGGTCGGAGAATTGCCGGGGGCTGGCGTGAATCCCACCCCCGCCGTGTCCCGAATTCTCCGCCACCAGAGATTCGGCGGGGGCGGGAATCGCGGCATGCCGGTCGGCGGGAATCGCGCCGGTTGGCGGGCCCACCCCCGGCGATTCTCCGGCCCGCGATGGGCCGAAGTTCCGCCGCTGTGAACCCTCTCCAGCCGGTATGAATTAAACCACCTTGTGAACTGTGGGACAAGGCGGTGCGGATGTGCACCGGGGTCCTGGGGGGGGGGGGCGCGGGGGCGATCTGGCCCCGGAGGGTGCCCACACGGTGGCCTGGCCCGCGATCAGGGCCCACCGATCGGCCGGCGGGCCTGTGCCGTGGGGGCACTCTTTTTCTTCCGCCTTCGCCATGGTCTTAACTATGGCAGAGGCGGAAGAGACCCCCTCCCCTGCGCATGTGCGGGGGTGACGTCAGCAGCCGCTGACGCTCCCGCGCATGCGTCACCCGGCGAAGTCCTTTCGGCGCCGGCTGGCGTGGCCACTCCAGCGCGGGCCTAGCCCCTCAAGGTGAGGGCTTGGCCCCTAAGAGGGCGACCCGACGCCGGAGTGATCCGCGCCATTTTTGGCGCCGGATAGCGGACATCGTTCCAGTTTGCGGAGAATCCCGCCCCTGATTCCCATTAACTAATATTTACGAAACTTATCTTCTGTTAATTTGAGGATCTCCATGTTCCAAATGAAGAGAGAATGATCTACGCAAAATGATTACTCCATTAATAATAACCTTTGCACTAAAAAATATTGAGACATATTCAATTTCACTTTAAATAATTTTACGCATTGTATAAGGTGTCAAACATTATTATTATTATTTAACTTTGAATAACTAGTGGCAGCGAATGTATCAATCTCCTCTTGCCTTCCATCTTTGCAAGATCTCTTTTTACTTCTCAATTTTTCATATCCACTACCATTAGCCACCTAAATAGCCATTACATCCCAGTTTTCTACTTAGTTCTATCATGCCCCTCCTTAAAACCTCTTCAGAGCTTTCCTCTTTTTCCACACCTAACTCATTCCTCTCTCCTTCCCTCAGAGTTAGTGTTTAACAGTTTCCATACTCCCCATTGTAAAGCACTTTGAAACATCTTCCTGCAGGAGTAGCATAACATAAAGGCAAACTTACACTATTTCAAGGTTGTTTTCCATTTAAAATCGGCAATGTATTTCTATGCAATATAACACACAGGGTTGATTAGCTCAGTTGGCTAAGTGGCTGGCGTGTGATTCAAAATAATGCCAAAAGTGCGGGATTAATTCCAGTTCCGCCTAAGGCAGACTTGGGACCTGCATCCTCACCCTACCTCTGAGGGTGGAAGTCAATTGCAAACCACCATTGAAAGAAACTGCCAGGAAAACAACTCAGGTTGAAGCAGAAACAGACAAGGAACCAAGGATCTGCCTCCGAGCAGAGCACACATGACATAATATATAATTTACACAAAATAAACTAGAGGAAGGAAGTATTACATAGGCTGTGTATTTGGCCTGGTAACATTTGAATTGTTTAATTAATGAATCCAAATGATAGTTGCTTGATAGCACAAAATATTGCTGAAAAGAGAGACATGTTGCTGAAGTTTTTCGTCTTGCACTCATCAGGCCAAATGCAAGAATGCCAAATTTCAAACGCTACAATAATCTATACGACAGGAAAAAAGGATACTGATTGGTTTTAAAGTTGACTTTGATTGGTTGAGGCCTTTCCATGGAAAAATCAACGAGAAACTATAGGTATCCTGCTTTCTGCAAGCCAAAGTAATGTGTTCAAGCCTTGTACCTTTTTCAAATTACCCAGGAACTTGGGTAGCCTGTTGCTTTCTCTATGCCAACACTTCCCAGAGTTGACTTGTCAACCAATCAGCATCCTTTCCTCTTGTAGTAAAACTTTCCCTGATCATTTGAAATTTGGTATTCCTGGCGATGTCCTGATGAGTGCAAAATGAGAAGATTTGGCAACATGTCTCTCTTTTCAGTGAAATCAAGATGAGCGGGTTTCCTAGCAGCGTGGAGAGGATTCAACGGGAAATTCCAATGACAAGTGGCAGGAGATAGGGGCAGCACGGTGGCACAATGGTTAGCACTGTTGCCTATGGCGCTGAGGACCTGGGTTCTATCATGGCCCGGGTCACTGTCCGTGTGGAGTTTGCACATTCTCCCTGTGTCTGAGTGGGTTTCACCCCCACAACCCAAAAATGTGCAGGTTAGGTGGATTGGCCATGGTAATATTGTCCCTTCATTGGAAAAAAATAATCGGGTTCTCTAAATTTATTTTAAAAAAAGACAAGCGGCAGGATTATAGAATCCCATCGCCAGCGAACGGTGCACCAGCAAGAAACACACAGTTGGGAAACCAAAAAATCCAGTCTTATTTCCCCTCATATCTGTTTTAAATTTGCTACCCCTGATCTTAAAACTCTGTGACCTCTCATTCTAGATTGCCTCACAAGAGGAAACATTGCCAATCCCCTTTATCATCTTATTAATAATAATAATAATAGCTTATTTTCACAAGTAGGCTTCAATGAAGTTACTGTGAAAAGCCCCTAGTCGCCACATTCCGATGCCTGTCCGGAGAAGCAGCGCTGCTGGCATTGTTCTGCATTACAAGCCAGCTGTTTAGCCCACTGGGCTAAACCAGCCCCTTATGTACTTCAATTAGATCTCCTCTCATTCTTTTTTTTTAAATTTAGAGTACCCAATTCATTTTTCCAATTAAGGGGCAATTTAGCGTGGCCAATCCACCTACCAAGCACATCTTTGGGTTGTGGGGCGAAACCCACGCAAACACGGGGAGAATGTGCAAACTCCACACAGACAGTAACTCAGAGCGGGATCGAACCTGGGACCTCGGCGCCATGAGGCAGAGATCTCCTCTCATTCTTATAAACACGAGTGAGTGTCGGCCTAAATTGCTCCATGTTTTTTCATAGGGCAAACCACTTGGGCGGGTTTCGCCGTCCCATCGCACCACATTTCTGGTTCAGCACACCATCAGTATTCTCTGTTTCGCCGGCTGGTCAATAGGGTTTCCCATTGTGGGGCAGCCCCATATCGTTGCGAAACCCCCAGGCTGCCGGCAAAACAGAGAATCCCAATGGCGGAGAATTCAGCCCCTCATCTCTGCAATCAATCAAGTGAACCTCCTCTGAACTGCCTCCAGTGCAACTACATCCCTCCTCAAGTAGGTGGAGCAAAACTGTGCACAGTACTCCAGGTGCCATCTCACTAATGTGTTGTATAGTTGCAGAAACACTTCCCTACTTTTGTACTCTATTACTTTAATAATAAATGCCAACATTCCATTTTCCTTCCTTATTACCTGCCACACCTGCACATTAGTTTTCTGAGATTCATGCACGAGAACACCCAGATCCCTCTGCACCGAAGCACTCTGAAGCTTCTCTCCATTTAGATTATAAGTTGCCTTTCTATTTTCCCGACCAACACGGATAACCTCACACTTATGGATGTTAAACTCCACCTGCCAAATTTTGCCCACTCACCTAACCTATCTATATCCATTTGTAAATTTCTTATTCCTCTATTGCAACTTACTATTCCATCTACTTTAGCTTAATCTGCAAATTTGGCTATGGTTTCTTCTATCCCTGCATCATAGTCATTAATATAGATTGCAAATATTTGGGGCCCGAGGACTGAACCCTGTGGCACCCCCTGAACTTTGTGGTACCCCACTAGTTATATCTTGCCAATCAGAAAAAGGCCCATTTATCCCAAATCTTTGCTTTCTGTTGGTTAGCCAGTCCTCTATCCAAGCTAATAAATTACGCCTAAGCCCATGTGTATTAACCTTTCATGTGGAACCTTATCAAATGCCTTTTGATAGTCCAGATATATCACATCTAAAGGATTCCCATTATTCGTTTTGCTTGTTACATCTTCAAAGAACTCTGACAAATTAGTCAAACGTGATTTCTCTCCATAAAACCATGCTGATTCTGGATTGCGTTTTGACTTTCCAAATGTCCTGTTATTACTTCCTTAACAATGGAACAAACATCAAACTAATTGGTCTATAGTTTCCTACTTTCTGCCTCCCTCCTTTTTTGAATAAGGCTGTTGAATTAGCATTTTTCCAATCCACTGGAACCTTTCCCACATCCAGTGAATTTTGGAATATCATAACCAATGCCTCCATTATCTCTCTTGACACTTCCTTTAAGACCCTAGAATGAAGACCATCAGGCCCTGGGGACTTGGCTGCCTTCAATCCCAATAGTTTGCTCAGTACTTTTGCCCTATTGATGCTGATTATTCTATGCTCCTCCCTTTCTATTACCTCTGTATTACCTGTTACAATTGGACAGCCTGAGCAGGGAATGTTCCCATCTCTGGTCCAATGCTGCAGGAAAGGGGAATTGTCCTGGCAACAAGTTGGGCCACATGGAGTTCACTTGAGTGATGAATGGCTCGACTAATTCAAGACAAGACACGGCATTGCCGCCCTCGCAGTAAGTGGTGAGGGTGTGGCAGTTATGGCAGCAATAACAGATGATTGGTTCCAAAATGGTATTGCCAATGTCTTGAATGAGTATGCACCACCAGACATGGATGAAACCAAACTGTTTTACCATTTTTTGCCAGACCACTCTTTAAAGTTTAAAGCTGAAATAAATAATGGTGGAAAGTGGAACAAGGAACGTTCCACTGGATGGCATCGAAAATCTGTTGCTTCTTGTGATAGGAAAGTCCAAGAAGCCACATTGCTTTGTGAATGCGAAGACACTACGCACACAGTAAGAGGCTAATAAAAGCTGGCCTCCAGCACTTTTGAGGAATAGATTAGAAAGTGGACAAAACATATCAGTGAAATAGAAGGAAGATTGTCATCATTACAGATAACTGCCCATGAACCCTGACATTGCTGGCCTCAAGATCGTCAAGCTGATGTATTTGCCACCCAACACCATGGCCAGCTCCAGTCAATGGATCAGGGAATGATTAACCCACGACAAAAGGCAGCTGATCCCTTAAGTTAACCAGGCCCTTGATAAAAAGGAATACAATCAAACTGTTCTAGAGACCATGTTCATCATGAGGAAGATGTAGAAGGTAGTCACGGAAGCAACAAATGCCAACTGGCTCCACCACGCTGGGTTCGGACAGGTTACGACTACACAAGGCATTGAGAGTAAGGAGGAGCAGTGTGAGGCCAATCAATGCTTTGACAAAGCACTTTTACTTACCTGTGGGACGTTGGCATTGAAATTCCAGCAGAGACAATCATGGAACCGTAGGTGGAGGTGGATGATGACATACTCTGCATGACAGAACTGACAAGTGATGCAATCATAGGTGCAGTATGTTCTTCAACCGAGGAACATGAAGTGGCCAATGGCCCTGAACAATCCGATGAACATCCACCTGCTTGCCCATATGTTTCCCTAATTGATGTCACAAGGCCATGGAGATGCTTCGCACTGCGGCACAAAGAGAGATTTGACTGAATAGAAGACATGGTGGACTGTATCGCGTGAGTCCCCAGATAGCATGCTAAGGCGTAGTGGCCCACCTTGCCACAGCGTAGGCATTGTCGGGTTCATGCAGGACATTGCCCTTTTAAATGTGCAGCTCCACAGTTGCCGTACGTCGTGACGTCATGGCGTTCGTTGCGCCACTGCGCATGTGCAGTTTGGTCTTGCGTCGAGCGTGCCTGCGCGTCACGTCCTTCAGTGTTGCCGTAGGTTTTGGCGCGCACAAGCGCGGGAGGCCTCGAAAAGCGCGCAAAACGGCCGCCCTCGTCCGGGCCGCGGGCCGGGAGAAACTCGATCACCTGGACCCGTTCGGCCTCGTGGTGCACCTGGCTCACCGATCCGGTCGCGTAGGACCCCCTCTGCGCCGATTCGGTCGCCTGAAATTGGGCATAGCAGCTAGTCGCGTTCTCGTGCAAGACACAGGCTTCGATTGCAGAGGCTAAGGTTAGGCCTTTTATTTTTAAAAGCTGCTGGCATAGGGTGCCCAAGGCGACCCCAAAAACGATCTGGTCCCGGATCATGGACTCTGAGGTGGTGTCGTAACCGCAGGACTGCGCGTTTATGCGGAGATGCGTCAGGAATGACTGAAAGAGCTCATCCTTACCTTGCAGGTGCTGCTGGAAGACATACCTCTCAAAGCTCTCGTTGACCTCGACGTTGAAGTGTTGGTCGAGCTTGAGGAGGACCGTCTTGTAATTAGATTTGTCCTCGCCTTCCGCGAACACCAGGGAGTTGTAGACATGGATGGCGTGCTGACCTGTGGTGGTGAGGAGGATGGCGATCTTTCTTTTGTCCAAGGCGCTCTCTTTGTCGTTGGCTTCCAGAAAGAGTTCGAAATGCTGTTTGAACAATGTCCAAATTTACGCCAAGGTTCCCAGCGACTTGCAACGGCTGCGGTGTGTTGACGGTGTCCATGGCGCAGGATGGCAGATTTGTGGGTAGGTATTAATTCACTTCTGGTACCATGAAGTGTTGGGTACTCTGAGACACAGACGAACCAACACGGTAGCGAATGGTACAACGCAGTTTTATTTCATTTAATTATTGACATAGTAAACTCTGGTACTCAGCACATGGTGACTGTCTGAGTGGCTGGCAAATGAGGTCTGTGCCCTGAGCTGTCTCCTGATGGACTGCCCAGGAAGTGTTTTGTACTGTGTATACACTTGTCTGTGATTGGCTGTCGTGTTGTGTGTGTTAATTGGTCCGTTGATCTGTCCATCATTATGTATGTGTGTATGTGCTGTGATGTTCACTTGAATATCATGACAAAGGTCATGGCATTTTTCTGGAACTAGCTCCTGACACTTTTCATGCCAAGCTTTGGATTGTACAAGGTCAGGCAATTGTAAAGTGTGAACAAATTGAATAAAGACTTGTCACACATTTGCTACTGTTTTACTATGTTTTCAAGTTAGCACTTGAATCTGCTGTTTTCGACATAGGCCACATCTGTAAGCATACCAGGTTACATAGAGCTGTACTCCTGCATGAATAGGACCTTGTTGGCTATCACAAAGCTCTGGTAAACACAAATTTCTGGGTGTTTAAAACATAAAAGCAATTATTAATCTTCCCTTTGGTATATCTGCAAGTGGAAATATGAGGCCAAAATTATTTGGGCCTGCTCCATCATTTTGTGTATGGCAGAACAAGGAATAACCTCCATTTCTGATCTTGCTCAAGTATTCAGGGGAAGGGCAGAGTGTAGTTACTTAATTGAAATATCAGTGGTAGGAACACATACATTTTGGCTCCAGCTTGGGTAGCTGTATGAGGAGGAAGGACACAGCAAAAACAGCACTGGAAAATTATTTGCTTACCAGATGATGCCACCAGTGCACTAATTATTGTTTTCCATGCCCAATTGGTCCTTTGATAAGCAGGCTCATATTGTTTATGTTGACCTCTTTCTGATGCAATGATCTCGCAAGTGTCTCTGAACCTTGAGTAACCGTGGTTTCTGATTGTATTGCTAATGCTCTGGCTAATCTCAGCTGGTTGTGGGGCTGGAGAAGACCTGGCAGGTGAGTTCATCTTTGTCCTTGTGAGGTCAGGAGGAGCAGGAGAGATCTACTAAGCTCCACAAATTCAGCTTTTGCCACCATCACTACAGTCCATCCCCCTTCCCTCCAATCATCAGTGTCTCACTCAGTGTATCTATCTAACGTCTGCAGCCCTGACGTCACCCTGATAGTGTAAAAGCCCAGAATCCACAGGCTGTCCCACGATGTTTGGCTCAGGTGATAGAATGTCACCTAATGCAAATGAGGTCTGGACTTTAAAATAGAGGGGGCCTCCCGAAGAGACTATCTGGGTGGAAATTGCAACCTCTTGCCTTCCTTATGATTTAAAATTGCTAGTAGTTGAGTACTAGGTGACAGCACCGACTGGATAAGGTGAGCTTGGATCGTGTAATGACATTGCTTTGCCTTTTGTTCCACGTTTTTCTTTGTGCAGTGACATCAACGAACAGTAAAAAAAAATGGAGTAAAAACAAAACGAAATAAGCTTAATGCAAATCTGAATGTTTCAATTATGAGATCAAGTTAGTCATTGCTATATATCCTCTACCTTTGCCCAGTCTTGTTTTAAAGTTAAAGTATATCATCGAAAGCCATTGTTGTATATTTGAATATTAGACAAGTGTGGGCCACCTTGGACTTCACTATTCTGAATGACAAACAGACTCGTGCACATCTGGGTCCTGAAATTACTCTGTGCGATCTGAACATGCAAAATGCATTCATCTAAATCTTTCCCTCTGCTACATTATGAGTTCACATTTCTGCTAAAATATGAGAGAGAGGAATTTCAGATTAACGTAATAAGTGTTTATATGTATCCTGCGGTGTCATTTCAGGGCCACCCTCCATTAAGTGATAATTTGCTAGTCTCTCTGAAATGGGTTTTCGTTATTATTTGCCCATCCCTGAAGTTGTTTCGTGTGTACATTGCCTTTCATGAAATCTGTTCATCAAATTCAGAAAAATATGGGGCAGGATTCTACTTGGCTGGCAATGCCAAAATGTGTTTGCCTTTATTTCAATGCAAAGAGATTTATTTCAGTACAAGCTGCCATATTCTCCTCACTTCAAACTGGTGCAGTGCATGACTAAAACCTCACCACCAGCATTCTGAGCACAGTTGTCAATCATTGTAGCACATATACCTACACCACAGAATGGAGCATAAAATACAAAATGTGCCTATTGTCTTCTGCTTCGAAAATTTGCCCCAATGTGTCCGGTGGGGTCCACCAATAATCATGCCACCAATGCTCAAAACAAAATTCAACCGCAAAATCCCTGGTGTTTCCGTACTGGGAGGAAATTAAATTCTGATTTTTAATATATCACATGAGTATTATTTTTTCAGTGGCTCAAAATGGCAGACCAAATTTCAGACACACCAAAATACTGCAGATTTACAAAGCACAGTCATCTTCTTCAAATTAGAAGGTCGATCAGCTGAAAATGACTTCAGTGGTTTGCTTTCAAAAAAACTGCCTGTCCAGGTCCACAAAGGAAGTAGCATCTCTAACTCACTGTGTCATTAGGCTCTCTTTTTCACCATGTCTACATTTTAATGATTAGATTAGACTGTTCTTGGCTTTCCATTTTCCCCCTTTTAATGTGTTACTGATGTTGTCCCTGCATGGCTGTGAGCGTCATGTACTTGTCAGGTCTTGTGTTTTTCAAAGCAGATGGCCACTGCTGCAGCAAAGGTCTTTGCCAGTGCAAATTCGGATATGTACCTCCCCTCACAGTGTTGTACGTGAACAGAATACTAAACAGCCATCAGAGCAGAATCTCAGTCATTAGGCATCATCGCCTCAGCATGAGACTGCACAGATTCGCACAGAATAGAGGGCAAAGTCACTGTGAAACTCAGATTATGCCTCAATTTGTCTCTCCTTTGTGTTTTCTGTCCTTTTTAACCCTTAAGGGTTGGTGCCTGGGCAGTTTGTAAATGCTCCAAGCCTTTGGAGATTTGCAGCCTTCCCAAGCTATGCAGCATCCTTCATCAGAGCCACTGCATTCTATCACACCCAAAAGCAGCAAGTTAATGTTGCCATAGCAATCATAGGAATGATGTTCAGTGAAGCTGACACTGTCCCAAACTGTTGGGAACACATGCTGTGTTGCATGAATTAGTAACACCGGTAGAAGGCAGCACTATTTAAGACTCAAGTAGCAGCAATGGCCTGAAAAATGTCAGGAATGTTCCCCAAATCTGGAGGAATTGCGCAGAATGTTCAGTCACCAGCAATTTTCTTTCCCATTAGCAAGGAATTCCTATTTATAAATTTACTTGACTAGTATTGCTGGCCTCATAATGGTGTACTTCAAATCAGCAGTGGTATACATCGTAACAAGAATCAGATCATGTTTACAATGAATGTTTTACTGAGAGATGCATATGTGCCAACAATGGTTATTGTAATCTTGGACCATAAGGAACATTCATCATATCTACATTTAACTGATCAAGATCAGTGTGTCTTCCTCGCACAGCTATCCTTTGGAGAACTGCATACCCTCTTGTACAGTAAGAAGTCTTACAACACCAGGTTAAAGTCCAACAGGTTTGTTTTGAATCACTAGCTTTCGGAGCGCTGCTCCTTTCTCAGGTGAATGAAGAGGTATGTTCCAGAAACATATATATAGACAAATTCAAAGATACCAGACAATGCTTTGAATGCGAGCATTAGCAGCTGATTAAATCTTTACAGAGCCAGAGCTTTACAGAGCCTATCTCTGGCTCTGTAAAGATTTAATCACCTGCTAATGCTCTCATTCAAAGCATTGTCTGGCATCTTTGAATTTGTCTATATATATGTTTCTGGAACATACCTCTTCATTCACCTGAGGAAGGAGCAGCGCTCCGAAAGCTAGTGATTCAAAACAAACTTGTTGGACTTTAACCTGGTGTTGTAAGATTTCTTACTGTGCTCATCCCAGTCCAATGCCGGCATCTCCACATCATGGCTACCCTCTTGTAGCATGGAAAGTAGCTTTGTGCATTTGGAACTTTGTTCACTGGTTAGTGGAACTGCCCTGAGTATACCCTGTTCTCTTGATTTCGTTAACAGGTGGACATTATTCATGGAACCAAAAAATATGGCAGTAGAGATTTAGAGCGTGATTCTGTCACCACGTTGCGCCCAGCTCAACTCCAGGCACAATGGGTGAATCCCGCGAGAGCCCCAAATCAGTCACCGCGTCAGGCATCAGGTCGATCGTGAGTCACCCAACTCGCTCAACCTGCCGTGATCTGGATCAGCATATTTAAATGAGCCGTTAGGCCGCTTTCACACAGCGCCGAGCAGTCAACGGCCATGCCTACGAGACCTCAACCGGGCGCCATTAGAATTGGTTTCCTCAAACGTGGACCAGGCACATGGCACCTCGAAGGGGGTCTCACAGGCTATTCGAGACCCCCAGGTGGTCAGGGACAGGGCAGGGTAGTACCCTGGCACTTCCCCAGGCATCCTGGCAGTGTCACCAGGGTGCCAGGCTTGCAGTGCCAATTTGCTTGGGTGCCAGGGCTAGGCTCTGGGGAGGCCTTGCCCATGAGAGGAGGGGGTGAGGGGAGGTTCCAGGGGACAAGAAAATGTTGGGGTGGGGTCCAGAAAGCGGGAAAAGGGGCTGAAAGGAGGGCGTGTAGAGATCGGGACAGCTATTCAAAATGGCACCCTGATCTGTGAGGAGCCGGTCCTGCTGGCCACCTCAGCTCGCCAGTGCAGGAAAAGAACAGTGCTGCCTCGATGGGGAGAAACTCTCCAAGGCCCCAAAAAACAGCAAATTATTGATGAGTAGCGAGTTGAATCGCAGTGCTGCAGTTGCCAAGAAACATCCTGCCAAACACGCCGGAAAGCGGACTTAGAATGGTGTCCATTGAATTGCGCCCCTAGTCGGGTTTTGTTGTACTTGATTATTAACATGGAGAATCTTTCTTTACATAACTTAAATATTTTGCAGCTGTGAGTTCTTCTTGTTCACAAACATCAATTCCTGCTGGGAAAATGTCCATTCCCCTGTATCACAACGCTTCAAAAGTGCTTCATCAACTGTAAAGTGGTTTGGGACACCCCAAGGTCATTAAAGGTGCTATATAAATGTAAGTTCTCTTTATTTCTTTCCATGCAAACATTCATAATGGCAGTTCTGTACCTGAACACTTGTCAGTTCTAGAAGTGATTTTAACTCCCTGTGGGTTTGAAGCACTGACTGTAAATCAAAATCTCTGGCCCAGATGAGGCCTAGGTTTCCCACCCAATCATGGCAGGAATGGGAAGCTTGCAGAAGCCTACTTAAAGCAGAAGTGCACTTCTTAAAGGGAGCTGCCATTCCTTTCTGCCAGGAGAGCTAATAATTGTGAAAGGAGTCAGAAGTAAGCTCCTAGGCGCTGTGAGGCCTCGCTCAAGGCACGGGCTGAAGGGCGAGAGTGGGCAAGCAAGTTTTCTTTCTGTCTTTCTGTCTGGCAAACCTAGAGAGAAGTGACGGCGATACTGACCTCCAAGAATATCACTCGGAGGATTCAGAGCAACTGCAGGAGACAGTTCAGTGAACACAAGTAGCTGGACTGAGTACAGCTCTTAATCACAGGACTGCTGGCTATGGTCATTGTTATAAGCTGTGACGTGCTTAGAGGATTATGGCTGTGTGGATGGAAAAGCTGCACCATTGCTGTCCATTATCTTTCACATGTTCATTTATTTGGATGTTCATTTCTTCACCTCTCTCAATCACACCCAGTAACTTCTGATTCAGTTCTGAACAATTCCCTACTCTGTGCCACATCTTTCAATATTCATCACAAAGACACATTAAACCACCTCAAATTCTCTTTCCAAAATACACGCTTACCTACTCCTTGCCACTTGTGGAGCCACCACGAACAACATTATTTTCTCAGTTGGTAGCTTTTGTAGAACCAGGGGCCTCTGTCATGACGCTCTCCTCACTTCACACACCAGCCAGCATTCGACACTGCTCGCATTTTCTCTCTCAGCATATGCATTACCCGTAGAAGGCCTGCACGTATACACTCTTCTTTTCCTCATGCCAAACTCTTAACCTCTCTTCCCACAGGTGAAGATGGCACGCAACAGCAATAAAAGAAGCAAGACCAAGGGAGGAACAGTCAGCCTAATTTTCCAGGGACTATGTCTTAAAGGATGGCCGGTTGGTAAAAAAAAAGGTTTGAAAAACGCTGGGCTGGATTCTCCGGGTTTGCGACTCTGTCCGAAGGAAGCGTCTAGTCTTCCGACCAAAAAGTCAGCGCCGCCCCCGCACCGTGCTCCGCCCGGTGGGGGGCTAGCAGCCGTGCAACGTAAACCCCCCGGCTTTTCCTGCCGATATGGACACAGAATGGCCAGGTCCGTGGCCGCGCACGTGCACGGCCCGTACAACATGGTGCCGGCCGGGCGCGGACCCGGCCTGCCAATACTGCCCCCCTGTAACCCCGCTCGCCACCCCACCCCACCCCCCACTGGTCCCCCCAGCCCCCGCCGAAGCCCTTCCTGCCATCGGATTGGCTACCCCCCCCGCCCCCCCCCCCCCCCGGACTGTGGCGGCACTGGACACAGTCCGCCGCCGCCACGCCAGGTTCACGAACGTTGAGAGGACACGTGTCCCACAATGTCAGGAAGTCGGCCCATCGGGGGCAGAGCATCAGGGGAGGACCTCAGGTGACATCCTGAGGCTGGCCCAATGGCGTGCGGCGTACTCGGGTACGCCATTTTATAGGGGACGGAGCAATTGAAAAACGAGGGCGCCCACGGTTTTGGTGTAAAAAGGATTCTCCGGCCGATCGCCAAATGTGATTTCGCCATCGGCAATCAGAGAACCCCGCCCACTGAATTTGAAAAACACTGACCTAGAAGGATAAGAGCAGCAGACACCTGGGGACACCACCACCTGGAGGTTCCCCTCCAAGTCACTCACTATCCTGACTTGGACATCCTTCACTGTTGCTGGGGAAAAATCCTGGAAATCCCTTCCTAACAGCACTCTGGGTGTACCTACACCTCAAGGACTGCAGCAGTTCAAGAAGGCAGCTCACCACCCCTTCTGAAGGGCAACTGGGGATGGGCAATAAATGCTGGCCTCACCAGTGACGCCCACATCCCGTAAATTAATTTTTTTAAAAGCAGAAGGAACATGCGGTTTGATTCAATCAACAAATCACTGGGACGTACAGCCTTGGTACGTGGCAGCCTACCAGTAGGGAAATTCATACACAATGTTGCTCAATTGTATGGCTGGCAGAATGTCTTATTGGACTGATGGCAGTATACTGTCAGTGGCAAATACCATTGGTGTAGCCACTGCATAGTAGTATGTGTCATAATATACCCCAGTATATCATGGTGCAGACACATACTGATGGACACACAGTGGGACCAATCAACACACACAACACCACAGCCAATCACCAGTGAGAGCACACACACTATAAAGACAGGGGGCATCAGAGATCCCGCTCATTCGAGTTGCAGCTAGCTAGGAGGACAGAGCTCACAGCCTGTAACACAGACATTCACAATGTGCTGAGTGCATCGACTGGTTAGGACAAGGCAAAGGTCTTTAGTTAAAGCTAGTATCATATTTACCCACAGTCTGAGTATGTTTAAACAGTTAATGATTCAATAAAATAGTGTTGCACTATTTCAATTGTTGGTGACCTGTATGTGATCCAGAACACCCAACACATCATGATACCAGGAGTTGAGGGATATTAGCACTTCTTAGACCTACCTGCAAGTGATCTGCCTTCTGCCAGCATTTCGTCATCCTGCAACATGGACAACATCTGTCCACCGCTGCCGCTCCGCATCGCCGGCAACCTCGGGGCCAACTGGAAGATTTTCAAACAACGTTTCCAGCTATTCCTCGAAGCCACAGGCAGGGAGGGCACCTCGGATACCAGAAATATCTCTCTTCTCCTCTCCACGGCCGGGGACCATGCCATCCACATGTTCAATTCTCTCACCTTTGCGGATGATGAAGATAAAACGAAGTTCAAGACGGTCCTCCTCAAGTTTGACACTCACTGCAGCGCAGAGGTGAATGAAAGTTTTGAACGCTACGTGTTCCAGCAGCGTTTGCAGGGTAAGGATGAACCTTTCCAATCCTTTCTCACGCACCTCCGCATCCTTGCGCAGTCTTGCAGCTACGGGCCCACCTCCGACTTCATGATACGCGACCACATCATTTTCGGTGTTCAGTCGGACCCCCTACGTCAGCAGCTCCTCAAAGTAAAGCAACTCACCTTAGCGACCGCCATCGAGACCTGTGTCTTACGTGAAAACGTCACGAGTCGGTATTCCCATATACAAGCGGCTGAAACGGCGCGGCAAGGTCCCCACGAGGCGGAATGGGTCCAAGTGATTGAGCACCTCCAGGGCCTCAGGGATGAGGGCGGCCATTTCGCTGGCTTTTCGCAGACTCCCACGCTTGTACGCACCAAACAAGGGGACGGCGACGTGGAGGAACGTAATGCGCAGGCACGCACCACGCACGACCACACCGTGCATGCGCAGTGGCGCAGCGAACGTGATGACGTCACGACGTGTGGCAACTGTGGCTCCGCCCATTTAAAACGGCAA
This sequence comes from Scyliorhinus torazame, assembly GCF_047496885.1. NCBI lineage: Eukaryota > Metazoa > Chordata > Chondrichthyes > Carcharhiniformes > Scyliorhinidae > Scyliorhinus > Scyliorhinus torazame. The sequence continues at coordinate 229,917,464 of NC_092714.1, forward strand.
TGCCCTGTAAAATCTCGACAATGCCTACGATGTGGCAGACTTGGCCACTATACTGCCTTCTGCCGAGCAGCTCAGCCTGCCAATTCATATCGCTTCAGCCAGCCTCGCAGGAATGTTCGGGCAATTCAACCCACGGTCACCGAGTCCGATGCGGACCTCCCACACAGCAGTGACACCGAGGACCCGAAGGCGCCTTTTCGAGTCGGATCGTAACAAAAAACAGGCTGTCCCCGAAGCAAAGACACCAGCCACTATCGGTATACAGCATCGATCTAGACGATGAGTGGTGTGCCACCCTGACGGTCAACCGGTCCCAAATATGATTCCGCCTGGACACTGGTGCCTCCGCCAATCTCATGGCGTGGTCTGATTTTCAAAGCCTTTGTGTCAAACCAGCCATCCTTCCATCAGCCTGCCAGCTATTGGATTATAATGGCAACGTCATTCCTGCTAGCGGCTCGTGCCAACTTGAAGTGACGCACAGGTCACGCAAAGCCATCCTTCCTTTCGAGATCGTGTGCTCCTCGAAAGACTCCCTGCTTGGCGCACAGGCATGCAAGCTGTTGAACCTCGTTCAGAGAGTGCACTCTCTCTCTCCTGATGACACGTCTGCCTTCCAGGATGCTGACTTCAGGGCGCAACTCGACGCCATCATCGACCAGCACCACGACGTCTTCGAAGGCATGGGCACGCTCCCATATACTTACAAGATCCTACTCAAACAGAATGCCACGCCTGTGGTGCATGCACCTCGCAGGGTCCCAGCACCCCTTAAGGACTGCCTCAAGCAGCAGCTGCAGGACCTCCAGGACCAAGGAGTGATCTCCAGAGTTACGGAACCAACCGACTGGGTCAGTTCCATGGTGTGTGTAAAAAAGCCTTCCGGCGAGTTGAGAATTTGCATTGATCCCAAGGATCTGAATCGCAATATCATGAGGAAGCATTATCCAATTCCCAAGCGTGAAGAGATCACTTGGGAGATGGCTCGCGCCAAGCTCTTCACCAAACTCGACGCCTCGAAAGGATTCTGGCAAATCCAGCTCAACAAATCCAGCAGGAAACTGTGTACATTTAACACCCCCTTTGGCAGATATTGTTACAACAGGATGCCGTTTGGGATCATATCAGCTTCAGAAGTGTTCCACAGAATCATGGAACAAATGATGGAAGGCATTGAAGGTGTTCGTGTGTATGTCGACGACATAATCATTTGGTCCACCACCCCTCAGGAGCATGTCAGTCGCCTCCAGCGCGTGTTCAAACGCATACGTGAGCAGGGCCTACGCCTCAACAGATCCAAATGCTCATTTGGTCAGACGGAACTCAAGTTCCTCGAGAACCACATCTCCCACTTGGGTGTGCGGCCGGATGCGGACAAGGTGGCTGCTATCACAGCTATGAAAACGCCAGAGGACAAGAAGGCGGTCCTCCGATTTCTGGGCATGGTCAACGTTTTGGGGAAGTTGATCCCTAACCTCGCCTCTCATACCGCGGCTCTCAGGAAGACGACAGACTTCCAATGGCTTCCTGCCCACGAGCGCGAATGGAGAGAACTCAAAACCAAACTCACCACGGCCCCGGTCTTAGCTTTCTTTGATCCAGCAAAGGAGACCAAAATTTCAACCAATGCCAGCCAATCCGGCATTGGGGCAGTGCTCCTGCAACGCGATGTGGCCTCATCATGGGCCCCCGTTGCATATGCGTCACACGCCATGACCCCCACGGAGCAGCGCTACGCGGAGATAGAAAAGGAGTGCCTGGGCCTTCTGACCGGTGTCGTCAAATTTCACGATTATGTGTACGGCCTTCCTCAATTCACCATCGAGCCCGACCATCGCCCGTTGGTCAATATAATACAGAAAGACTTGAACGACATGACGCTCCGCCTCCAGCATATTCTTCTCAAGCTCCGGCGATACGACTTCCAGCTGGTATGCACCCCAGGCAAAGACCTCATCATTGCCGACGCTCTGTCCAGGGCAGACAACACTCCGCGTGACCCAGCGGGATTCGTCTGCCAGGTTGACGCCCATGTGGCCTTCGTGGCCTCTAATCTACCTGCCACGGGTGAACGCTTCGTCCAAATTCACCGCGAGATGGCGGCTGGCCCTTTGCTACAACTTGTCATGCTCCACCGAACAGACGGGTGGCTCAAGGGCCAATGCCCGCAGTTCTATAACGTCAGAGATGATCTGGCGGTAGTAGATGGTGTTCTCCTGAAACTGGACCGCATTGTCATCCCGCATAGCATGCGCCAGCTCGTCTTGGAACAGCTACACGAGGGCCATCTTGGCGTGGGAAAGTGCCGCTGACGGGCCCGAGAGGCAGTGTACTGGCCCGGCAACAATGACGACATAGCCAACACAGTGCTCAACTGCCCCACTTGTCAGCGCTTCCAGCCGGCCCAACCACGTGAGACCCGACAGCCCCATGAGTTGGTCACGTCCCCTTGGACCAAGGTGGGCATCGACCTGTTCCATGCGCTGGGCAGGGACTATGTCCTGATTGTAGGCTGCTTTTCAAACTACCCGGAGGTGGTACGTTTACACAACATCACCTCGTCTGCAGTCATCCGTGCCTGTAAGGACACCTTTGCTCGACACGACATCCCATTCACTGTGATGTCGGACAATGGCCCCTGCTTCACAAGCCAGGAATGGTCCAACTTTGCCAGGAGGTACAACTTTGTGCATGTGACATCCAGTCCCCTGTACCCCCAACCGATTGGCAAAGCGGAGAAGGGCGTCCACATAGTCAAACGGCTCCTCTGCAAGGCTGCTGATGCTGGGTCTGATTTCTACCTCGCCTTGCTGGCCTATCGCTCGGCCCCACTGTCCACTGGCCTGCCGCCAGCCCAGCTGCTCATGGGTCGCACCCTGAGGACGACGGTGCCGTCCATTCATGTCCCAGACCTCGACCACGTTCCGGTCCTTCAACGAATGCAGCTGTCACGTGCACAGCACAAGGTGGCTCATGGCTCCCGTGCAGCTGATCTCCCTGCTCTGGCTCCAGATGACAACGTCCGCATCCATCTTCCGGATGGTGGCTGGTCTGCAATCGCTGTGGTTCTTCGGCAGGTGGCCCCCCACTCGTTCCTGGTTCGTCCACCGGATGGCTCCATTCTGCGCCACAATCGACGTGCCCTTCGTCTCGTTCCGCGCTCGCTACGTGATCCTCCGCCAGTGCCACGCCCTCCTGTTGTCCCTGACCTGGAATATTCAGAGATTCCGGTCACTCTGCATCCTCCTCACTCTGAATCAGTCCAGCCCGCTCCTCAGCCGGCGGCTCCCGACCCACCCTTGAGGCGGTCAACCAGAATTCATCGCCCACCTCAGAGACTTAATTTGTGAACTTTGTGGACTTATGGACTTTCTGATTTGTTCTGTTCTTCCGTTTAATCGTTCAAGTGGTTTGTATATAGTGTTCATCTCATTATTCTTGTGACACACTGTTTTTCTGCACCAGGCACCTTCCCATGTAAATAGCTTAGTTTTCATGTACATAGTCCTGTAAATATTTCGCACACACGTAGTCAGGAACATTCACCATACACTATTTATTGCCTCGCAGGTACATTTTTTATAAAAGGGGGGTTTCATAATATACCCCAGTATATCATGGTGCAGACACACACTGATGGACAGACAGCGGGACCAATCAACACACGCAACACCGCAGCCAATCACCAGTGAGAGCACACGCACTATAAAGACAGGGGGCATCAAAGTTCCCGCTCATTCGAGTTGCAGATAGCTAGGAGGACAGAGCTCACAGCATGTAACACAGATATTCACCATGTGCTGAGTGCATCGACTGGTTAGGACAAGGCAAAGGTCTTTAGTTAAAGCTAGTATCGTATTCACCCACACTCTTAGTATGTTTAAACAGTTAATGATTCAGTAAAATAGTGTTGCACTATTTCAAGTGTTGGTGACCTGAATGTGATCCAGAACACCCAACACATCAGTATGAAATGGCTTCCTTAACCTGTTGTTCAGATTTTTGAGGTGCTCTGCCTTTCCAGGGCTATTCGAGATAGATTGGGCACTTTTCAGTGCTAAAAGTGGTGACTTTGGCTACTTTGCGGGTTTGTGTGATACACAATGAACAATGATCTGATCAGGAAAGCAAATGCATCTCATCAGTTTGTTCTGAATTCCCTGAGTAAACAGCAATTTAACTCCAAATGACCTAAACATGCATTCACTTAACAATTCAGTTTTTTTGCTATAAATGGACACACTACCTTAGTTGCAGAATAATACATTGCTGATAGTAGTACACTGCTGTGCTGATAAAGGATAACATCCAACTAACTGAAGCATCATGAGAGAGTGCTAAAGTTTGATGAAAAACGTAACTGTAGTCTGCTTGTGTACGTCTGTGGCAAGCTGAAATGGTTCAATTTTTAGAAATGGGGCGAGCTTCTCCGACCACCCGCAGGGTCGGAGAATCGCCGGGGGCTGGCGTGAATCCCGCCCCCGCCGGTTGCCGAATTCTCCACCACCGGATATTTGGCGGGAATCGCGGCGTGCCGGTTAGCGCCCCCCCCCCCCCCCGCCCCCCCCCCCCCCCCGCGATTCTCCGGCCCGGAAGGGCCGAAGTCCCGCCGCTAGAATGCCTGTCCTGCCGGGGTAGATCAAACCACCTACCTTACCGGTGGGACAAGGCGGCGGGGGCGGGCTCCGGGGTCCTGGGGGGGGCACGGGGTGATCTGGCCCCGGGGCATGCCCCCACGGTGGCAGGGCCCGCGATCGGGGCCCACCGATCCGCGGGCGGGCCTGTGCCGTGGGGGCACTCTTTCCCTTCCGCCTTCGCCACGGTCTCCACCATGGCGGAGGCGGAAGAGACTCTCTCCACTGCGCATGCGCGGGAATGCCGTCAGCGGCCGCTGACGCTCCCGCGCATGCGCCGCCCGGAGATGTCATTTCCGCGCCAGCTGGTGGGGCACCAAAGGCCTTTTCCGCCAGCTGGCAGGGCGGAACTTTGTCCGGCGGGGGCCTAGCCCCTTAAGGTTGGGGCTCGGCCCCCAAAGATGTGGAGCATTCCGCACCTTTGGGGCGGTGCGATGCCCGAGATTTGCGCCGTTTTGGGCGCCAGTCGGCGGACATCGCGCCGATACCGGAGAATTTCGCCCCAGTTGTCTATTTTTCTTGACATGGCTCATTTTAAATCAGAGGTGCTGGTGAATCCTGAAGAACAATTTCAATTGCACAAGGTGAGATAGGAAGAGGATTCTGGGCGGTTGGGAGGCAGTATTCACATTTGATGCCCTGCTTCATTTGAGGAACCATCAAGTTTTTGCTGGTGGGATGTGTAAAGGTAACATTGCATTTGCAGTTTCTGATCTAGAACCTGTCAAGCTTGGTTTCAGTTATGTCCGATAGTACTTTGAATCATCTGGCTTTTAATGCCAAAGGAAAGCTGAATCATGCATTGATCTGGTTCCAGTTTGCTAATGTAAATTAGGTATATTGATTCCAGCAGAGTAATTCTTGATGACACAGGGCCTTTACAGAGATGTTATCACCTCAATTAGGAGTTTAGGCTCAGTTCCTGACAAATCATGAAGCAATTCCTCATGCTGCAGGACCTGTCTTCCGTGAGCTGCTTAGATGCACACCACGTTGTCTCACAGGCCGCATATTAATTTTAAAATCAATGTTTCTATTCATTTGCATATACCTCATGTTGTCGATACCAGCAGATCTTGGTGTAATGATTTAGGAGTTATCCAGGAATGGACACTCAAACAACCGGATCTGCGTCCATCATTTTCAAATAGGACAAACCAGCAAATTTTTAAAAAGACTTCATCACAAATAGAAACGACAGCTTCATGGATCAGCTGATTAGATCTCTGGTATGTGTTCATGGACCATTGTTTGGATGCTGCCTCACTTCATTGTTTTTGGCCATTTAAGCGAGGAGGACTTCTGAAAAATTAATATTGAGGTGTTGTGTTTAAGTTATTTGCAGCTCATCAAAAACTACCTTTGGGGATGAGGATTGAAGCACAACAGGTAAAGGAGTCGGTCAGCTTTTAAGCAAACCACTTCAATTTGAGACACTGCTGGTTCATGAGACATTTCAATAATCAATTATGCTGTAATAGCCCCATTCATTTAAGCACAGTTGGGAGAAACGTAAGACTCCGCCACAGAGCCAGGAACTAGTAGGGTGGTAGCAATTCATTTAGCCAAAAGCCCCACACATAGAAGATCAAAATTTAACTTTTTGAAACCCTGCCTGGCTCAGAAATAAAAGGAACCAACAAAGCGCACAATCAGGGGCAGACAATAGCAAAATACTGTGGCTGCTGGAAATGTGAAATAAGAACATTAAAAGCTAGACAAATTCTAGGTGGCTTCTGTAAGAATTAATGCCTCAGGTAGATGGCGTTTTCGGAAACGTTAACTTTGTATCTCTCCACTGAGGCTGTTTGACCTGCTGAGTATTTAAGGCCGTTTTTCTCCTTATTTAAGCGACAGTGTAGTTTGAGCCAGCAAAGAGACCAGGCTGAGAATGTGAGAAAGTTTTCTTTAGTTTAGCGAAAACCAGTTTCAAAGAACTTTCTGCGTAGAAAACTGCTTTTATCCCAGAAACAGCATGGCACACATTGTTTGATTTACTGTAAGTAATTTTCTGTGCATAATTATAAATCAGCTTCATGTTTTATACTTCAAGCAAGAATTTTCCCATTGCTCTGTTCAACCTTCCTCCTCAACCAATGCCACTGAGTACAGATGAATTTGGTCATTTCATTTATATCATTCTGACCTCCAGTCCTGACAATGGGGATACTGGGCTAAATTTTCATGCCAGGGTTAGGCCTCTGATGTCGGCACCATTTCCAGATCCTGGTTCCACACCACCTGGCTGCTGAACATCCAAACTATTTTGAAGGAGGTGGCCAATTAGTGTCACATTTGCTGCCTAATTAGGCACAGTGGGTGCAGTGAGGAGGAAGGGATGTAGAAATGACAAGCCTGATTTAAAGGCAGCCATGATTGTGAGTGGTGGGGCGGCACGGTGGTGCAGTGGTTAGCACTGCTCCCTCATGGCGCCAAGCACCCGGTTCGATCACGGCCCCGGGTCACTGTTGTGTGGAGTTTGCACATTCTCTCCGTGTCTGCGTGGGTCCCATCCCCACAACCCATAAATATGCAGGGTAGGTGGATTGACCACTCTAAATTGCCCCTTAATTACATGTGGTAGTCACCACTGTTGTATTATATTGTATATACTGCACTGCATACGAGGGTATTACAGTAAGGCCCCTGTACTACAGGTATGGGTGTAGATCCCTGCCTGCTGGCTCGTCCAGTAGGCGGAGTATAAATGTGTGTGCTCTCCGAACTGCAGCCATTTCGGCAGCAGCTGTAGGAGGCCACACATCTCTGTGCAATAAAGCCTTGATTACTCTCTACTCTCGTCTCGTCGGAATTGATGGAGCATCAATTTATTACACAGAGATTTTACAAAGATGGATCTCCGCATCAAGCCGGATCGCCTGCAGCTGCACCCTCAAGCAGACAACGCCAAAAAGGACTTCGCACATTGGCTAGCTTGCTTTGAAGCCTACATCGGATCTGCGACAGACCCAATCCCAGAAGCACAGAAGCTCCAGATTCTGTACACGCGGCTGAGCTCCGATGTCTTTCCCCTCATCCAGGACATGCCTACCTACACAGAGGCCATGGCGCTATTGAAGGAGAACTACGCTCAGCAGACCAACAAGATCTACGCCAGGTACCTCCTGTCCACGCGGCACCAACTTCCCGGTGAGTCTGTAGAAGATTTCTGGCGTGCCCTGCTCGCCCTGGTGAGAGACTGTGATTGCCAGGCCGTTTTGGCCGCTGAACATTCTAACCTGCTAATGAGAGACGCGTTCATTATGGGCATTGGGCCGGCCTACATCCGCCAGCGCCTCTTAGAAGGGGCTACGCTTGACCTTGCGGCGACCAAGAAACTAGCGCTCTCGCTCACAGTTGCCTCATGCAACATACAGGCGTATGCCCCCGACCACACAGCCCACCCATCCTGGGCATTGTGGACCCCGCCAGCGGCCAGCCCATCGTGGACCCCATCAGTGACCGCCCCCAGCCAACCCCACGCCTGCGCCACGCGGCAGCCAACCAACCCCGGGGGACCCAAGTGCTACATCTGCAGACCGACAAACCACCCCCGGCAGCGCTGCCCGGCGTGGAGCGCGCTCTGCAAGTACTGTGGCAAGAAAGGACATTTTGCTGCAGTGTGCCAGGCCCGCTCAATCGCCGCTATTGTCCCTGCACCCCCCGCATGCGGCCCGTGGGCGCCGCCATCTTGCTTGCCTCACAACCAATGGGCGGAGCCATCTTGCCTGCGGCCCGAGTGCGCCGCCATCTTGCCTGTCTCAGGACATGTGCGGCACGTGGGCACCGCCATCTTCCCCGCCTCAGGACCCATGCCCGTCGGGCACCTCATCAGGCCGCTCATTGCCTTCAACTGCCAACGACCAGCCGCGTCACGCCTCCGTCATGATCGACGAGCCCCGATCGCACAACCTCGCGACTGAGTCGACAAAGGTGAAGATCGACGGGCATGAGATATCCTGCCTTCTGGACCCCGGGAGCACTGAGAGCTTCATCCACCCTGTTACGGTAAGGCCCTGCTCCCTCGCAGTACACCCCATTAACCAAAGAATCTCCCTGGCCTCCGGATCCCACTCCGTGGCGATCTGGGGGTACTGCATCGCCACCCTCACCATCCAGGGCGTAGAGTTCAGCGGCTTCCGGCTCTACATCCTCCCCAACCTCTGCGCTGCCTTGCTACTCGGCCTGGACTTCCAGTGCAACCTCCGGAGCCTAACCCTGAAATTTGGCGGGCCCCTACCACCCTTTACTGTATGTGGCCTCACGACCCTTAAGGTCGACCCACCTTCTCTGTTTGTAAACCTCATCCCGGATTGCAAACCCGTCGCCACCAGGGGCAGACGGTACAGCGCCCAGGACAGGACCTTCATCAGGTCTGAGGTCCAGCGGCTGCTGCGGGAAGGTATCATCGAGGCCAGCAACAGCCCCTGGAGAGCCCAAGTGGTAGTGGTGAAAACGGGGGAGAAAAACAGGATGGTCGTTGACTACAGTCAGACCATCAATCAATACACGCAGCTCGACGCGTACCCCCTCCCATGCATATCTGATCTGGTCAATCAGATTGCACAGTACCGGGTCTTCTCGACAGTGGACCTGAAATCTGCCTACCACCAGCTCCACATTTGCAAGATAGACCACCCGTACACTGCGTTTGAAGCGGACGACCGCCTTTACCATTTCCTTAGGGTTCCCTTCGGCGTCACTAACGGGGTCTCGGTCTTCCAACGGGAGATGGACCGAATGGTTGACCTGTACGGACTGCGGGCCACTTTCCCGTACCTGGATAACGTCACCATCTGTGGCCACGACCAGCAGGACCACGACGCTAACCTTTCCAAATTTCTCCACACCGCCAAATTCCTCAACCTAACCTACAACAAGGAGAAATGTGTGTTCAGCACGAACCGATTAGCCATCCTCGGCTGTGTGGTTCAGAACGGAGTTCTAGGGCCCGACCCCGATCGCATGCGCCCCCTCATGGATCTCCCCCTTCCCCACTGCCCCAAGGCCCTCAAACGATGCCTGGGGTTCTTTTCGTACTACGCCCAGTGGGTCCCTAACTATGCAGACAAGGCCCGCCCACTCATCCACTCCACCGGTTTCCTACTGATGGCCGAGGCTCACCAGGCCTTCAACCGTATCAAGGCAGACATCGGCAAGGCTGCGATGCACGCTGTTGACGAGACGCTCCCCTTTCAAGTCGAGAGCGATGCATCTGACGTCACTCTGGCCGCCACCCTCAACCAGGTAGGCAGGCCCATGGCATTCTTTTCCCGCACCCTCTATGCCTCTGAAATTCGGCACTCCTCCATCGAAGAGGAGGCCCAAGCTATCGTTGAAGCTGTGCAGCACTGGAGGCATTACCTGGCCGGCAGGAGATTCACTCTCCTCACAGACCAACGGTCGGTTGCCTTCATGTTTAACAACACACAGCGGGGTAAGATCAAAAATGCTAAGATCTTGCGGTGGAGGATCGAACTCTCCACCTTTAATTACGAGATTTTGTATCGCCCCGGTAAGCTCAACGAGCCCCCCGATGCCCTGTCCCGAGGTACGTGTGCCAGCACACAAGTGGACCGATGCCTGACCCTGCACGATGATCTCTGTCACCGAGGGGTCACCCACTTTTATCACTTCATGAAGGCCCCCAATCTGCCCTACTCCATCGAGGAAGTCAGGGCTGTCACCAGAGACTGCCAGGTCTGCGCGGAGTGTAAACCGCACTTCTACCGGCCAGACCATGCGCGCCCACCGACCGCAACACGTATTTTCTCAATGTGGTCGCCGAATATTCCAGATTCCCCTTCGCCATCCCATGCCCCGATATGACGTCTGCCACCATCATCAAAGCCCTCAACACCATTTTCGCTCTGTTCGGTTTCCCCTCCTACGTCTACAGCGACCGGGGATCCTCATTTATGAGCGATGAGCTGCGCCAGTACCTGCTCAACAGGGGCATTGCCTCGAGCAGGACGACCAGCTACATCCCCTGGGGAAACGGGCAGGTGAAGCGGGAGAATGGGACAGTCTGGAAGGCCGTCCAGCTGGCCCTACGGTCCAGAAATCTCCCGGCCTCCTGCTGGCAGGAGGTCCTCCCCGACGCACTTCACTCCATTCGGTCGCTCCTGTGCACGGCGACTAACAAAAACCCCCCATGAATGTCTCTTTGCCTTCCCCAGGAAGTCCACCTCTAGGGTTTCGCTCCCAACGTGGCTGGCAGCTCCACGACCCATTCTCCTCCGCAAGCATGTGCAGCTCCACAAGGCAGACTCGTTGGTTGAGAGGGTACAGCTACTCTACACAAACCCGCAGTACACTACGTAGCGTACCCCGACGGCCGCCAAGACAGAGTCTCCCTCAGGAAACTGGCACCAGCTGGGTCCCCCCCCCCCCCCCCATGCCCCAGCGCCACCCTCCCTTCCCCCAGCACACCCCACCACAGCCCCCACTCCAGGACAATCCGTCCTCCCCTTGGTCCCACCCGGGAATGAAGAGGATGTTGACACGCTCCCGGAGTCACTGGCGACTGAGCCAACGCCTGACTCGCCACCAGCACTGCGGCGCTCTCAATGACTGATCAAGGCGCCCGACCGTCTAAATTTGTAACCTTCTCTGAAATTTTAATGACAACCTGTATGTAAATAGTTTTCCACCACCCCCGCTGGACTCATTTTAACAGGGGGTGAATGTGGTAATCACCACTGTTGTATTATATTGTATATACCGCACTGCATATGAGGGTATTACGGTAAGGCCCCTGTACTACAGGTAGGTGGAGTATAAATGTGTGTGCTCTCCGAACTGTAGCTATTTCGGCAGCAGCTCTGGGAGGCCACACATCTCTGTGTAATAAAGCCTCGATTACTCTCTACTCTCGTCTCGTCATAATTGATAGTGCATCATTGGAAAAATCTGAAAAAAAGAAATTAATATGTTTGTGAGTGCCAGAATCTTTGATGATGACAGGAACCCAGTGGAGCAACAGCATTGCATGCACCTGCGGGAGGGCGGCCTCTCGGTTTGCCAGCACCTCCCTGGAGGTGCTGTCAGGGGTGGTGGAAATCTGGAGGAGCAATCTGTTTCTGGAGAGTGACAGGAGGGGTAGTCAGTTGGACGAAGCTGACACAAATGGAGGTGGCTGAGAGGTGAGTAGCTGCAGTGTGGTCAGCAGGACATGGGTGCAACAAAGGAAGTGCTTCAATAACCTTCTGCGGTCTGGCAAGATGGCAGCAAAGCAAGGCCCAGTTAACCAGCCTCCAGTTCTGGATTCACCAACACATCTTTGAGCTAAACAGCCTGAGGGCACAAAGTTCCCAAGAATACTTACCACGTGCGTGCCCAGGTGCAATTTTGATCTATGGCAGAGCTCACTCCACAAGTACTTGTGGAGGAGGAGACCTAGAGCCATTGACGTCACGCCTGAGTGAGCCACCAGATCCAGTGCATGGTCTTATCCCTCTCACTCTTGACTTAGCAAGAAAGAGAAAAAATAGCACACAATAGATGATCATATGGGTGCTCTGGTGGTGGAATAGCACTTCTCATCATACTGATGGCTATGGAGGAGGAGACCGTTGAAATTGCCAGGGTGGCAGCTCATCAGGAAATCAGCAATTGTGAAATGGGTGTCCATCTGTGAGAGTGTGAAAGGATCTTTCCATGGCGAATCTACTATGAAACTAATTACAGGGGCGGATCTACTATGAAACTAATGAAGCTTAAGCTACAGGGCACCTAATCCCAGAAGTGCCCCAGTAGTGACTTTAGTCTACATTGCTTAAAAAAATTGGGTCTACTGTATGAGAAGGGGTTTAAAAAAAATAAAAATATTAATAATATAGTGTAATTCAATACAAAATAATAATTAAAATAAAAATTAAAAGGTGATTAAAGTATCATGTAGGCTAGCCGTAAACGAAAAAACGTTCAAATTAAGGACGTTTCATTCTAAATATATTTAATGTAAAATAATTATAAGTAATTTAAAACACTATTAACATTTATGACAGAAATACAAACAGTAGATGACGTGTCGGAATAAAAAAGGGGAGCCGTTGAAAAGGCAATCGCAATGCTGACGTGAATTTTCAACATGATAGCACTCGTGATAGTGATCTAGACAAGAAATGTTTTCAATAAAGTGTTCATAAGGATACAATATTTTAATTACCCCTACTCAAAAATAAATGTCAGAAAAGTAAGGTAAGTAATAAAGGTGAAATAGTGTTAGATTAGCCTCAGTCTATTGTTTTTATGAAGAGGTGAACGGAAGGTAGGCTACGACCGCATAGCCTAGGCTAATACTATATTACAAGTATTTATGAAAAAGTAATAAAAGGGTGAATTTGTGTTAAATTACAAGTGTTTATTATGTAAAGTGTTCAAATAATGGTAATATTGTGTTACATTACCTTAGCCTATGAGTTTTGGTGGCCTAGTCTTGCCTAACTTAGTCTAGCCTAGCGTAGGCTAGCTTGAACATAGTCTAGTTTAGCATATTTAGCTGATTTATTATAAATCTTAAAAAATGGTGCTTTACTTTCTGAGAAGGGGTTTTCAACAATCCCAAAGTTTGAGAGTCAATAGCACAGATGTTGTAAAGGTGAACTGTCGCGGTAAGTTGGCTGTTCTGCTGTGGCTAATGTAATTTTTTCCCCTTTTTAACAGAGGTCAAGACCCTAGAGGAATAACAATGAGTTCACGAAAATACTTAAGTGGATACCAAAAACGCAAACTCAATGCAAAGCGATCTGACAAAATTTCTAAATGTCAAAAACGAACAAACTATTTTGCAATGTCAAGTTTGTCAACACCTACAGTTGAAACAAGCCAAGCAAACACCATTGAAGCCAGTGATAGTGCACAAACCGTTGGAGTTCTTTCTAGCAATTTTCAACCCACTGTTGACGCTTTTGATACAGATGACGATCACAGTGGTCAACATGAAAGTACCGCGGCACAAGCAGAGACTGAGCAGAAACATGAAACAGGAAGCAAATTCAGTGATTTCAAAGAATACAGTGACCTCGAAAACTGGCCCATAACAGTTGATAATGATTTCATACAGAATTGTTTAATGCAAGACATAGGTTTTTTTCAAAATAAAAAACCAGATGATGTATATACCGAATCAAGCAGGGTTTACAAGGAGCAAAACAGAAGTTTTTCAAACAAATATTTTGAAAAAAGATTGAAAAATGGCCAGATTGTGATGAGATCCTGGTTAGTTTACTCAAAGAGCAAAGGCTGTACATACTGTTTTGTTTGCAAACTCTTTTCTAAATGCCAAACGTCACTTACAACAAGTGGGTTTTCTGACTGGTTGAATGTACTCAGAACTCTGGAGAGTCATGAAGACAGCATGGAACATAAGAGGGCCATGTTGTGTTGGATAACAAGAAAGTCAAATAAAAATACTGTGCATCAGCAACTTGAAGAACAGATGAGGAATACCATACAGTACTATTTTGAAGTACTGAAAAGAGTTGTAGCTGTTATAAAGATTTTGAGTGAAAGACGTTTGGCATTTAGAGGTCATGAGGAGAAGTGGCGCTCACCAAATAATGGAAACTTCATGGGGGCCATTGAACTTATTGCAGAGTTCAACCCATTTTTGCATGAACATCTCGAGAAATGTAAAAATGAAAAAGTAAATGCTACTTACCTATCCAAACCCGTGTATGAAGAATTGTTAGAAATCATGGGAAAACATGTGCAAGATGAAATTGTGAATCAAATCAACAACCTAGACACCAAATACTACTCTATTATTGTTGACTCTACACCTAACCTGACACATGGTTCGATACTGCTATAATGGAAAACCCTGTGAGAGATTTTTAACATTTTTACCGATAGAAAACCATTCATCTACGACTTTGTTCAACAAAATACAACAAGTCCTGGGTGAACATAAGCTTTCATTTGAAAATATCCATGGTCAGTCCTACGATAATACATCTAACATGAAGGGCTCGGAGAAAGGGCTGCAAGCACTCTTTAAAAACATTAACAGGTACGCAGACTATGTATCATGTGCAGCCCATTCACTTAACCTTGTTGGAGAAAAGGCAGTGTCTACTGTACCTGAAGTTGTTGACTATTTTGGCATTTTGCAGGAGCTGTATGTTTTCTTTTCTGGATCTCCACAAAGATGGGGGATTTTAAACACACAGGGCAATCTACATTTTTCTCTAAAGAGCTTAAGTGTAACTAGATGGTCTGCACGCTATGAAGCAGTCCAGGGAATTAAAAATGGATATATGGGTATTTTACAAACTCTCAAACATATTTTTGAAGACTCAGAAGAGAAGCCTGAATGTAAACGAGATGCAAAGAACTTATACTACAAGTTGGTAAAGCTGGAATATGCTATTTTAACAGTCGTTTGGGAAGAAGTGCTGGAGGGTTTCAACAAAACAAGTAAGAAACTCAAAACCCCTGGTTTTGATGTGTTTGACGGTTATCTTCTGCTATCATCTTTACTTTCGTTTGTTAAAGAACTCAGAGAAAATTCAGCCGATAGGATTGCACACTATGAATCAGAGGCAAAAGGTTTGTGTGAAGATATCACCTCAAGTTATTCTGATGCTTCCAAACGCATTGTTACAAGGACATTTTCAGATGGAACAAGTGGTATTGCTTCTTTGCGAGGAGCTGACAAATTTAGGATAGAAGTTCTATATCAACTCTATGACTGCTTGATAATCCAGTTACGCAAGAGGATTGACCCATATGAGCAGATTGCGAAAAGGTTCAAGTTCCTCTCAGAATTGGTGAACAATTCTGAAATTGATGAGGACAGTATTAAACTTATAATATCATATTACAAAGATGATATTGACCACAAATTAGTAAACGGGTGTTATCAGTTCAAAGAATATTTGCACCTTGGGAAATCCCAGACCACAGAAGAAAACACCCCATCTAAAATGCAATGCGCAGAAGTTCTTCAGCTTATTTGTGAGCAACACCTAATTGAAGTGTTCCCCAACAGCCTATCATGAACTGCTGGCGTGATTCTGCGCATGCGCAGACTGGCCGGCCTGTTCCTGCGGGGGTTCTTCTCCACGCCGGCCATGGCGGAGCCCTACAGAGACCGGTGCGGATGGAAGGAGTGCCACCACAGTACAGGTCCGCCCGCAGATCAGTGGGTCCCGATCGCGGGCCAGATCCCCCCACGCGCCCCACCCCCGAGGACTCCACTAGACGGCCTACCATCCAGGTCCCGCCGTGTGGGACCATGTCCATTTCACGCCGGCGGGACTGGCCAGGAACTGATGACCCCTCGGCCGATCGGGGCCCAGAGAATTGCCGGGGGGGCTGCTGCCAACGGCCCCTGACCGGCACGGTATAAACCCCGCCCCCGCACGAAAACCGGCGCCGGAAAATACGGCAGCCGGTGCCGGGATACACGCCGCCCCCCCCCCGGGGATTCTCTAACCCGGCGGGGGGTCGGAGGATCCTGCCCATTGAGTCCGAGGTTGAGGTGACGGAGAATTGCGATTTGGCGTCAAATATGTACCCTCCGCGATTTTGGTGTCGGAACCAATTCTCCACCCAATTGCATTTTGCGATTTCGCCATCAGCCAACGGAGAATCCGGCCTGTGGATTTCTGCATGCACCAAGGATATGCCCAGGTTTTCACCAATTCTGCATGGCAGCTGCAAAGAGCCATGCACTGATACAAACAGACAATGCACAATGGATACCCTGAAGCAAAAGGAATGACCATCTGGTATCCCATCACAAACATAGACATGAGGTGATTGACAAGCCTGAAAATTGCAGTGAAGTGAGAGATGAGACCATCCTGGTTACATGTATTATGCCTGCAATCCCATGGAAACCATAAATGTTGTCACACCGTGGAAATTTATGCCATGATTCAAAATTATTTGTCTGAAGAAGGTTAGTAACTATTCTTTATTGGCTGAGCTTGATGCATGAGGCAAGTGCCAATTCTACGAATTCCAAAAGGCATGTATCCACAGACATGGAAGGCCATGGTGAAACCTATAGTGGTTCACTAATTCCATATGCAGGAGCCATAGTGCTGGAGTGCAAGTACAATCAATCCTCCTGGTTGTCACAGATGATCTACATCATGGAAACTAAAGGTCCAACAATTCCAATCTATCAGCATGTCATGATCTCTCACTAGTAATAATCCAGGGAATCAGTCAGACATCACAAGGCAGATCAACCTCAGGAACTCCTCCTGTCACCTCAGTCCGTGGCCGAAAATCAAAATATCCTGTTGCTCTTTTTAATGAGTGGAATACTATCCACCAGCATCACCAATAATGTTGCCAAATTAACTAGATATGACAGTTATTAATGATAATATTGCTTTTCAGAGTCGCCAGGTATCAAATGATACCACCACAAGGCTTTACCGGATATCGCTCAAAGGACCACACAACCAGTTAGTCAGTTCAAGTTCAAAGATAGTTTATTTATACACAAGGATTACTTCGACATGCAACATAAAACACTACAAGTTAAACTACACCTAACAACTACAATAACCTATACTTAACTTCAAGGCAACCGTCTCTGTGCAGATGAACAAGGCCTTTGTTCGGATCTTGCGTAGCTAGGTAGAGGAAGTGGCTTCGTTTCTGCTGGACTCATCCGTCTGGTAGCGATCGTTGGTCTTGAACTTGTCTTCTGGTCATAATGCTAGACTTGGTTTTAGACATAAGCCGGGGCCAAGATAGACCGAACACATGGCTGTGTCTCTTTTTATCCCTCTGGGATTTTGCACTCTTTGGGGCGGTCCTTAGCTTTGGACCCAATAATTCGACAGGCTTCGATCACTGCCTTCGATTTTGGCCAATAAAGGGGCTGGTGCCTTGATGGCTGGGCGTGTCCTGAGCGGTCATTGACCTTGGCTGTCTGGGCATTCTGAGCAAAGGGAGTGGCGCCAGTTAGTCTGCATCTGTATCGGTTACCTGAGCACAGTCCTTTTGTTCTGGGGAAATGGGCCATTAGAAAGCAAACGAGCGGGGGTTTCGATCGTGTCTAGCTATCTGGGTTACAAATACACACACAAGCTCTGAGTGTGTCTGAGTCCTGGGTTGGCCATAATTCCCATGGTCCTTTGCAGGTGGCCATCTGACAAAATTGGCAGTTTGAAGGGAGCGGCAACATTTCACTTGCAATGGAATGCAAGTCCGTCAATAGATGTAAATGCAGCATCCAAATACCAGGCAAATTGAAAGTCGAACGAGACAAAATGGAGAAACATGGAATCATTAGAAAAGCACGAGAACATGTTGAACATTGCAGCTTAGTCACACGTGCCATGAGGAAGAACAGATCATTGAGAGTATGCCTCGATCCATGACATTTAAGCACAGCTTTGAAAAATTGTCCTGCCAAAATACCTACAATGAAAGAGTGAAATCTGAGATTTTCAGGTGCAAAATTCTTCTCAAAGCTTGATGCCAAGCATGGTTACTGCCCAGAATATCTCACGGAGAAGTCCCAAACACTTACTACATTTTGTAACCCATTCAAATGATACTGTTTTCAATTACTTATTTTCAGGCTGTTTGCAATGATATCTTTCCAGCTCACATGGACCGTAATACAAGCATTGTGCTAGGATGTATTTGTATCGCAGCTGATATTGCAAGAAAATGACCATAATCTACATTTATTGATTCCAGCAGCATGTAATGAAAGATTGGTGTTCAAAAGTCTGAAATACGACAGCAGATCAATTCCTTCCATTCGATTTATTCCAGTGCTGGCACATGTCCCAATCCAAGTAAAATAAAGGATAATAAAGGCGCTGTAATGTTCTATGTTCTATGTTAAGCCATGATAATACCTCAATGTAAGGATGACTTTGTGGGATGTCTCGGTCTCTTAGTTCCTTGTCTCCGTACATTCTCAATTTCACTCAAGAATCTTTAACGCTAAGGAGATTGTTGAGAACGGATGTGCCTTTCCTGTGGCACCAAAATCACCAATACCTTTCAAAGCACTGAAACAGTTGACATCAGAAGCATCAACATTGTGATATTATGATCCTAAGGAGACAAACTACCCTTGAGATAGATGCCTCACAGAAAGACAAATTGTGTTTGCTTCAAAATCTCTGGGCGGGATTCTCCACTCCCGCGCCAAAGTGCCCATGCCGTCGTGAACGCCATTGAGGTTCACGACGGCGCGAAACGTCCCTATCCCGACCGATTCAGGGCCCGATAATGGGCTAGGAGCGGGGCCGCGTCATCTACACAGTACTATTCGCTGGTGGCAGGATTCTCTCTTCCCACTGTCAACAGGTCTTCCCTTTGAAGCCACTCCACGCCGGCTAGAAACCTGGGCAAAGAAAATCCTAATTCCGGCCATTATATTGGCATTTGGAATCATGCGGGAGCTGGTTTAGCACAGGGCTAAAGAGCTGGCTTTGAAAGCAGACCAAGGCAGGCCAGCAGCACGGTTAAATTCCCGTACCAGCCTCCCTGAACAGGCGCCAGAATGTGGCGACTCGGGACTTTTCACAGTAACTTCATTTGAAGCCTACTTGTGACAATAAGCGATTTTCATTTCATTTCATGCGTTTTCATTCCTATCTCTTTGGCAAAACATTTGTGGTACAAATTGACTGCAAGCCACTGAGAGATGATTTGGCAAAAAAACATTGACCAGTGAGCTGCCAAGATTGCACAGTCTCTTGATACAAATTCAAGGCTATGTCAGTGAGATTAGGTGCAAGCCAGTTAACTGATGTTCACATCGGTTACACTTAACAGATTGCTTAACCATGTGAAAACAGAAGATACATCCTTAAATCTACAAGTTTACTTCATTGACTTTGAACTTGAAGATGTTCTCCAAATTGATCTAACATATTTTGCACAACAGAAATGCCAGCAGCTACAAGACAAAGAGGTGAAAGATTTTTCAATTGTGAGACTGAGGAAGACCAACATTGAAAGATGGCCTGATTCAGTTCAACATGTCCAAAACACACTATTTTGGCCATATCTGGAAAAGATAGGCATCTCCAAGGGTGTCATTTTTAAAGACGGACAGGTCATCATGCCAGATGACCTTTGCACCATGATGCTCTTCAACAACTTCATCACTCACACATGGGCAGAGATCAGATAAGAAAACCCACACGAGAGACAGAGGGACAGCACAAGCTGGGTGGATGGAGGAGCAGCATGCTATCATATAAAGATTGCATGTCACAATCTGTAGCACCGATCAGTTGCAATGGTAACACAAAGATATATTGACAGGCAACCAGATGTGCCCCAGCTGCTGGTTTCCTCTGAGGTGCATGCACACCATGAAAGGGCTGTGAGGAAGGGATGGTATTGTAGGGGCCACCCCTCTCCAGACACCATCAGCCACCTCCTTGGCCCCTTTGACTGAGACACCATCTATACATCAATCCCCAGTGTCTAAGGCTGCCCCTGGGGTTGACTGTCACTGGATGGTATAGACAGGTGTTATGTGCATCCCAGCCATGTGCAGACACAAGTGAGCAGCCTACCTCCAGCTGTGACTCCGCCACGGGGAAAGCACCCTGTCGGAGTGGCCGTGTATAGACAGTGCTGCAAGGGTGCTTTCACTTTAGGGTTCATGTTGGGGACTTTTGCACTGCCTCTGTTTACCTGGTGGCAGTGAAATAGTTGATGATTTCACCTTGAATTGGGTAATTCCACTGTTTTAAAAGCATCAAGTCGCGAGTTTGATGAAGTGGGAGTGTGACGCAAAGGTGAGAGATTGGGGTCAATGTATGAACAATGGCAATATGTCTTCCAGACACTTTGGGAAACAGCAGTCTGCTTTCTAGATATTTTGGGATGTGGCCACTCCTTGTGGGAGAGGTGTGATACTGCCATTCAGGATATGCCATTCTCAAGAAAAAAGAACCAGGATTAGTAATGTTATATCCCCATATGGGACCTATGGGGTGGGAATGCTCATCTTCCCCATGGTCCTTGCGGAGTAAGAGCTCCCCTGCTAGGGGTGAGGTATCTCAATTAATCAATGTATAAAAAGTCAGCCAGTAAGGCACCGACCAGAATAGGAACCCGGTAGGGATCTACTGGGCAGTGTACATATCGTTTGTGTAAATAAAATTTTACTTGGTGGGGACTCCCCGTATCCTTATTAAAAGTATTGTCTGAGCTTTCCTGCAATTCTTTTCAATGGTTTGACAACTCAGCCAGATCTTTGCAAAGTTTGAAATTCAGCATCATTGTGTTCCATCAAATCTTCCTCCTCCTTGGAAGATGTGTGCTATTCCCCTCAAGGACTACACCCCTCTGGAGGACCATGTTATGTAGAGTGCAGCACCATGGAAGAGATGAAGGAGTGTACTGGATGGTGCACTCCAGCCGATTATTGCACTAGAACAGCATCGCCAGGTGTCCAGTGGCCCACTCTTTGGCCCTTGTGCTGAATTGGCAGAAGTTGTAGTGCCTCTGTGATTCCGTTAGATGATTGCACATAGGTGTCCACAGTCATTTCTTCAATAGATAGTCCTTGCACTGTAGCAGCCATGCAAGTCTCTCTGGTAGCCTCAAGAGCTGTGTTACCTGTAAAGGTGTCATGATAACTGCCAGGGTACCTTGTACACACCTAGCGAAAATGTTTGTGGTTTGCCACCAGCTGGACTTTGAGGGAGTGAAATCCCTTCCTATTAATATTTGTCTTTGGCTGTTCCCCCGGAGCATTGATGGTCATATGGGTGCACATAGGTATGCCCTGAATCTGAAGGAATCTTGCCATGAAGACAAAGCCCTTGGCCCTCTGCTCCTGAGCAGCCCCATCAGTCTGGAACTTTATGAATTCTGATGTTCACTCATATAGGGCATCCATCTTCTGCCTATGATGGGCAGCCACTTGCAATATATCACTCAGGTTTGCTGCTGACCCTTGAAATCATCCAAATGCAATGATATTCAGCATCACTGTAACTTTCACAGCTACTTTCAGGGTGTGCTGTGCAAGGGTCCTCCTTCATGTCTGTTTACAGTCAGTATCCAATTGCCCTAATTGACATGGCTATCGGTGGCACTACTGCGCCAACATGCCCAGGAAGTTGATTATTTAATGAAGAGCCACCTTTGGTGAATATAGCACTTTTCTGCCCTCCTTCCCCATATGGTATCACCTGTGTCCCCCTTCATCAAGAGGCTGCATTTACTGTTGTTGATGTTTCTCCGAATCTCTTCTCATCACCAACATAGAGTAGCTGAGGCCCTGAGGCCCATGTCCTGGACAGTCCTCACTTGCCACCAGCTGAACAGAATGGCTGCATGGACTCTTTGTCATGCCCCAGTGACCCCTGCAGTTGTGCTCCCCTTCAATTTCTCAGTGCCTG